>NW_024609846.1:165557300-166157300 GCF_016920785.2 Ixodes scapularis | reverse complement strand
CCAAGGAGCCTGTTTCCCGCGATCGTTCGGATGACTTCTTCCTTGACATTGCGTCATCAGCTGGTCTCACGCAGGCGTGCACTGCATCGACGTACTCAACTCGCGACGGAACTTCCAGCTTTCTAGACCTTCTCTTCGTGGCAGACCCAACCCGAATAGTTTCCTGCGAGACTTCTGAAGGACTGCCCGGTAGCGATCACCTGGCGATCGAGGTGATGTACGCCGCTGCGCTGCCACGTAAGGGGCACCATGCACGCACACTATGGAAGTTCGACCAGGCCGACCACGGCCACCTAGCACGCCTGGCACTCCTAGCACCTTGGTGCATGACGACGACTGGCGATGACCCCCTTGGTAATTTCGATCTGTGGTGCGACCTGGCGGGAGCAATTCAGAAGGAGTGTGTCCCCTTCCGCACCCGCTCCTCGGGACGAAAATATTGCCCATGGATCACCCCCGACATAATGAAGGCAGCAAGAGTAAAGAGGGGACTCTTCAGGAAGGCCTCCCGCTCCAACTGTCCCATGGCTTTACGCGCTGCAAAAGACCACCAGCGCGCTCTAAAGGCTACCATACATCTCGCACACCAGCGCTACACCTCCACGATAGCACAAAAAGCAAAGGACGACCCTAAGGTCTTCTGGTCGTACGTAAGTCGCCTCAGAAGGCCTTGCCAACGTCCCAGCTTCAGCGCCAACGGAAGAACGATCGATTCCCCCGGTGAGATTGCTGCACTCTTCGCAGACCACTTCTCGTCTGTCTACGACACCAACGGACAGCGGCTGTCTGTGCATTCCGCTGCTTTCGCACCATCATCATCTGGCACCGATGCATCGAGCCTGGAGGAGATCACTTTCTCAACGGGAGCTCTGAGCATTGCGGTGTCCAAGATCAAGCATTCGCAATGTCCTGGCCCAGATGGTGTGGCACCTGCCTTTTTCAGGATGATCACGCAGCACACTTTGTCCTCGCTCGCCCGTGTGCTTCAGTCTTTTCGACGTGGGAGCTGTTCCTGCTTCCTGGCGACACGCCTTGGTTACCCCTATCCACAAGGGAAAAGGAAAGCCTACGGACGACGTCACGCATTATCGTTCGGTTTCAATAACATCGATCATCTGCCGCACATTAGAACGCGTGACCGGCCAACTTCTCGACTTTTTTGAGGGCACTGGCTACTTATCGCAGTCACAGCATGGTTTCAGACACAACCGTAGCTGTGAGACGGCCCTGGCGACCCTGAGCCATTTCGTAAGCAACTGCATCGACAATCGCACAGGGATAGATCTCATTCAGCATGATCTCAGCAACGCGTTCGACACCCTCGACATCGGTCTCCTGCTACGCAAGGTGTAGGGTGCCGGCATACAAGGTTTCCAGCTGAAGTGGCTGTCAAACTTTCTGAGCAGAAGAAGCCAACAAGTCGTTTAATGAGGTGTGCGCTCGGCTGCGATGAATGTTCCCTCCAGTGTGCCACAAGGGTCGGTCCTGGGTCCTACATTATTTTTAATCTACAGTGGAATCTCATTAATTCGAACTCGAGGGGGACCGAAAATTTGTTTGAATAAAGCAAAGTTTGAATTACCGGGAGTTTTCTCCCATAGAGGCGCATAGGACGGGACCTGCATGTTAGTTTGAATTATCCAGAAGTTTGAATTAAAAGAGTTTGAATTAACGAGATTTGACTGTACGTCAATGACATGCCCCGGGACGACAGGTTCCCTCTCGTCCAGTACGCAGACGACATGCCAATATTGGCCCCACTCACTTCCCCCGACACCTGCCTCCTCCTCCAAGACTACATCAACAACATAAAGTGCTGGGCGACTGACAATCACCTGCGGCTTAGCCCCGCGAAAAGTGCCGTGAAGCGCTTTAGCAGCGGCCGTAAGGTGGAAAAACCCTGCTACCACCCGCTAGGTGTGCCACTAGCCACATGCGACTCTCTCACCATCTTTGGGGTCACATTTACGAGAACACTGGATTTTTCCATCCACATAGCCAGTGTCGTGGCCAAGGCCCGACGATCCATGGGGTTTGTGTCTCGGGTGTCTAGGCCATGTGGACCCTCGGCCTTCCGCACCTTGTACACATCGATCGTGCTGCCGTCGTTAGAGTATTGTAGCTCTGTGCAGTCCCCGTCTCAGCGGCATCTTGTGGACCGCATTGAGAGTGTCCAGAGACGCGGTTCCCGGACGCTTTGCGCCGCGCTACGGCTCACTGACCGGGTTGTACCTATCAACGGCAGTGCGTGTGAATAGACGTAGTACTGGCCAGCCTGAGCCACTGCATGCCAGGACTGTAAGGCATGGCCTGTCCGCGATCCCTGCAGGCGTAGGTGAGCTTCTCTCTGTTCCGCTGAGGGAGCGCAAGCCTTTTCCGCGGGACAGGGAGGAATCCAATAAGCTATGCAGACGATACGGCCAACATCTGTTCACAAGTTGATGGCCCGTAAGAGGTTCGCCCAAGGGTCTTCGCGCGCGCTCCGTGTCACCCTGGGGCAGGGCGTGGCGGAGGCTGCGGTTGCGGGCTCGGCTGCGCGGGGTGCAGCACACACAGCGGTGCGCTCGCGTGTTTGGGCTTGTGGCTGGGGCCTCTGCCGTGGTCTGCGTGGGGGTGGGTTGGGGCACAGCGAGGTTTCTTATCTTCCCCTCTGGGTTATGATTATTCGTTGTTTTTATACATGTATATATGTTATTCGCAACTCCAGCGCGCCGCTCTCCCTCCCGCGGACAAGCGGAGAACTAGAGGAGCGGGGACAACAGCGGCGGCGGCGGCGCGGAAAAGGTGGCAGGGGCTGTCGGCCTTGATGCGTGGAGCCGTTGTAACGAAAAAAGTGAGCGCGTTAAAATAGGAATTCTTGTGCTACACCTCGCAACAGCGTTGCGGGAAGGACCGGGGTGTCTAATCTCATTGGGGACTTTTGGTATATCGCGTATACGCTGCGGATTGCTGGTCGTGTGCATGACCGCCAGCTCGATCTGTGCTCAACGTGACGGCACACGCTCCCGCTAATAATGTAGAGCTTTAGCATTCGGTCCATGAAAAGTCTATTCTTTGCCCTAAAAAACTGGTCGCGCAACAATATGTCGAGCAATACATGTTAGGAATGGGTTTGCGTTTTAAGGCCATGGGAACATGACCATTCATTCCAAGCACTTTTAAAAGCTAGAATACGCGTACTTGCTTTCAGATAACTACAAAATGAGTAAAGAAATTCCCGAAACGTTTTTAGCGCATCTGTGTTAGCCAGCCGTTCGTGACGAGAGCTTGGAACGGGCAGTTTTTGGGGAGAGGAGCCACAACGTTGCAAATAACACGGTACGAAAAAAAAAGTATGATATATTAAAATATGCATTTTTGGTAGCGCAATGAATAAAGCCCGTAAACCCTAGACACGCCGATTATAGTAATAGGCAGTTTTATCATAGCATTACCGCAGGCTACCGTTGGCTACCATGAGCAAGGCAACACTCCTGGCACGCGCTGAAAATTGTGCTTCAAAGGCGCAGCACGAGCCTCCAGTTGTAATGCTACACCGCGCAGTAGCCTGCGGTAACAAACTTCCTATCAATAACCATAGAGCAGTTTGATTGCCTGTTGCAATGCACTGAAACCGAGACGGTGAGCAGCGAGTGGCAAGCCTGTGACACGAAGGCATCAATACTGCGAACGCTGCTCTTCCGAAGCTTGACGGTCACCGTGCGCGACTCTCATTTAGAGCACTAATGGCCAGGCAAGGCGCAAACACGATATCCTCATCACCCTCAAACATATTCTGCCACAAACAGTGATATGGCCAGTGCGTAAAACGCGCTCGCCCACCACAAAGCTGCGCAAGTCGAGGTTTCGGCAACTTTTAAATATCAGCATGCTCATTTTGCTAACGCATATCAACATCTCCGTCACCTGTAATATGATCCTGCTCTAACCACTTCGCGTTTGCAGACAAATATATCATTTTTAGCGCACCGACCATGCGTCAGCGAGCAGGCGCGCGGGAAATCCTGGAGAATCTATCCCCGTCTCTTCTGCCATCTTGGAACTACCGCCCCGCCACCTATAGGGCGTTGGAGTTGCGAATCTTGTACTTACAACTACTGTTTATGTTTACACCTACTCAGCGGCGGGCTAGCAGGCGCACATGCGTAAGGGTACTAACCTTTCTGTCTAGCCTTGCACGCCGCTGAGTGGGCAAACTTTCTCGTGCAAATAAAAATTATTATTGTTATTATTATTATAACCGACAAACACAACACTCTGGACAGCTACCGCCATCTACGAGCGACGGCAGCAACCAGAGTGTTGTGTCGACATTTGTTTGGTATCAGACACGATCGTGGGGAAACTAGCCCTTAACAGCTCTGCCGTAAAAGCAAATTTATGATAAATAATGTGACCACATTAGTGTCATAATCATCACAATTAGCCAATTTTTATGTGATATTGTAATTTTGTGAACATATAAATACATAGCTTTACATGCATGGCAGGCCTTTAGCTATGCATCTACATACTATTTACATGTGATTTTCAAGAGGATGTTTGGACTGTTCGATATAAACAATAATTCTAAATACCCAGGTGTGATATAACCGGGCTCAACCATACTTGTAGTACCAACACGCTCACTATGAATGTGCTCGTGTTCGTTTCACATCAACTTCTATCCCAAAAATCAGTTTAACGCGTGGTCCGAAAATATGTAGTCTTTCTTGAACGCCGAGTCTAGCCTCCACACATTTTGCCAGGATCATCCAGGGATCTGGGAAGGACGTCTGCTTGGCATTTGACGGCCGATTGGGAAACCCCCGTAGCATTCGCCGCGCAGAAGGCTGCCACTCCCACCTGGCAGCCATTGCGAGGAGCTGTGCGGCGGCCAGGCTTTGAGCCTGTGTGGTGTCCTTGCCCTGCAGGGTGTACCTCTCCCACAGCATGCGCAGGACCAGGGGCGACACGTCCCCCGTCTTCACCAGCTCCACCACCTGGGGCGTTGGGGAGAGGGCAAAGGCTTCAGCAATTCACGCTTTCGCAACTGGGTGCGATCAACTGCGCCGGATTCCCTTGTAACCGCTTAAAGGCCGACGTACAGCCTCGGTGTTCTGCAGGGAAGATAATCCTCTTGGCATTGCCCTAACCTAAACTGCGAGGGAAGCCAGGTTGGGGGAGGTAAAAAGTGGAGAGGGTTTAAGGAACGAGGCGGTTCGTGATCGATGTCTTGAGGCGGTTCGTGATCACACAGCAAGACGAAGACGCAATGCAGGCCGTCTAGCTATGCGAACGTCGTGTGATGCCAATAATAATGCCAAGAGTGGCTTAGAAAAAGGTGATGAACTACTTTCAGCCGAAATAAAGGCGTCCTCGGTAAGTTTTGTGCACCCGAGAAACATTTGTGGAAACCTTTTTTTACGTTAGCCTCGAATTTCTAGGTAGCGAAATTTCAATGTAACGAAGTAAATTCCAAATTTTACTGACTTCGTTACATTGAGGTTAAACTGTATTCATACATCGTGAAGCATTGATTGCGGTGAGCAATTGGAAACACTCTCAAATCTAAGAGCTCTATTCTTTTCCCGTCCTCAATGATGGAAGCGGCGTTTGACCTTTTTTAGCAGGCTTTGTAGCAAACAAAGTATTGGTTTGGAGCAGCCAGGAACGCATTTGAAAATAAATACAGGGTGTCTAGCAAATTATTATTTTGAAATTCCCTGACTTTTCCAGGTCTCCTCTGACATTTTCAGGTGAACTTCCGTGACCACTGTAGAAATTCCCTGACCACTGCCGGCATCGTCCGTGAAGAGGCCACTTTCGGAAACACGACGAAAACACGACGCCCAATCACACACGCCGATAAACGAATGGCAACTTGGCCGCCAGATGTACACTTTCGGATACTTTCGGCTTAAGGCTTGGATTGGATTGGGGTCTGCGGCTTTCCCATTTGTTACTAAACCTAGTAGCTCTAACTGGATCTAGCCTAGTGTCGGGCTCTCAATCTAATCCAATTCAATCCAAGGCTTGGACGGGATTTGTCAGCTGTTTTCTTTGCATCGGGTAGCACACTTTCCACCCGGTGAGCAGAGCCCGCGCTCTGCTCTAAGCAGAATTTATTGCATATTTTTGTAGCGTGAGGTACACTGGCCGAGGTTGAGCAGTTTTGCGTGGCTGTCAAAGAGCCGTGCTGCGCAAGCGCGAGGAGCAGTGACGTCACACGGCGCACAGCTGGCGCGCCGGAGCCGCCACGTGCTCCGCCGCCACCGCGCGCACCTCACCGGTCTGTGCATTCCAGAGGAGTGACGTCATAGCCGCAGCAGACGCACTGGCACCGCCACATGCCCAGCTGTGCGCCTCTGTTGCGCAACAGCCAAGTCTGACGCTGCACCGGAGCCGCTTGATAGCGCCTCTTATTTTGTGCGCATAAGCTCACGCTACGTATATCCTGGAATAACCGAGCTAAGCCACCGCAATTTTTTTCTGCCCCTAGATGGCGTTTCCGGCTAATTTTCCCTGACTCGGCTCGCCTTTTGACAATATCCCTGACAATTCCCCGATTTTTCCCGGTAATTAAAATTTTCCCAACAATTCCTGGTTTTCCCAGTCGCTAGACACCATGTAAATATGTGATTGCATCACTAAATGAGTTCACATCTGATAATGACTGAGGGTTCCTCTTTGATACCGAAGCCTATTACTTATTATATTTAGTACAGTCCAACCTCGTTATTACAAACACTGATATACCGAATTATCGGATATAGCGAAGTAAATATAAATTTTGGTTGGTCATGCTTTATTTCAATGGAAGTTCGACCTTTAAAACGAAACCGAAACCACGGAATCCTACGCGGTATCGGTTATAGCGAAATTATTTTCGGCCGCGCACGGCTCGAAATATGTGCAATACCAAAACAAAAAGAAATAAAATCTATAAATTACCATGTAAAAAGGCAATGTACCTAAATTCAGTGCCGATTTTCAAGATACCGAACATTGCCAACGCTCGAACGAGCACTTTGGGAGGTGACTGGCGCCATCTATGAAGCGGGTGCATAAACCCTAAAAGATGGTGCACCAGCGGCGCCACCTATAAGCGTCATCAAACACTAAAATTTAGAGTGCCAAAGCGACAGCGACGGCAGTCAGTCAATCTGGGAGCAGAAAATGGCGACGTTGAAGCGCAAAGCTCTGTCTCTCGAGACGAAAGTTAAAATTTTAAGAGCAGTTGACAGCGGCCGCAAGAAGAAAGATGTTGCGGAGGACTTAAGATCCCACCCAGCACATTGTCTACTCTCTTAAGTTCGAGGAAGAAGATTGAAGAGACCTATGCCAACAGCACTCTGAAAGGCGACAGAAAGCGTGACAGGCCTTCTCATTACCCCGATGTGGAAGAGGCTTTGTTCTCCTGGTTCAAGGACGTGAGAGTGCGAAACTTGCCGGTGTCTGGTGCTCTTCTGCAAACGAAAGCCGTCAGTTTAGCGTGCCTCTTGGGGCATCATGACTTCAGGGCAAGTAGCGGTTGGCTTCAGCGCTTTAAGAATCGGCACGAGATCGTCTGCCACACCCTGTCTGGCGAAGGATCCGCTGTTAACTTGGACTCCTGCGAGAAATGGCTCGAAAACTTCCGACCTCTACTCCAAGAATACGAAGAACGTAACGTATACAACGTCGACGAGACTGGAGTTTTCTACAAGTTGTTGCCGGAGCGGTCATTGGCTGTGAAAAACGAAACCTGCCACGGAGGAAAGAAGCACAAAGACCGGGTAACTGCTGTCGTTGCGGTCAACATGGATGGCTCCGACAAGAGGCGGTTGACCGTCATCGGAAAGTCTGCTCGCCCTAGGTGCCTACGGGGTGTTCGAAATCTGCAGGTTGATTACTGGTCAAACAAAAATGCATGGATGACGACGAAGCTCTTCGAGAACTGATTGAAGGCTTTCGATGAGGACATGGAGGAGTAGCATGGGAAGGTCCTTCTTCTGTTGGACAATTGTTCGGCGCACAAGGTGTCTTGCCCACTGAAGGCAGTCCGCCTAATGTTTCTGCCACCCAACACAACGTCGAATCTCCAGCCCTTGGATAAGGGCATCGTCCGTTCTTTGAAGTGCTCGTATCGGAAGCGTTTGGTGACGCAGCTTGTGTTCAACATGGACCGGCGCCAACCCACAGCCATCAACATGAAGACAACGTTGACAATGCTGTATGGATCTTGGAATGACGTGAGACGGTCAACGATAAGGAACTGTTTCGTAGAAGCGGCTTCGTTCTGTCCTCCGACGAAGTACATCCTGAAGACCCAGTGGCGCAACTTGACGAGACACCGTGGGATCGGTTGACGTTGCCGGATAGTATCACATTCGAAGACTTCGTCTCCGCCGACGACAACTTGGCCGTGGTGCCCGAGCTAACAGACCAAGAAATCATGGACCGTGTTGTGTTGCCCGTAGAGAATAGCGGCACTGACAGGGAAGGTGAGAGCGACGACGACATTGAAGAACCTCGCAAAGGTACTGCGGATGCCGCGGACATGGTGACAAAGCTGCGAAGCCACTTGGAGAAGCTCCCCACGGCAAAAACCACTGAAGTGGAGAAGGCTCTCGCCTGCATGGACACTGTCGAGAAGTTCATACTACTCAATGCCGTGAAAGTCCACCAATCGAAGATAACGTCTTTCTTCAAATAAATTCAATTGCGGACTCTGGCAACATGGTTCCTCGGTTGTAAATTCAATTCATATTGTGCCGGTTCAACTTTTTTAATCCTACCCTAGGTGACAGGTAAGGATTTATATGTTTATTACGGGATTCGAATTCCCCTACAGTCCGTTTTTATATCTTAGCATTATGCATGTTCGAGCACTTTTTGCACGGGCCCAATTGCCGTTGTGTTTATATAAATTTTTCTGAGTACTTTTATAACGAACATTGGATATAACGAACGAATTTGCGCGCCCGATGCTACTTCGTTATAACGAGGTTGGACCGTATTAAGAATAGATGGGATGCAAAAGGAAAACACAGCCTTCGTTTTAGGGACCTTGCGATAGAAATGCATGTCTCAAAGACAGGAGAGTGCAGGTTAACTCGCACTTGTAGCTTTGGCAGCAGTGCATCAGTACGTCGTTTTTCATTGGCTAAACCAAACAAGCTCAGCGAATAGTCTTGCTCTTTTAGTATGCGTGTTTGTGATTGTACGTGTTTAAGCATTCGACAGTGCTCCGACTCAAGATGAAACAAACAACAAGGTGGATAGAGACGCTGTGAAATACATGATTGTACTATGTTTGTTTCCTTCCACTTCTCTAAATATTAGAATTGACCAATAATGAAACAAAAATATCTTTATTTGAGCCGACCTTGGCGCAGGTGCAGCGTAATTCTTTGTAAAAGTCGCACTTTGGCACAAGATGTAACCAGACTTTCACTCATGGTACAATTTGGCACAAATGATGCAGCACTTCCATCACTGCAATCTGTTTTGTTTCTAATCCAACCTTGCGGTCCCAAACAATCTGCAAAATTGCAGTTGCTAATTTTTGTGAAGTGTGCAGAGTGTTTTACAATGACGCTTTGATTTGAAACGAGGGGGCTTTTAATTACAAAAAATATTAGACACAGTGCAGAATTCTGGCCTCACAACAATTTGTGCGTGCAAGCGGCGCAGACGGGATGTTTTGGTTGTGATTCACAATTAGACTGTTTCACGATTCTGGCTAAATCTGCGTGCTATGAGGTGTGTGGTGTTCATTAGTTTCGTTTTTTCTCTAGCCTGTACACTAGTATTTTTGTGGAACGGTAAAACCAAAATGGGTTTCTCGTATGGTCAGTTCAACATCACTGCATTAGCGTCGGGAAAAAAAACACGGCTCTTTTGTGGGCTCCCACACCGACAATGCATCTCTCGCTGAATCTATTGAATGTTCGAGGAACCAAACACTAGAGATTCGTTTTGCGAATCGAATTCGAGACCTTACTATTTGACTTGTATATTCGAGTACTCACACACCGCCAGTTTTAAACGCACAGCATTTATAGAACCAGCTCTAGCGCTTTTGTGTCTGGGATGTAGCCTCAATAGAGCGTCCAATGCACAGCGTGCCCCACAAAAAACAGCAGTAACAGATAGCATGCTGAGCGTGCGATGGGCAACTCCTGTCAGAGCAGAGACTTCCTTCAAGGTGTGCTCAGTGGCAGCAGAGTAGACATATTACAAAGGCTCTTGCTCGGGGGCCCTGTGTGGCCCCCAAAGCGGCCCAGGAGCGAAAATGGCAGACAGGGGAGGGTGAAGAGAAAGCAGCTGCGATTTAAAACGGTGTCAGGAGATTATCCAATCAATATTTTTCCACAGAGTCACGTAAGTTTTCAGTAAAGCCAAAGTTTCAACTGCTCGAAACCGAAACACGAGCACGGAAGCTCATGGCCGGAAGTCACGTGGCTACACCTGGTTGCGTTTGTCTTTTTCTCCGCTTCTCCCGCGTGTGAAGCAGACGACGAAGTTGTGTGCACTGTTTGTAGCGCGATTGCTTCGCACTTCTATCCCTTCCGCTCGATGTACTGCACTTGAAGATTGATTGGCCGGTACCAAAAAGAAGGTTCCTAAGTAGCAGTCCCACGTCTGTCGCAACATTGGTCCGTCGTGCGCATCGCGTCGTCCAGCCCGCGGTACGTCGCCATATTGAGAATGGTGTGTACAAGTACTTCCCATGATCTGAACAACATTTTTATTTTTTCCATCAACGTATTTGCAGCTTTTTCCAGGCCAGAAAACATTAGGTTCATATTCTTTTCTATTTATAATCTTGAATGTGTGCCTTAGATGACCCACAACTTCAAATATATTTAGTACACATGGTTTGAATGTCATGTGACCATGGAAAAGAGTGAGCGCGACTGAAACCGGCCAATTCTCGATTGGCTGTTTTCGGGCAAAAAGAAAACGAATTTTGAGCTGCAAATTGTGTTCTGGGTAGTTCAAATAAAAAAACTCGGCGAGCATAAATACCCTGTCAATGTCACTTTAACATAAGTGTTCCTAAGCATTTACGATGCCTTTTGGGAAATGCCAAAAAGACTTTTCTCCTGTACATAAAAATAGCACGCTTTTCCTTTCTAGCATTCTTTCCCCAAGAGATGTACACTCACAATATTTTAGTACAGTATAGACCACTTACAACGTAACCGCTTATAGTGCAGGACCGGGTATAACGCGGTTTTTTTAAACCACCGGTTCACCTCCCATAGAACTCCATGTAATTACATACCGCTTAAAATGCAGGCGCGCGAAGGGAAATACCGGTTATAGTGCGGTTTTTGGCACAGCCCGCCGACCACGCCGACGACCGGAGCAGCGAGCTCGCTTCCCTGTGCGACACTAGGTAACGGCGCTGACGGCGCGAGCCACAAGCTGCACTCGCGGGGCAAGGAGGTTGCTCGAAAACGCGGGAAGAAGCGAAGAGAGAGGCTTCAGTTGCCATAGCGACGGAGGGACGCACGCACGAGTCGTTCACGTGCGTGCGTCTGTCCGCTGTGTTGGAAACGAAGAAACAAACAACCGCAACGACAGACCAGTCGCAGGTCGAGGAGAAGTGTTCGCGCGCGTTGCATGCCGGTCGCGGGCCGGCTGCTTTTATTCCGCAAACATGGCGTCGGTTGTGATCGTCGTCGTAGACGGCGTGCATCTCATCTTTCTGCGTAAAAGCGCTATCCTAGACTGTGAATTTTCGTTGTGTGTCGCTATGATAACCCAGCACATACTAGAAGGGAAGATCCACCTACTCGTGCGGCGATGTCGTGGCGGCGCTCTCAAGACGGCAGAAACACCCGTGTCGTCGTGTTTGTTTACTTCGACTACAGTGGTGATTTCTAAGCATTTGTGTCCTCGAACATCGCCCGGATTTCTTATTTGGCGCATTTCATGCATGTACTAAAGTTCAAGGTATTACTGGCGCGTACCGGTATGAAGGATGCGAATTTTCACGCGTTTTCATCTCCGGAGAAAAGTGATCAGGGTTAGCAATCCTGAACGCTCGCAACGTCCGTCCGCAACCCGCGACGCCGTTAAAAGGCTGTGCCAGGCAAAAGCCGCTCATTTCTTTCAAAATGTGTGACACACTTGAGACAGAACTGTACTAGTCTGGTGAAATAAAGACTTTCCTCAAACTAAGCTTTATTTTTCATCTAATATAAAATAAATTCTTTTACAAAGGTAAGTTGTCTCATGGCATGTATTTTGGCCTGAAAAATTTATGTTTTGGTTATAGTGCGGTACCGCTTATAGTGCGGATTTTCGCGACTCCCGAGACATACGTTATATGCGGTCTACACTGTAGAATAAATGCGCCACCTAAAGACACCTCTGTGGAACGGCCCATTGCACTCTGTTCACTGGCTCATTTATGTTTATTTTTTTTTTTTAACATTCAAACTGCGCTTGCAAGCGCCCCCTTAGAGCGAGGCCCGAAACTCACGAGTTTCTTCAGCGAGAGCAGCTCGTCTGCCGTTGCGGTGCTCACGAGAAGCGACAGGCTGTCTGCAATGTCGGAAACTTTGGACCTGCAAGAGAAAACACGACGTCACTAAGCTGTTATTCGCATAGAGCTGGCGCAACGAAAAATAAGAAATGAGGCAAGGTTGGCACAAGGTATGACCATTGGCGACTCCAGCGAAATCGACGCAGTGTAGCGGCAACGCCGAGAAGCTCAGGAGAGGAGGTCGTTTGTACTCTGTCGTCTGCTTTTGCTGATTGGTTCACATAGGCAGCATAAAAACAAACATTGTTTCCAGTAAATATTTTTGTGCTTCCGCCGTGTCATTCCTATGCACCGACTAGAAGGTTTCTACCGTCGAAAAATCGCTTTGCTTTCATATGTAACACCGACTTTACGCTGCAGTCTAAGATATTTATGGTGGTTTGCGTAGTAAACGACGAAAACGACCTCCTTTCGTCCGCCATTTTGCCTGGCCAGCGCGCCCCCTATAGTTTGCTGGAGTCGCAAATAGTACAGTAAAACATTGTTGATGCGCTCCCGAATAACACGTTTTCCCAGTTCGTATCTCACGAGCACTGGTCTCGTCGAACGTCCATGGGGACACGCGTATTAGTATCCTGTTTGCTGCATTTTCCCTCCCGGCTGTTACGTCTAAAGACTGTCATCTGACACGGCTGGCACAACACAAAGGGTCAACCAGTTGCGGCCGCCATTTTCCTCTCTTTGCTTCTCTGCGCCGCACTCACCTGTTCTTGCAGGTTAGGCACGACCTTGAGCAAGGGTTGGAAGAGAATGGGCTTTTGCAACAGCACAATCATCTTTACGCTTCATTCTCGCTCATGCAGATGTGCATACTCTACACTCGCTGTGTCGGGTTCCCCAGTCGCACTAGTTTAATTTTCGCGTGGAGTTCGGAGCTTAAAATTGCGTACGGCACATGTCACACTTCAATGCTTTGCACCGGCGAGCTAGGAGCAACGGTCGACATGGCGAGTGTAGCAGAGGCATATTTGGATCAGCTCAGTGGGCCCAGAAATTCTGCGTCGTCGGAGAGGTCGCTATTCTTTGGCTGCAAATTATAGAGTGACCTTCACTTGTAAATAAGTTACGAAAAAAGGCGACCTGTCTCTGCATAGATACGGTGGCTCCCCATAGCTGTGAAAGTCCATGTAAACTAAATTACTGCGCGAGAATGAAATTGCTTTTCCAGTCTATCCGTGCTGTTTTGCGTCTTTCCTTCGTCCACGTCTCTTTTGCCTTTTAATACCTGTTTAAAGGGGCTAAACAACAATATTAGGAAGAAATGTTCCTAACTTTACACGAGGTTACTGGCACCACTGAGACCCCAAGTATACTCGCGCGCAATGCCACTGACAAAGAAGCTTCGTGTTTTACAGGTTACAAATGCCGCAGAATAATTTTAAGCGGCATTTACCGGAAGTACAAATATCGCTGTGTCGCCCCTTTAATCGCGAACCGACTTTTTTCAAACTGCTCCAACAAACGAGTTTGGCCCCGCGTGCCCCTTCCGCCGGGATGTCGCAAGCACACTCGCCTCGAGTTGCCGCCGGACTTGGCGTCGAAGTACACCTCCCGGTAGGAGCTGACGACGGCCTCCCTGACGCCGGCCTCCGCCGACCACATGAGGGGAAGCATCTCGCGGAGACCCACCGAGGCGTCCTCGACCCCGAAGCGGTGTGCGGAAACGAAGAAGGCGATCGTCTCCTGCACGTCCGAGACCGTGGGCGAGCGGAGGAGGTCGCACAGCGTCGGCACGATCGTCTTCATCTGCTTCGCAAAGTGCACGCAGTCCTGCAACGGGAGGAGCAGAGTTTGGCATGCGTGCAACGAGGGTCGAGCCACGTAACCGAGACCAAAAATGTAGATACTTGCACGTTTAAAGAGGCAACAAACAACCAAAAAACATTGTTTGTCAAGTGCCTGGATACCACATGTACTTAGTGGCAGTACGCAAGCTAAGGCGAACTCACTTAAGCGGAATTCTCGGATATGCCGAACAAAGTAAGAACATTTGGTTGGTTTCCCATAGACGCAATGGAAAAAAAAATCTTTTAACATGAACCGCTTGGCGTACGCATTTCAGTTAACTCGAACTTCCAAAGGTCCCTTTCGCGATGGTACTGCACCGACGGCGACGCCGTGCATTGCACCGGCCGAGGTGTATGTCAGATGTACCGTAAAAACCCGCATATAATACAAGGTTCTTTTTTCAAATTTTCAGCTTCGATGAGGTGCGATCCAACACTATTTGACGTAGTTTCGGTTTCGAAGCAATATGGCGCTCAAAACAGCTATCATCATCATTAAGATCTCAATGTCCGAGGCGCCACCATTCGTACACAGGCTCAGCAATGGCGTCGGCACGAAAACAATCATTGGTCGCCTAGAAAAGAAAAGTTCTTTTGGTTGTGGAAGACATCGGTAGCAGTGCTGCCGGACGAAAATAAACTGTAAATGAGTGCAGCATCCACAGATAGAGACAACAAAAGCAAGCACTGTTTGCGTGCAATGGAACGAGAAGAAACTTTAGGAGCCCAAAGATTGGCGTGTTCGCCGACATCCAGGCAAGTCTCAACAACTTTGTAAAAGAGCAATGTGAACGGCACCTCGCCGTAACTTTGTAAAAGAGCAGTGTGAACGGCACCTCGCCGTAAACATCGAGCTGCTGCATGAGAGCTTTGGCGAGCCGACATTGGGTTACTCGCTTTATGCGCCACGCCAGGTTTTCACTGCGTCGGCGCACGCTCGTCGCTCGCTCTTCCAAGAAGTGCGGGATTTCAAATGTGCTCGACAGCACTGAAGAGTCAAGACTTTGGCCTTTGGTGACATTTGATGCAGCAGATGCTGCTGTAAGTGTGCCAGTGCAGTTCTTCCAGGAACAGGAAGGTTCTGAAGGTTTTCTCAGGAACATGGGCCACATGTCGTCTTTCATCGCTAGACACCGATTTGCACAGAGGAGGAGGCAGTCAAAAACCACCGAATGGATCGGTTCCCACCCAGTGGTGTGTGAAACATTATTTTTTTTCTTCTTTTGGCATGCTAAGCCAAATAAATGTCCCTTTTTAAGTATCTCTTCATTGTAGGCCTTTTCATTGTGTTTATTGGTCAACAGCAATTTAGACTTGCCCAGCATGATAATTAGGGCACTTCTGTTAAGGCGAACATTTGACAAGTCAAACAAATTTTCAGGACCCTTCGTGTTCGTCTTAAAAGGAGTCTACTGTAAAGCAGACCCTCGTTAATTCAAACTTCAGAAAGCTCCAAACTTTGTTTGAATTATAGCAAATTCGACTTAACAAAAATTCAACTACATATCACATGCAAGGCAAATATTTTGTGATTTCCCTCTGCACAGGCCTACTAATCATAATGAGGTATGCCACGCATGAAACATTGGTGAAATGTATGACGCAAGTTTATTCGTCACTCAAAAATGATGTTTGTCATGCACCATTTTGACGGCACGTGACACCTCGAAACGAAATTAAGTTTGTTCTTCCAGCAACAGTAAGAGAGGGACAGGTAAGCAATGAAAACGGGTGCCGCGTGCCAGCTTCTGCGGCAACTTGAGCAGACGCCGTAACATAAACCCGTGCCACGCAGCCGAGTCGCAGGAGTCGCAGCATCGGTGTAAGTTGCTAAAGAGCCGTGCGGCACCTGATTTCATCGCTCGTGCATCCCCCGCTATGGCCCCATCCAGTGCGATTCTTACTAAACACCGGTGCACCGTGAGAAATCAACACCCGTGGAAGTGAGCCTCGCGAGAGTTGCTTCTCCGCAGTGCGCCAGTGTTCGGAAAGAAGTGTGCTCAACGGGGCTGCGAGAACGAGAAGTACAAATTACACGAAAACGCCGTTCGAATTAAGTGGCTCATAAACGCATTGAAACATAACGGGGCAACCAAAAACTCAAAATTTGATTGAATTACCCAGAAGAATGAAATATCAGAGTTTGAATCATCGCGAGCATACCGTATGGCAGACGCACCGGTCAGAGAAGCATTCCGAGCACCATGGCAACATGGAACCGCAGCTCCGTCTCACCTCGAGGTAGCGGACGACAATCTTCTGCTTGCTGAGGTCGTCCAGGACAGCGCCATTCGCCTCCGCCACGGCGTCGCCTCCTCCCATTTCCGGAATCGGGTTTTCGTCCCGGCAGAATGCCTCCGGGCCGTCGACCAAGGGGTCGTCCGGGCGCGAACCACCTACGAAGGTCGTCGTTTCATTTGATTAGTCCATCCATCTACTAGGGTTCCGATAAATTCTTAAAGGGGCCCTGCAACAACTTTTTGACTGATTTTTAATTTGCACCGATCCTGAGCGCACTGAACGTAGAACCATAATGAAACTTTTCTTTTCTCAAATTTCGCTTAAGTTTAAAAGTTATAGGCAAATTAGAATTACAAAAACAAGCAAAAAATAATCTCCATGACGTAGTAGGTCCTGGCTTGAGCGGCCGTGAACCAGAGGAGGGATAGTGAGCCCATCGAGCGCTCACGGCTGCCGCACTCCGTGTCGACGGCTTGAGAGGGCGCCACTAAAGCACGTGTTGGATAGGCTGTATGAAGCGGGCGGTCAGGGCGGCTCGCATTGCATTTGCAGCACGATTAAAGACTAATTCGGCATAACACTTCATTGGCCACAAACGACAGCAAACACGGAGTAAAGATCAGTTCAGAATGGGAGCCACTTCGCGCTGACGCACCGCCAAATGGCCAAATCGCCAGCAAAGCCGGTGCCGAAAGCCTTGGGAACGCTCGGAACCGGTCGGATCCCCGACCGCAGCGCCGCCGCGTACATCCGGGACCTTTCTACGCACGCCGTTCGTCGGCGCCTCATCGCACCAGCCCTTTCTAGTATGCGCAGTTTTTCCCGCCGCTTGGTGGAGGGTATGTCGACGGGTCATTTCTTGTTTCCGTACTTTATAAACTGCATTTGTTTCTTTTCTGACCTCATATACCGAACAAAAACTACTTTCATACATATTTGAAACGGTTCGCGACACTTATATTTTGTATCTCGACTAAAAAAAAATATTTTAGCGGTTCTGACCAGTAGTAAGCCTAGGACCAAAGACGTCAGATATCGCGCGCTTTCGCCAACGCGGGTCGCCCTCGTAGGTGGAGGAGGTTTCCGCATCGTCCGGTTAAAATATGATGCACTGATATTTAGTTACTCTCTCCATGCCCGCTGGCTTGCCCGAACCCCAAGAGGCCTGGAAAGCACAAAAAAGGGAGACGCCTAAATATGATTGCAGGGCCCCTTTAAAGGGACACTAAGCTTCCTCAAGACATTTTTTAACTGCCTGGATAGGACAACCCCCCCAAAAACACTTCTTAGCATAACATTTATGTTGCGAGACTAATTTTTGAAACGCGCTTCTACGCGTACAGTCAAACACTTTTTAAGCAAATGGCTCTACTACGAAACTACCCGGTTAAAACTAAAAAGGACGAAAGTTATGGTCCACCTTCTCTGTGCTCGATATGTTTTTCTGACCACTACAACAAATTTGTTTTACGAATTACCCCATTTAACGAATGGAATACACGGCACGGCCCCTTCGGAAACCTATGTACACCTGCCGGCAAGCCGGCTTCCCCGCGGTCCACAATTGAGCAGACCGAACCGGGCCTGTCTGTAGACCATGTGTTACGTAAAAGCACATAAATGCATGGAACAACCGGGGAGCGAAGTTCCGCTCCTGTGTACCGAACATTAAAAAAAAGCGGGGCCAGCTATGTCCGTTTATAACATACGAGCCAACTACAACGGCGGGACAATTGTCCCGTGCCACGCAGTTCACCAACAGCCAGGCTAGCTGGATACAGCTCAGAAGTTTGTAGGTTGACCAAGGTGAGGCACCACATGCTACCAAGTCTACATCCGTCCATGCGTTACCACCTGTACCTACTTCAAGTTCTCACCGCTACATCTAAGAGCGCTGCGGTAGAAGACTAGGTCAATTACCATACGGTCAACGTTCTCCGTCTGCCTGAGCCAATCGGAAAACCTCTCTCCTGATGGGATTGCGTAATCCACGGCACCAGCTGCCGAAACGGTTTTTCTGTTCCTTGTTCTCGTCGAGCGCTGCGCAGAAGCGTGGATGGCACGGTCCACTCGGACGGCTCGGATGCACAGACGCAAAGTTGGCGAAATTGACACATCGAAACTGAAGGATCTTTTTTGGCGTCTGTGTTTCCTATGAGGTCGTTAAATCACTAGAAGTATGCGAGGTCCAAGCAACGTTTTGGTTTCCGCTCAAGGCACGTACACTCATCTGGAATGCGGTGATAGGAAATATGCGGAAGACTGGCACCCTGGATTTTCGTTTACTGCAGATGAGCTTCTAGGCTGCATTATGTGACTGTTACCTGTGCGTAAATATACTTAGTCGTAAGACAGAAAAAAATGAATGCATCTCCACGTGGTGAATGATGGTGATTGGGGCGAAGCTTTGGTGGTGCTGATGATACTGATTTTATTGTTCATACGTAGTGCTGATGGTGCTGATTTTTTTTTATTGCTGATAGGTAGTGCTGAGTTCCGGGTTGCATTTCAACTTCATTATTACTGCCTTATGGTCGGTGAAATGCAGAGCCAGTGGTTCTTCTAGCGGATCAGCTTGGATCCGCTAGCAGCCGTGGGAATGCATCTTCACCGCTTAAGTCAACAGTCCATGTGAGAAAGAAAATGTGTGGTATGGAACATAGTTATATACGCATTTCAGCATTTGACCGCAGCGCCCTCTCGTCTATAAACGTTGAGCCCATGCATGCAAAGTTTAACGCGATTATATACGCATTTGACCGCAGCGTCCCGCCCTGTATAAATGTTGAGCGGCTACGTGCAATGTTGGAGTGTAGCATAGTGGTTAAGACGTCTGCCTCGTAAGTAAGCGGTCCTGAGTTTGAACCCCCGTGCGGGCGTACATTTTTGTTTTTCTAAAAGTGGGCCGATCCCGGAGGCAGTGCAATCGATGTGAGCATGGACGCCGGACAAGGCTAGACCCTAAGGAGCTTCGCTCCTAAAAGAAAGGTCAATGAATATGTCCGCAAATGTTAAAAAAGTAAAACTAACAACCTTTCTTTTTCATTTTTTTTTTATTTTTTTTTTTATAAAGACGTATAGCTGTTGATTTAAGTTTTAGCCTCTCCGAAGAATTCGCACATTAGTCTCACTAAATGTTGAACAATTAAAGCGTGCCGAAGCAACCGCACATTAAGTCAATATAGGCTTCGTTTCTCCTACATATTCCGCACAATAATGCTATTATCTACCTACTGAAAGTTCACCTCTCCCAGCGCAGACTTTATCAAGGTACTCTTTAATAATTCCGCAATCCAGTCGTGAATGCCTCAAAAGCAAGTGCCTGCAAAACTCTGTTGTTCTTTTAAAACAATAAATAAAAATTCGGCAGATGTATTTGCTATTTGATATAATAATGTGTCCCTGTACCTTTGCGGGGTCGTGCATTGTTGAGCACAGGAGCGGTGTTCAAATGTTCCGGGCTAAAGCAAGCTATCTCTGAAAATCGCAATCGAACCAGCAGAGTCGAAGTAATAAACGGTCAGACCATAAAATATGTCGAATGGAGGGAGAAAGGGAAAAAAAGGTGGGGAGTGGGGAGGGTAGGGGAGCGCTACTTCAGCCGTGATTTTACTTTTTACCCAGACCTAGTTCTCCATTCTGCTGCAACAATGTGGCTAGGTTTTCGCTACCACGGTGGAGGCTACAGCTGCCCCCGGCTGGCCAGGCCCACGGGCCAACACTAGTCGTACCAGAGGCGGCGGTCATCAAAATACCGTACCTGCACAACCTTGCACTTATCCCCATTCTACACTGACACCAGGAGAAAAGAAGAAATTCGACTGGCACGAAGGTTCTCTCAACCACTGCCACAGGGCACCAGAGCACCATCTCTTGGCCAGAAGGGCAAACAGAGGTCAGGAGGTGACTCCGCTCTCTCGAATAGCCCCTCGAGCACGAAGCCAGGGAGACGGGCACCCACGAGAAACCCAAAATAAATGCAACAGTAGCAGCAACGGCCGCTGATGCGTTAAGTGGCCTTTATTGGTCTTGAATTAAATTATTTGTTAGTCTGCATTCGCATGTGCGTCGGTGGTCTAGGAGCACCCAAACTCGCACAAAATTTAGCTTTCTTTTTCTTTTTTACAGCAAGCTGTTGTGCGCTAGGATTTGGGAAAAAAATGCATCTGCAGATGTTGATAGAAAACTCCCAATTGGTCGTGGCAAGTATGAATAAATAAAAATAAAAGGCTCGAAGTACACCTAAGCACTTCTTACGAGTTGTGAATGCGAAAGCATGCACGCCGCTCTTCCGCTCCCTTCTTATGCCTGCAGCGTACTGTCGTACTTGCGTCGACGGTCGAGCCCTTGCTCTTTCCTTGGTGCGCTGACCTTGGGCATGGAGTGGCGGCGCCACTGCCTTGCAGACATGCGGCACCACGGGGTGGCATGGTTTAAACTGACGCGTCCAATAAAAGTCTCGTCGACGTGCGCCAGCCAACGGGACCAAAGCCAAAATCCATCAGCTTTACTCCGCTCCTTTGGGATCGGGGAAACTACCGTAAAATCCCGTAAGGACGCCCACCCAAAATGAAGGGATGAATGGTGAAAAACATGGGGTGGGCTATCTCTGGGGATGCCACAGCAAAACCTTAAAAACAATTATTGATAAGCACCTGGGATCCCACTACAAACCACGTGACGCGGGAACTGATACCGCAGATGGCGGACACGGCAAATTCGCTTTTCACGATGCAATAAACAGGCAAGAATTCGCTACTAACTCCTGTGTCACGAGAAAGGATACAGCAAGTGGCCGACGCAGCAGATTCCCATTTCACGGTGCGAAGGACTCGCAGAAACCAGCCGAGAACTCTTATCTCACGGGAACGTATAGCGCAGATCGTGGAAGCAGCAGATTCAAGTTTCATGGTGAAATAAACACGCGTGAACCCGCTACAAACTTGCCTGTCATGCAAACCAATATCGTGAGCGCAGATCGCAGAAAGAAACGCGGGAATACGCTAAAAACTCGCGTGTCACAGAAACATACCACAAACCGTGGACGCAGCAGAATCGCATTTCACAATGCAATATACACACGGGAACAACTCGCGCGTGTTACAGCTAAGAATAAATATTGCGCGCGTAGAGCGCGGACAAAAACACGGGAATCCGACACAAACTTGGGAATGGATTCTGGAAATCGTGAACGCAGCAGGTTAGCATTTCACAATGCAATATACACGCGGGAACAACTCACCCGTTACAGGAGCCGATATTACGCCCGCACAGATCGCAGACAAAAGCGCAGGAACCCGCTATGAACTCGCTTCTTGGACGTACCGGTACAGCAGATCGCGCCGTTGATGCGCGATTCCCGTCGGACATGGCCTGACATCCAACGGGAATCGGGGGTGAGCGATATTTCGGAATTTTTATGTTGCAGATATTTAGCCAAAAAATCAGGATGGGCGATCTTTCAGGAGGGGGCGTCCTTATGGGATTTTACGGTAGGTGCCGTTTAGCTAGGCTTTTCGCGTGGTTTCATAGCTGGGGGCTGGCTTCACTTGGAAGAAAGGATTTAAGGTGCCGTTTAGCGCGGCTTCAAAGCTCATAACGTCAGCTCGCTCCATAGGACAGTTAATGCTTTCGCAATTAAAAGAGGGGGCAACCAATGCGAGTCAGCCTTCCTTGGCATTATTAGAAGTGTGGTCCTGATCCCTTATTATCATTTCTAGGCATCCTCTTCGAGGTCGTCATAAAAGTCGTCCTTAAGGTTGTCTGAGAGGTCATCTTCTAGGTGGCGTTCTCAAGGTTGTCCTAGAAGTCGTCCTCTAGGTCATCCTTGAGGTCGTCCTAGGCACCGTCCTCAAGGTCGTCCTAGACGTAGTCCTCTAGGCGGCGTCCTAGAAGTTGTCCTTGAGGTCGTCCTAGACGTCGTACTAGAGGTTGTCCTAGAAGTCATCCTTGATGTTGTCTTAGAAGTCTTCCTTGAGGTCGTCTGAGAGGTCACCCCAGGTGTTGCCCTCGAGGTCGTCCTAGACGTCGTCCTCAAGGTTGCTCTAGAAGTTGTCCTTGAGACCCCCCTAGACGTCGTCCTCGAAGTCGTCCTAGAAGCCGTCCTTGAGCTCGTCCTAGACTTAAGGTCGTCCTTGAGGTTGTCCTAGACGTCGTCCCCTAGGCATCATCCTAGACGCTAGACATAAAAATAACAGCTTTGCTGGTCCTCCATCTTCACGTGAAGTGGAAGGGCTCTACAATTTTTCTTTTTATTTTAAAACCGTGACCTCAAAATTTTGAGCTTTTCAGATAAATCCGGATTGACGGAGATCTCACTGGCAAGAGCTTTCCTATTTTTGGATTTATCCGAAAACACAAAACCTTGTACCTATACTCCATTCTGAACACACCTTGATATATCTTTCTGAGAACATCCACGAGGCAAGGCTTGTCACTTTCACCATTTTCTTGTTCTTCGTCAGCCTGACTTTCCCTGCAAGGCAAAAAATTAAATTATACAAATGAGAAAAAACAAAATTTTTCAGGAAATATTCATTGCAATGGCAGAAATCTGAGCATCCAAAGCCGATGTATCTGTCAAAAATGTGCAAACTCCACAAAGTGTGCAATGGTAAAGGGGTACTCCGGCAATTATTATACCCACCCCAACTAAGTACATTTTTCTTTTATCCTCAACCTTTACCCTTTTCAGTATGCTGTTTGGTATTGCAGAATTCAGAATACCATATAATCGCGTGTAAGGGCCGCACCCGTGTAATAGCCGCACCCCCGTATATACGACAAAGTATTGCAAAAAAAAAAATTAGATATGATTCGCGTATGCGCCGCACCCCCTTGTTTTTGAGCCGTGCCGACTGTAATGCCACGTTTCTATGAATATATATCGCTAGGTGGTGCTAGCCACCGCCCGAGCACGTAACGGCACGTGTCTGCATCCCCAATATTTGCTCTCCACTCATCCATATCACCGTATGGCATAATGGCTGTCGACCTCGATCGTGGTCGGCCGCACTGTCGGGATGCATTTATGTTGTGGCAAGTCATTGAGAAAAGATAAAGGATATGTCAGGTACCGTGGCAAGCGCGAGGAATGGGGATTCAGCAGGATCGGTTCGCGCATGCACTCAGGTTTCCGAACGCCACTGTACGCTCTGGGGAGGTTTCCTTTTGTTCTTCGATTCGTGTCAAAGCGTCGCGATTTGTCTGCCTTTTCGCGCATTCTGAGAGCTATGGGCAAGTACCACTTCAACAGTAATATGCGATTCAAGCCGAAAGTTGCCGCGCATGCTATCGAGTACGGAAAAAAAATATAAGTGTATTGCGCAGTATGTAAACTAATTAAATCCGACTGACGATTGAGTCCGGATTCCGGAGTGAAGGCGCTTCTGACCAGTGCAGCCGAGCGCGCTCATGTACATTCATTTTGGAATGTGAATACAGACTTTTTTTTTTTTAATCAGTGTATGGGCCCGCACTTTGAAAGTTTGCCCTCAAATCGGGAAAAAATAATGCGGCCCTTACACGAGTTTATACGGTAGCTATTAGGAAATCGGCAAACGAAAACCAACATTCAAATGTGCCCACACTTTCCAGTGCCACGGCGGGCTTGCCAGTTGAGCAGGCAGTCTAAAATGTTTCGTGCTGCTGCGCCAGTGTTGAAGCAAGCTTTTAAAGCATGTTTGACACTGTAAAACTGCTTGTAATCAGACGGAAAAAAAAATGTTTTGGTCTAATAATTGGGGTACTATTTCAGCTGTTTGTTGCAATAGAATAGAAAAGTGGGCTAGTAGGTGCATTCTGTTCAGTTGATAGTACTAATGCATTGTCTCGCCTTTCTTGTCCCATTCCCTGGCACTTTTAATTTTGCAGTATGCTTGTTTAGCAAATTTTCAGGCAAATCGGAGACCATGAAGAGAATGCCAGAGTACCCCTTTAACAACAGCAGCTTTTGCATTGCTTATTTTAGATTTGCTTCGGTTTTAGTCACGAGCTTTAAGATTTAGGAGCGTTGCTTTTAGTAGAACTGTTGTAGATTCGCTTCAGGGGATGAGTGTTCTTGCAGAATGCTTTCAAGAGACGCAGTTTTACGAGATCTGCTTTTGGCGAGAAATGACAGCGAGACATGCTTTTTGGCTGAAACGCTGCAACAGAACGTGGTTTTGGGTAATTGCCTTTTGTACACGCGCCGTAGAACCTTCCAGAATTCCGGAGCGACAGCAGCGGCGGTTTTGAAGTTGCTGCTGTGTGGACGATGTGAGGGGAGGGGGAGCAATAGATGCCGCAGATGATGCAGTTGCGCAAGGGGCAAAAGCGATAGGCAGGGGCAGACCTACCAATAAGCAGAGTAGGCAGCTGCCTAGGGAGGCAGAATTTGGGGGGTGGCCAATTTGTGGCCACCGCCAAATTAATTGGCTCTTATTTTTAAATCTAGCTCCTAATTTAGCTATTTTGGGATTTCTAGCTCCAAATCTAGCTACTTTTGAAAATTTCATCTTCCAACCTAGCTACACCCCCCAAGCCTCCTCCGACCCCCGCTTCCCACTGGCACTGACTATGGGGAGCAGGGTTTCAAGGGGGCACTGTTAAAGGCTGTCTAGGGTGACAAAATGCTAAGTCCGCGTCGGCAATAGGGCAGCGCATGCCACGCGATTACGTAGGTTCTTGTGTTCGAACGCCGTCAGATTTCGGCAGGAAGGGGCACTATGAGATGTCATTGCAAAATAATATGGTACAAGAAGAGGGCCACTGGCCTTACGTCACTCCAACCAGATTTAGTAGTAATGATAAATCCTCTTGCGTCATTTCTTGTTAAACTCTATGAAGCTCGTTAGCACATTCCAGCAGTCATTTACTTAAGTAGGTTTAAATTTCCATCTTTTCCTCTTTCCTAACTTCAGTAAAATGAAGAGGCTGACACTGCCTCCTAATTTCCTGAGGCCTACCCGGCCAAACTTTTGATGAATAAATGTGTCAAATGAACATAGAACACAAAACAAATGCCTTTCAAGTACCCTTTCAAATAAAAGCTCGTTCAAAACTTTCAGCCTTTCCACTCTAGTGAAGAAGGAAGACAAGCGAAGCTGTACTATGGTGGGCGGCTTTCCAGGCAAGCGATGTGCTCTTCTTTCGCAAGAGAATCTGAATCGCTCGATGCAGTAGAACTCGAGGCGACAGCGGCTTCGCGGCGGTTGCAGACCCATTAGCACTGCTGCATACGTCGCCGCTCCTTCCGCACCCGATCTTCTTTCCCCGAAGAAAGGGCACGCGGCCGACCCATTGCGGGTCCAAACCGCAACTGATAAGAACGTAAGAAACAGTGCACAAACCAGGCGAGGACGAAGAAGAAACACACAGGACGAGCGCTGCGCCCGTCCCGTGTGCTTCTTCTTCGCTCTCGTCTGTTTTTTGCGCTGCTTCCTACGATGAATTCCCACCAACTCGCCCAACTATCCATTCTTCAATGATATCTGGAAAGGTTGCCACCATCTATGAGCGACGGCGGCAACCTGACCGGTTGTCTGGTTGCCGCCGTTGCTCATAGAGGGCGGTAGCTGTCCAGAGTTTTGTGTCGACATTTGATTGATACCGGACACAAAACTGGGGAAACTAGCCCTTAACAGCTCCGATGTAAAAAATTCAGAGCCAAAAGATGCACACCAAGTGTACAATGATCTGCACAAAAAACTCCAGCTGCAGCTTTTCCGCAGCTGCGTGCACCGACAGCCGCCTGCTACTGCGCAGACTCTGTAGAGTCCGCTGCTTGTGCTCCCGTTCGCCCCACCCTTGCGACACCGAGCAAAAGAGTCCAGCTGCAGATCTCACAGTCTCAGCTTCGATTCCCACTGCACCACTTTGTGAATCTTGCTAACTGACTACAGTAAAACCTCGTTATAACGAAACGGAATATAACAAACTAATGGATATAACAAAGTAATTGTAATTCCCCTTGAAATTCCCATAGAAGCCCATGTATTTAAAACCTCGTAACGAAGGAAAAATTTTCTTGCAATGGGTATTATGAGCCATTTTTTTCTAGAACTAAATGGTTATAACGAAGTATAATTACGGCTCCCCCTTCAACTTCGTTATAACGAGGCGGTAATTTAAAGCTCCCACGCGCTAGAAGCCGCGAACTCCCATGCGCCAAAATGTCAAAGTCGCCTGGCAACATGCACGAGTGCGCTGAGCCTCCCGGCCTCCCCCTCTTGTGGAACGCATGGACCCGTCCACCCTTTTCGCCGTCTGAAAGAAGCAAGATGGACGACGGCAAACGGAAGCGCAAAACAATCTCGATCGAGCAAAAGGCGGCCATGCTTAAAGCCATTGAGTATTACTCGAGTAATAGCCACACTATTCATGAACAAGGCCCTTGCGTCTACCGTACCTTCTCGCAGAACGAATATACAGCCAATCATTGCATTGCGTATAAATAACATAGCAAATTATTAGATCGAGAACACAATTCTCCATACAAATGCAATCTTCACAGATGGTATCTTTGCGCAAAGACGTTAACGTTAAGATGTAAACCGCTGGAATCATGCTGTCGATTGCGGTGATTGGCAGTCCGCGTGCTTTGCGGAAAAGCAAAACCTCAGGATTTTTTCATAAACAGTGCAGCTATTACTCAAGTAAATATGGTAGCTGAGGATTTCGGCATAGCGTTGAGCATGCTGCCTACAATTTTGAGCAGCAAGCAAGCTGTCGCACATGGTGTCAAAGGCAACACGAAGAAGTTGCGAGCCCCAGCGTTCGAAGCTGTAGAGAAGGCGGTGTTCAAATGGTTTTTGGATGCTAACGCAAGTGGCATTTTTGTGGGTGGAGCCCTGCTGCAGAGGAAAGGGGGGGACTGTACCACGCCTGTGTTGCTTTGGGCAAATATAGGCAGGTCTGAAAAGTTGCCAGCCCTCGTTATCGGCAAAAGTGAGTCATCGCGATGTTTTAAAGGGAAAAGGAAACTTGACGTTACGTATGTTTCGAACCGCAAAGCTTGGATGACAAAAAATATTTTGCACAATGACTGCAGGAATGGGACGAGTGGCTCGACAAGCGGAACCACAAGATATGCCTCGTTCTCGATAGCTGAACGGCCCACCACACTGCTGCTGTGCTCCGCAACATCGAGCTTTGCTCCGCAACATCGAGCTTTGCTCTGCAACATCGAGCTTTGCTCCGAAGTGAGCTGTAACAGCGCGGAGCATTCAGTGATGTGATGCACGGATAAAGTAAAAAAATGACCGCCGTTTCTTTTTTTTTTTTTTTTTTTTTTTTCATTTTTCTTTATGTTAAGGCAGTGTGCTCTCGTGGCAGGCTACTATGTCAGATTCGGTGGTGAGTACATCCTCCCTGGCTTGCTAATCGGTGGTAGAAGTGGAACAATGACTATAACAAACTAATCATTATAACAAAGTAAATTACAGCTTCCCCTTCAACTTCGTTATGACAAGGTTTTACTGTAATTCAGTTTAATTATGACTAAGGATAAAAAAATAGCAGGGCCCTGCCACATCACGTGGAGATGGAGAACCAGCGAAGCTGTAATCTTTATGACGTCTAGGACAATACCTAGAGGATGACGTCTAGGACGACCTCAAACACAACTTCTTGGACAACCACGAGATGACGCCTAGGACGACCTCAAGGACAATGTCTAGGACGACCTCAAGGACAACTTCTAGGACGACCTCAAGGATGACCTCATGGATGACTTCTAAGACAACCTCAAGGACAACTTCTAGGACGACTCCTAGAAAAATTCAGCCTTTCCGCTCTGTTGAAAACCAGAGTGGAAAGGCTGGAAAGATTGCCACCATCTATGAGCATAGGCGGCAACCAGACAACCAGCAAGCCGGTTGTCTGGTTGCCGCCGTTGCTCATAGATGGCGATAGCTGTCTGGAGTTTTGTGTCGACACGCCGCTTGTCCGCGGACACGATACTGGGGAAACTAGCCCTTAACCGCTCCAATGTAAAAAACAAATGGAACTAAAACCAGCAACTCAATGCCACTAACCCTATAAAAAAACAGGACAAAAAAAAATCTTTGTTGGCTCTAGTTGACAGTGCGGTGGAAGTTACGCGCTTGCTGGACCACTCAACAGTTTCCCTTTTATCAGATGACCCCGCTCCCTGTGTGCGCGTATGGGTGGAGCATAATCCCGTGGCTAAAGATAGACATGTGAACTGGTCCAACAAGCACATAGCTTCCACCGTATTGTCAGCTAAGGGACAAACGGGGTACGGTACTTCCCAAAGAGAAACTTGTCAGCCTGTCATAAAATAGCCCGAAGAGCGTTCCACGAAAAAAAAAAGGAGTCATAGTGTTGTCTGCGTCAAGGCTTTCGGTGCTTATTTCCTGTCAATGCGACTAATCCCTGTTGTTCAGATTTGGGGGGTTAAAAGCAACTTAGATGCTTATCATGCGAGGACGTAAAAAAGTAAGGAAATGGAAGAAGAAAAGGAAGGAAAGAACAAATTTTCTGTGGGAAAGAGTTAATTTTTGTGCAACAGGCTTTAGACTGATCTGTTGCACGGCCCACAAACTCCACATTAAAAAAAAAGGGAGAGAGCAAATTGTTCATCATTAGCTTGCACAAGAATCGAGTCAGATTGAGAGCGAGCACTGCGATGCACCTCCAAGGAAAATTGCAGAATAGGTGCACCGTAGTACAACAGCGGAAAAAGAAAGAGAGGAACTCACGGTGCTTCAGGAGAACTCTCGGAGGCACAAAAGAGGTTGCTCTCTGGATACATGGCGATGGCTTTCTTCACCACAGCAACTGCCTGGGTGTAGAACCCTTTCTTGAGAAGGGTCCGGATCTCTTGGAGAACCCTAGAAAGGCAGCATCCGTGTTTCAGGGAATTGCCCAACACAGCACAATCCACCCTTTCCATTATTAACAAAACCGGAAAGTACAAACAATAAACCAAGTTAAAAGTGCTGTTCGGGCAAGTCGGTCGTTCGTGACAATCGACGTAACGATGCACTTGAAAGACAATCACTCTAAAGACACAAGCACACAAAGAAGAAACACTCACTCGGTGCCGAGCGAGTGTTCCTTTCTTGTATCTTTGCGTCCTTAGAACACTTGTCGAACACAATAAACCAAATATTGCCATATCTGGAATGGTCTTAGTGTCCAAAATAATACTCCCATGCTGCTGGACAGAGCACATTGCTCTATAATACTACCGTCAAATCCACTTACAATAATCCCATTTATAACTATCTGCCAATTAGAACGACCAGATTTAAAGAAATTGACGATCTCGAGAATGTATGCAGTAAAACTGCATCCAGATATGACAGCCATTTGTGGATTAAACCACCACCATACAAAATTTGGTGAAAATGCAAAGATTACATGTCACATGACTGTGATATCAATGGACATGTAGCATCATGTGACGTGACAGTGTCATGAAATGTCAGTGACGAGCACGTGAAGTCGCACAAAGTCACAATATCAAACACAATTTAGTGGAAAAAGGCTTCGCGTGACTTTTGTGTCAGGTCACATCAAACGATGCCACAATTTCCAGCAAAACTTATAAATAGTGAAGAAACGCTCAACATAGCGTCATGTTCTGTGACAATACCCCAACAAATTTGGCTAGGTATTGTCAAATTCCCCACCAAACTCAGATTTGTCGCACGACATTGCGATTCCCCGCTAAATCTAGAGAGAAAATTACAACGGGCCACACCACACACTTCAGAATTCGTTGCAAAACCTACTAATGAAAGCTGTCGCCATAAGAAAAAAAAAGTTAAATTGCATAAACAATAACTAAAAAAAAAAATTAAGGCACTCCTACAATCTAATGCCTAAACATCCCATATGCAGAATGCATTAGCAATATGTACAGAAATCTGGGCAGCATGACATCACGCTGTAACATGACTAGAGCTCAAATTTTTGTTGAGTGTCCTGGAAGATTCTATTACGGGTGAAGCTCCTTAGGGTCTAGCCTTGTCCGTCTGGCGTCCGTGCTTACATCGATTGCACTGCCTCCGGGATCGGCCCACTTTTAAAAAAAAAACGTACGCCCGCACGGGGGTTCAAACTCGGGATTGCTTGCTTACGAGGTAGACGTCTTAACCACTACGCTACACTCCAACGTTGCATGTAGCCGCTCAACATCTATACAGGAGAGAGCGCTGCGGTCAAATGCGTATATAATCGTATTAAACTTTGCATGCATTGGCTCAACGTTTATAGACGAGAGGGCGCTGCGGTCAAATGCTCAACTACGTATAATACCACGATCCATACCACACATTCCCTTTTTGACATGGACCGTTGACTTAAGCGGTGGAGGTGCATTCCCACGGCTTCTAGCGGATCCAAGCTGATCTGCTAGAAGAACCACTGGCTCTGCATTTCACCGACCATAAAGCAGTAATAATGAAGTCTAAACGTAACCCGGAACTCAGCACTACCTATGAGCAATAAAAAAAAAATCAGCACCACCAGCGCTTCGCCCCAATCAACATCATTCACAACATGGAGATGCAACCTCTTTTTTATTGTCCCAATTTTCCATTAAGCGTCCAGTTACTTAAAAGAGACGCCTGTATACAATGTGCATTTCCCGCACAGCTAATATTTTGCGTCGGCAAGGAGCCAACGTGGCATTCTTTCGGCAATTGGCTCCAATGGCGTTCAAACCAGATGCGCTGCCTTATATGTAGGGTTCCACGTTTTCGGTTTTTATTTTAAAATTCAATTTTCAGTTTTTTTCTGGTGTATATTTATGCCCACAAGCGTTTACCAGTGTATATTAAAAAAACACCATCGGATGCCGGATCAGATGATCGTTGTAGCTCTGATATTTGTGATCACTCAAAGAATAACAGCACAGATACATTAAAAACAAAACAAAAAAAAAACATCGACACATCATTTGGCAAATGTGAGCAACTGTAAAAAACCAAACAAAAAAAACACAGAAGTACAAACAAGTCAGTGCCCCAAAAAAACATAGAACTTCACCTTCAGTAGATCAGGATTATGTGATCTTATTATAGTGAACACACATGTACTTCCCCAGGTTCTCCTCGTTGATCCACGCTCATTCTTTCCTGTTAATGACCCTGGGCTTCGAGAATGCCCTCTCAACGTTAACACTGTACACTGGCAGGCTGAGGAGATGAAAAGCTGCCTGAGCCAAAATCGGCCACTCAACCAAATGTGACTGCCAAAAGAGACACGATGCAACGTTTTGAAGCACAACATATTTGTTGTGCTTCAAACTCTTTATCGCTATCAGCGGCCCAAAGCATTTCATCGTTGGTGCCGTCCATAGCGTTAGAAATTCCGCACTTCTTGAAGGCCTTGATAACCATGGCAGACGGGATCGTGCACCACGCATCTTTCGCCCATCGCACGTGATGCGGCCAGATTTCTATCGCTCTCCGCACACAATATCACTTTTCTTTTGAATCCAGCATCATGGTGAATGCGGCATGTCTTTGCAGTGGGAACTTCCACGCTGATACGAACAAAAGGAACACACGAGCTGGCTACGCTCTAAGCCTCTCAGCTTCCCAGCGGGTAATGGAGCGGCCATTTTGAAATGTCGGCGGCGATACGGTAGTGGTACCGTTGTGGTACCGTTCGGATACCACAACGAGGCGCTGCCACAACAAACAAAAGCTTCGCCATTTTTTTTTTCTGTCATTTTCGCAGTCTTGTAACGCGTCTCGCGTACTTCGGGTGATTTTATAGTTTTATCGCGATTATATGTGAAGACCTCCTGAAGAGGGCTTGTTGCTTGTGTTAGTTAGTCATCGTAAGTACTTAAAAAGTGGCGCGGGGTGACAGGTTTTTGTTTTTCTGCTCTTTTTTGCGTGCTTTGTGTGTCCCGTTTCCCCATCTTTTGTTTGTTCGCTGGCGCGCGCCAGTGCCAATTTCTTTTTTAGATGTCAGTTCCCGTAAAGTGTCTAGTGAAGGCACGCGGCACTGCACTCAAGGTTTAATAAAAAATCAGTTACCACTGCGTGTCCTCACGGCGGCTTGAGGGTCGTGCGGCTCGGACGAACTTGTCGAGGCACCCGCTTCGCTGCCTTCTGCGGCGAAGCGGGTGCCTCTTCGCGAGCGGTTGTCTCGCGGCGATCGGAGCGGATGCCTTCCGGCTGGCAAGGCGTGTCCCCGTACCGGCGAAGGCCCAGCTGCTGGCAGCGTTGAAGCAACCAACGCTTCAGGTTGGGGTCCATCGCGACGACTATGTACAGTAAACCCCCGTTAACTCGAACACGGATATCTCGAAAGATCGGTTAAGTTGAAACTTTTGTGCGTTGCGAAATGAATCCCCATTGGCACCATGTATTTTGACATCGCTTATCTCGAAAAGTTTCCGGGACGGGCATCGGATATCTCGAAACTTCGCCTGTAAAAATAAAAAAATAAAAAATATTCCTGAAAGGCTGAAAGGACACTGAGGCCGAAGGAGAAAGTTTATCTCCATCGCGGACCAAGCGACCGCGACCTAAAAATAACGCTAACAAAGAGAGAGAGAGAGAGAGAGAGGGTCTTCGGAGAAAAATAAACAAAAGAAGGAAGCCCCGGAGAAAAATAAACAAAAGAAGGAAGCGCCGCGAACGCGTTTCGGGCGCACAGAACGCGACGAGCATTCAGGGACGTTTGTTTTCTTGCTTTTTGCTTTCTCCCCATGTCCCGGGACTTTTCTTTCTCTCTTTTTCTCTACGCTTGTGCTGGCTTGTGGCGCTCTATCGGCTCTCCCGATCTCGTGGTCGCCGTAGTCGCCACGCCGCCAAGCCGTTGTCGCGTCGCCTTCGTTCAACCCCGTCCACATGGATGACGGCGGCGCTCTTTGAGGAATATGTGCGTGCGCTGGACCGCTGGACGCTTGTTTTTTAATTCATTTTTTCTCGTTTTAGTAAGTGATTTCTTGCTTCAAACGAAGCTGTGATTGGTACGATTTTCGGAAGCGCTAGATTTTCGAAATCCGCGGTCGCTACTTCGGAAATTTCGGTACTCCGCTTATCTCGAAATTTTTCCCGGTTTTTATGACTTCGAGTTAACGGGGGTTTACTGTACCTTGTGTACAACCACAGTGACCACGGTACGACGTGGTACGACGTGCGACCGGCAGACACAAGGGCTGTGTTCCAAATCTTACCCAAATAGATCCGAGTTACTCCGGCGGATCGTATCACGTGACAGCACAGATTAAAAAACGCTGGACGCAAAAAGATTTTAGAACGCCAAGGGTAGAAAACCCTTACCCTGGAGTAAGATTGAGTAAATTTTGGGACACGGCCAGGAAGTAGCAATGGCTCTCGTACGGGGCGCAGCCAAGCCAGCCATGCAGCCAAGCCGATCCACTACGAAGAGGCGGGGAGTACCTCTCCTCCATGCGCCCGAAATGCCGAGAGAGAAAACAAGTGGAAAGGAGGTGACTAACGACTAAATTGCGTCTGGCGCAATCAATATTGCTCTAAAAAAAATTTTTTTTTTCGCATAAAATTTATTTTTTGACATGCGTGTTTCAACCAGACTGTTTTTAAAAAAAATTATTTTTTTTAAGGACTTTTTAAAGATCACGTACGGCGGTAGCCGTCTGCTAACGCGCGCAACATCACTGTGCAGCGCAGTTTTGAGTTGCCGCCCGTCAAAATGTTCACCGACTTGGAACCCTTTTTCTGAAGAGTTGTGTTGAGTGGCATTTCAAAGTATACGAGAGTTTGGTCCGCGTTACCAATCTGCAAGTACAAGTACTCGTGTCGCTTTTGGAGCCCGATCACGTAGCGCGTGACAATCGAAGTCATCGCGTTTTTTTTTTTTTTCGTACCTTGAAAAATGGGTGCGCGTTACAATCGAGGGCGCATTATATTCGAGTAAACACGGCACACAAAAAATGCAGCGTTTATTAACGGCTTTACTAGTGAGGCAGGGCTTTGCGGACCCCAAGAATGTCTTCTTCGGACCCTAAAGGACCCGCGGACCCCAATCTGAGAACTGCGGCTTTAGACTCAACCACAAGCTCTCAAACTGGGTCTCTCTACTCAGTTTCACCTTACTACTGACTGCAGCGGATGCCATGAGCCATCGGAGCCAATCCAAAGTCGCGCAACCATATCACATGCTACGTGCCTTACTTTAGGACATCTAAGCCACTCACTAATGCATAACTATGTACCAAACGCCTCCTAGTGCATGCATTATTGTTTACGAGGCCCGCAGACTCTTGCATTGCTTAACTGCGTCAATGGCGAGGCCGGTAGGGGTTCCTCGGCTGCCATTCGAGGCAGATAGCGGCTTCTCGAAATCAGAAAGCTAACATATGGTGTACTAAAAGCGATTAGCAAGACCCACCAAGAAGAGAATGCCTGCACCTATACCTGAAACGTCATTGCTAGTGTAGCCAGGCAGTGCCACACCACACACAACGAAAGTGTTTGCCGCTCGAAACAAGTCGGGGGTCCAATAAGGACAACGTCGTGCACGGGCCTCGTCTTTTAAATGGTTCTGCCGTGACTTGTTCGAAGGCTCAACGATGCAACCACGCCCACCACGTTCGGCATGCGTAAGCACACATACTCTGAAAGCAAGACGCCCTCGTCTTCTTCCGCCTCATCCTGCTGGATCTCCGTAGAGGCGTCATGCCCATTGCAGTGTCCTTTCAGTGCCTCTTGAATGTCCGGGAGCATCAACATCCAGGAGGAGTCCGCCGGCGCCAGACCCTCCATCCCTGCGTTTCAAAGGCGGTTTCCCGAAACATGCTTCCAGTTCAAAACCTTGCCGGATGTCATGTTGATGAACATTTTCTGTACGTCTTTCTATGCGTGAAGGCAGCATTTTCCAGCCTTGTAGCATCTTTCTTAAGGAGGGACACTACCCAAAAAAACATTTTCTGCAAAAACATTGATTTTGAAAAATGTCATATTTGCATTCACGAGCACCTGGAGAGTATTTCCAGAAAGTTTCATTAGTTTACACCGCATAGTTAATTTTTTATAAATTATTTTCGGTCCATTGAAGCTAAAGAAAAGGTAGGGGTTGGAACACTTTGAACACATTTTTCTCCGTTCCACATTTTGGCATAAATTTCATTTTAGGAAAACTATCGTTTGTTCATGGGACAGGAGGAAAGACTCGCTTATTGTTTTTCCAAAGTGGAATTCTATGGGCAGTGCAACTATGGAATTGTTTTTTGACTTTGTGGATGTCTTTTATAAAAGATGTTAAGATTTTGTGCTTGACATAAAAGGCAAAAAAAATTTATTTGATTTTTCACTGCGATGTTAGCATCAAGTAAATTCCTTTTTGGAAATTTTCTTTTCACAGCTGCACTCTCTAGGCATTCTACTGCAGATCTAGAGTAGAAAAATGCTCGGTATTACATTAGTTTCTTAACGATAGCTTTCCTAAACAAAGTCGGTGTGTTCCTGATAAAAATTACTACAAGTTATTTTATGGATGAAGAAAGAATAAACAATTAAAACAGGGACAACACAACCACATCTTTCAACTGTTGAAAGATGTGGTTGTGTTGTCCCTGTTTTAATTGTTTATTCTTTCTTCATCCATGACTTAAACCAACACGCTCTTCTGCCAAGCAAGTTATTTTACAACTCATGTTCACTGATGAAACTTTGCACTGCACTCTGCCTTGCACCTTCCAGTATATACTCTAAATTTCACTCATATTACGCCATAGGTTAAAAAGTTAACCCTATTGGGTAGTGCCCCCCCTTAATCTCAATCGATCGCGTCTGCCAGAGTAGCTGGCTTCACGAAGTAGCGACGTGTCCAATGGTACTTGGTGAGTTCCGTCAGTGGTGGCGCGACAGGCTTCAACGTTTCGCCAACACCACAAAAATATTAACTAAGCGTTTGCGTGTAAACTGGCAATGAACCTAATCTGCCGAACTTCGGATTCGGCAAAGTTCGGCACATGACAAACTTTTAAAGGAAAGTTCGGCAAAGATTCAGCAAATGCCTGCGCACGCGTGAGACTGCAACGGGCTGACAGGACTGCGACGGGGCCGCAGGAATCAACGCAAGTGACAAATGATGCGGTCGGTACATTCTGGATAACATGATATTAATTTTATCTTTCCAGTGATGCTTGAGGTAGTTGCAACATTGAAGCGCCGTTCACACTCTTGCGACCGAGTAAGACCGAGAGAGACCACACCGGTTTTTAAGCCTTTTGCGACTTCTTAGGACAGGATGCGATGCAGCGGAACTGGTCCTAAGAGATCGCAAGAGGCTTAAAAACTGGTCTTGTCTCTCTCAGTCCTACTCGGTTGCAAGAGTGTGAATGGGCCTTGACTGACAAGTACTTTAAAGCACTCCTCACCATTACAACAATCCTGTTCTTGACTCACAAGCAGTCTGTGCCAAAACAAAATATCATTGCTTTCTAATTAGCGTCATTTCGTGGTTTTCATTTGTCCGCATAAAACTAAACACAGAACTATCATGCTCGAAGTTGCGCATCCGACATTCCTAACTCCTAGATGTCCGCATGTCTCCCAACATCACAAACTGGCAATTTAAAAGTTAGAAACAAGACGTGATTGAGACACACTTTCATGCAAAGCTGAAGTGACTCAAATTGGAAAAAAAAACAAAAAAAAACATGCATATTTACACTAATATTGTTATTTCTTCTGGTGAAGGCACAGCAGCCATTGCATTAATTTTCGCGTACGAAACGGTAAAAGTTTGACCTATCACTACAAATTACAGTGATAGAAGCAGCATTTGACCTTTTGTGGCAGGTTCTGTACCAGGCAAAAGATTGGCTTGGAGCAGTCACTGATCCTTTTGGTGCAGATGCCAACATCTCTTAGCACATCACTTGAAAATTAAAGTGACTCTATCGCTAGAAGAGTTCATCTTTGATAATGACTGAGTGTTCCTCTTTGATGCTGGAGCATATTACTTATTACCTTTTGTAATAAGAATAAATAGGGTGCCAAAGGGATACAGAGCATTATTTTTTTAGAAATAAGGCTCAGTCAGAGAAGGTTCCATTTACAATGGGTACTAAAAAATTGATGAAAAATTTATTATAGTGCAACACTTCAGTTGGAATAAAGCTTCCTCCCTTCGCACATTTATGGCCGTTAGTTTATTCAGCCTGTATATACAGTATAGACCACTTACAACGTAACCGCTTATAGTGCAGGACCGGGTATAATGCGGCTTTTTTAAACCACTGGTTCGCCTCCCATAGAACTCCATGTAATTACATACCGCTTAAAATGCAGGCACGCGAAGGGAAATACCGGTTATAGTGCTGTTTTTGGAACAGCCCGCCGACCGCGCCCGACGCAGCGAGCACGCTTCCCTGTGCGACACTAGATAACGGCGCAAGCCGCAAGCGGCACTCGCGGGACAAGGAGGTTGCTTGAAGAAGCAGGGAGAAGCGAAGAGAGAGGCTTCAGTTGCCATAGCGACGGAGGGACGCACGCACGTGTCATTCACATGCGTGCGTCCCTCCGCAGCGTCGGAAACAACCGCAACGACAGACCAATCGCAGGTCGAGGAGAAGTGTTCGCGCGCGTTGCATGCCGGTCGCGGGCCGGCTGCTTCTATCCGCAAACATGGCGTCGGTTGTGATCGTCGATGTAGACAGCGTGGTAGAAGCTCATCGTTCCGCGTAAAAGCGCTATCCTTGACTGTGAATTTTCGTTGTGTGTCGCTATGATAGGCAAAAGTATTCCAAAAGCCGGGAATCATAATGATCCAAAAAACTGCTCCGACTTTACTCAACAAGATTAACAATTTAATCAAACGTTTCGTCTCCCATGCAGGAAACATCGTCAGTGAAACCTACAAGCAGGAATGAGGAAAAAAACTTCAACAGCCCTATTTAAGCAAGTCCGCGTACAGATCGGGGAGGGGGCCGCGGTTCGAGTTGCAAGCTGATGAGTCACTTCGGATGAACCATGATTCCACGAACCTGCGTGGACCCCACCTTTGTTCGCGCGCCAGAGTGGACGCATTCTCAAAGTCGAAACAGTGACCCGTATTCCAACAATGGTCTACGAGTTCCGTCTTCGCTCTTGTCGCATGCGTGGCCTTCGCCACGTCCCTTTTGTGTTCGTTTAAGCGAGTGCAGAGCTTCCGGCCTGTCTCCCCAAAGTAGGATGCGTCACAGTCTAGACAATTCACTTTATACACAACACCACACTGGGACTCTGGGGGGGTGTAATCTTTAGGTTTAGAAATGAGGTCACGTAGTTTACGATGGGGTTTGAAAGCAGTGCGGATATTCAAAGGGGCGAGGGCCCTGCGAATAGACTCAGAAACACCTCTCAAATAGGGTATTGTTACCTGCCCTGTCCTAAGTCGTCCATTATCCTGACTTCTTCTTTGCCCCATCTGTTTGCGCGCGTTATCAATAAAACGTTTCGGATAATTCCGTTTCATCAACAGGTCAACAATAACAGGGTGATTTCAGATAAGATCGACCAAAGGATGGCTAGTCGACATTTTCAAATCAACTGATGTTTTTATATGTTATTGTCTAGTGTCTGGTATGAACGAATCCAAACTTAGTTTTGACTAGAAAAAATACTTGGGGACAGGAAAAATCGTAAGGCATGAGGTGGTGGACAGTTGCATTAACGCGCACTGATGGAGGGGGCCCGTTTGAGAGTGAATAACTAAAGCGATAACATTAGGAGAACTCTAATACGTTTTAGGCGCAAACTATGGGTATAGCTTGCTTGTAATATAAAGTAATCATATTTATTCAAAATTTATTTATTTTTCTAAAAATTGACAAACATGCCTGCTCGAACGACAAATGGCAAACTTTGGAGGTCTGTATCTCATGAAATAATTTAATCATTATGATATAATTTGCAGATATTATTCTACTAATATATAGCTAATATTTAAAAAATAACTAAGGTATCTGTGTGATACAATAGTTAGGATATATTTAGTCAAACATGGAAAAAAGTCAAACAAAGAAAAATTCCGATGCGAATAAAAAAAAAAACACCACCCTCGATTTTTTTTAAATTTAGGTAACCTGTTATACTCTATTTCGGCATTCATTTCCATTAGAAACATGTTGCATCATTTTATTGAGAAAGAAGATACAACTCCCCAAAGTAGGGTCCTTTTTCAAAGCCTACATTTAGCCGTGTTTTATACAAGAACTGACTCTGAGTTCCAGTTTCATGAAACCAACACACATCTTTTATATATTTTTATTCAGATGAGGCCAATGATAACTAAAGAAATCGTTCACACACTTAAATTAAGAAGAAACTACTGTGTACAAAGAGGTATCATATTACGGACTAGTGATCCGAGAAAAGATCATGCAGCCATCGGCCACTAGGAACTTTGTTTACTTTATTCTAATGCGACACTATATGCTATTCCCTCTTCCGCTCTACCTTCATCTCTCTCTCTCTCTCTTATATATATCCCTGATATATATCCAGAACAAAAACATGTTCAAGCATTCCCTTTCTGCGTGGTAGTGTTCTGTGGCTAGCAAAAATCATTTCCTCGCTAAGCTCACGATTATGGCAAAATAGTTGCCGGAAACCGCAGACGACACTCGTCGCTAGTTCTGGCAAAACGGCCGATACAATCTTTTTTTCGCATTTCCCCGCTCGCTGTCAAGGACAAGGGGGTTCGCTTCAACCAGCAAAACATGGCCGCCGACGCCTGTTTACTGAGCAGTCATGCCTGTCGCCATCTCACTCGCTGGCGTCACGGGCGATAATATCAGGCACAAAGGGGCACACCAACCGGCAGCATTATCCCCAAATACTCGAGCCTCGCGTAAATACATAGAGTGTAAACGCTGTCGCCATGTTATCGTAGTAAGACCGCCCCCCCCCCCCTCCCCCAACGGGGGACTGCAGTACGCGACGGCGTACTAACACAACGGCGACGATATCGACATCGCGGGCTCCGAATTTTCCCATAGTTCTACTCCACGGGCATTTCTCGAAACGCTTGATATTGTGTACGCCCGCCTGGAAGGATTTCAGGCGCGTAGTTAAGATAAGGCGGTTCTCCGCGGCAAAAGAAAGCAATTTCACAAAAGCTTAAAAGCGGCGGCGACGCGTGTGCGGTGAACGCTTGTAGTTTTGGTGTAGACAGGGTGTGTGTGTTCTCGTTGTTGACACCAGCCGGCGATAAGGCACTGCAGGCGGTAGCTCAGTACAGCAAGGGCTAATCCGAGTGACCATCAACGTAACCCCACCGCCAACCCCTCGCGAACCGGTCGCCGACATGGCTCAGGCTGTGTCATGAACCACGTGGTAGAAGCTCGGGTGCTTTCATATCAGTGCGTGGAGGGACGACAGTGCGATTCCGGAAAGTCTTTTCCAAAGGCCGCTGACCACAATTTTTTGTCTGGAGACTTTCCCTCTTTCTTCCTTTGACGTGGATCAAGCTTTGCCGACAGCCTCAGTTGTGACCTCTCTTTTCAAATGTATGTTTGCAGTGAGTGAGCTCCTCAGCCTCGGACTTGTCACTTGCGCACCCAGTAGTTCTTTCACTTGGCAATTATATGCCATCAGTTGGGGTTTAATTTCTATTATTTATGTATACATTATGAAGACGTCCTGGAGCTCCGAACGAGTGTTTTGTGCAGATTACTTTTGCAAACACAAAAAGACTATACCAAAGCAGCGGAATTTTCGAAGTGTTGGCGAGTTGGACCTAAACTCGTTGAAGCAAATTCTTCCGCCTGACTGTTCCACCAAAGTGAGTGCGACGGACTACCTGTGCTACCATTGCTTCATGCACATCACTAAGGAGATCTCGATGCGAAGCTCAGAGCAGTGCCCTGACATATTTGTGCCAGCTGAAGAAGCAATTGAAGATCTAAATCGCAGCATACTACCTACAGATGTGTCGCCGCTGAGACAACCAAGCGTCGTAAGAAGTCGGGACAGGCCTGCCTATGTCAAGAGAAAGCAGACAGAACTGGAGCAGGTTGCTGTCAAGAATATACGCTCAAGGCTACGTATTGCGTACGACAGGGACGCACCATCGGGGTCGTCCGAACCAACATGCTCCACATGCACTGAGTGGGTGGACAACTTTCGGCAGGCCTTTGAAACCGCCACCTCTCTCCGGGAACGTTGTCAACTGCTTACACTCCTGCCGTCAACACTGACGAAGAATGAGGTTCAAAAGATGATTCCACAGGCCTCAATGTACCTCATCAGTAAATCCCGAAAACTCAAGGAAAAGCATGGCGTGTGGTATGAGCCGGATCTTTACACGAGGTGCAAGGTGAGCCCTGAGAACCTGTCTGCTGCCTAGAGTACTTCACGAAAGACGAGCTACAATGTTCGCGCCAAAGTCCCAACCAGAAGTACGACATCTCTGTCATGCTCAACGGAGAGAAAACGTTCGTGCCAAAGCGCTTCATGACACGCTCAATACGAGAGGCCTTCCGTATATACAAAGACAAGCATCCCGATTCCGGCGTTGGGCTAACGAAATTTTATTTGTTGCGCCCTAGATGGGTCCAATGTATTCCACACCAGGAAGTGTGCGTTTGTGTGCGCTGCGCCAATTATTATCTTTGTATTGCCGCTCTAGAGAACGTTACAGGCTCAACATTCAACACTGGTGAAATGAACTCGGCATTTCTGTGCGACCCAGCAACAGAACTGTGCCTTCAAGGAGACTGTGATCACTGCCCAAAAGGCCAGTTTCTTACACTCCAGGAACTTGATATCCCGGAGGATGAAGAGATTGTGCTTGCAACATGGGAGTCCGGCGACCTTGTGAAAAAAAACTTTGGAACCTGAGACTTTCCTAAAAGTCATCCAAGTGACGGTTGGAAGTTAGGTACTTCACAACCATATCCGGCAAACGCAAGGTAAAGCGATCTACGATGAAAAACAGTGCATGCAACGCGGGAGCATTGTCTTTCATTTTGACTTTGCTGAAAACTGGACCATCGTGCTTCCTGACGAAGTGCAAGCATATCACTGGAAAAAAAAAACAAGTTTCGATATTTACATGTGTAGTGACGACAAGAAAATCTACAAACAGCTTTGCCATCATCAGTGAGGACCTGTGTCACGACGCCGCTCACGCTTGCTTGGCTCTAGAAAAAGTGAAGGAGTGGGTTGAAGACAACGTTGCGGTATACTCGTACGTGACGTACGTAAGTGACGGCGCCGCCAGTCATTTCAAGAATCGCTACCAGCTTCACCAATTTGCAAAGGACGATTGCCCACAAGCCCAGTGGTTATTTTCTGCATCTGGACATGGGAAAAATGCATGTGACGGAGTTGGCGGACTCGTGAAGCACCAGGCCACGCTGAACAACCTGAGAGAACGTTCAGTAAGCGCAATTCAGACGGCCAGGACAATGGTGAGCGTTCTATCAAAGAAACTGAAAGGCGTGCATCTTGTATATCTGGACGAAAATGAGGTTGTTCGGTATCGTGAACAAAAAAAAGAAGAGTGGCTGACGGTGCGCGCCTTCCCTGGCATTCAGTCTTGGCACGCGTGGCGGCTCAGCAAGTCATCAACAGAAGGGACCTGCGACGTATATGTAGCACGGACAGTCGGATCTGCTTGGAAGCAACTTTATTAAATGGGTACAGCGAGGAAAACCTTAGCGTAAAGTGCCGAATTTGATTTCCCAAGGACTGCTCATTTTGAATGCAGGGACATCTTATTTATCACATTTTTCTTCACGGGGTATTTAACCTACTGTTTTTGTTGGTGGTTACTAATAATTTTTATCTGATCACTATAAAAAAAATCCCAAAATGTTATCCTCGAGCAGGATCAAATATATCGGCTTGCCACGATTCATTCATACACCGAGAGCATCGAAGCTGCTCCAGTTAGGCACTATGGCATCCGTCACCTGAAATTGTTTGTAATCGTAAATACACAGCCAACCTAAATATCTTACTATTATATCTTTGTTTTTGTGTGTGGAAGTAAAGTTATTTATTTTACTCTAGATGTAAAATATACTGGAAGGTACAACTTCACACTGCATCATCTTTTCTCAAATCATTAGTCTCTAATATGATACCACTTTGTACGCTTATGTAAAATGCTGTATATAGTTTCTCCTCCCTTTTACTGTGTGACCGATCGCTCTTTTTATCAATGACCTCATCTGAATAAATGTATATAAAAGATTTGTGCAAGTTTCATGAAACTGGAACTCAGAGTCACTTCTTGTATAGGACACTGCTAAGTGTAGGCTTTGAAAAAGGACCCTACTTTGGGGAGTTGTTTCTTCTTTCAAAGTGCAATGATGCAACATGTTTTTAATAGAAATGAATGCCGAAATAGAGTATAACAGGGTACCCAAATTTAAAAAAAATCGAAGGTGGTGTTTTTTTTTTTATTCGCATTGGAATTTTTCTTTGTTTGATTTTTTCCCCATGTTTGCCTAAATATATTGTAGCTATTGTGTCACTCAGATACCTTATTTATTTTTTCAATAATAGCCATATATTAGTGAAATAATGTCTGCAAGTTATGTAATAATGATTAAATTATTTCATGAGATACAGATTTCCAAAGTTTGCCATTTGTCGTTCGAGCAGGCATGTTTGGCAATTTTTAGAAAACTAAATAAATTTTTAATAAATATTATTACTTTATATTACAAGCAAGTTGTACCCATAGTTTGTTTGTAAAAAGTTTTAAAATTCTCCTAATTTTATTGTTTTAATTATTCACTTTCAAACTTGCCCCCTCCATCAGTGCGCGTTATTGGAACTGTCCTCCTCTCCCTGCCTTACGATTTTTCTTGTCTCCAAATTTTTTTTCTGGTCAAAACTAAGTGTGGATTCGTTTATACCAGACACTAGACAATGTCATATAAAAACATCAGTTGATTTAAAAATGTCGACCAGCCACCCTTTGGTCGATCTTATCTGAAATCACCCAACAGCATCTTCAGAAGCGCGCAATTGAGGATTAGAAGAAATGCGTTCGGACCGATGTAGTAAGGTTTTTACGACAGCCCTTTTATGTTCGACAGAATGGTGCGAGTTAAAGTTTAAGAGGTTGCCTGTATCGCAAGCTTTGCGGTACACTGTTGTATCTAAGCGACCGTTACTATTTCGAAACACATTAACATCCAGAAAAGGCAGCGCACTGTTTTGTTCAACTTCATGTGTGAATTGGATTGATGATTCAACGTTGTTTAAAGCTAAATGAAAGTCAGCAACATGGTCCTTGTTTAAAATTACAAAAGTGTCGTCCACATAACGTTTGTAAAACCCTATCGGGAGCATACTCTGTTCAAGGACAGTTTCCTCCACATACTCCATAACCAGATTTGCCATTGTAACAGAAATTGGGCTACCCATTGGACATCCTTCAATTTGGTGATAAATTTGTCCGCGAAACGTAAAATGCGATTGTTTAAGACAAAAACGTAGCAAAATTACAATATCATCCACCGTTAACGACGTGCGTGATGGGAGGCTGTCATCCCTACGTAGGCGTGTTTCGGCTATCTCAACAGCCCGAGAGGTGGGGACATTCGTGAACAAGGACACGACATCAAATGAAACCATTATGTCGTCTTCGTCTAGGACGTGATCCCGAACCAGGCCCACGAATTCTTGGGAATTCCGTACTGTTAAACCATTTTTACCTTTGACCGGAGTGATGAGTTCGACCAGATATTTTGACAGATTGTACGTCGGAGACCCAATAAATGAAACAATAGGACGCAACGGGCACTCGGGCTTGTGAATTTCGGGGAGACCGTACAATTTAGGTGTAGACCCGTCAGAAGAAAAAAGACGACGGTACATGGCATCGTCTAGGCGTTTCTTCTTTTTTTAGATGGCGGAGGTGATCAACAAGGGATCTCTCAGATTTAGGAGTGGGGTCCCGGGGTAACGTCACAAAATGCGCTGTGTCGTCAAGAATTACCTGCATTTTTTCATAGTAACTTTCTTTATCGAGGATAACAGTGCCTTTCCCCTTGTCAGCTGTAAGAATAATAATTGATTGATCCGATTTAAGATCCCGTAGTGCCAACTGCTCCACCTTGCTCAGATTCGATGGCGTTACTTTAGCATTATTAAGCATAGTCGATATGCGGCTGCGGGCCAGATTGATCCCGGTCGTATCCTGTAGGTGACGAAGTGCCTCCTCAATTTCAATTATAAAGTCTCTTTTGGGAACTACACGTGGGGCTAGAGCGAAATCAAGTCTTTTCGAAAGAAGACTTACATGACCGGCGGAGAGCTCTTTCGATGACAAGTTGTAGACCGCTGATGCCGGTGGTGTGGGGACCTTTGGAATTAGTTGGGACAGTTTCTTGTCATGGGTATCCGTGCATTTGACCCTTTCCGTTTCTTCTGCTTGCTTCCGTGCACCGAACACGTGGTGCATGTCGTCAGGTTGGAGAGTCCGTCGTAGGAACTTCTCAGCTGTAACAAGCCGGTGCCGACAGTCGATGAGTTTCTGCTTGTTGTCCAGCATCCGTGCCTTGAGGCAGTCACGGCTGAAGTTCTGGGCCAGTTTTCTTCCGTAGGGTGTGTCGACCCGGGGGCGACATCGTAGACCATGTGGAATCACGTTGTGGTTCAGGCACTCACGGTTGATGATATTGTAATTTTGCTACGTTTTTGTCTTAAACAATCGCATTTTACGTTTCGCGGACAAATTTATCACCAAATTGAAGGATGTCCAATGGGTAGCCCAATTTCTGTTACAATGGCAAATCTGGTTATGGAGTATGTGGAGGAAACTGTCCTTGAACAGAGTATGCTCCCGATAGGGTTTTACAAACGTTATGTGGACGACACTTTTGTAATTTTAAACAAGGACCATGTTGCTGACTTTCATTTAGCTTTAAACAACGTTGAATCATCAATCCAATTCACACATGAAGTTGAACAGAACGGTGCGCTGCCTTTTCTGGATGTTAATGTGTTTCGAAATAGTAACGGTCGCTTAGATACAACAGTGTACCGCAAAGCTTACGATACAGGCAACCTCTTAAACTTTAACTCGCACCATTCTGTCGAACATAAAAGGGCTGTCGTTAAAACCTTACTACATCGGTCCGAACGCATTTCTTCTAATCCTCAATTGCGCGCTTCTGAAGATGCTGTTATTGTTGACCTGTTGATGAAGCGGAATTATCCGAAACGTTTTATTGATAACACGCGCAAACAGATGGGGCAAAGAAGAAGTCAGGATAATGGACGACTTAGGACAGGGCAAGTAACAATACCCTATTTGAGAGGTGTTTCTGAGTCTATTCGCAAGGCCCTCACCCCTTTGAATATCCGCACTGCTTTCAAACCCCATTGTAAACTACGTGACCTCATTTCTAAACCTAAAGATTACACCCCCCCAGAGTCCCAGTAAGGTGTAGTGTATAAAGTGAATTGTCTAGACTGTGACGCACCCTACATTGGGGAGACAGGCCGGAAGCGCTGCACTCGCTTAAACGAACACAAAAGGGACGTGGCGAAGGCCACGCATGCGACAAGAGCGAAGACGGAACTCGTAGACCATTGTTGGAAAACGGGTCACTGTTTCGACTTTGAGAATGCGTCTACTCTGGCGCGCGAACAAAGGTGGGGTCCACGCAGGTTCGTGAATCATGGTTCATCCGAAGTGACTCATCAGCTTGCAACTCGAACCGCGGCCCACTCCCCGATGTGTACGCGGACTTGCTTAAATAGGGCTGTTGAAGTTTTTTCCCTCATTCCTGCTTGTAGGTTTCACTGACGATGTTTCCTGCATGGGTGACGAAACGTTTGATTAAATTGTTAATCTTGTTGAGTAAAGTCGGAGCAGTTTTTTTGATCGTCGCTATGATAACCCAGCACGTACTAGAAGGAAAGATCCACCTACTCGTGCGGCAATGTTGTGGCGGCACTCTCAAGACGGCAGAAACGCCCGTGTCATCATGTTTGTATACTTCGACTACAGTGGTGCTTTCTAAGCATTTGTTTTCGAACACCGCCCGGATTTCTTATTTGGAGCATTTCATGCCTGTGCTCAAGTTGAAGGTATTACTGGCGCGTACCGTATAAAGGATGCGAATTTTCACGCGTTTTCATCTCCGGAGAAAAGTGATTAGGGTTAGCAATTCTGAATGCTCGCAACGTCCGTCCGCAACTCGCGACGCTGTTAAAAGGCTGCGCCAGGCAAAAGTCACTCACTTCTTTCAAATGTGTGACACACTTGAGAGGGAAGTGTACTAGTCTGGTGAAATAAAGACTCTCCTCAAACTAAGCTTTATTTTTCATCTAACATAACATAAATTCTTTTACAAAGGTAAGTTGTCTCATGGCATGTATTTTGGCCTGAAAAATTGATGTTTTGGTTATAACGCGGTACCGCTTATAGTGCGGATTTTCGCGACTCCCGCGACATACGTTATATGCGGTCTACACTATATTTTGTAAAATGCCTGCAAAAACCAGCTCGTCTATCTATCAACAAAAAAGTGCCCACCAAGTTTTATGAACCTACCAAACTCAATTTAATATTGTGAACTGTTAAAACAACCACCCTTAAGTATGAAAACCTACACTTATGCAAGTGACACTGATCCTTAGTGGCGTTAGAACCAGAGTCAAGTCAAAGTTTGCAGTTCTTTCGATCGACAGATGCACGGGAACAAACTTGACTACCATTTATTCAAACATAGACCCGCATTTTTTCTTCTCGGCGTAATTTTTAAATTGGAGATCAACCTACCACCGAGACAAAAAAAAAAAAAGTAGACCTGGAATTGTACTGGGCATAATTATGGAGCCTATCACGCTACACCTAGCACTCCGGTGCAAAGCGGTGAAGCTCGACATGCGCGCGCTGGTGAGCGGCGGCACGGAACTATGCGGCAGACATACAGTGCAACCCACTTATCGCGATAATGAGAAAACCCAAAATTGCAATCGTTATAACTGATTATCGTTGTATCTAGACTAGAAACTCATAATTTCCAGTTTAGAAACTGATCGTTATAAGCGGTACATTGTTATATGTGGTATCGTTATAAGTGGGTTGCGCTGTAATTAAGAGGAGACACCCCCTGGGAGGGTCAACTTTTGAACCCTTGGATTAAAATTAATGAAATTTACAGGGTAGGCTGTTGGTCATGCTAGAGGGTGCATAACAAAATTTCAGGTCTGTCGGTTAAGTGGGAAGGAAATTAGGGCAGCTTCTATCAGCAACATCCCTACATTGTTTAGTTAATCTATCATCGGAAAACTATCACAATATTCAAGATCTTTATTCGCTAGATATATAGCAGAATGCCTAAAAGGTGCACCTATGGAAAGTTTTTTCTAAAAAGTCATTGATTTCATCAATTTTCTCTTCTGCAAAATTGGTCAACTTTTTGGTCTTCTGTGTCTCCAACAAAAAGTAAACATTTTTTTAAAAGACATCCGTAAAGTGACAAACAATCTCCATAGGCGCATTCCTTATTAAATTTCAGTCAGGAAAAGTGAAGAATGAGTCTTCCCTGTATTGCCATTCTCAAACGATAGATTGACTAAAATGGAATTTATACCAAAAAGTGGAATGGAGAAAAATGTGTTCAAAGTGCTCCAAACCCTACCTTTTCTTTAGCTTTGGTGGACAGAAAATAATTTATAAAAAATTAACTATGCAGTGTAAACTAGTGAAAATTTCTGGGTATACTCTCTGGATGTAGATGGATGTAAATATGTAATTTTTCAAAATCGATGTTTTTTGCAGAATTTTTTCTTCTCTGGGTAGTGTCCCCTCTTAAGCGATCTCATCGGGAGTACAAGACCCTGGTTCTGTCTTATCACAGTAGCCGCCATCGTACAATTTGGCAATGCTTTCTCGCAACTTTTAGCTCCCCACATCGCCGACATCGTCTGGAAATTTAGACGGTCTCGGCGATGAATCCGCCAGCGCATCGACGAACCAGCGCGATTGACGAGCAATCTCAATACTTCGTTCCACCTAAATTTAATGCGCAGCCGTCGCTATGGGCCAATGAGGCTGACCAGCGTCAAAGCGCGACATTATGGCGTTCGTCCATCTTCCTCTGTGTGGTCTTTCATAGACTAAACCAATTAAGTGCAGCGAATGTCCCGTGACTTGCGCTTTTCGAATGTGTTTGTGGTTGTATGTGTTCGAGCCTTCGACTGTGCTCCCACCTAAGATAAAACAAACAGTAAGGCGAGTAGGGACACCCTGAAATACATATTTGTCTGATTTAACTTTCCTCCTACTTTTCTAAATATTAAAGTCAACCAACGATAATTTTTTTTTCTTTTTTGCATTGCCCATTTTGGCGCAGGTCTGGCACAATTCTTAGCAAAAAATGGTACTTTGGCGCAAGACGTAGCACACTTTCGTTCATGGCGCAATTTGGCACAAATGGCAAGGCACTTCCATTGCTTTAATTGGCGTTTTCAGTACTCAAAAATTTGTAGGAGTTTGTCAAAAGAGCCCATATGTCCTTGCATTTCAAAAACTAGATCCTCACTTCCCAGCACCATTCAATTACTGATCTAAGCTATCGAAGCGGCATGCCCTTTAGACTAACTAAATCGAAGCCTAAATTTCACCAAAGCATGAAAACAAATTCCAGTGTGTCTGGAAAATTGCTCTTCACTTTCTTATTTCTCATCCCTTCTTGAGGTCCCTCCACCACATCACCAAGGAGCTGCAGCAGAGGCTGGATCCCACACTTGCATTTGGTTGTGGACAACTGCGCTACAACCTCTTGCAATTGATTGTCGTCGAAATCTGTCTATTTACATGAAAGTGAAACGAGCCGCCACGAGAGAACACGCTAGCACCGTCTATTAAAGAGCCCCGGAACACTTCCAGTGTGCGCACATTTCCTCAATTTTCAAAGGGGCATGCACTTGGGGAAAACATTTCTTAAATTATTTACGATAGTGAAATGAAATTTTTGCACTTTATGGTGCTTAATATTCTTTACAAATCTAGTGTTAGATTTGATGTACAGTCGCCAACCAATTTTTCGGACTTGGAGCCCGAAATTGTCCAAATATTCAAGTAATCCGAAAAATCGATTTTAGCCCCCCCCCCCCCCAAAATATCAAAGTTCCGCACATATCCCCGCTGCGTATTGGCCAGCTTCCACTTGCTTGATGTCAATTTTAAGTTCTCATGCAACTTCTGCTTTATATTGTTCCCTTTTCATTTGTTTGTTGATCTGTTTGATCACGGAGGTGCACTTTGTTGGCACCTTTGTTGGCACAAACAGCAAAGTTGAAGTTGGCGCTATTTGGCACTCTTTGTGGAAAATGTTTAGTCCACCAGGCTCGCTTCAATACTAAGCTTATCGGCAAAAAACCTTCGTGCTCAAAGACCACAAGAACGGTAGACGGCCGCTCTTCTTGCGGTTGCACTCGAAAAACACGGACCACAAGAAAAACTGGAAGAGCCATAAGAATGGGCAGACGGTGGCCATGTTGGCTATAGCAGAACCGGAAAACCCGACTATAGACTCAACCCAGCTTGTTTATTGCGTAGGACGTGACATCGAGGCTACAGGGCGAAATCAAAACTACCAAAAAGGCGGTGACTAAGTTCGTGGCGCTATTGCGGCAGTGGTTTTGTGGCTGTTAACTTAGGAAATCACACAAATTATGTCAGAAATATCGAGCAATAAGCTTTATGGCGTTCGAAATTTCGGTCAATGTTATACATTAACTCTATGGGGTAAGTGACGGTTCGGCGCCGAATAATCGGATCTGTCCGAAAAATTGGTCTCGACTGTACTGCAAAACTTTCGGCCTAGTTCGGGACCGAAAGCGTTCAAGCGCTACTTGCACGCTGGCGCCACTCTGTTTCAATTCCGCACAACGCTCTATGAAGTTCAGCATATCATTGGTTCCTCCCACTCTCTACAATCTTTGGGTGAAACTAAATTTTTTCTGACATCAAGTGGCAGACTTTCATACATTGTAGCTTTCTTTTTCTTTTTTCTCATACCATTTCTAGCTCTCTTTTTTCTGCCAACGATTAGCAATTATAGCGTCCAGGTCTCGACAAGCCTCTCAAGCTCAACAACGGCGTTGTACACCCTGTAGAAATTTACAAAAATAACATTCTCTGTTAAAGAATAGCCCCACCTTCGTTTGCTTCACTCTCCAACATCATGCCTTTCAGCTTTGCCTTCTCGACCGCCAAGTTCGTCTCCAACTTTTCTAGGGTTAACTGAAAAAAGAAAAACAAGGAGAAACATTAAGGATGGCTAGTCGGTTTTGCATCATGGTATAATATGCGAAAAAAACACAAGCGAAAACGAAGGGAGAACTGGACAGGACGCGGCGTACACATGCATAACATTCGTTGTGCAGGTGCCAAGTCTAATACAAGTTTGTTTTGGCGGCAGTTTTAAAAAGTTGAACCTGACTCAAACATACGTATACCCATCCCTGAACCTTCAGGACACGATGGCACAATTTGAAACAAGCACATGGGTACTCATTAACAAAATATTGTTGCCAAAGATCGCTGTGTAGAGTGTCGTTGGCATGAGATTTCAATGAAAGGGACAGTCTTATACCACGTAAATGTTTCTTTACTGAACTGCTGAGGAACTGCTGCGAAAACTACGAAAATATTTCTTGGCTGACGCCCATCAAGTTTTTTTTACACTGATAACCAATTCACATAATTTTCTAACTGTCCACTTCCTGCAAATCGTTGGTTAGTCGTGGGAGCACGACCAACAAACAATGTTTGCAGCATTACTGGAACTCAAATGTTTGTCTCTTACTATATCAGTGTAAAGATATATATATGTATATAAACATATTTATAATAAGACCCTCGGTAACTGTATTTGCCAATCAAAAGCCAATATATCATACCAGATTCGTTGTGAAATGGGTATAAACCAGGTGCATGTTACCTGCTTTGTTGGTTACAAACCGAACCGTGGACGCACAGGTGTGTAGGGTTCGCTCAGAAATGCTATCGCATGTAAGAAGCTACAGATAGCGAGGACCTTGCTCAGTGTCACGCAACGCTGTGATGCGACGTCACGTGGCGAGACATTACGTAACTGATCAGTGTGTGCCAATAAAAAAAAGTGAAAACCAACCATTTCTTATATCGGGTGTTTCAGCTAAGACTCAAAAATATGTCAGGCTGGTAACGTGAAAATGCAAATGACAAGAATATCATCTGGATTTTGGCATCACCCGCCTCGTTCCCGCTGCCCGTGTGGAAACTTTAGCGTTCCTAAACTCTTCCCATGTACTCCGAGTCTTCCTAAAATTGACTGATTTAGGAAAAGTCTCTAATTGGAACCATACATTTATTTTCACTGATTAAAAAATTAATAAGCGAATTTTGGTTCATTTTTCAGCCAATTAGTATGTTTTTCCTAAATGCCCGACGTTTACCGTGGCCGGCAGTTTGCTCCCGAAAAGAGTTTCATTTTTATTTTTTATCAATCACCCTATTGATAGGAATTTCTGAGTCTTCGCTTAAACACCCACCATATATACAGACCCTTCTCGAAATTCAGTGCCATCTGGTGACTCGAAAATCAGTTTCACTTTCGACGAATTAATGGCTGTCGTGAAACAGTACATCATCAGACGCCGTCACTTTTGCACAACAATGGCAGATGAGAATCAATTCTTCGATCAACTCATAATTCTTTCTTCAGTTGTTAATTTCGATCTTGCGAACATATGAACTGACCAGCAAAGCAAGCAGCAACTCACGAGCCCCTCAATTAGATTTCTACATCAAAAGGCTTTAGAGCAAGCTTGCGCCAAGAGATTGGTCAGATCACACCCTGAACTAAACGCTTACGCAGCTGTTGTACCTAGTCCATGCGTCATGTTATACTAAAGCTTGAGACATACGGGCCTCATCAGGGGTGGAACTCATGAAATGTATTTGGGAGCAGCCACGGGAGCAGCTGAAACCGCTGTTTTGGAGCAGGTTGGGAGCAGCTAAAACTCCATTCTGGAGCAGGCTAGGAGCAGCTCAGATCAGTTTTCATTGCACTTCAGCTTGTGTCTTAGACGAGCACGGGAGCAATTTCAATTGTGTTTAGCAGCACAGATGAACATGAGTGGTTAGGGACCTAGGTAGATTGGATAACAGTGTAACAGATGCGAAAACTTGAAACTTTGTGAGCCTTAATGAGAATTAAAAAGCAACTACCATATGTTTCTGAAGATGCTGTCCTTGATATTCTCTGAGTGGTTTTCAGCTGTTCAAAATGCAAACCAGCACTGCTTATCGCACAACCCACACGTGCTCCACATAGTAATTATATGTGCGAACCTTTTGACGTGCGAAAGCAACGGACGTGCAGTTGCGTGGAGGAACAGGGAAACAAATTTCGAGTTTATCCTATTGTGCAACTCAATACCGAAGCAGCAGACTACAATTAACGGAGTTATCGTATTCAAAGCGATAAGCAGGAGTAGACCTACCACTCGCTTAAAGGGATACTTCAACGAAATTTGAAATATTCCCGTCGTGTTCAAAAATAGGTTGAATATGATCCACAATATCCGTAAATGACAATCGCACGTTTTTATTTTGAGCCTGGTGGCTGTATTTTTCGTTATAAACGGCCCACTCTGGCAAGCGCTCGGAGAAGGCCCAGCGGAGACCACGTGACATCCAACGCAATCGTGACGTAGGTTGTCTCGGGACGAGCAAAGCTACGGCGAGGCTGACGTCGAGAGGATGGCCTAGTCGTTCCAGCCACCGAAGCGGCTGCTTTTGTACGAATTTTGAGTGGCGGGCTAATCTTCTATAATCTTGTAGGGGGACAATAGCGACCTCTGCGACACACAAAAGGCATTCTCGGGAAGAGGGGAGTTCCTCCTGCCCCTCTTCTCTCGTCGTGGCCGGAGACGAGACAACCTCCGTCACTAGCTGTCAAGGTTCCTAGACGGGCATTACAAGCGAGGCGTTAGCGATATCCACCAGGTGCTCTTTGCTAATCGTTTAATTCGTTTTAAAATTCCTTTTCGTGACTTTTTAACAAGATATTGGTATGTTCGATGTGATGCTGCTCCTTTGAACACATATAGACCAAAAAAATGCGCGCCGAAATTTCGTTGTAGTATCCCTTTAAGAGCTGCTGGCCGGCAAGGTTTCGGATCGGACCGCGTTTCAGACCTATCAAATCACAATTTATCTTGCAGGAATGCGGTTCCAACTTCTAACGATGAACTACTAAAAGGAATCTTTTGCTCATTTGTTTTCAACTGGCTGACGTACGGATCCGGGGCCGCAGAGCCTCAGGCAATCTGACGCTTAACGACTCGACCTCACCTCGGCCGACTTGCTTAACCGCTTATGGTAGAAGAATAACAATCCAGTCGCAGGTGTAGCACTTCGAATCCGAACCCTGCGTTTTTTTCGCGCGCTTCCGACTAGGGATACACAGGGAGAATAAACAGAACAAAGGATTGCAAGGCCGACCAAGCTAAACGCGCTAATCGTTGCCAATCGAGTCGATAAAAACCGAAACCAAGACAAAATATTTTTTTTTGCGCACGTTGTGCGATTTGGTGCATAATGGCGCAAGGTGTTGGCTGTGGCGCAGTTTCCGTGAAATGGCGCAGGATGGCGCAGACAAATGCGTTTGGCGCGAAATGGCGCAAATGGCGCAGCCGTTCCACCCCTGCTCATGTATACTCCGCTTAGTAGTCGAATCCTGTAAATATGGATACCCCACTTTATTGTCACGGATGAAAAAGGATAGACAAGCGTAAAACTGAAAATGAAGGTATAATCGGCGGACTTGTGCCAGAAGCAAGAGAAAGAATAAGCGTGGAGGAAGCAGAAGCAAGCGTCTAGGTGTCGGCGTGACAGCTGGCTAATGCGAGAGTAGGTCGGCAAGGCCATGCTGGGCTCCTCATTTACTCCACTCACTATCTCAAACATTCGGCCTAAAATGTTCATGCGTCGGACATTTGGAGTAAGAATAAACGCAAATTTTCTCAAAGTATGGAAAAGCATTCCCCCTCAGCCATGTACGCAGCAATATAGACAGCATTTTAAGAGTCAAACCGAGATTACACGCATTTATATCTCATTATTTAGACAACTCAGATAACGGACGCTTTTTGGGGGGGAACAAAGTTGTCCGTAGTAACAAGACATCACCGTATCTTCAACTTCGTCCTCCATCAGCCTCAAGAAAGCCACCATTAGTTTGGTAAAGATGCCATACACGAAGGTGATGATAGCGATCAAAGTTGCCGAACTAAATTTCAAAAAAGGTCCATCGCAATTTAGCACGACGGTTAGATCGGCCCGTTGAGCTACAGCTGCACAACTTCCTTTTTCCAATGGGAACAGGGAGGGAGGAAGCACCTTGGCGGAGAAGGGGTTGCAGTCGAGGCTGGTGGCCAGGAAGCAGACGGCATGCCGGCGCACCATGCTGGACCTGTCCAGCAGCCGGCCGGCCACCGTGGCCGCCAGGGCGTGCTGCCGGCCCAGAGGGATCACGCCCCGGATGCACAGCTCCTGCCACAGCTGCAGCACGTGGCTGCGCACAAAGGCATTCTCGTCCTCCAGGTGGGCCTGCTCGGCCCCCGGGGAAGGATGTCGTCAGTCGGTCAATCAATCAATTGATCGGTCAATCAATCAATTGGCCAAACAATTCATTTGTATGGCAATAGTCATATATGGCCCGTAATCCCGGTGGATAGTAGTGCATGCAATGGGTGGCATCGCCGAATGGCTAAATTTGGCGGGGAAACTGAATGGAAAAATTTTGCCGCCACCTTTAGAGGGGAAGCTTTTCTCCACCATATTTGGCAGAGAACTGCTTCCCGCCATATTTTTGCGTGTTACTTTAGCATTCGTAAGCCTTGCGTCTGGTTTGCCCGGTAACCCCCCCAGACTCTGAACATAGTGGGCATTGTGGAGAGCTACCATATTTTCCACTGTATAAACTGCAGACCTCACTGGATCGATGGTCATGGGCATGGTACAGAAAGAGTTGAACTGGCCTCACGTCATTTGTTGCATCATATGGTTCACCCACATGACGGAAGGACTGAGTAAACTGGAATAAAACATAAACTTAAATTTCAAATTATTTTGAAAAAATTCATTTTTCAATTTTGAGGTTTTCGGTTTCAGAAACTAATTATACACCCTTACACTAAATTTCATAACCATGCGCCAAATAGTTACGTTGATATAAAATATTTTCAACACATTGCGAGGCAGTAACAAAGTAAAGTAGTGCAATGTTTGAATGCATTTTTCTCAGTTCCACTTTTTGCTAGAAATTTCATACGAAGGAATCTTTTGTTCGAAGGGAAAAGTATTCTGATACCACAATCAACATATTTCTGAACTGAAATTTACTGGGGAATCCAACTATCTACTTTATTTTGTTTTAAGGTGAACCCCTCAGTGATACAAAACCGTGTTTTCAAAAATCGACACAGGGCAGATATGCATCTCATATTTCGAGGTAATAACTCTTCTTAAAATATTTACAGTTGAGTTATTAAACTATACCTGTTTTCACTTCAAGAAAAAAGCAAGTTTTGAGCATTGTTCATACACGGCGCAAAGTAGCTCTTACGAGATTTGGTTGTTGGAGGAAAAAGCAATGCTTTTGGCATTTGGAACGTGTATGTCTTGATAAGATAACAAATATCTAAACTAAAATTCACTGACATATATCTTAATTATCCACATAAAGGGGGAAATCAGTAAGGCTCCGCGAGGAGACGAACTTGTTTTACTATGGTTCTTGAGATGAAAACGAATAGAGATAGCCCGAAGGTCCCATATCCCCCACTTTACATTCAAGCAGTCAAAATGATACTCAATAGCTTCCTTTGCAAATCATAGATTTCCTACAAAGAGTGGCGTATCACCTTACGCAGGTATGTAAATTTGTCCTAGAGAGCTGAAAGTTTGCACAGTACACCTACATCTGAAGTTAAATCTCCCCTGCAAATTTTACTCCGATCACTTGAGTAGTTCAGAAGTTCAACCTATAGCCAGTGTCCCCCCTTAAAAAAAAAAAGGCAGTTACCATAGGTATTTACTCACAGAATGAACACACTTTTTTTTCCAAAAAATCGATGCAAAGTTTATTACGCAAAGTAAAATTTTTACATTCGTATTTACTCGCATAATGAACGGACCTTTTATCCCGAAAAATCGACGTAACTTCTTATCTCTTTGTGCGCTGCCTGCAACTCCAAAACCAAACTGGGATGCGCAAAAACAAAACAAAAGCTCCTCTTCATGTTGTTTTGTTTTTTTTCTTGCTTCCGTGTTGTTGTTTTTTCCGCCCTTCCCAAGTTGTTTTGTTTGCCCACGCTGCCCATGCATTGGCGGCCTCGCTGCACCAGGATAGAAAAGTGTGTTCATTTCGAGGGCTTCTTGCTTCTCTTTCCAAAGTGCGAGGAGGAGGCGAGGGCAGGATGCCTTCATTATGTGCGCTTTGCTCAGGGGAGGGCTTCTCCGCTTCTTTTTCTTATCTCCTTGCGCGCGGCCCACGCGACCCCATAACCAAACTCTGCTGTGCAAAAAAGAAAAAAACAGCTCCTTTTTGTTTTTGTTAGTTCCGTAGGTTGTTTTTTTGTTTTTTTCTTGCCGTCTTTTGCAAGCTGTTTTGTTTGCTTAGGCGAGGGCTTCTCTGCTTATCTTTCTTATATCCTTGCGCATGTGCAAGTAAATACAGTACCTGGGTTCATCCTCAATGCATTTAGTAACTGCATTTCTGAGTCGCATTCACTTTAACGAGCCAAGATGCAAACGCTAGAAGCTAGGGCAACGATAAAGAGATTCAAATATTTCCAATCCTTTCTTCGAGGCAAATTTAATATTAACATTGAAAAATATCACCTTTTCATCTGCCAGATCAATCAAGCAATACATATTTAAACACAATGTTTTCAAATATTCATTTTGCCTCAGGCAACACAAGATTTTATTTCACTTTGAAATGATATTACAACGCCTCTTCCAAATGAACACTTTACTGCTCTTTGTGCACTCATGTTTATTTTCTTTGTATTTCTAACACTGATTCCACTCCTGCTATGGCTTTCAGTGGAGAGCTGCAGTACTGCTAAATATATAAAGTTTTAAACTGCTTGCTTAATCATCTACCGTAAAGTTCCGAGAGACCGCCCGCACCCAGGAGATCGCCCATCCCATTTTTCTGGCTAAATATCTGTAACATAAAAATTCCGAAACATCGCCCACCCTCCGATTCCCGTCAGACGTCACGCGATGTCCGACGTCAATCAGATCAACCACGCAATTAGCTGTACAGGCACGCCTGACAAGTGAAAGCGAGTTCATAGTGGATTCGCGCATTTTTGCCTGCGATCTGCGTGCATGATATCAGCTCCCGTAACACGCGAATTGTCCCCACGTGTATGTTGCACCGTGAAATGCGAATCAGCTGCATCCGCAATCTGCGGTATCCGTCCCCGAGACACAAGGTTTGTAGCTTATTCCCGCGTTTTTGTCCGTGATCTGCACGCGCGATATTCTTTTTCGTGACAGGCAAGTTCGTAGCGGGTTCCCACAATTTCATTGCCCCATAAAACTTGAATCCGCTGCGTCCGGGATTTGCGGCATTCGTTTCTGTGAAATGCAAGTTCTCGGCGGGTTTCTGCGGGCCCTTCGCACCGCTAAAAGCAAAACTGTTGCATCCACAACCTGCAGCATCCTTCCCCGTGACACAAGAGTTCATAGCAAATTCCCGCATATTTATCGCATCGTGAAACACGAATTTGCGGTGTCCGCAATCTGCGGTATCAGTTCCCATGCCACGTGGTTTGCAGTCGGTGCGAGGGTGTTTATCATTAATCTTTGATAAAGTTTTGCTGTGGAATCCCCAAACATAGCCCACCCCATGTTTTTCACCATTTATTTCTTCATTTTGGGTGGGCGTTCTTTTGGAACTTTACGGTATTACTGTAAGAAACTTGAATGTACATCTGGCACATGCATCATTAATATTAAATCAATTCAGCATTATCTCATTTTCAAGAATTTTTGACACTCATCCCAACCCTCTCTGACCATTGCAAAATCATTGGGCTATGCCTTTATCCAAATTTTATAACAGCATAATCCTCAAACCAACATTCATAAAAAAAAAAAAAAAATTTCCTAACGCCTTTTTTGTTGTACGGGTCAGAACCTTGTTGCGAGGTGTCCGAAGCACGAACCACCATTTTTCTAAGTTCTTTTTATTTGCATAATGCCACCAATTGGAACGGTTTTCCCCCAAACATGGTCGCTAAACGTGATGCAAGGGAATTTCGGCAACTAATATTACCAGAGGCTGCACTTACACAAGGTATATACTTGTGTGTTTGTAGAAGTGCCCTTTTGCTGTCAGTCATTTAGTTTGCTTTTTATGCACACTGCTTTTCAGATACCACTGTTTTTCAGACAGCAACTGTTTCTTCGTTGCAACCAAACCCTTATGTAATATCACCAAAATACTGTGGCATATCAATAAATAAATTATAAAGCAGTAGCATTGTGCGAATATACTCAAATGGTAGTATTCAGGGATGGGCAGTATTTCAAATACAAGTATTTGAAATACATATTTTGCATACTTTCTGTATTTTGCATTTGTATTTAATTACAAAGTGGGTAATGTATTTGACGCGTGTATTTAAATACTAAAACGTGGGTATTTCAAATACAATTGTAATTAAATACAATTTTGTGAACGAAAATGCATCCCTCAAATTTATTGTCACGACTAATTTTGCTCATCCTAAGACGTGTCCAGAGCAGGAAGAAAACTATGTTCTGCACCGTATGCAGTGTTTCTCAATCAAGCACAAGCATTTAGTAATTTTTTTATTACGGTGCTAGTCCAGGGCAAGAATAGTGACGGAATTGACGTTCACAGTCAGACTGGCTAAATAAGTGCCTGTGACAACTTGTGATGCTCTCCAGCCTGATTTTTATCCATATGTTTGCCTGGAACATTCTAAATGCGCGGGTCATTCAGATTTTCGTAACTGGTGCGAGTTGCAACAATAAAATATTCTCTGGCTAGTTCTGCACGTCTTGGTCGTCTCAGTTCTTTGTTGGTCTATACCAAAATGTAATCGACAAAAAAAGCTGCTCGAAGCTCTGTACTTTTTCACCTATTACGTCCAAGCTGATTACGTTTTTTTGTGATTATATTTTTATTACGTTACTAGAGCCTCGCACACTAACTCCCAAGTGTGCGATGCAAAATTAAAATGAGATACCCAGAAACCCATTGCAGGTGCCCTGAAGTCACTGATGCAAATTTTGAGGAATGTATTTGGAAAAGTATTTGGAGGAGAACGAATACATTTGGTTGTATTTATATCTTGCACTTAAATGCTTTTTTGGAAATGTAATTAGATTTGTAATTAAATACATTTTTGGCAAAGTATTTTGTATTTGTATTTCGATACAAATTTGCATGTATTTTGCCCATCCCTGGTAGTATTGAATAATACACTATTTGATAATCATTTCAAGATGAGCTGCGATATTTGTATTTTTCGCAGCGTGTTAGCCCTGCTGAGCGCACTTCTCACCGAGCACCGGTGCACTGTAAAGAAGCAAGACCTGCGGAGCTCGCTTCCGCGGGTGTTGCTTCTCCCAATCAGTAAAATGGCGGAGCCCTCAAAAAAATTGGGAAAGAGAGCGCCGCTACACTAAGCATAGCTTCATTAGTCGCTCCAGTGACAGTATTTCCAACAGCAATAAATAAGGAGGACAAGGGGGTACCTCGAGCTTGTCCAGAAGTAAATCCCGCAGCTCTTTCTCGCCGGGGGCCAGGTCGTCTCTGCTCAGCACTGCCAGCACTGCCTTGCTGAACACTGTCAGCACACTGTTGCGGATGGTGCAGCTCTGCACGAGCGAGAGCAGTCCGGATAGCGTCAGGAAGCAAGGGGCAGCGATGAAACTGCCGAGAACACGCACTCTGCTCGTGACGAGGAGTGCGAGTGAGCAGTACGTACCAGGCACGGCAGATTCCAAGGGACAGACGGAAGAATGACAAGGCAGAAAGAGCCTAGCTGTTTTAATCATTGTAGGAGGCCACTTTGGCAGTGTGTTCGCCAGCTCACATAATGAAATCTCTTAGACAGCATTTAAATGAAAAGAACACATAATTTTTTTTTAGAAAATATAAAATAATATTTTGGTCAAACGGGCTAATTTAGTGCACTTCAACGGAGAGCAGTTTGCCTTTAGTGTCATTTCCGTAGTGTGCCACACGACTTCTTCCTGAAGAACACACTCGGCTTCAAGCGAGTTTGCTTCTTTAAATTCTTCTTTATCTTGGCTTGTGATGATCGATCAGAATCATCCAACTGGCGTAAATATTGTCAATTAACGTAAAAATGTCTTGTAATCTGTCCTTATTAAAAAAAAAATATTGTTGAGACATTTACTTTACTTTACCCATCGTTATTGTCATAATTTCCAAGTGAGACTAATTGATCCCGTGTAGCCACAGAAACACTTGAAGTATGTTCGGTTAGATGAAGTGCCCCTGGTTGAAGAGCCCTAAATTAGTTTGTCTGACAAGGGTACTAGATATGAAAGGTGAATGAAACACACACAAAAATTTGATTCTGCTAAGACAGTAAAATCGCCACAGCACTTGTCTGTTATAACAATACACGGAACATTTTTCATTTTCACCAATGAAATGGCACCGCGACAAGTAGACTGCACCACTGCAGCACTGCCTCATGGAAAAGCTGAGATATTACGCCCCTAAATCAGTAAATATTGTTTATTTTTGTTTAAAGGGAGACAATACCTGGAAGTGTTTACTTTTAAAGTGCTAGCTTTAAAACTAAACCCTTCCAGAAATTGCCTCCCCTTTTGGGTGACACTAAGCAGGGATTTCCGTTTTGGTGTTTGTTGCTGTCTGTCGTCGCAGCGGGGATCGAAAAACCATTCTTATCTGCGCTACATGAAGAGGGAAAATTATGCATACCCCTCTTCGCTCATTGCCGAGCGTCAACATTACACCCTCCCCTCACCGCTCAACAACACCAGGGAAACCTTTGTGTGTGGCGTCACTGCCACAGACTCTCCCTAATGGCGCCACTGTGCCAAGGCCATACCCATCCCAGGAAAGAGCGCGGAGGGAACGGCTCAGTTTACAGCTGGCTTCCGCGGCCCCCTTGGGCGAACACCTTCGACGTGGCCAACCCACAACAGACGTTTCACCGATATCGCGTTTCGACGATTCCGTGCTCTGTGCCGCAACGACATTCCAGTCATCGTAACCGGCGACTTCAACGTCAACCTTGGCGGTTGCAAGAGCGACTGGTTCCGCATCCTCGTCACAGCGGAATTAGGCCTCTGCGTGGTGTCCGATGTCGACGCACCCACAATGTGTGCCGGTAACACCATTGACCTTTTGCGTCCGAAGAAAGTTGACACGTGCATCCAGTGTCTTGCCTCAAACACTTACTTTACCAGACACCGAGCCCTTGTGGCAGACTCGTCAGTGGCATCCACGAAGCCAACGACGATGGAAATCTGCATTAACCACTTCGCACCTCCGTCGTGAGGTACCCGACGACACCGTTTTGCTCGCATTGCATGAAATGGCTACAGTGACCACTTTTATTTCTTTGCAGATTGTGGGCAAAAAAGGGTGCCTTTCTTAACTACGGTACTTACTGTAAAATATCGGGCAAACTTGTGAGATAATCGCAAAAAAATGGGGGATGGGCGCTTGTCCGGTCATGAATTTTACATATAAATGTACTGTACGTATTTCCTCAGATCGCACAAATTTGGTAATGGGCGCTTAATGTGAAATGGGCGGATGCACGGTATTCTACAGTACTCAATCTGAGTGAAATTTGCAGGGTATGTTGGTAAAGATATAAAAGGACCACATGGAAAATTTCAGCTCAATAAACAACTTCCACGAGATACTACTGAGGAACCGCATATTCCGGAGTGAAAAGCATGTCTCCTTAAAGAATCTATTATTTCAAAATGGAGCCGATAATCAATTGCTTTGCCAGCTTCATAAGTGGGTCCTTTATCTGTTCTTGTTGGCGACGACTTTCAGCTTATGACTTTTCTGAGCGATCTTGGAGGTGTCCATTGCCTTCACGTTAGCCTTTGAAACCTTCTGTTAGGCCATCGTCCTCATGCGCTTTTTATAATGCTTTTCAGAGTTTATGCCAACCTCATTGAGGATCCTTTCAAAGCCTTAAGGTCCCAAGTTGAGCTCAGGACAGGGACTACCATGACAGCGGCAGTCCCCACGGTCTTCAGCGACACTAATTCCGTCTTGGGGCACCTTTTCCAGCTCAGTGCGTCTAGAGAATCGTCTGCGTTCTGCGTCTTCATCCTGCAGTACCTTTCAATTGAGCTCTAAGCAGGGGGCGGTTGTACAGAGGATGTTTCGCAATGTCTCTCGTGAAAGCTGACCAATATGGAAGTGGCACGACGGTTTCCCCGCTGCCTCTAGGGCCTTCTGGCGGCTGTCATGGCACCATGAGTCCTCTCCGCTAGGGCAGGCCGCATGCCATGGCTCTTCATTTAGTTGGAGTATGAGTACAGAAGACTCGCAAATAAGCCTTGCAACATCTTCTGTTAAGAGTGCTGCCTTTCAAAGCGGATGCATAGTAGCTTCTCAGCTTCTTCATTACGACGTTAGTCAACTTCCCCTTCCCTCCAAGTCCTCTCTGGATCTTCTTTGACTTTTCCATGGTACTGTACATTCTCTTGGGCACGTGGTTGACACAGAGTACACCCAAAGCTTCACAAAAGTGAATCTTTGGGTGTACACTGTGACCCAAAAGCTTCACCACTTCCTTTTCTTATGTTTGTCCATGGTATTTAGAAAGCTTGTGTCCACGATAACGAGACGAAAATGCACGCATTTGCCCGGTTCCATCCCAAACTAGCTGTCCATAGTTCACACCGTGGGTTTCTACATTATTGAAACAAAATTGCGAGGATATTGAACCCGCGGGCCGACATTTAACACCCTTACAAAGCTACAGTTAAAATTCAGAGCAAACAGACTCGTAATATCTTGGTCACTCTTGAGTGCAATCTGCGAGGCTCGAGAAACCGAAATAGTATTAGCAAATTTCCAAAGTCACTTTCCCAGTTAAGGGTGCGTCAACGTGAAATTGATTCACCATGACGGCTGGGGCAGAGGTTGTGTCCAGCTCACCTTGATGTCGAGCAGGCTGTCCAAGAGGCTGGCAGACTTGAGCACGAGGTCGGGCATCCGCTCCGACAGCTCCACCAGGAAAGTGGCCATGTTGCGGATGCTTCCAGACTCCTGGGCAGACTCCAGGGAGTCCAGCCGACACAGCTCCCTGCAAAATGCCACGTCCACTCGCTGGGCCGACTCGTGCAAATGCGGACAGCACACAAGCCACAAGAGCCCCAAGGACACAGATGGTACTACAGACAAGAGGGAGTAGAAGAGGGCAGGCGCAAACCAGCAGCTGACGTTTTACTGAATACGAAAAGACGAGGAGGACGGGAGTAGAAATTTCTGAAATAAATACTCTAAACGAGAAGAAATAAAACAGAAATGAAGGCGAAAACATAAAGAATTGGGCACGTCGGTAGCTTAACATTGTCCATGTTAGAGGCTAAAAAAACTTTTCGTGGAAGGCTCGTAAAGATATTACGCACCGGAAAAAATCAGCCTTTTGTGTCAAGTCCTTGTTTCAAACTACTTTTGTTCACATACCGCGCACTGAAAAGCATGGCGAAAGAGCCCAAGTGAGCACCTGATCGCACCACCCTGCCGTCTCCTTCCAACCGATAAACTCCTTTGTAAGAAGGATCAAGCTTGTATAACTTTTTCTCTCTTCCCTTGCGCAACTTTTGCTTTTCTTGTTTTCTATACTAGTTTTTTTTATTTAATTACATACACTTTTTGCCAGTTTGATACTTTAGCCCCTTGTTCCAGGGAGAAAAGCCAGCCGCTGGATGGCGAAAAAAAACATGCGGTTTGTGTAAGGCCCGTTGACTGGCACAAACCACTCGGTATGTGGTTTGTACATTTTTGTTTTGTTTTTTATTATCTTTATTTATTATTTATTTTTAATGTGTTGTTTTTATTTTTATTTTAGTCATTTTTTTTATGTTTTATTTATTTTCACTTACTTACTTCTCTTATTTATTGTTTTATTATTTTATTGTTATTTTCACTTGTTAATTCAATTAATTGATTATTTTGTTTTATCATTTTCATTCAAAACGCGCGGCTTTCTCCCCGGCGCATTTAGAATGAAATGTGCCGATGATGCTCCCAGAGTAGCCATACAATGCAAAACACAACTCAGTGGCTATACACCGACTAAACTGTCTGACGTCGTGCGGAGTAAAATATTGCGGTCAAAATTTGCATTTTTCACAGAAACATGATTTATAAAATATGAATCCCCTCTAGGCACTTTCAAGAAAATGTTTAAATACGGCGCCGAGTTCCGAGCACACGCATGCCGTCACACTTAGCCAAACAGGATTTCCATTCTCTCTCGCGCCCATTCAACCCCTGCGGTTGGGAAGGAAGACGGGTAAAGGGAGCGAGACCTGCCGCACCGGGTTCGTGTCGGGCCAGGATTGGGCTGTTGAGACTCGACCACACAACCTCACGAAATCTTGAAAATCGATTTTAGAAACAGCGGCAATCTTCCCCCGTGGGTGTCCGACAGCCACCACACAGACTCGGGCTAGAGCTCCGTTGGGGCGCCTTTCTTACGTCGATTTTACGTGGGACTTCGTAAGCTATACATGTTCCCGAAATCCCACAAATGTCATTAACAAGCGTGTCACTCATTAATTAATGACATTTGTTTGCAACGCAAGTTCCCGACGTGCGTTCGTGACAACTTTCTCGCAGAAAATGGCCCATCAAACACGTTTTGCACTAAAAGAAGCGGAATAGAAATCTATCAACTGAGCTCAGGGAGCTACAGTTCAACAATAGGAAATGACGAGTTAAGAAACCGGTAGATAACACTCTATCGCGCAAACAGCCATAACCCAGCAAAAGGCAACGAGCATGTGCTGCAGGCGGAGCTCCCGCCGAATTCTTTACCCGTCACCTACCAGAGCACAGCTTCTTCGCCGACAGTGCCGCATTGACTTATGCGTCCCCTTTAGCATTCTCGACATACGTTTACCCAACTTAACCGGCAGTTCCTACCGTAGCACCTTGAGTCATCGCTCACCGACCTGCCGCCGCAAATTCATTAAAAAAAAAGTGGCGGGGGCCATGTCTCAGTCGGTAAACGCAAAAAGTTTAGAAAAAGCTAAAAAAGACGCCCATTTTTCAGTATGCGTCTAGTCCACAAGAAATACATTCAACTCAAAACTCAAATCAGTTTCAATGTTTTATGCGAAAAATGCTCAGGAAAGAATGTTTTGCTATCGCAAAGCCCGTTGCTTGCATACGTGCAATGAACACCACCGATCGACATACGTTGCAAACATTTTGCTCTGTGTGTGGTGTCTAGGCATGCTCCTCGTTAGTCGTCAACTACCGAGAAGCATGCCAGGATGGACCTCCCACAGCGTAAACTGAGCATCACAATTACCACAACGTAACCTCCAACAATCCTATGTAATCTCAGTATTAAGCAGTGTTAAAACTACTACACCGTAAAAGCATGTTTCTAACACAGCTCCATTCTCTTCGTTAGTAAAAAAAAAAAAAAAGAAAGTCAACAACCAACCTGGTGCATGAGCGAGCAGATGAAAGAAGCGACGAAGAGCGATGCTGAGGAAGCGAGAAAGCCGGCGATCGCGTTGGCAAATACTTTGGTGTCGGGCCAAGTCGGGCGCCTTCTTAGTCGCAAGAAGAGACCCTTGCGCAAATTTCTTGTTTGGTGCATATGTGCGTCATCTGTGCTACTTATAACGAACAGCAGAAAACGCTACGATCAGTTCGTTATAGCAAGTAGTTCGATATAGCAAAAAAAAACATTTACAACGAACTTCCACGATGAGTTTGTTGTAAGGCGAGAGACTCTCTTTCTTTCTCATCTCTTCCCTTCCGCCTCGCAACAACGCGCTAAAAAGATTTTTTTTTTTTTTTTCAGTTTTTTTTAGCTTATTTCTCTGCATTGCTTCTCCTCGTGGGCGAAGGCTTTGAAGCAATTTTTTTTTTTGCGTGTGTGCAGATTGTTTTTTAGCTTTCTCTCCCTCCCCCCCCCCCCCTTTTTTTTTTCTGAACCGCTTCTCTTCGCTCAACTTTGTTCGCAACTTGAGCTTTTTGAATTTTCTTTCTTTCCTACTTGGAAGCCTTTCCGGGGAAGAAGTTCGATATGGCCAATATGTTGTTCGTTATAAAACATACTTTTTACATCCATTTTTATTTAAATTTTCCGCGAGTTCGATATTGAAAATAATTCGCTGTACGTGGGTTCGTTCTAAACGGGTTTCACTGTATCAACGCAGGTTGAGGCGGCGTTGCTGCGTGGCATGGACGGCACCACGAACACGGAGCTTGAGATGGGACACTCTACAAACGTCTGTGTACGACGTTCCAACAAATCTTTATTCAACTGTTGGGTTTGTCTTAAACATAGCACAACCTTACCAACCGCGGTTGCGACGTTCTGGGAGAAGGAGCGGTTTGGCAGTGGCCTTACTTCGGTGGAGACGGATTTCAACCTTACACTCTCCGGTTACATTCCAGGATATGGGGCGTTCACTGATCTTGCGATCCCCGACTGGATTACTGCTCATGTTATCTTTCAAACTGCTTTTCTTGTTAGAACGACTTCGAGGTCGTGGAAATTGGGGAGGAGATGCGTAAACAAAGAGAAGTCTTTTTCCCTCCTTCGTTTAACTTTGTCACCCAACAGTCCGGTCTGCGGCCGCGTCATTCGGGTAGAATGAATGTTCACGAATCGTGAAGCCCACGCTAGGGTATTTTGTAGGGGTGGGTGATCACTCAGTTTTTTTTGTTTTTTTTTTACATCGATATTTGCCCAAAAACTGGGGACAGCAATGACTCGGGATATTACGGTATACACGTTTGCGAGAGAGGCTCATGTGCGCCGCACTTTGTGCGATGCTTGCTCCTCGTAATGTTTCCACCGTGTTGGGGTGGGCCAGGGACACGTCGCTGGTGCGCGCGAATGTGGACCAACCAAAAAAAACTTTCAGCCTTTTCACTCTGGTGAAGGAAGAGCAGCGGAGCTGCAGTCTGTTCTCACAACGGCTTTCTAGGCGAGCGATGTGGTCTTTTTTCAAAAGAGGAATCTGAAGCACTCGATGCAATGGAACTCGAGGCGACAGCGGCTTCGCAGCGCGAAGGGATTGCGAACCCCTTCGCGCTGCTGCGTACGTCGCCACTCCTTCCGCACCATATTTTATTTCCCAAAAAAAAGGGCACGCGGTTGACCCATCGTGAGTCCAAACCGAAACTGATAAGAGCACAGGAAACAGCGCACAAAACAGACGAGGATGGAGAAGGAACACCGTGATGTGACGAGCGCAGCACACGTCACGTGTGTCTTCTTCGTCCTCGTCTGTTTTTCGCTGCTTTCTACGATGAATTCCTACCAACTCGCCCAACTATCCATTCTTGTATGGTAGCTGGAAAGGTTGCCGCCATCTATGAGCGACGGCGGTAGCTGTCCAGAGGTTTGTGCAGGTTTGTGTCGACATTTGTTTGATACTGGACACGATCCTGGGAAACCTAGCCCTTAACAGCTCTGCTGTAAAAAGCAGCAGCCATGACGTGACGTGTGAGCATGTAAGAAAGACAGTGCGGGGAAAGGCGCACAATGATTGGGCCCCGCAATGGATCGCTGGGCTTGCTCAGATAAAGGGGCGTTATTTCTGCGTGCAGTCCGACATCTTGCGGGTAATTGGTATGTACAGATCCCCAAAGACGTCAGCATGACGTGCACCTTGGTAGCGGGCTGTTTGCCTTTTCGGAAGAATGTGGGCTGGCGGCAATGGGGTTGTGGAAGGAGCTTATGGTGCATTCTAATTGCGCTTTGAGAGTTTAGATATTTTTTATAATTTTTCGGAATCTCACAACGATCAGTGGTGTCTACTTTAGCAAGAGACGCCTGGTGACATTGTACCGTTATGTATTGATCCACACTACGCCACTTCCGAAACCGTTCGAGTCACCTGCGGCCAGTCCCGCGTACGTTTTCTCTTCAATGCCACTTCTTCCTCTTCACTCCCGTTCCCCCGCGCATCCCCGGGACGAGCCCGTTCGGTGCCGCACTATCCCTCACAATCCTACCCCCTTAGAAAGCGAAGTCCGGTCGGTCTTCGCAGAACTTCAGAAGCTGGTCCACATGTGCCAGTCCCACCAGTCTTCCAGTTGTTTGGTCCCTCAGACGATAGCCAATGGCCCCCACTTTCCCCACCACCGCAAAACGTCCCAAACGTCCTGGAGCCAGTTTTGCTGCCACTCCTTTGCTGGCATCACTGAGGGTGTGCAGGTCGCGTAGTACTGTGTCACCTATTTGGAACTCTGACTGCTGTCGGGTTTGATTGTAGTAACGACGCTGTTGCTCTTGTGCTTTTCTTTGGTTCTCCAGAGCAAACTCATACGTGTCCTGTAGTCTAGACGTCAAATCTGCCACGAAGCCCGGCGCGCCAGTGGTTGGTAAAGGGAGTTGGCCGGGGTACTGTTCCCAAGGGCAGCGGAGCTGGCGCCCAGAACACAAAAGGGCAGGTGAGTACCCTGTGGTGACGCTCTTTCAGGCTCGCAAAGGTGTTACCTGCACAGAAGTCTTGGACCTGAGGGTGCATTTGCTTCAACACCCGCTTGACAATTCACATCAAGTCACATCGTCGCCGATCCTGTCATAGTACGTGGCTATAACATAAATGAACTGTTTGAGGTTCTCCTCCAGCTGTTGAGTTTGGAGCCTCAGTTCTTGTTTTAGGCCTTTCTTTTCGTCAACAAGTGCGAACTCCTTTCGGAAAGCGGTAGCAAACGTTGACCAGTCAACGAAGTACTTTGTGAACCGAAACCACAGTTTCGCGCTTCCCTGGAGGGCTGCAGGTACAACCCGGCTGAGCCGGTCCTCGAGTTTCACGCCATGAACGAGGCAAAAGTTCTCCAGGTGATCCAGGAACTCCTCTGGCGACTGCAAGTCTCCGAAACCAACGAACTTCGGGGGCTGAACGGGGACCAGCCGTGGGCATGTTGAATCCTGGTCATCTGTTGTAAGTAAGATTAAGGTTTTAATGGCGCAGCAGCAACGGAGGCCAAGGTCATCCGTTGTGCTGGTCTCAGTGACAGCCGCCTCGACAAAAGGCACCGCTTCCTCTTCCGCGGCAGGAAATGGAGTAGCAAACAAAAGCTCACGAACGTGGGCTCCGATCTTCTCCCGCTGTAGCAGTGTCCCGCCTGTTTGTTGCAGCAGTGTCTGAAGAAGCTCCGGTGGCACGAACACCGACGGTTGGTTCATTTTAAGCAACGGACGAGCCCCTACTTGTTATGTATCGATCCACACTACGCCACTTCCGAAACCGTTCGAGTCACCTGCGGCCAGTCCCGCGTATGTTTTCTCTTCACTGCCGCTTCTTCCTCTTCACTCCCGTTCCCCCGCGCATCCCCGGGACGGGCCCGTTCGGTGTCGCGCTATCCCTCACAGTACGATAAGCCGCGAATTTCCTGGATGGAGAGCAGGTCCCCCCACCTTTTTCCTATGGTGTACCTTTTTCCTACGGTGCTGCACTTCCATAAAAATTTCCACTGAATCTCAAAGGCAGCTACGACCGTTTACTTAGGGTTTTGAAAGACGTCTTCGGCGAATGACGTCAAACGAGTGGAAACGTGTCATTCAGCATGCAGCCACCCAGGCTCTACAACGCCTCACCCGGGAGACTTACACGGGCCTAAATATGACCGATTCCGAACTTCCAGTAGCTGCATTAACGGAGAAGGAGCGCAATACAGCAAATTGTCATAGAGATCAATGTCTCGTACAAAAGTCAGACGGTGGGGCTTCCTGCCAATTTCCTGGTGCCACAAGCTTTGGATTCATTCCAAAGCTTTGGCACCAGCTTTGGCTTTGGCTTTGGCTTTGGCACAAGCTTTGGATTCATTTGGATTCATGAATTTCTCTTCTGAAAATGGGTGTTCTAAAAATCGCAAGTCCAAAGAGTTGGCAAGCACCCAGACGAAAACAATGCAAGCGAACTGTGGAGAAGAATTACCGCGAAGCTTGCCGCGGACCCCTTGGTGGAGTTTGAGGATTATGATGCAGCGTCGCCAGAGCTGACGACCGACGATATTCTAAACAACATTCACGAAAAGAAAACCTGCAGCGGCGAGGAGACCCAGAACGATGAAGGCGTGGAGGCAGCGCACGCAGACTGACAGGAAGAACCCGTCTCCACCTCCGATGTCCCAAGTGCCGTCGGCAAGTTGCGCATGTTCCTTGGAAGCTGTACCAACGTGACCTATCTGCTACACAAGAATGTGGACAACATGGAATCATCCATCCTGCAGTGTTTGTGCCACGCCCACCATAAAAAAGATTACAGATGTCCTCAAATAAATATGCAGTGTTCCACTGCGTGCAATGCTTTTTTAACGACTGAGTGGCATCTCGTTGTGGAGGTAGGTTATCTTTCGTGCAATTTAATTATTACAGTGCCAATCTGCAAGTTCTTTACTGCAGAAATATTTCGGAATAACGAACGATTTTCGCTAGTCCCGTGAAATTCATTACATCTAGATTCGAGCGTAATTTTCTACGGAGGAACCGGCTGCTGCATCAATTCAGCAATGCTGTCAAAGTATCCTTAAACAGGTCTATTTCTCGAGCTAGGAGAGGAACGCAGGCTGCAGAAAGTAGGTCAAATGGGGTATCAAAATATGTGAAGAAGAGCAGCTGAGGCAAACCTTATGGTGTCTCCGACGATGTGGGTAACTCCAAACTTCCTCACAAAGCTCAGCATGGCGTCAGCAAAGAACACTGCCGCGTGCTCACAGGTCTGAAGAAGCTGGATGATCTTCACCACGCAAGCTGCAAAAAGAGACTTACATCATTATATCCTCCAACTAAGGGGTTTCCTTTTGAATGGTTTTCCCTGCACAGAGCACAGAGGAGTACAACCTACCTAATGAGCTGAATTTCTGCTTACCGTAAAATCCCGAGAAGCCCCGCCCCCGAAAGATGATCCCCACCCCATTTTTGGCTTGATTTGCTATTTTTTTTAACACCGAAAGATAGCCCACTTCTAATAATCGTAGTGTTCGAGTCAATGATGACATCGGCGTAAATGCGGCTAGTTAGCCATGGCATAACGTAAGCCAACATTGCCGACTGAGCAGTACAGTCACCTTTGCTTCATTGTCTCTCGCCGTGATAGCGAGTTTGGCAGAAAAACATGATCTAAAAATAGCTTCAACTTTTCTCGATTAAACATTGAAAGTTAGCCCACTCCTTATTTTCCCCCGATGTGCTCTCGATCTTAGGTGGGCCATCTCTCAAGACGTCACGGCGTATGTACCCACAATCAGCAAGCTTACAATGAGAGTTACTCAAAGCCTACAAAGAGTACTGGCACCGATCAACCTAATGTCTAATACCGCTACAACAGTCACTCTTCCCTTGCCGTCTCAGAACGACCGTACACGGACTGTTGGCTCAAGGGGCACCGCCATTCCGATGCACAAAAGTTTCAGAGGCGTAGTTGGCACGGCCATCTGAATCGCAGCTCGGTGCATCGTAGACCCGGTGTTAGGACACTTGGCAATGACGTCTCGCTTCGTTGCAAGTTGTAATCCCAACGACAACTAGCAATACAGTCTACGCGGAGATATGGTTTCGGCTATGCTACTCGTACATGGCGACAACAATTTTGTGCTTTGTTGTCGAGGCTGGTGTCGCTTCCACGGTGTAGCAACCCCACACTGCTGCAAGAGCACGTGTCTTGTATCTCCTTCACACACGCTCCGACGGCAAGGAGCATTTGACGGCGTTGGAACATTGGAGAAAGTACACTAGCCTCGACAACGCAGGGCAAAAAATCTGGCACCTAATACGAGTGTGGTGTATGTATTGGCTCTAGGTGATAGCTGCGACCAAGCTATGGTGCTTAGTGCGAGGCTTGGTCGCAATGAGATAAAAACAGCAATGTGACTGGCCCGAGTCATTCTGAAGCAGCCAAAAGTCCACTATGGAAAAAATAACTTTTGGAGCATAAACACACATTTCATTTGTTTTTCTAACACTGGATATAATATAGCTCAAGATTCATGTGTTACCCTGTCAAACTAAAAGACATTAGCCTTCCAGCTTCTGTGCAACCTTTTATCAGCATAATTGCACGGCAGGTCTGATTCCCTCAAAACAAAACCAGCTGTCTACTCCCAAACAGAAACACCAGGCACAGCAACACAATACATACTGACTGAAGGACAGTCCAAACTGCTGTGAATGGTTGTTTTAGGTATGGAGTCAAAGGTAAGCTAAATATATATTTTAGGAAAGTGATGTTAGAACAGAATAATATTAAGCACCTGAACTGACATCTCATTGAAATTTTAAAGGATGTAATAAACCTGCAATTACTAATTAACAAAAAAAAACGCTTTGTAATTTGATTATGAACACCGGTGACAATTCACATGTAGAACTTCGTGATAACAAAAATCGGCATGTGAACGATGCACAGGGTGAGCGAAGTATTTGAGGTCATAACAATGACTTCAGCAAAGAAAAATATGTTTCAAAGAAATATTATTGTATCTGTACAGAATTTGGTACAATACTGTTTTCTACTTGTATTCTCGAACTTCATTCGATAAAAACACCTTCAGCGGCAATGGGCGCATTCAGTTAGTGAGCTCCAGACTCTGGACATCTGCGCTCGAGCGCGCGGGTTCGGAGCGTAGCTTAAAGGGCAACTCCGCTTCATTTTTGGTTTTGAAAATACAATGCAGTCCTCTTCAGTATCGCCTAGGAAGACCACACGTGAAATCTTACGACGCAGTTCTGTCTAAATGTTTCTTAAACGGTCCGACAAACTTTGCAACTCGCCAAGTTGCCGAAATCGGCTGACTTGAGCGGGCGAATTCAGGCGCAACCAACAGCGCAGTCAAGGCTACGGCATGGGCGGAGCCAACATTGAGCTAAACGCCATCTACATGGCCCCCTTTTGCTTGTTTTCACTTCTCCGGGCGAGCGTAGCGCATGACGTCAGCAACGTTGCCTCTCGGCGCTCAGCAGTGTCCACGTGATTGGCGTAACGCGCCTGCGCAGCGCGTTTCTTGGGACCCATCCGGCCGCCCGCTGTGGTCCCGCCGTTACCGCCGTCTTCCACGTCACAAACGCCGTCGTCGTCTCACCGATTGTGATTATTGTCTCTTGGAGTTTCGTCCACACTACGGACACCACGTGCGCGCACACTTATGCCACAGTTGTGCAGACGTCGTCGAATGCCGTAGACACCAAAACGTGGCGAAGAGTGCGGTGCAGACGACACTCGCGCCTGCCACACGCCCGCCCCAATCCCGCCCGTCGTTGGGCCGAGGATCACGTGACATCTCGTACCACGTGATGGCCATGTACTTGGCAACCCGAGGCCAATGTTGCCGGGCGGAGCCGAAGTTTCGGTTTCGATTTCCGCTCGTGTTTAAAATCAGATTTAAAAATATATATCCCATTTTTCGCGAAGCAAACGACGTAGTGTGTTTTACTAGGGCTTTTTAATTCGAAATCAATCATTATCCCGAAATCTTCGGAATTGAGCGAAGTTGCCCTTTAACGGCGCATTTTGGTACCGAGGCGCCATCTGACGCCTATTTTTTTAACGTTTCCGGTTCCGGCTTTCCAGCGCGCACTTAAACGTGGCTCCCGTCTCGTCAAAATGTCAAAAAAGTGTTTGTTCGACGATGACTTCGATGGAATAAGTGCACAAGGCAGCAACAGCTTGTATTTGTGCTGCACGCTGTTGGTGCGGCGATTAGAGGTACGCCGAACGCCTTCTAAATTCCCAAAAGCCTTAAAGAGTGACGGCTGAATGGCATGAAGAACTTTGACAAGCATTTGAAGGATGCAAGGAGGCTATGGAAGGATGTATGCATACCTTTCTACAACAGCACCATGCTTTTTTATTTTTTTATTTTTCACGATGACGGAACGATTGCACGAGCTGCCGCAAAGGCTTCGGCGCAAGCACCAACGACGCCGAGAGCTCCGAGCACTGCATGGTAGCGCAGAACGAGCAGCTCCTACCCACGACCGTCCTACCTCGGTGCCGTTCCTGGCTAGGCCGGAGCCTTTCAGCCGCGGGGTTCGGTTGGTGCGGTCACGGTCGGCGAGGTTTGGCGAGGCGAGCGCGGTGGCATCCTCGGAGCGTTCGGAAGCGAACTCGCTCGCCAGGGATTGCGCACACCCGACGCCTCTGGTCCAGAGTGGTCCGGTGGCCTGGCCCGGAGCCCAAAACGCTTGGGTTTTGATGATTCTTCCGTCTCGTGCGAGACCACCACAACACCACAATGCGCAACACCATGTGAAACCACCGCGAGTAACCACCAGACTGGCCGCGAGAGCGGAAACGCCGTCATCTCACCGGAAACCAACCTGTTCGAGCTCTCGCGCACCATCTCGACGACAAAGCTCGCGGAGCGAGCCCCGCCACCGTGCACCGGAAGTGAGACGATGTCGTTTAGTTTAGCTCGAGTGCACCCTGACCGCTGGAGCGCGCTCAAGCGCGTTAACTTAACGCGCCCAATGACCGCTGAAGGTGATCAGGGCATGCAGTTGTTTTCAAAGCGGCGATGTGGCTTTGAAAACAACTCCATGCCCTGATCAAATGGTCCTTGATGTTGGCCATAGCGTCCACAACAGCAGCCTTAAAACAACTTTTTGACATTGTGCAACTGCTTGTCGCTCTCCCTCTCAACGACGCCCCAGGCATAGTAGTGCAGTAGGTTTATATCTTCAGTGTGAGGAGGTCACATGTTAGGGGTGACGTGGCGGCTGTCAGCCAGTCAATCTTGGGCGCGTGGGCCGTGTGGCATGGAGCACAGTCTCGTTGAAAAATGTATGGCCTCAGGCTTTACTACAAACCTTTACTACAGTGCCCAGGGTCTCAATTTATTTATTTATTGCAGTAGCCTCGGGGCCCAAAGGGTGCTACAGAAGGGAGTGGGAACCTATGCTGGCCTTCAATTTGACCTTAAGGCCTTGTTGGAAGAAGTGCAGCGGCATGACATGACTCTCATTGCTCACAATGGCTAGGACCATCGCAGACGACAGAAACTTTGTCAGCATGATCGTATGGACCTCACTGGGGCTCAGATAAAGCCATCTCTCATTCCTCCTGTTGACCTTTTGGTCTTGGTCAAAGTTCTCGTTAGAAACAAACCAAAGCATGTCCGGTTCTTCAAGGTGCTTGAGCTTATTCAACAAGCGCTTGGACTGGATGACAGTTTTCCTGGCCCTTATTGACTTGCTGTGGTCGCCGTTCTGACTGTTGAAGGACGGTCTGAACTGCTGGACAAACTCGGCCGTTCTGAAGACGTCTGACCGCTGGAAATGTTTTTTTCGCTTGGCTACAGATGCAATGTTTCCATCAGAACCTAAAAGCTGTTTTCTGACCTTAATACGAAGGACCTCGATTCGAGAAAGTGGCTATATCCAAATCACTATGGTCGGCGGCCAAGACGACCAGGAGAGCATGGCTTCTCAATTCTTGTGTCAGACCGGAAGCTTCCAATTTGAAATTGATACACTAGATAGATGACCTACGTGTAGTCAAAGGTGAAGTCAAATGTATAGACAGATGTAGTAAGCGTATGAGAGGTTATGTACCCTGAAGTTGTGTTCTCAAATACCTCGCACACCTTGTATATACATCCTAAAAATCCAGCCAAACTCATAAAAGTTATTATTTCCACCCACTGCCCCAGCTAACTTTGTTTTAACTTACCCTATTCACTGTGTCATTGCACAGATGGAATCTATATAAAGGGGAAAACTGTGACGACTGTACAAGAGAGTCAACAGAACGAATAAATGCAGAGAACAGTCCATATAAATCTTCTCAGAATACCCAAGTAACCTCGCTAAATCTCAAATTTAAAAAAGAAAAATCGCCAGAATATTGTTGTTTGTTATAAATACCAGCCGCCATTTTATCCAGAAATTTTGACAGAAAGGTCGAGTTAACACATCAACAAACACCGAGCTTTATTTTTCTTTTTTTTTTTAAATATACTTGACTGACATTGGCATGTACGACGTTCCATTCTAGAGGAGCGTTTCCCTTTAGTGCGCGAGTGTGCAGTGGTAAAGCAAGATATGCAAAATCGCTACGTCTACTTCACGGCTCCCACTTCATTGCAGTGCACAGAGGTGCACTCAATGAAACCAACTAACCCGCCAGAACAGACAACAAACACGAAAAATGTGGCAAGACTTCAGAGTACTGTCAACGTTTGACACAGATATCAAATCGAGCAGTACGTCATTTGAGACAATAATCAAAGGTTCTGAAACTTTGCACAAGCCTACCGTAACAATTTGACCATGTAGTGGGGCCTCAGCTATTATTTTTAGTAATAATAAAGTAAATTCACGCCTTGGCGTAAATTCATCATATTTTGGCAAAATGTAGCAAGACCTGGCGGGGTAAGTACTTTGGCACAATTTGGCACAAGTGGGGCAGCAATCGCATCACTGATAAGAAGACGAGGGAAGGGAAGCCCGCTCACCCAGACCATAGCTGTGCTTCTTGACGTTCAGGCCCAGGATCGCTGTCACAGCCTCCCTCACGCCGGCCGTCTTGGCACTGCTGGGGTCCTCCACCAGCTTGAAGCAGCAGTCAGCCACCAGGCTGAACCGAAAATGTGCATCATCGATTAATGCTTAAATACTGGTTCCCGGTACCGATTCACAAGATGGTAAAGAAACATGCTCCACAACCGGCGTGCCACTGAAAAAGATCCGCCTCATCCGAGCTTCGACCCCTCAGTGTAGCAGAGCGCTCTACCAACTGAGCAAACTGAGAATTGGCTGTTGGTAGGGCAAATCATGGATGTTGAAAGTTGCCCCCTCTTAATCGAACGGATGACGAGGGTGACCGTTCGAGATATAATTATTAGATGCTAATAATTTATGGGAAGTCTCCCAAAGTGGACAAGATCTGGAAAAGAATGAGTTTACTTACACAAGACAATTCGCGCGTGAACCTTCTCCACCTTAACGGTAAAGCCTGTTCAAACTACTGTGTTTGACTACAACCGACCGAGACAAGACCGGTTTTTAAGCCTCCTGCGATAGCTTACAACCGGCTGCATTGCTGCGCAGCCGGTCGTAAGCTGCTGTGAAGGTCCGCTTACTCTACCAACGGCCAACTACCGTCAAGCTCATTCGTAGGACGCTCCGACAATCTTCAAGAGGTACCGGGATTGAAGCCCAGAGCGGGCAGATTCTTTTAGTGCCTCCTACAAGTGGCGGGTTGCACTTCGTCTCAGGAGGAGGCCATCTTATTCTCGCGCCAATCTGCACCCTGGGGGCTTCCCTTAAATAGTCTATGCCTAGGTTATGGTGCCTGCAACGCCTTTCCGACCAGTGTGTCTGGCATCCTATTCCGCTCACGCATCCAAAAAGGTCCCGAAGTGGCAACAGACGACGTCACAAAACCCAGAGCGTCATGCTGTCGGACGTCGGGACCCCGGCGGTTGGGCACAGATTTCCGGCGAAAAGCACGAGCCGACACGACTGTCGCCGTCGTGTCGTCCGGCGGAAATTGAGGGGCCACTTTTTGGAACGCGTTAACAGCACCAGTCGGAAATGCGTCCTGGGCATTGTACCTACGTTGCCTCGACTTATCTCTCAAGTAAAGCTCACTTGATAAACTCCTCCTCGACGGGCTGTGGGGACCAGAGGCGCTGGAGGTGCAGCTCAAACAGGTTCTGCAGGCAACCGAGGGCCTTCACCTTCTCCGAGCTCCACTCCACGAACTTGGCGCTCTTGGGAGCCGCCTTCTTCCGGCCCTGCGACGAGAGAGCGGACGACCTGAGCACCGAACCTGAGCGCATTAAACGTAGTAACTTAATGAAACTTTTCTTTTTTTCGAATTTCACTTTATTTTAGAAGTTATAGGCAAATTAAAATTACAAAAACAAGCAAAAAATAGCCTCCTTCATGACGTCCTTGGTTGCTTGAGTGGCCGTGAACTAGAGGAGGGGTAGTAAGCTCAGCGAGCGCTCACGACTGCTGCATTCTGTGTCGACAGCTCGAGAGAGTGCCACCAAAGCATGTTCTGGATAGGCTGTATGAAGCGGGCAGCCAGGGCGGCTTGCATTGCATTTGCTGCGCGATTAAACACTAATTTGGCATGACACTTCATTGGCCACAAACGACAGGAAACACGGGGTAAAGATCGGTTCAGAATGGGAGCCACTTCGCACTGCCATAACGCCAAACTGAAAGCCAAACATTCCTGCCGAAGGCCTTCGGAACGCTCGGAGCTAGTTCGATCCTCGCGCAGCACCGTTGCATACATCCGGGACCTTTCTACGCTCGCCGCTCGTATGTGCCTGATCCCAGTACACCTTTCTAGTATGCGCCGCCTTTTCCACCACTTGGTGGCGGGTATGTCAAAGGGTCATTTCTTGTTTCTATACTTTATAAACTGCATTTGTTTTTTTTCTGATCTAAAATACTGAACAAAAACTGTTTTTATAAATAATTTAAACAGTTTGCGCCACTTATTTTTTGTATTGCGACTAAAAGAAACTTTTAGCAGCTCTGACCAGCAGTAAGCCCACGACCAAAGACTTCACATTTAGCGCGCTCTCGGCACCGCGGGTCGCCCCCGTAGATGGAGAAGTTTTCTGCGTCGTCCGGTTAAAATATGACACACTGATATTTAGTTACTCTCTCCGTGCCCGCTGGCTTGCCTGAACCCCAAAAGACGTGGAAACCGCAAAAAAGGTAGACACTTAAATATGGTTGCAAGGTCCCTTTAAGTACAAGGGTGTGCAATGGATAGCTTACACTTACCGTGAAACAAATGAAACCGAGGGGGAAGTTATTCACGGTGAAGGAGATAACCCGACAATTCTGCGTTCACTGAACGAGCTGGCAAAACGGAAGCGTTTTGCACACTGCGCAAAGAGCGCCAAATGTGACTGGCAATGCCTGGTGTGCAAATATCTATGAAGCAAAACAGTGCCCCGTTCTGTGCGGATTCAATGCATGCAATGCCAAAAGTAAGCCAAAAAGCCAAAAAAAAAAAAAAAAAAAAAAAATGGAAGATTGCGTACGGATCCACGAAGTATACTTCAAATGTTCCAAATGCAAGAGCCGAGCTGTTTTTTTTTTTGTAGAGCGCAGCTCTTAGGCGCCCGTTCCCGGCTTGAGCGGCGTCACCGTCGGCATAACCGCGAGTAACCCTCGTAACCCTCGTGAGGGTTACGAGAGTTAATCTCACGAGGGTTACCCTCACGAGGATCACGAGGGCTACTAACCCTTCTAACCCTCACGAGGGTTACGAGGGTTAGTTACCCTCAAAAGGGTTACCTTCACAAGGGTCACCCTCACGAGGGTTATGAGAGTCACCCTCACGAGTGTCACAAGAGTTGTCGTCACAGAAGTTACTAGGGTTACCCTCACAAGGGTCACGATGGTTACCCAGGTCACGTGACCCCCCCCCCCCCCCCCCCGGGTCATGTGACCTGGGAATACCCCCCCCCCCCCCCCCCCCCCCCCCCGAGGTCATGTGAATTCCCGTTGACGTCATCAGTAACGTCACTGATGACGTCACCGGCATCCGCATCGTCATCGTCATCATCACTGATGACGTCATCGGTATCTGCATCGTGATTGTCACTGATGACGTCATCAACATCGTCACGTGACCCCCCCCCCCCCGACGTCACATGACCCCCCCCCCAAGGTCACGTGACCCCCTGCCCCCCGAGGTCACTTGACCTAGAGCACTGCACGGGCCGGAATTTCTAGGCCCGGCCCGACCCGGCCCGGTAGAGACACAACCCGTGCCCGGCCCGAGCCCGACAAAATTTTTAATTTCTAGGCCCGGCCCGACTTGGCCCGGAAGAGACACGGCCCGGGCCCGGCCCGAGCCCGACAGAATTTTTAATTTCTAGGCCCTGCCCGACCCGGCCCGATGGCTGTAGCCCGAAACGACCCATTCCCATTTGAACCGGTCCCGTTTCGACCCGTTCCCGAAACGAGCTCCCCATTTGAACTCGCCCTGTTTCGACTCATTCTTTAAACGCCCTTCCCATACGAACCCATCCCATTTCGATCAGTTCCCTAAACGCCCTTCTCGTTTGAATTTGTCCTGTTTCGACCTATTCCCTAAACGCCCTTCTTATTTGAACCAGTTTCCGAAATACCCTTTGCGTTTGATCGCGTCCCGTTTCAACCTACTTTTATAAGGCCCTGCACATTGCAACCTCTTCGCAAAAAGTCTCCATCATTCTAAGCCTGGTCTGCGCACCTTTTCTGTTTAAGAATATGTTCTGAAGCAGCTTTACATGTCAACACGTTCTTAAAATATACAACCCTTTCAGGCAAGCTTAAGTTTAATATATTCCTACTTAACCCCTTAAAACGTTTTTTTCAAGATAACCCCAAAACGTGCAAGCGCGAAACGGATTGTACACTGCGCGACACTGATACCGCGAACACGACGTTGGCTCTTTTCGAAATGGTGTTAGTAGGCACCAAAGTATACCGCTTAGGTCTGTGGCCCAGATGAGCACTTCTAAAGACACTAATAGTTTTGAAAACAGCCTTTTGATTCTATGAGATAGACAAAAACACGACGATTGCTTGTTCGCACTAATATAGTGTCGCGCTCTGTGCAAGAGTCTTAGAATAACATACTCAAGCACTTCGGGCAAGCTAAAATTAGCATCGCCATAGGTTTTACATCGCAACGCTATCTTTACGGTACCCAAAGCGCTTGCGTACGTTTTTCTAAATCTTTCTAATAGTGAACTAGATATTTTTGAGAGCGATGAATCAGACAGGTTGACAAGCATATGACTGGGACTTTATTTTGTTTACAATTCATAATACTGAACCCTCGCTCACACGGAAAAAGCTTGAAGGCTTTCTAGCTTCAAGACCTCTTTTAGTTATTATTTTTAATGACGCTGTAGTGAATTTGCACTTCGCTTTTTTTTTGTATTCAATGAACCTAAAAGACTAATGAGCAAACTTCTTGCTATCAACAACAATTTATGATTTACGGCACAAGATTGCCCAGGCACGGCCCGGGCCGGGGGCCAGCGCGGCCCGAGAATTTTTTTGTTCAAGCCCGAGCCCGGCCCGGGCCCGAGAAAATATGTGCTACCCGGCCCGAGCCCGGCCCGCCGGGCCGGGCTCGGGCTTTCGGGCTGGCCCGGGCCCGTGCAGTGCTCTAACTTGACCCGCCCCCCCAGTACCCTTCCCTCCTCCTCCTCAAGAGCTGCGCTCTAATTCGGCGTTACAGGGAGTTGTAAACGGCTTTCATTTTTTTCTTTCACAATGCGTTTCCTTTTGCGCCGGGAGTTGGGGCAAAATGAGACATTTGTGATTTTTTATTATCCCTGGATATCTTTTAGCACTAATAACTCGAGCCTAGTCATTTCTACTGACCACTATACCGAAACCCCAAAGGAGATCCTCGTACAACTCTTTTTCTCGATTCGCAAAAAAAAAAAAATAATAATGGCGTTGATTTGAAAATATTTTGTATCACCTTTCCAAGGATGACGCATAAAAAATCACAAAATTAAATAAACGAGAGATCCGGGGCTACCCAAAAGAAGGTGCCGGAGTGTTGGCTCTTTGCAAGCGGTTACACAGGAACGCAATGCACCTGAGCACACTTGAACACAAAAGTCTGGAGACTGAATCTAAATTTAAAATACATGCAAACCGTTTGGACATAAGTTCAATAGGATCAATAGAACCTGCAAAGCAAAATCGCAAGGTTGTATTTCGAGAGGACGGCTACATTTTCCATTCTTAATGCCAGATTTGGGCGAGTGTTTCAAAATGATCCATAAAAGAGTGCGCGATCTGTCTCCAGAGGTCCGGCATGCCCGTGACATCATCGTGTCTGGCTACACCAAGTGTACCGTAGTTATGAGCTTTGCCAATCGGTGGCGTCAACGCCTTACGAACTCGCTTTGTGAAGGCACCCAAGGACTGAACAAGTGCATGACTGCACCATCTCCACTGCCATCAAAAAGTTCACGGAGTGCTCATGCTGCAGGCTGCCTGCGGTTGTGTGTAGAGTACCACATCGACACGAAGATTATTACTACGATGATGATATCAGTCAGCTGCGCCGACTCGCTTGCAGCGAGATTGCAGTCAAGCGACGAGGTTATTCGGTCAAGCCGTCCTGTTGTTTGGTCCACCTCAGAATGTTTGCTCCACAAACATTCTGAGGTGGAGCAAGATGAAATGCTACATTTAGGCTGCTTGATTCTTGTAACCAGTTCTGTCAATTGTTAAAAAAAGATGTAAAAATGATAACACTCGCAGTAATTATTCTTGTAAATAAAATTAAACTGCTAAGACATATTTTAGGCTAGAAATAAAAAACGCCCCCCATTGCATCTTTGACGTTTTGGTGACATATTTGGAGTCTTGTATCTTAGGATTCATTATACATTTTACATATTATATACTCTATGCCTGCATGTCTATACACATGCCGTCGACTGGTACCACTTCAGTTTCGTTTATTGTCACAAAATAATTTCTATAAATTTTTAAATGTCATCGAGTAAATTCAGCAATAATACGAGCACGCATTATTAAAACAGGCCGTCTTTTATTTCAATTAAATTTTTTTTGTAATATTGTTTCCAATGATGCCACTCTTTGCGCACATGATCAAAGTTCCCCATTTTGTACAGGTCCGATTCCTATACACCAGGGGTGGCCAAGCTGCGGCTCGCGAGCCACATGCGGCTCTTCGCGTGTTAAAGTGCGGCTCGCGGCTCCCACCCTCTCACTTGCCCGCCTCCCTCCCGGTCACACGAGCACTTCCCCAAAAAGAGAAATATAACGCGCTTAAAATGGAAAGACAAATTGCAACTTGGTAGTGTTCTGCTACTGCTACGTTACGTACAGTTGGACTGTTTTTGACTCGGATAGATTGAAAGTAGTTAAAGTTTCGTTTACTGCTCCGAACGAAAGTTTGCCCTCCCTCTCCCCCCGCGGCTCTTGGAAATTTCGTGGTTTTGTTTGCGGCTCTTCGGCCGGGTCAGCCTGGCCAACCCTGCTATACACCTTTCCAAAAAACGCTCCTAGGCCGCCGCCACGCTGCTGATGCGGCTGGTGAGACTCTCGCGCCCTCTATCAGCTAGCAATTTTCTGTCAATCTCTTGGACTGTGAAGACCCGTTTTTTGCAGTTTTGCATTCGACATTTTCTCGTCCCTCTTCAAAGTTTCCACTTAATATTTTTTATGCGTGCCGCGTACGCTTTCTGTGTTATCTTCGATTGTGAGAAATAAGGCTGGTAAGTGCCTGCCATTCAGGCTTTTCTGCTTTACATTCATGGGAAACGAAGAAGGTGAAGGACGTCGAACGACCCTCGACGCAAACATTGTTCTCCCCCCTCTTACAGATTATCCGCAGAGAATCCCCTGTCCTCTCCAAAAATAGTTGTTTGGATTCGGGTGGGAAATGGGTCAGTCATGTTCCTTCCTTTGCCTTGGTGCGGTTGTGAAAAAAGGAAGCTCTCCCCAAAACGTGCCCCAAAACGAAGTCATCTTGGATTCCGTCCGATCGTCAAGAAGTGACTGTCGTCGACTGTGACTGTGTTATTTGAGATCTTTCTCAAATAAATTCCTTTCGGATAAAGCTGCATCGTGTGGTTCGTACGATATATTGTTTGAATGTTAACACTTCCTCAATTGTATGTCCGTGTCCTGTCCATCGGTAAACACATTACTTGTAAGCGTGAAAAATGCATGCCTTTCGGCCCTCTTCTGTTGCAATTTATTTTTGACAGCAAAGCACTTTGTCATTTCACATGCGGCGAATCCCATGGTGCCGTCAAAACTTATCGTAAGAAAAAACACAAATAACTAGAACTTCGTTGTCCGTCCCCCCTTTCTATGTATCTTCCTCATGTCTAATTACCGTTACCAACACGCTCGTTTTGTACTTATACATTCCAGTCGCATTCGTTCTGTCGTGCGCATACCCAACAAAAATAGTTTAGTTTTTTTTGCTTTTTGTTTTCTCAAATGTGGTACAATGCTTTCTCAATGTCCTCAGGAAAATACATGTACCATGAAACACAAAATATAGCGGGAAAAGACCGCCAGCAGCGTTTGAAACTGCGCCTATTGAAATCACAGTCCACTCGGTTAGGGTTAGGAGGGACGCCGGTGAGAATCTAGCCTCAAACTCAGTGACTGGGCTTGAAAACGGTTTGTTGCCCCTGTTGTTGAGTATTTTTTGGAAATGTGTATACACTGTAGTCGGTGACATTTTAACAGAGGAGGCGACCTCCTCAGTACTATTCGCTCTGCTAAAGTGAAAAGAGGTGGAAGGTGCTTTCATTTTACTTTTAACCTGCCACTGACTGTCAGATGCCATACTCTGTGGTGCAGGTACTCTTACGAGGCCAATGATGACAAAACCTTCCAACGAAGGGGGGCATCCACTAGGTGAAATTTGCTAATTGTTTATAAAACATCTTTCTTCAGCATTTTTGTATCAATGACTCATGTTTCCAAAGTCTTTGTACCCGATGGGTTGTATTTAAGCAAAAGAGAAGAGTGTTAAATTTTTGTTTCTGCACAGCGAAGGCCTCACCTTTCCGGCCACCAGAGTGACATCCAGGTTGGGCTTGCAGACCTCCTTCTCGACGAGGTCGGCAAGTTGGCACAGCGCGTAGCACGCCATCTTGAGCCGGTTCCGAGCGACCTTCCGCGCGTCGACGCTCGGGGGCTGGTCCGAGTCGTCCAGGAGTAGCGTGAGCTCGGACTCCACCTTGGACGTGCCTGGGGGGGCGGTCGGGCAAGCGAGGGGGTCTTAAAGACGGCACCAGCACGTCGGTGACGGGCACAGAGCACTGCACGGGCCACGGTTCCGAAAACCGGCTCACTCCAACTTCATCTCACCCCAATGCACGTGCTGCGCAACACTTTCCACGATTAATATACCCGCAGCTCCTATGTCAGTTGCACGCCACTGTACTGGATTTCCGAGTGCAGCCTATCTTAAAACACGCACCGGATATAGAAAATCGAGACGCGATATTTTATATTTTCGTTGGATCGCAGCACGCGTTTCGGTGAAATGTCTAACTTACATCGTAGCGCGAGCTCCCAGACCCCTTCCACAGTTTTTTCATCCAGAGAATGGAATTTTCTGAAACGAAACATGGACAGCGAACACGTGTAAGAGGATGCCGTGTGATATTCTGCGCTTTTGGTGTCGCGGAAACAGTGCCAACTTACACGAGAGAACTGTACAGCAAATCGAAGGAATCGATGATGTCGCATTCGCCCACTGATTTCTTCTTCGACAGGTGCTCTAAAAAAAAAAAAAAAAAGCAGAACGTAGTCTAGTGACACGGACCCGCCACCGAAAGTTGTAACCTCGGTTAGAAGTGAATAACACGTACCTCGAACTTTGCTGGCGATTTCTGAAGTCGTCAGAACGTCTTTCACGAAATACTGTCCGATATTCTCGGCCCGTCTCAAGTCATCCTTCACCAAAGGTAGGACGAACACGAAGTCCGACATGGCCTAAAAGCTATCAAAAACGAAATTAGCGTCGCTATAAAAATCCTGTGTAGCAGTATTTTAAATTGGGGGTATTGAAAACGAACAAAAAGAAGGCAATAGAATTTTCAAAACACAACTGCGTGGAATGATTCAAAACGTTCCACCTGCATTTAAGAAATATGTCCAAGCATTTAATATACGTCAAAGACATTTCTTCGTGCATTTAATTATGTTTGATTCATTGTCCTCGTAGATATCTACTCGCGTTCACATAAACGCTATTTGAAAACTTACCGCGAGTTTGACGCGATTTCACAAAGCCAGTCGAAAGCAGAGCCAGCAGAGCGCGGCTGGCGCGGCAGACAAAGAATAACTCCGCAGTAAATAAAGCTAATATTTTAACAATATATGGTATATTTTTTTTATAATTCGTTACAATATATGGATACTTTTATCAATATCTTGTTTTAAAGTAACTAGTTGATCAATAAGTTTTTATGTAACGGTTTTTGTACCAATCACAAAATTTCAGTATGGAGACTGCTGTCTTTGGCCCTAAATTTCTCCCGTGGAGCGTGGAGCGCAAGATGCTTTGAAACATGTTCAGTGCCGATATTAACCGGTGTTGTATTTTTGGTGTGTGTGTGCTGTGCGTCGTTTACTTCCTGGATTTACTGACAGTCTACGTAGCTAGTTTTGTCGTGATTTTTGTGGCCGTAACGAATTACTACCTCCACCAGCGCGAGGAGAACTCTCGCCATCGTCTTCGGATACTAGGCTTAATAAAGCATGACAAACGTGAGCGGAAAAGTAAAACGGAGCATAATTCCTCCCGGCGTCTCGTCACCGAGGGCAGTGCGACTCGTAGATCGACGAGCACCTCGCGGACCTTAGACAGCTCATACGATTACGTGCGCATAGTGCCCGGGAATAAATTTGAAACGTCGAGTGAGTCGCGAAGTGAAGTGAAGGACGACGACTGCAGCTTCGCGAGCCTCATGTCACCCGTCAAAAACGCCTATTTCGACCGATCGTGCCAAAGTAGCTTCACGTCGGACCATGCGAGGTGAGTAAACCCGTCCCGTTCTTCAGTCCCGACTCGGACATGTCCCAGCGCTGGTTTGAATGAATGACTTGCCCGCCATAAAAGTTTGGTGCGCGCAGCACGGAAGCGGGATCATGTGCACCCCCGCGCACTTGGTGCGCGCGTGTCGGATTTGAAAATTTTCTAACTAGTTTCATGTTTCTCCCGTGAAATGGCTTTTCGAAAGCTTGTTTCTGCCAAATTCGCGAGTTGAAAAGGTGTCGCCGAGTAATTGTGGCTTCCGCTTCCAGAAAATCGCAGTTGGATTGGGCGCCTCCGACCACCCGCCGGTATCCCATTCAGCAGGAGAGGTACTCTGTGGGCAGTTACCCCACGATCTGCCTCACCAAATCACCACTGCCCGTCGCAAGGCCTTTCACGTCTCCCGAGGTGATCGCGCCGGTTAAGGTCAAGATCCTCCCGCTGGCCTCGTCGCCTAGACTGACCAGCTCATTCAGGTTAGGAGTACCCCTGGTTCCTTGGCCCCCGGCTCAGCTTAACCCGTGTGCCGCCATTAAAGGGATTGTCCGGTCAAATTTTGTATTCGAGAAAACAATTGAATATCATTGTTATTGCCTCGAGAAGCATCGTACGTGCAATATCCGAATTCTATATGCCCATCTGCGTGAGTAATTTAATTTATACTGCTCGTATCGCATTCTAGCGTAAATGCTGCTTTCGTTGGCAACATTGAAGCTCTGACGTCACAAAACACAAAGCGAGCATTTTTGTCTCGTTGTTTGCCTGCGAGTGAATGCTTCAGCGTGCTTCGTTTTTGTTGTGCTCGACTTCTTTCGTGGCTGGGTGAGATTTTTGTTGCGCGGTTGGGTGCCACAACCACCGGGCAGCACATGCGAGCCAAGACATGACGTTCCACACTTTTCCGCGAGACGTGCAGTGACGAGCAAAGTCGTGCGTAGGGACTGGGTTCCCGTCCAGATCGAGATCCTGCTTATGCAGCAATCATCTCACAGAAGAAAGCTACGAGCTGAGCTCTCAGCGGACGGAAGGCTTGTAAGCAAAGGTGTGATGCTGTGCCAACGATATTAAACTACGTCCACCCTCTCCTCGCCCAACTCGGATCAGTCAATTTAGGTCTGTTCGATTCGCCTGAACTGGCTGAACTAGTTCGGCAGTGCAGGAACTGGTGCATTCGATTCAACCGTAAGTTGCACGACCGCTGCACTGGCGCGTTCAATTTATCCCAGTTCTGAACGAGTTCAGACCCAGTTCCTCAAAATCTCGCACCGGCTACGGACTCTGTTCAGCGTCCGTGCAGAAGCAGACGGCGATAGCAGAACCGCTCGTCCGTTTCTGCTCGCGGTGCCATTTTTCGCAGCGCTTGCTCAAATGTCTGCGATGTTTAACAATAACGCCGATACGGAGGTTGCATTTCCTCTCATTTATGATAATAACGTACCCGCGGTGGACGCGGAATCGAGATCCTAACCGAGGGTGGGAATTTGCTTGATTATGATATTCTAAAAGCGTTTTAGGCACCTGCTCGCGTAGGTTTGGCTCCCTGTGGTGAGTGTTGAAATATTGGTTCACGTAAATTGTTTCTTTTTGATGCTATGTGGGGATCCACAGTGTTGATATTCTAACTTACAGACACAGGAAAGGTATTGCCCTCTTGATAGTCTCCGCCTTCAGTTGCTCTTGGATGCATATTGACGACTCCGATACATTCCAGAGGTCTGGGATTTAGTGCGTTGGCACTCGCATGTCCCCGTAGCTGAGCATAATACTGCATGCTTTGTCCGCTGGTATCTGTGGACGCCCACTAACGGGCCTCAGAAAAACACCGAGAATCGGCATTTTTTTGCCGATTCTCGCTTCAACTTGACGCCAAAGTTTCGGTCGATAATTGTCTTGGCCAAGACGCTATCGTCAGGCCTTCGTCTTCGAGGTGACCGGTATACCGACCGCGCGCTGCCACCAGTGACTCCCGACGCAAAATCATCCTGATGCCGCGAACCTATCGTCGAAATGCAAAGATTCTCTTTGAGGGGCATTTGCCGCTACCTTCTTGACTTGTAACCAACTATAGTTCAGAACTTCCTGGCCGAATCGAACAGACCTTGATTATGTAGCGAAACCGAAACCAACAGCTTGGCCATCTCGAAATGATACCAACAGTTGTATTTAGCACGCGTGCAGCCCGATACCTGTTTGACCCGCGTGTGAAAATGGAGCGTAGCTACGATTCGCCAAGCTCGTCCAAGTCAAGTGACGAGTCGGACATGTATTTGAACGGTTCCCCGTTTGCCTTCGACCCGTGGACGTCGCCTCTGAGGGAATAACCCGCAGCCTCATCATCGATCCAGTGGATCTGCTGAAATGTGTACCCAGATGCCGCTTCGTGTACCTAAGTGTCGCTTCAGAGGCGAAATCTGCATCCTTTGCTTTGCAAGCGCCCCTAGTTCGATCGGCGTCCGTCGCAGTTGTGTTTGCGCGAAACGGCATACGTTTGCCCGAAGTTTATGGCTGTCTGCGAGTAATATCCTGCTAAAAGGCGTGACTTTTTTTGCACGTGCTTGTGAACTGCATTATAAGAACCGTATTTCAGTAGGGTAGGCCTAGGAGACTATATAATTCGAAACAAAATACAAGACATCCATCGACCAACGCTTGTTATCCCGACCATCCGATAAACCTTTGTGTTTTGTGACGTCACGCAGCACCTACGGATGTCAGCCATTGACACTGGCGAAATTCGGGGTGCAGTTTCGTACATAGGATCATGAAAGGTTTAATTAATAACGGGAGATCATATATCAAAATAAAAAAGACGTTTGTCTATATGAAGGCGCCCTCGACGTAACGAGCGCAAGAACTTAAGTACTTCCGGTTTCGACCGGACAATCCCTTTAACACGTTGTCAAAGTGGTCGCCAGTTTCGACCTCTTTTTTGACATTCTGTTAATGTTTGCATGAAAAAGTACTCACCGGATTCAACCTATTGTTGATGTCTTGCATACATGTTCCGCAAAACCTTTGGTTAATGTTTTGCGCAAAAGGTACTCACCCGTTTTCACCTCTTTATTAATGTCTTGCATGCAGATTCTGCAACACCTGTTAGTGTTTTGCTTACAAGGTACTCACTGGTTTCAACCTCTCGTTAATGTTTTGCCCACACGTTCTCCACAAGTCTGTTTATGCTTTGCGTACAAGGCACTGACAGGTTTCAACCCCTTGTCTGCTGTTTTGTTGCCCAGTGCCAACGCATATATGTAACAGCCAGCATCCACTGTGTCCTTGTGTATATTGGCAACACTCTCCTCCCCACGTGCAAATATGTACACTGAAATGGCCAATTGACGTCGCAGGAGCACCATTGCAGAGAACTCTTGTTGCAGGATGCATCACATAACTATAGCTGATGACAGAATTTAGATTTCAGGAGAAGCTCCTCCCACCTCTTTCACCTTTAGCAGAGCAAACGTTGGAGAGGAGGTTGTTTGCTCTCCAGCGTTCGCTCTACTGGAGTTGAAAGAGGTGGGAGGAGCTTCCCCTGAACTCTAGACATGTCACCGACTACAGCCTACAAGCTGAACATTCCAAAATAATGCGGCAGAAAGTATGCCGTTGCAAATAAAAACAAGGTCTGCGTCGGTTCCCCCATTGGCCTAAAAACTTTTCCGATAGGCCTTCGCCAAATTACCCAAACACCAAGGTTAATGCTGGAAACATAAGTGCATGTGCTGCATGCGCTCACCTTACTTGTATGAAAGATTGGGTGTGAATTACTAAAATAAGGTGTTCATGAATGCACGTGCAAAGTGCCATTTTTTTATATTTCAACTTCAGAAAACTTAGTGTTGAGGATGCTAACACATGTAACTATGCTCGCACATACCCCTTGTGCTTGCATAGTTTTACGAAAGCTCCGTTGCTCTGACGTGTCTTCATGTGGCAGCGCTAGTAAATGAGTGGGCTGGCGCATGTTACAAGGAAAATGAAACAGTGCAAAAAGACACAAGGTATTGCTTCCACTTGTGCTTTTTTCACACTTTTATTTTCCTTGCCTGTGTATGTTGTTTCTCTTAAGATATCTTCATTGTTTATTTATGTTATCTTTTGGCAATGGTGGAGGCTCTCCGGTAAAGGTGCAGCATGACGCTGTGCCCGGGGAGCCGTCATATCGAAAATTGGCATGTGGTCCTTTCCCCTGCCACAAGGGCACGCCGCCGACGTCAAGGCCCACCTTTCGTGAGCGGCAGCTTTCGCGGGGCTACGACGTTGTGCTTTTTTCCCTGGTTATCGCTTTGTTTCTGGTCGGTTTCGGCTACCAGAAGTTGCTAACAAAGGGTAAGAAATGCTTCGTGCCACAGTGAAATGCGGGATACAAAACGTGCATAGATATTCTTTCCCTTTTTGCTCTTCCTTAAGAAGAGGAGCAACCGAAAGTATGGAGCCATGCAATAGTGTGCAACGAACAGACTTCTGCGAGGAACATTTTGAGTCGGGATTTGTCAGTGAATCGTGGAAAGCAGTCTACAAGGGGCACGCCCTCATAGGTGCACCATGGAAGGCTGCTCTGTCGAAGGACTTGGTGCCAACAAAGTTTCCGAGCTTCCCTGGCTAGAACAAGAGGAAAAAAAAACAACTTTGCTGTGTTTTTGGGATTTCCCAAAGGTATTCTAAACAGGAACGTCTTGGCTTACGTCCACCGAGAACCATGGTCTGGTGCACTTACTGCACACTGCGCCGGACAGATTGTCTGTGAACTGGCACTTGGACCATTGGTCAGCCACTTTGGAATGACATCTGGCTTCCTGAAGCTGTTGAGCTCGCCGCTCTCGATTTACGGCCACGTCGCCGCATCCCTTGCTCCTCAATCTACCTGTTGCGCTCGTCACCTGTGCTTCTGCGCCACTTCGGTGGTACACAAAGGCTGCAAGAAAAAGCTTTCATAGTGCGTCTCTGCTTTGCTGCCATCCAGCTCACACTAAGGAAAGTTTCACTCCGAGAGCAGTTGCAGATTGTACGCTCCGTGCGACACACTCTATCGAGGCTACATTCCAGACTTGTACACGAAAATTGCTAGGGCTGGCCATATAAATGCCACGCATTTAAAGAAAAAGGTGCCAAGGGCTGTTATCCTTTTGCGATGTGAATGCTTCAATATTGCAAACAAGATTGAATTAATTGAGCTGACAAAACACAAAATCTATGCAGACTGTCAGAAACAGTCCTGTAGACCACTTCTGGAATGAGCAAGAAAGTATAAAGAGCAGGACAGGTTTCTGAAGGCATCTTTTAAAATGTCTATCTTATTAAACCCATTCTGCTGTTCACACTGTTTTATTGTTAAGGCCCGTTCACACTCTTGCGACCGAGTACGACTGAGAGAGACGAGATCTCTTACAACTTCTTAAATGTTTCTAGAATGAGGAGGGGACACACTGACATTGTGGCGCCATCTATGCGGTGACCCTAGAACTGCATTTCACAAAAGCGAAGGTTTTGCGGGATTTCCGACGTCAAATGTGCGTAATACCCATAGAAAGGCTCGTTTATAACATTGAAAAAAGTTTTTCGAGCCAAAAAAGAAAGGATATTGCGCGAGAAATTAAAAAAAATATGCCGGACCGCCGAGTTTACACTGCTTCCCAATAGATGGCGCCAGTGTGTTCTCTGGTTTAAGAAGTTTTAAGGAACCCAGTTTTAAGAGGTCGCAAGCAGTCGCAAGAGTGTGAACGGGCCTTTAGGTATATTTATTTGGTGAATAATATTTGTAACACGCTCAGTTTTACTTCTGGAAGTGGAAGAGTAGTGCATCGTTACTTTTTGCCTGTCAGATAATAAACGGGTGTCTAATTTCTGTTACGTTAACAAACAGGTTCTCCGTTAAGTAAGCATTATCCATAGAGTGAAGCATAGCTCTGCCGTGTCTCTGCTGCATTGCGTTTGTGCACCATCCTGGCCAAAATTTAGAGCCCTCACTGTCAGCAAGTGAACTCCATCGATGCAATTAAAAAAATGTAGCTTGCCACCCACAAGCATTTTTTACGTATTTTGTGTGTATGTATGCTCTATGAGTATATATCGCTTAAAAAATAGCACTTGTGTCTTTTTCTTTTTTAATGTGGGGCCTTTTAATATTATATAGCGTACCATTGTCACAACAGAACTTCACTGTATTATCCTTTGCTCGACTCCGAGCCCTCCGCATGCCGGTATTGCTCTTGAATTAAGGGCCTGCTTTGTGTACACTCCTACATTTACTATTCTGCAGTCCAGCACAGGTGATCTCAACAGCTTAGCACGTATGTGTATCTCACTTCAGAAAGAAAGGAAGCACACACCATACACACAAAAGCTGAAAATTGCACCAACCAGAAACCCTTCTTTAGGGCGTTTAATAGCCTTATATAGCATCAGGAATATTCACCGTCGCTTAAGAGTCCCACACTTTAAATGTCCCTTTCGATTTAACTCGTGCAAAGCTCCATTGCAATCACGGAATGTTTTACTTTGCGCATAACAGACGGCTTTGCGTAGACCTTGAAGAGTGTGGCGCCATGGGGTGGCACGGTGCACATGAGAAACAGGGACGAAAGTTTGATGCCTACAGAGGCGGAGTTATTCCACCTGAGCTTTCTTACATTGTGGTCTAAACATTAGTTGGCCAGTTGTGCACCCCCATTGTTGCCTGATTCCATCATAATCTGCCTTTCAGCTCTGGTATCTGGCAGCCAGAAGCAGTGGCATTGGTATCTGGAAGCCAGAAGCTGTGGCTTTTCTATTAATGGCTGAGTGGTGTTGTTGGCTTCATCGGTTAATGAATGAAGCTTATTAAATTACTCACGGATGTTTAGTTTAAAGAGGCACTAAACCACACTCTGCAATAATATATTTGTAATCATAACTCAATCTATGGGCTAAGAAACTTAACGTTACATTCATGCGTGGTTGATTTCTTTATTAAAATATGTATCAAAAGGTTGGCACCAGATGGCGCCATCAGACGGTGAAGGGTAGAGTTCCTGTATATAACTACCTACGGTAGCAGAGTTGCGCATTCAGCCTCGGCAAGTGGCCGTAGCACCGGCTTTCCCGCATGCCCTGGATGCTTTGCTCCTCACGTGACTAAATTTGGCGAATAGCGGCCAGGAGAAAAAGAAGAGGAGGCGGAAAGCAGGGGAACATACGCCGGGGCGCGAGAAACGTCGGCGGAGAGACCGTAAAGGTGGCTTTCTTACACGGCACCGGATGCTTTGCTCCTCACGTGATGGATCTCGGCGAATAGCAGCGTGGCGGCGCGGGGAAAACAAATGCGCAACTGTGCTCCCCCTTCGGGGGAGCATATCGAGGAACTCTAGGGAAGGGTAGAGCCCTGCTCTCAGAGCCATATATGTAAAGAATTTGGCCATTCGTTGGGAAGTATAGGAGAGAAATGAGGAGCCCCATTGGCTGAAAGCGGGCTGGGCGTGTTCTAGAGCGTCTTCAGAAATTTGAATGTGGCCAACCAGAAGCCGGAAATAATACCCTGGCGGTGGTCGCGAGAAACAAACTTGATAAGTGCATTGGAGTAACTTTAAGTGACTGAAAATATGGTGCACGTGATGTTTGAATCATGGTCATCCAAAATCATTGTTGAAGAGTGCGACTAGCAGAACGACCAACATAATCCGTACGGCAAGCGCCGAGGGCCGGGAATCGGACGTCCGGGCGGTCACACTCTGTCCGAGCAAACCGGAGTTTGAGCGGCACATTCGTTTCTTGCATCTTTCTGCATGATCATGATCGAAAAATAATGTGCACTCTATTTTCAACCATAAAGGGTTACTACATTTAACTCTTACGCGCTTATTAAAATGACCAAAACTGTTTCTCGCTACCACCGCTAGGGGATCCTTTTTGGCTTCTAGTTGGCCAAGAGAGCATGCCAAGCCTTCTTTCTGCGTCTGGTGCACGCCCTGGTTCTGCCTGCGCCTCCCATTGACAGGGATGGAACTGCTGCGCCAATTGCGCCACTGTGCGCCAAATAACTTTTCATGCGCCACACTGATACAAAAGTATAAATAAGAACAAAATTGCACCAAGGTGCGCTCAAACTGAAATTATAAACGATTGAGCATGCGCAGTCATTGATTGAGTCGGGTCTGAAAAAAGAGGAGATAGAGAAGGTTGAGTCTGGATAAGTGCTGTTAGCGGAGGCTATAATGTGAAATTGGCTCAGAATCTCAAAAACGTTAAGTGTATCTGTGAGTAATTGACGAATTACCAGGCATTTATTATCTTATTCTAGTCACTGAAGGATGGAAGACCATTTTTGTACTTGCATTTTTATTTTTTGGTACAGCCTACTAGTCAATGCTGAGCAATGGAAGCTATTTGAGCTTGTTTATATTTACCTCTTTGCAAGTCGGTTTTATCACTTGTCACACTGTAATGTGCAGTTTTGCTTCGTATGTTTTGTGTAACTTGCATGTAATTTTGTGAAAAATGTTTGCACCTAGAAAGTTTATTGAAACTACTACCGTTGAGTTCACATGGAGTTACCTGCATGCCATATTTTCTTTAGTTTTAAAAACCAGGTAACGTTTAGCCTTTATTTTAACATTCTTAAAACTCGTATGCTGCTTCAACTTGCTCTAAGACCTCGTTTTTGCTGCTTCCAGCCTGCTCCAAAGTGTAGTTTTTTTCTGCTCCCAAGATTGCTCCAAAGCTGCTTTGCCCAGTTCCATCCCTGCATTGACCAAACTTTCTGTATACACGGCTCTGCCTGCCCTTCCTTGTGACGGCGCCCTCTGGTGTCTTTGAAAGTTCTGAAGGGAATCAATATGCGTGGATATAATGTTTGGATTTTTAGGACGCTTAGAGCCCATAGATTGAGGTATGATCATAGATAAACTATCGCATAAAGTGATTTAGTGTGCCTTTAAGTCACATATGGGAAATGCCAGGTGCACCAAATTTTGAAAGCAGCAATCTCTGCCCAGCTGTACAGGCTCTGGTGACAACCCTCCAGAGTTCTTAGAGATTGCAGTCGTAACTCGAGCACAAGCCCGAGCATGCTGTGTGACATGGTTTGTTGTCTCCATTGTTGCAGCCAGCAGCGGACCACTTGTGGGGACATCGACAAGCAGGATCCATGCTCCACAGAGAGTGTCATACAGGCTCTCAAGGAGAGAAGGTCAGTTTGGTTTACATCCCTGGATGTCTTCTTATGCATGGCAGGTTGAATTTGCAATGGAGCCAAGCTCTTAAAACAGTCTGGAGAGAGAAATTCTCTCCTCACCTTATTGTGTTGTAAAGTACAATCTAATTAAGAACTCCTTATTCTTGATGTAGGTAAAACCACAGTTCTCGTGTTATAGCAAAGGCAGCTTGATGTTTACAGTTGATAGACAAACTATATCTGCAGCAGTGCATAAACAAATAAAAAACACACCGAAGACACTTAAGACTGCTTACTTATAGGAATGTGAAAGCATTCTAGTCCCGCAGGTCCGGTGGTGACATCACGCTCCCCCACTGGGCAGTCACGGTGCCCTTGCCGGCATCACGGCTTCCGTGACGAAGCATCTGCGTTGCTATGCTCTTCTTTGTGTTTTATTTCTGAGGTGCATCCGCTTTGACCTTGAGCGGCGCATGCTTGATGACATATTTTTATGACCATCTTTCGGGCACAACACCAACGCCTTTTCGCGTAATAGGACATGTAAGGATTTCTCCTTCAAAATTTAACCACTGCAAAGCTCAGGAAATTTACCCGCTAACTTTTAGCACACAGACTTGCATGTCACCATCGCTTCTTTACCTTGCCACATTGGCATAATAGAAGACTGGGCACTTACATCCGTTGCTTGCAGTGTTTGGGAAGATGGGAAATATATGCAATGTTATGGAGAGTTTGGCAGTCTCAAGATATCTACACCCTTGTCAGACGAACTTCCTAATCTTCTTTAGTAGAAATACCTTCCCCCCAATGAAGGAGTTTGTGCCACATGGCACCATAAATGCCCTTTTTCCCAAAAAGAAGCTCGCTAACCGCCATTAATACAAAGGGAGTACTTTCAACACTAGGCTCCAATGGCATTGCAGGCGAGCTGGGGCATCCATTTTGTCCCCCTGGCCTTGCAACCTTGAAAAACTCACCTGGCAAGGCTTTCATTGTTAATTAAAGTCTTTTAAATTTTATTTTTATATATATATATATTTAAAATTTAAAAGTTAATTAAATTAAAACTAAACTGCTTCAGAGACGGTGTCGGACCAGCTCACCTGCATGCTCACTTTTCTTCCACTTATTTCTGGTATGTAAGCATTAAACTTAGGTAAACTTAGGGGACTAAAGCAAACACTCAATTTTGTATTCTCTTGCGATTGCCAGACATGTTCAAAGAATTCTGCCAGTTATGAGCTGAAGCCCGGTTGTGATAAGAAAGCTTCCTTCAATTTTATTTTTGTTATTTGAATTTGAATTTTATTTGTTTAAAAATTGTTAGTAAGATAGTTTGTAAAACATTACTAACTTCTAAGGTTTTGCAGTGTTAAAATAATTAGAACAATATATTCAGTTTCGGTTTCAGCTACTGGTGGTCAGCCCTAGTGCAGTCAGCATTACAGGTAAATGGCATCTTGTTGGCTGTGTAAATGCACCTCCTTTAGCTAGTTAGCGTTTTATTGAAAAGAGCATTTATTGAAAAGGATCCTTAGGGCACTGTTTGAGAGGGGAATTACGGTGCTCTGTGCAGAAAGTAGTCCTTCGGATATATTTTGGGTCATATTTCTGTCTCACTCATTTCAGAAGTCCTCCTACTGCACCCTAAATGTACCTTCCGGTACTTTTAAAAAAAAGAACAATAGCTGGCTTTCATGTACATCTCTTGAATTTACTCAGCAATACGTGGTTGCTTTTGTTTGTATTTTTTCTTCTGCTTTGAGTTGTTTCTTACGTTTGCTGAGAATGAAAAAAAGAGAAACCAAGAAATATGTGGTCGAAGAAGTACCGATACTTTGCACGGTTTCTGCCAGCAGAAAAAACACCGAAGAACTGGGATTGTCTAGGAATACAAGCAAAGCGCTGCACGAGCCAAAGAAATCCAGGATTAGAATTGAACTTCAGCACACGCTTTCATCGATTCCTGTATTTGGAAAACTCGGACGCAACATTTCGGTGGGGGATAGCCCTAGCTTCCTTCTCACTCGTAAATTAGTCGGGGATGCTCGGTCAAATTTGGTTGGGGAAAGCCCGAAAGAGTTGGAGAATTCCAGAATGTAATTGTAGCAGACACGTCGTTTTTCTTTACCAAAAGTCCCTAGTGCACCAGCTCCTTTGTTCCGTATCACTCCGAGCACTCTTTTTGGGAGTTGCTCACCCCAACGCCGGTTCTCCTCAGGAAACGGGCAGCGGCCGCAGCCTACAGGGACAGCCTGGAGGCAGCGGAGCTGGGGATGCCTGCCCACAGCAGCAAGCGTTCCCGGAGGGACAGCGTGTGCGCCATGGGCCCTCCGATGCCCTCGTTCATGCCCGTGGCCACCTCCGTGGGAGGTCTGGGGCCCCCCTTCCACGCCCCCTCCTCGCCCAAGAGGGCCGTGGAGGGGGCCTTCAAGAGGGCCCGGCTCCCGTCGACGGCGGGGGCTTCTTTGTCTAAGCGGCAGCGCAACAACGCCATCTCCATGTCGTACTGCTCCAGCAAGGCCGTGCTCGAGGTGAGTGGGATGTGTGGGGGTCATTACTCAACTTTTTTGTGAGTCGACGTCGACTTTTACACTTCTGCCGGCGTGACTCCCGGAACGTTCTGATGTCTACGAACGGCGCCTGCTGGAGCCGCTGGACGAGCCACGAGGAGGGTACGGGCATTGCATTCCCCGACCGTCTCGTGGATGCCGCCTAGTGCAAAACAGGCACAGTTGGCTATAGTTAGGATGCCAAGGCGCACCTTCAAGAGGTTTAGTTACGGCGTTGAAAAGGTTGGTCAACGTCGTTTTGCTTTGTCGCGAACTGTTCGAACATTTGTGAAGGATGGAAAAGCATTTCCTGCAATGTCAAAGAAAGTGACAATAACTGGCAATGATTTTAAGCAACAAGGTGAATGAAGTGTTGTGACTCTCAAACATAGTCTATGTAGCGACTCTAGCACCTCTCATCTGCTGCATTTCCATATCGGTCAGTCACGAGAAAACATCCCATAGAATTCCAGAATAGTAATGATCTTTCGCTGCGGTGCTGGGATGCATTTTCGACTCCCGTGCTTGCCACACATATGTCTCGTCTTCTCGACGTGTGACCAAGGAACATTGTGGGCCATCACAACCTTGGCTGAGGTGGTTGTGGCAGACATAAGTTTCTTTGTAGTTCACTCTGCAGCTAACCGGTGAGCAGAAAGTTCCGCAAGCATGGGTCAGGACACCGCCACACGGACGGTGCCAACACCTGTTCACCCGCCGTGTCGTCGCTGCTAAACCAGCCGCCAGGACTGCAACAATTTGTAGCATTCCTTAGCGACTTTTGTTATGCATGTTATTGCCGTGTCGCAGGCACCACATATTTAGATACATATGGTAGTTCTCTGCAGCTGCAAAAATCTATGGGAGTCTATTTGTTGTGCGAAAGTTCCTTCCCATCTCATCTTTAAGCACCCAAATATGCCTTATCAATTACCATGTTTGCACAATTCTAACGTGTAGGCAGATTTAGCTTCCAAATATTCAAAAAGCAAATTGCTGCCAATTCTACCGCGCAAGTAAAATAATGAAGGATGAACACGTACCTCATAGGACAGATTTCATGAAACGAGTGCTAACACAAAAATAAATGCCGTGCACTAGTCGACGTTGTCAGAGTTCAACGATGGTTCTTTGCTATCCAGGGGGGTAATCCTTGCTTAAGTCTTAAAGGGGCACTGCAATCCTATTTAAGCATCTACCTTTTTTGCAGTTTCCATGTCTCTTGGGGTTCGGGCAAGCCAGCGGGCACGGAGAGAGTAACTAAATATCAGTGCGTCATATTTTAACCGGACAACACGGAAGCCTTCTCCACCTACGGGGGCGACCCGCGTTGCCAAAAGCGCTTGAAATGTGACTTCTTTGGTCCTGGGCTTACTACTGGTCAGAGCCACTAAAAGCTTCTTTTTAGTCGAAATACAAAATATAAGTGGCGCGAAACATTTCAAATATTTATAAAAGTAGTTTTTGTCCACTATTTTAGATCAGAAAAGAAACAAATGCAGTTTAGAAAGTGCGGAAACAAGAAATGACCCGTCGACATACCCGCCACCGAGCGGTGGAAAGGGCGGCGCATACTAGAAAGGGGTAGTGGGATCAGGCCCCGACGAGCAGCGAGCGTAGAAAGGTCCCGGATGTACGCGGCGGCGCTGCAGTCGAAGATCCGACTGGTTCTGAGCGTTCCGAAGGCCTTTGGCGGCAGCTTTCGCTTGCGGTTTGGCCCTTTGGCGGTATGGTAGCGCGAAGTGGCTCCCGTTCTGAACTGATCTTTGCCCCGTGTTTGCTCTAATTTGTGGCCAATGAAGTGTCATGTCGAATTACTGTTTAATCGCGCAGCAAATGCAATGCAAGCCAGCCTGGCTGCCCGCTTCATACAGCCTATCCAGAACATGCTTTAATGGCACCCTCTCGGGCCGTCGACACGGAGCGCGACAGCCGTGAGCGCTTGCTAACGGCTGCCGCACTTCTAGTTTACGGCCACTCAAGCGTCCAACGACGTCATGGAGGAGGTTATTTTTTGCTTGTTTTTGTAATTTTAATTTGCCTAAAACTTTTAATATAAAGTGAAATTCGAGGAAAAAAAGTTTATTAAGTTACTACGTTCAGTGCGCTCAGGTTCGGTGAAAATTAAAAACCAGTAAAAAGGTCCTTGCAGGGCCCCTTTAATGCGTTTTAGAGCCCAGCTCTTAGGCGCCCGTTTCCGTCGCCGTCACCGTGCAGTGCATTGTGGGATGCGCGACTTCACTGGTGATGTCACTGATGACGTCATCAGTGACGTCACTGATGACGAGTGCGCGACCGTCGCCTCTGGAAGGGTTGTCTTCCAAACAACGCTTCGCAAGCTCGTCGGGTCACTGGGATTGCAAGGCCACGCAGTGCTACTCCGTTGTTATCTTTTCCCGCCAGCATGATGACTTTTCGTTTAAATAAAACCTCCTAGTGGAATTTCTTTTGTTTTTCCATCTTAAAATGGCAGGAACGAGTCCATAGACGCTGCTAGAGAATGCGCAAGATACAGATACCAAAATGGCGAATGTAAACAAACGGTCACGATGGGGCTAGCCTTCTTATACCAAGTAATGCGTTTTTCTCGAATTTCGGTTTTTGATTTCGATTGTAACGCTCATGTAGTTTTGGGCACCGATTTTGGCGAAAGAAGTGTGCGTTAGAGTCGTGCGAACACGGTACGTTTTCCAGATCCTCCCTTCTTTTTTCTTATGGTAGTTCCTGGAAAGCATGTCGGCAAAGTTCTATTACTTACTAATTGTACTTCCTTTTTCGATGCCTTCCAGACAAGCCAGTTACAGAAAAGAAAAGCTGCCGCAGCTGCAAGGGACACACCTCCACGCTCTAAGCTCGCTAGGAACGAGGACAGGTGCGTATCGCGTTGTTCTGCAGAGGGCATAAACTTACGCTGACAAAACTGTTTTTCTAAGGTCTTCGGATGCTGACAGCACAGCCGAGAAGGCGGAGGACAGTGCAGGGGAGGTGCGTGCAATCTTCTTCCTTCTTTTGAGGAAGCGTTCCAGTTAAAGGCCGACGTACATTCAGCGATTTCTGCCAGGCAGGAAGCCCTTGCCCATTGTCTTTCTCTGTCTCACACTCTTTCCTGCTCACCCGAAAAGGGCAGGTCTGGGAGCTACACCAAATACTTTACCTGGGGGAATACAATACACTCCTCGAGAATACACTGGCCTCGGGGACGGCACGTTTTGCGCTCGTTAAAGGGCAACTCCGGTCCATACTTTCGATTTTGGGATTATGACTGTTTTTAGTGCAGTCAGCGTCCCTGAATTACAAGGTGTAATTTTTTTCTCGTTATTGTGCATAGTTTTAAAGATATCAACGCCTCAAAGTTTTGTTTGGGGTACGGCCAACAAAACCGAAACTAGCCACTCGAGGCCCCGGCAACTCTGAAAATCAGTTACATGTTCTGGTGGGAGGAGTAAATTGGGGAGGAGGAGGGTTGAGAATATAGAGAGAGGGGCGCTCCCAAAATATCCCCCGCCACCAGGGGGAGGGATTGGCGCCGCCGTCTTCAAAAGTAGCGCAATGTGCGTCGATGCACGAGGCACGTGCAACGTGCAGCCCTTGGGAAGATCATGGCGGAGCAGCCCAGCGTTGAGCCAGATTTCAGATGCCATGTTCTTCCCAGAAGTGGCACGCGGCACTTGTCTTGAGCATTTCCACAACAAGGAATGGCACCACTTTTCCCAGGATAGAGGGGCTTTAGGCCGTCACTCCTTCTGACGAAAAATGAGCAGTGTGTTCCTTATTCCTCCTGGTAAAGTATTTGGCTACACCCTGAAGAAAGGGGGAAGCATTTCCTCCTTTCCCAAAAGAAAAATCGAGGTGCAGTTTATTTTTCTCTGCTCGTTCGTTGGCTTTTAAGTTGAGTGTCCCACCTGTGCTGTTGTCAACTGTACTATCTTCGCTTTTGGTCACTCGTGCGATTGTGGCACAGGGTGCCCTCTCCATCCCAGCCGATCGGTCAACACCTGACACCTCCAAAAGCGATGGACGAACCTCTGGGCCAAGACGAGACGCCTTGCCTTCTGACCAGAGCGTGCGGAAAAAGGTGGAGTCAAATTTGACGGGGCCATTGAGGTTGATCCGTGTTACCTAGTTCAGCAACCGCGTACAAGTGGACGCCGAGAATAAGCCGAACCTCCCTTCCAATCTACGGCAGCGAAAACGTTGGGCTGTAGAGTCGTCATTTCGTTTGTCTGCACTAACGGCGACGGGCAATCTGCGTTTAATTTTTCGTAGATGAAACTCATTTTTTCCAAAATGTCGACAAAATGACGACCGTGTCTCCAGCCAAACAAATTTTAAACTAAGCACCTTCCTGTCGTAGTGCTTCGAATAAATTTTGATCTAAATGTCATAGTCGTTCCATAACAGATTCTCGTAAGCACTATGTCTCTCAAAATGATGAATTTGACACTTTTTGAATTCTTCAGGAATGTTTCTGTGGGTCTTGGGAACTCCTCAATGATTTTCTGTGAAACATCTTGCCACGAAAGATGATCGCCTAACCTGCAGTGAACCCTGTGGTGTTGCATGCACAGAGGCTGGTGTTTCCCGAACATGTGGCCACACTCGAGGAACATGAGAGCGACCGCGCCAGGGATCGGCAGCGCCTGAACAAGATGCTGGGAAGCGTTCGGGACGTCTATCAATCCAGCCAGGGTGAGTAGTACTGATAGTGTGGCATTGTTTGCCAATTTCTCTTAAAGGGGTACTCCACCGATTTTTTTAGCTACCTCAACTAACTATATTTTCCAACTCCCCGGCCTTTACTCTCTCCGGTATGCTATTTAGAATCGCGAAATTCATAATAGGTATTGTGAAATCGGCAAATGAAAATGATGCAAAAACCAACATTCAAATACACGCGCACTTTTCAGTGCCGTGACGTCAGTGGCAGGCAGGCTTGCCAGTCGAGCAAGCAGCCAAAAAATAGAATCTGCCAATCGTTTGTTCCGTGCTGGAGCGTGGGTACTGCAACGAGCTTCCCAAGCATTCATTTGACACCATGAAACTGCTTTGAATCAGTTTAAAACAAAATCTACAGCCCAAAGAGTGAACTCCTGCCTTCCGCTGACGTCACTTTTTCATTGTTGCCATTAGAGACTTCGAGCTTGAAAAACACGGTGAGGACCAAAACTGTAAATTCAATAACTTCGCGAAAAAACAATATTTTGACCTAATATTTAGAATACTATTTTAGCTGTGTTTGTTGGTTAGTTTAGCAAAATTTAGAGCAAATCGTAGACAATGAAAGAACCTGTGGAGTACCCCTTTAAGGGGAGACACTACCTTAAAATTGAAATTTTTGAGAAAAACAACTTTTCCTATTTTTGTGTATTGTGGTTCCACGACTAATAGTGTATACTCCCGCAATTTTTTATTGCAATATCTGAAGTATTTACAAATAAATAAAACATTTTCAGTGAGCCGACGATGTAAAATCATGTTTTTGAAATGTGAAACTTCTATATTTCCCATTTTCAAACAGCTGTAGCTTTGCATCGGTATGCCCTAGAATGATGATCCTACTCTCGTTGGAAAGAGCATTTCTTCGCAGTTTCAGTACATTAAATATCTCTGTTCGACAGTAAACTCTGTGCGGGCAAGAACACCATAGAAGTCCAGCTTTCACGTAAAAGAGGCTATGCATGTGGCCAAGAATCGAAATGCCTGCCCTGATTGAGCACAAAACTGACTAAAACCACCATTCGTTTATAGAAAGTCCCGCGAGTTTGTCCGCTTTGTATTTTGATGATGCTTGCCCCGCCCATACCTGCTGATGTTAGTTTGTCTGTTGCAAGCATACCCAATTCCTCACTCGTTTCACAATCAGTCTCCACATGCCGACAACAAAATGACACTCGAAGAAAGCGTTTTAAGCTTGGACTCACTCAGCAAAGCCATGCAGGAGATTGGGTGTAAGCAGAAGGCACCACCTATGCTCTTGGTGCCTTTTAGTTTCCACCAACACCAGTAAAATCAAATGTAGTGGTGTGGAAACTCCAAACAGGTTTTTCTCAGTTTCACTTTTTTGCAGCAACTTTCGTTTTAGGAAATCTATCATTTCAGTGAATCACTGAATGTATTCTTTGCTGTGGATGTTTCTGAACTGAAATTTAATGAGAAATGCGGCTATATATTTATTTTTTTATTTAAATAAAGTTCTTATTGCCAAAAAGTAGGTTTTTGATGAGAAAATGCCCCATTATTGGGAACGCTTCTCAATTTAATATTTTACATAGAAAAAGCGTGGATTTTAAGGTAAAAAATGGATAGCCCCACCCGCCATATGTTCTAGCTGAAGCTTAGAAATGCTCAATATTTTACAGCAATTTTATACGATAGATTTCCTTGCTAAGTGAGGCGACTTACATCAATAGCTGTGTACCTCCCCCCGTAGCTTATCGGAAAATAGTAGGCATGGGCGAATAGAGGATTTTGGGTCCGAATCGAAATCGAAGCGAATAGTGATTCTGGCCGAATAATTTTGAATCGAATAGTTCGGATCGTACAAGCAACAAATACCACAAGATATGTTTAAACTGTAATTTTATATTTGCGTTTATTTGGTATCAGAAGTACTGTAATTGTTAGTTTCAAGTGTACTTAGTTTGGCAGAACGAAGTGGTCGAAACGGATGGAAGCTTCCGCCACCTGGCCGAAAATCCAAGCCAGAGTATTCAGAAAGGTTGAATAATTCAATATTGCCGAATAATTCTATACTGTTGAATACTTAAAATTCGATTCGAAGCGAATGCCGAATAGAAGAAATTTCCAATGGGCTATTCGTATTAACCGAATATTCGCCCCATCCCTAGAAAATAGTCCTACGGAGATGCAATGTCATACTGTGCATTTGGGCAACAAGATGAATAGGCCCTCCAAATTTCATCAATAATGAGCAACTGGTTTAAAAGTCGACACTGGAAAGTGGCGTCACCCCTTAAATGCGTATATGGGGTCACCATACCGTACGATTGTGTATGTCCGTTTATCGCAACTTGCTCGTTTGTTGAAACCTAGGGGAGGAGGAGAGCACGTGTGGCAAGGGAAGGGCTGTCTCAGTGGACATTACTAAATGCTCGAGTCCGGTCTCACTGAATTTAGCAGACGGTGGTTATGCTACCTCCCCGAGACCTCCAACGCCAAATTTGGTGAATGCTGTTTACGTGACATCGGCGAGACGCCACGCTGGTCATGCGACGTCATCGGCATGACACTTTCACGTAACGTCATCAGCGTGACACGGTCGCGTTACGTCTTTGCGCACCGCATTGTAGCGTCATTGAATTCGCTTGTTGTGACACCGTGAAGTCATTGTCACATGACACTGCAACATTATGTGACACTGCGTCACAATGTTACATAACGAGCTGTCATCACGTCACATGACCAGCGTCTCGTGACCACCGTGCACGTCACTTCGCCAGCAGCCAGAGTGAAGGCATAAGTTTTTCTTGTCTGTGATGCCGACGAACTAGTATTTTGTTTTCGCAACTGCGTCTAACTACCGAAACTTGTATCAGTCTGCTGAGCTCTCACAAATGGAGAGATGAATATTACAAAGAGGAGATCTCGTGAAGTTGCACAGCTCGACAAACCCAAAATTTCCAGTGTCTGGGGGGCTCCTGGAATAGTTCTTGTCATTCTGTTCCCCTTCTCTTTGCATTTTATGGTAGAAAAGCTGTTATATTACTCATGTCTTTTTCTATGTTGCATCGCAGTCTTTCTTTCCTTACACCCTCTCAGATTGATGTAGGTTATCTTGCTAGATAGCTGTGGTTAGTACTTGGTTCCTTGTGAATCAAGAACCTTATCTCTGCGGTAAATTAGAAGTCTTGGCTTTATGTGCTTGATAGCTATTTTTACCACAATTGTTTTGTATATGCGTCGAGAAGTTTTGTTGTCGCCATATAGAGAAGCCCAGCCCAATCCAAAGTGAAGACTCCCCCAATGCTGATGCCACTTTTCATAGCTGAATAAGCTTCACTCAGCCTCGCTGTATTGCTAACAACTAATATTAGGCAGAAAAGGAACAGGCAAGCGATGTAAACAAACCCAGCATCACATCCTGCACAGTAGCGTCCCCTAATGTGGTTTGTGCCACGAATAACCCTTCCTACAATGGCCCTGAGCAATGAGCAGTAGTACAAACATAAGTAAGGTGTAGCATCCAGCTATTCAAGCCAAAGAAGTGTAAGCTTGGCACAGTTTGTGCAGTCTTTGTGGTTTTGATTGTTATTTTCTAAAAAATTGTTTGCCTCTTCTTTTTCTTGCAATGATCATGTTGTTTGTAACACCGACGGTAGGAATAGTTTGGTGCAGTAAAGCACTTGTATGGCCGAGGGTGGTGGCTGCACTTTTCCATTCACACCGGTCCTTTCATTTGCAGGACAAGCTGCCGTGATTAGCTCCCAAGCGAATGCGGGAAACAGCATAGGAGCCACCACCTCCTTCAGCCTTCCAGCATTCTCCATTGCCAGCACCACCACCAGTGTCACTACCGGTCAAGAGTCGACGAAGGCGGTGTCGGTCATAAGCAGTCCCCTGATGAGCGTGTCGTCCGCACCAAGCACCAAGCAGTTGGGCGTGACTCTTGCTGAAAAGACATCTCCAGAAGGAGATGCGGCCGCCGCGGCAACGTCTAGCACGACACAACCACAGCTTCTGAAGGTGCCTTCAACAACAGAAGCCCCCAAGACAAATCCGCTCCTCGGCTCTCCTCTGAGTATCATCACCACCAGTGTGACGGCGGCACTGCTCAAGCTGCCGGCATCGGTACCCATCCTTGCCACCGGCACCGCGACAAACCCACTTTTAAGAGGCCTTTCGGCGCCGACAGCGTCGTCACCGTCACACACGCCTGCAAAACTGGAACTGCCAGCACCCATTACGAGTTTCGCACCGGCCGCCAGTTTCGACAGCAGCTCAAACCCCCTCCTTTCCAAGGCCAGTTCGCATGGCAGACTCGACGCGACGGCGACTGCGGCAACGTCGATTGCAACATTTGGAGTCCCGACGTTCAAGGTGAACGGACCGAGCACTGCGGAGATTGGCACCAGTTTCAGCTCCTTCCCGAGCTCGTCTCTTGCCCCCGGTGCCACAGGTTCATCTCCCTTTAAGCTCGGTGCACCTTCCATGCCCATGACCACTACCGTAGCGGCGACCACTGCCGCCTCATCCATATCGTTACCCAGCTTTCGACCACCCGTGCAGACCCCCGGTCTGCCGATGTTGCCGGCTGCAACTGCCACCACGTTGCAACAGAGCGGCGGCAGTGGCTTCGCCTTCGGCGGCAGTCTCGCCACCTCGACCGCTCCGGTGGCTCTTTCGTTCGGTCCCGCCGCAAGCTCGAGCAGCGGTACCGCTCCGTTCAAGTTTGGGGCCCCACCGACCCAGTCCGTGCCCGGTGCGACCCGGCAGCCGCCAGTGCCTACCCTTAGCACCGCAACTGCACCGTCTGCTTCGTCGCCGTTCGCTTTTGGAACTCCACCCACGACTACAAAAGCCGAGCCCATTGCGGCACTGTTTGCGTTCGGGAAGTCATCTGCGTCGTCTCCGGCAAATACTCGGCCGTCCTTCGGCGTGCCCACCGCGGCCTCGTTTGTGCTGGGGTCGAGCCTCACTTCGTTCCAGCCGCCGCCGCCGACACCGCTCTTTCCAAGTGCGTCGAGTGTGAGCCGGCCTTCGGACAGTACCGCCCCAACGGCTTCCCAAAGTGGCATCCAATTTGGGGCACCTGTGGCGAGCCAGCCTTCGAGTGGCGCCACCACGACGGCATCTCAAGTCTGCTTTCAGTTCGGAACGCAATCAACGAGCGCCAGCCAACCGTCCGGTGGCACCGCCGCAACAGTGTCGCAGGTCGGCTTCCAGTTTGGGACGCGAGCTACGAGTGCCAGCCAACCTTCGAGTGGCACCACCACGACAGCTTCCCAAAGTGGCTTTCACTTCGGGACGCAAGCAACGAGCGCTAGCCAAGCTTCCAGTGGCGCCACCACGACAGCTTCCCAGAGCGGCTTCCAGTTCGGGACGCAAGCAACGAGCGCTAGCCAACCTTCGAGTGGTGCCACCGTGCCAGGTTCCCAAGGCGGCTTCCAGTTCGGGACGCACGCGACACGCGCGAACCAACCTTCGGGTGGCGCCGCCGGCTTAGCGCGGTCCCAAGGCGGTTTCCAGTTCGGGACACACGCGTCGACTCCGAGCCAACCTCTGAGCGGCGCCACCACGGCGACATCCCAAGGCGGATTCCAGTTTGGGGCGCAGCAGCCGGGCTTCGGCTTCGCTGCTACAAACGGACTCGCAAACGGAGTCTCCTCGAGCGGCGCCAAATCACAGTCGACGGGCGTGTTCAAGTTTGGCGGAAGCGTCGCCCCCCCGGTCGGTGCACCGCCGTCGTTCAACTTCGTGGCTTCACAGTGCGGCCCCAGCCTCGCTTCGAACCCGGCCTTCAATTTCGGTGAGTGCTGGCGCTCGAGCTCGACGCCTAAGCAAGGCACGGTAGTGTGGCCCGGTTGGGCTAGAGTCGCTTAATAACTACGCCCGGAGTGCCAGCAATCTTTTCCCCCATTGCTTATTCACGTCTCGTTGCATTTGCTTACACATCGGAGGTTCGTGGCTGCTGACACGAACCTCCGACAAAAAAAAGACGGGGCTGCGTTTCTGCAGTGCTTTGCCATCGCATTTCAGCTTTTTTATGTACGAAGACGGGCAGGGCCGGCTTGGGCTCGGGCGACTGTGGCCCCGTGCCCTGCCCTGGCGTTGAGGCTCCGTAGCCAACGGTGAATAATCTTAATTAACTCGTAGTTTTCCGAGGTACAGCAGTTGTTTTGCGGCAAATTCAGAAACAAAGAAGCCGGCACCTTCTCGTCTTTGGGGAAGTGCGGAGCCCTGCCGGGGTGACACGAAGAGAAAAAAAAAAAACATTATTTCCTACGCCGTATCCTCCGAGATAGTATCGCGAGGGGCAAACACACCTGAAGCGATATGATTGCTTTACAGAGATGCACTTCGTTGCCAGCAATAGAGGTCATCATTCCTTTTTTTCAAAACCTACCTGCCATTTTTTTTAATAATGCAGCTTGCAAGCCACTTGACACCTCAATGGTTTAAAAGCCAGATTGCTTTGTTATGGTGGACTTAATTTAACTTTATGTGTGTATGTAACTTTATGCATTCCTTAAAAAAAGGAATGCAGCCCATGTACAAAAATGACCTCTATTTGTGGACGACGGAACTTTAGCGGCAAAATGCACTGTGCACACCAGCATGTTCATGGGATTAGGTTCAACACTCACGAGAACTACTCGTCAACAACAGTATAAGAGGCCTACCTAGCTTAGAGCAGTTGATTGTGTTCACAGATTCCACTTTAAAAGATTCCGGTGCAAAAAGAAGATATATCCACGGGCGTTTGGCGACGTACTTCATGCAACTGTGCATCGTAAACGTTGCCGTAGTCGGTCATCACATTCAAAATTACTTGAGAAGAACGGTACTGAGACATGAATTGCAACATTCTCATAGCATGTCAAGTCTAGCTACTTCCTCCAATAGACCTTTTCCGCTTACTCTCGCCCCCGACCGCGAAGTAGGCATATCCGGTATGGGCGACGAAAAAATATTAAAGTGTTTCAACCTGCAACTATACTCCGCGACAACTTTTCTTGGCAATGCAGTGGAAGGTACAGGCCCGCGTCCCCTTCTCTCCCCGGAAATGGGGGAGGAGGAGAGCCTGCGTACACTTAAAATGGGAGAGGGGACGCGGGCCTGTACCTTCCACTGCAGTGCCAAGAAAAATTGTCACGGAGTATAGTAAAAAAAATAGAGGGGAGGACAAAACGAGAATGGGCGACGGTTACGCTTATCTCCTAAATTCATTCTATTGGCGTGGCGACGGCAAAACAATGTTTTCACCCATACTGGAAGTGACGATGTTTCAAGATGGCGGCTCCCTTGGAGAAAGGGTCTATAGAATGAAAAGTTCTCGAATTTTCGTGTGGCTCTACAACTTTGATTCGAAATAATCATGCAAATTTTCTCAGGCAAGAGGGCAATACTTCTGTCAGTGTCCCCACTTGTTTTCCAATTTTAGGGCTAAGGTAGCCTGGAGCATGCCGTTGCTTGTAGAATGCAGCAATGCTCTGTAATATATAAGAAGCCCGACCGTTAAGGAGCTCGTGTCGCAGAAAAGCCTACCTCGGTGGCGTGGCAGAAAAGCCGGCGTTGGTGGCGTGACGCAAAAATCCCGATTGGTCGATAGGGTCACGTCGCAGCCACATGACCTCGTGCGGGGATTTCAAACAATGCTCACATAAAACGTGACGTCATGCTTGGAGAGAATAAAAAACACGAGATGTAATGCGAATTAAAGGTCGCCACATGTCTCAAATGATTTCACTTTATAAAGCAACCGATTTGCTTTAAAGGGAAACTCCGCTTCATTCTCGGTTGCTAGAAAACACTGCGACTCTCTTTAGTGTCATCTGGAGAGACCGAATGTCAAATTTTATAACGTAATACCACCTAAAAGATCGCTAAACCGGCCGACAAAAACTGAGATGTGCGAAGTCACCAAAATCCGCTAATTTAGCGGGCGACGTGCGGCGCAGCCAACATTGTATTTCCGTTGTGGCCGACGTCTGTTGCATACGCAGTTTTTTTTTTCTTGGTATTTTCTTTTCCAGGGAGAGCTGGAAAAGAAAATACCAAGAAAACAGGTCTGAGCAAGCAAAGAGGCGAGACAGACAAAGAGAAAAAAAAAAAAAAATGAACGCAAACAAGAGAAACAAAAAGAGGGAGAGAGAGTTGTACGGGATCAGACTAGCCGCCTGGGTTGCCGCCTACATAGCCTGCTTCGTCGCTGCTTGCGTTCCTGTTCGCCGCAGCGGCTAGGCCCGCCCTCCCTCCTCCCTCCTCACCATTCCCCTCGCATCCGCGTCTTTCTTGGGTTACCGCTGGTAGATCACGCGACCCCTTGTATTCCACGTGGGTGCGTATGCAACTGACGGTGAAGGTACAATGTTGCCCGGCTGTGCCGAAGTTTCAGTTTCGGTTTGCGAATATGGTAAATAACAAGATTGCACGAAAAATATTTTGCTTTTAATGAGACAAACAGTCTAGGGTTGTTTTGAAGTACTTTTCACGTTTATATCACCCACTATCTCAAAATTTCCGAAATCGAGCAGAGTTGCCCTTTAAAGAAAGATTTAAAGATTTTTAGGCGGGATCCGAACCCACGACCCTTCGGTTGCGAGCCAGACAGGCTACTGACAAGGCCATGTTTGCCGTACTTTCTGCTCGCTGGCAGGAAAAGCATGAGAAGCGAATGGGAAAGCGATGCGAACAGGGCCCGATAACGCTATCACATTCCACTCTTAAGGGGATGACACTGACACCCCCCAAAAATGTTTCATTTTTTGCCAGGCTATTCATTATGGTGTCGGAAGACTACCCAATTAATGTTTTGCTACAGGATCGCGCATATTTTTAATAAAGCCAGAAAACGCAGCTGCTTGAAACCGAAACCGGCGCACGGAGGTCGGAGAAATGTAGAGGAGAGTGAGTGCCGGAAGTCACGTGTCCTTTTTTCTTGTTGTTTCTTTGTTCTTTTTTCGCTGCACGCAGCAGTCGACATGCATTGCGGGAACCATTTGCCGTGCAGTTCCTTTGCAGTTATGTTTGTTTCGCTCGCTGTTCTGCACTTCAAGATGAGTTGTTTTGTACATAAGAGTTGGAAATGAGTAGTGACCGCCCGTGGTGAATTCCCATGATCGGCTCCGAAAAGAATACTCCCATGATGTTGCGCGAAGAGCTGCCTCACAGGTCCTGCATCCAAAAGTGGCATTGCGCAGCAGAATATGCACAACTTTCCGAAAGATTGACGGGATCGGGACCAATGATTGACCGCAATTCCTGCAAAACAGTTACAGGCCCCTCAGAAAGTGGAAGCAACTTTTTTCAGCTTCAGCATAGCTTTTACTGTTAAGGCCCGTTCACACTCTTGCGACCTCTTAAACCTAGGTTCCTTAAAACCTCTTAAACCAGAGAACACACTGGCGCCATCTATTGGGAAGCAGTGTAAACTCGGCGGTCCGGCATATTTTTTTTTTTATTTCTCGCGCATTATCTTTTCTTTTTTGGCTCAAAAAACTTTTGTCAATGTTATAAACGAGCCTTTCTATGGTTATTACGCACATTTGACCTCGGATATCCCGCAAAACCTTCGCTCTTGTGAAATGCAGTTCCAGGGTCACCGCATAGACGGCGCCACAATACCAGTGTGTTCCCTCATTCTAAAAACATTTAAGAAGTTTTAAGAGATCCTCGTCTCTCTGTCGTACTCGGTCGTAAGAGTGTGAACGGGCCTTTATATTAATGTTATATAAACACAGCCCTTTTTTGCTCTAAGCAACAGTAGTGTTATCCATACTGGTAATCAGAACAGTGCCTTGTAATGACCCGAAAGGACAGCAATAAATTTTTAAGGAACCTTGGCGAGATTACTGGCCCCGTGCCCTGATAAAACTTGTGAAATCCGAATTTCCGGAACTTTTAATGGCAGTAGTGTGATCTATACTGGTAATCGGAACAGTGCCTTGTAATGACCCGAAAGGACAGCAATAAATTTTTAAGGAACCTTGGCGAGATTACTGGCCCCGTGCTCTGATAAAACTTGTGAAATCCGAATTTCCGAAACTTTTAATGGCAAGCATTTTTCGGATTTAATTATGCCAGTTTACGCTAACTCGGGAGACGCTTAAATCCTTGTTGGTAATGCTGCTTTTCTCGGTCCTTGCAGGTGCCCAGGTAGCAAACAGCAGCCTCTTCTCAATAGGAACAGCTGCCTCCCACAGTGAGCGGACATTGGCCCGCCCTCGCAGCAAGAGGATAACCAAGAAGTGATTGGCCCCATCACCACAAGCATCAACAATGGCGGAGGGGAGTCCCCCCTTCCCTCAACTCATCTGTACAAAAGACCATTTGTTGTCACTCGATATAATTTTCAAATTAAACTGCCAGGTTGTAATTATACTGCAAGCGGAATGGTGGCACAAATCTTTTTTTTCTTTTTAGGTAGGACAACATTGACTGCAGCACTGTTCTTGCCTTTGGGAGAGTTTATGATGAATGCATTTGTTCTGAACCTGTACATAGTAGCATGCAGTTTTTAAACGACTTTCTTTTTCGTCCCGTTCTCGAAAATAAAGAGGCAAAAAGATTGTACCAAATAATTGTTTTAATTATTTCGTCACTTTCATTCTTTCAATGTTTTATGTACACTCATTCACATAACGAAAAATGGAACTCCAATGGGCTGTCTCATACAGTATATACAGAATGGCAGGATGCTTGCGGGCTGCCAACTTTTGGTCGGATGGCTCCTGCAATGAGATAAGAAGAGCGTTTTCAGGAAAGGCACTCTGTTACTTCGTAAAAACAAGTCTTAGTTTTACAAGCTCAGATATTAACTTACCACGAAAGTATGGCTAGGTGGTGCATTTGTTTGGTGAAAATATTGAGGTACAGTGGAATCCTGCTACAACTAAACTAATGGGGCATGCAAAACATTTTTTTTAATACTACGCTACGGTACCATATTAACTCGCATAATGAACATACTTTTTTTCCCGAAAAATGTACGCGTATTTGCATTCATTACACAGGGTAAAATTTTTGCATTTAAACACTTCGTGCAAATGTCATATTAGGTGCCAATATGGCACGGCAAAGTACTGTGGCAAGTCTCCACTGCCGGAGGCGCACCCACGGCTGGTCGGGGGCGCGCCACAGTAGCCATGCTTTGTAAATTGCAAACCTTTTTGGGCACTTTTGGCGTGCCTCTTGCCGAAAGAGAAACGACCTACAATGCTCACTCAACACGGACAGCAACGTGACCGTTCTTGGGCCTAACCACTTTCACAATTTCACTGTCCGAAAGCGGACCACAGACAACACGTGTTTCTTGACATCAATGCATTCGATAGGCGAAAACTGCCAGGGGCGGGGCAATTCCTTGACCCAAGCTTCATCAAGTGTGCGTGCGACTCGGTTGCACGGCTGATCACTCCCATAACTATGCACTTGCAGCCTTTACGAGAGCGGCTTAGCTGGACTTGGCCTGACCGCTTGGCGGCAAAAGGAAATTGGCTCGGTGGGCTTGGTGACTAGCTAAGTTGGACGCAATTCAAGACTCGCAGAGCCGAAAATTGGAAGTGCATTCATTACACAAGGGGAAAAAAAAAAAAAAAAAAAAAAAGCAGCAACGGTCGTAGGTGTGTTGTGAGCTTCTCATGGTTTGGCAGTAGACGTCAAATTTGGTGCCTTCTTTTTCTTTGTTTCCTTTTACGACACGGTCCCTTCACTTCCAGAGCGTCTAGCAAATTATTATTTCGGAATACCCTGACCACTTTAGAGGCGGTTAAATATATAAGGCCATTACAACACCAGGCATTGAGCACTGTGGGGATCATTTTGCACGGGCTTAATCCAACTTCCTTATTCCTAAATATTTGGGTTTGTCCAGTCCAGATTAAATGAGCACTTTCTTGCCACCGACATTGTCAGTAAAGAGGCCACTTTCGGAAAGAAAACGCAATAAAAACACAACGCTCAATTACACAATCAATAACCGAATGGCAGCATGGCCACCAGATGCATGCTTTCGGATACTTTTGGCTTAAGGCTTGATTTAGATTAGGGTCTGCAGCTTTCCTTTTGTTACTAACTCTAGTATCTCTAACTGGATGTAGCCTAGTGTCGTGCCCTCAATCCAACCCAATCCAAGGCTTGAACTGGATTGGTCGGCTGTTCCCTTTGCGTCGTGCATCACACTCTACATCGAGTGAGCATAGCCCGCTCTAAGCAGAATTTATTGCCTTTTTTCTGCTCCCAAGCCCTCAAGGTTTTGCCAAGAGCACTCAATGGCATACCTGCCAACCTGTGGTCTTTCAAATTCGTAAAACTCCCGCGGCCCAAAGGGGGGGGGGGTTTACGCGAAGAGATGTGCAGCTTAATTAGAGTGAACTAGAATATAGCTCAATGTCCGCTTTGCCACCGTGCGAAACGCTTACATCACATGTGCACGTGCGACAGAATCCACTTCTCTCCCTTTTTGGACGGCACGAAGCACGGGAATTACGACGTGTAGGACTTCAGAAACACTTGAAAGTACCTCTGTTGAGGTGTAAAGTTCGCCATTACGCCGCTAAGCCACCGCGACTAGGAGAATTCTACGATTACATGTGCAACCACTGCGTGCAACGAACACAGATGCCGGACTTCTCGCCTAGAAAGTGGCCGAAACAGACAGGCCCAACCACGTCTGAACACAATGAACCAACCTGCGCCGCCGAACTCACGAACCAACGTTGACACGAACAAAGGCTTTGGGCTGATTTGGGATCCGTGGCCACCGGATAGACGTATAGTAAAAACCACGACGCTGCCGTGGCCGTACCTATCGCCCTCTTGTGGCAATGCAAATTACCGCCAACAACAATCTCAAAAAAAAAAAAATTAAAAAATAATTTACAGTTTTTTTTTGTAAAATTTGCAGCAAGATTCGTAAAATCGTAAAATTAGTCCCAATTCATACATTTTACGAAAAATTCGGAAGAGTTGGCAGGTATGCAATGGCGTTTCCGGCTCGTTTTTCCTGACTGCGCTCGCTTTTTGACAACATCCCTGACAATTCTTAGATTTTTCCCGGTAATTAAAATTTCCCTGACAACTCTCGGTTGCTAGACGCCCTGACTTCACTGCAATGGTCATGCAAGAAGTCTGACATTCTCATCAAGAATGCATCCTTTGTGCAAGCCCCTTATCACTGGTAGCAGTTTTCATTTGCAGCTCTGTGTGACACAAGAGGTCGCGACAGCAGCCTCAATTTGGCACATGTCGAAAGCACCTAAGGACGTAAGAGCAGCCATTAAACTCCTGGCTCAAAAAGCAGGCCACGCTACGGAGAAAGGCAAGCACTCCAAGACCAAAACCTCGTGAATGGGCTAATAAGAACCCCGGCAAAATGTCTCGTACTCTTTCGCAGCTTTGCGTCCCGCATTCCACAGACCCTCTTCAAAAAAAGTGCCACAGGACCATGCCATTGCATTTTTCGTCCCCGCCATGAGATGAAAAACAATCACCACGACAGCTCCCCGACGTGTCCGTGAAGTATCGGTTAGCGACAGACCCATTGGAGATTTCCTAAAACAACCAATCACCTCTTAAATAGCGGTGCAATGATTCTTGAACTTCCAACAAATAATTGTGGGAGTTTCATTTCTAGATCCAAGAACAGAAAACAATGTCTGCTTCTGTGCTCTAGTTTTTATTTAAAAAAATGGCAAAGAGCAAGTTTTCGGCGCCTTTCAGCTCGTGAATCGGCGACAAAATACTTCAGAGTCACATGCGCAGCGACATATCTGGGTGATCATGTTGCCCCCAGATGGGCCCTGTGACTTCTGATTTTTGGTCCTCCTGCGATTCTGAACACCGTGTCAACTGTGTTCCTGACCAACATGGCGTCATGCCGTGTCGGTCTCCCACACCACGCTCCCGAGGGGTTCCTAGCACAGTAGACGATGATAGAGGAGATTTTGGTTTATGAACACATAACTCCTGTTCGCGCACAACAAACATTGCACCCGGTACGTTGTACAACGTACGAGACAATCGTACGTTGAGAAAACGAAAATTCGGACCCTTATCTACTCCTCGAACAAACCCAACTGCTAGACCAGTGGTTCTCAACCATTGATGTTTCGCGGACCCCTTGTGGATCAGCGGAGATGTTGGAGGACCCTGTTCGTGGTGAGAGGAAGGGAAAGCTATACAGTCGAACCCGGTTATATCACATCCGGGTATTTCGAATTATTGCTTATATCAAACAGTTTAAACATCCCCTTGAAAATCGCATGTAATAGTATAGGAGCGTTGTCTTTTTGTATCGAACTCCCATGGACTCCCATGGCGGGGACACTGGATATAGCGAAGCACAGCGGCCCTTCGCGTCTCCCGCGGTCAGATTGCTCCCGCCGAGCAACATAGCTCGCATTGCGGTGCTGGCAGACCGCCAAGCCAGCATACGGGCATAAGGGAAGCAATTTTTTAAAAAAAAAGTGGAGGATGGCAAAAGCAAATGGAAAAGCACCCGCGCGCGCGCGTAGAGAGGGCAGAGTGTGCTCTTTAGCCCCAAAATAAACTAAGGAAAAAAAAAAAAAGGTCTATGTTAATTCAAGTGTGTCGACAACGGTTGAGCAATTGCACTTTGAACCCTTATCTTTGTTAACCTTTTCCTTTCACCGTTCCTGCTTTGCGCGTTTATTTTATTTTTTTTTTTTTTTTTTTTTTTTTACCTGAATTTAGGGAGGTTTCTTTTTTGTCGCTTGCTTAACTTCATTCTATGGATCGAGCGTTTTTTGTTTGTTTTTATGCGGCTCGCTTTTTCCGTTCTTTCATTTTTTTTTTTTAATTCGTGTTTTGTCGCTAGTGGTGTGCGGAGGTCGCGCGCGCGATCGCAAACACCGTCGCGTAAACGCGGAGGTGTTTGTGATCTTCACCAACTAGGCTCTACTCTATTTAGCGGCTCTTAGTGGCTCTATTTGGTAAGGTTCCGTTTGTCGCGGCCTTCGGTACTAGCAAAGACGCGCGGAAATTCCAACTGGAGCTTAAGTTAACATATTTTTGTATATCAAATTATCGATATATCCAACTATTTTACGATCCACTTTGAATTCGACATATCCGGGTTCGACTGAAGGTTAATTATGAATCAATGTGGCAATGTGGGCAAGTTGGTTCATGAATACAACTGGTAGCAGCGCGCCAGTTGTAATCAGCAGCATGTCTTCTGAAGTGCTTCGACAATGTGATCGAGGCGCACGACACGCCCCCAAGTGTCGTCACCTCCCTGCCATTCTTGACGGTAGCGAAAGCCCGCGACGAGAGAGGCGCCACGGTGCGACTTCCACTGGAGGCAGATGGACTACGGCCAGACTGGCATAGACATCCCATGTAGCAGCCATGGTCGGCGCCGACTTTTTTTTAAGCGAGACCCAGTCATCGAGAATACAGATCCCCTCCAGGCGCCGTAGAGAAGCACCATGGTCATCTCAATCCTGGTACGTCTACACGATCCTCCGGCAGGCAAAGAGCAATCTGATAACGAGAGGTACGAAAAATACTCCTCGCACGGATTTTATTAATTACTCGCTTTGCGGACTGTTGAACACACAAACGTTTGTATGTGCATATTCCGGCGCAGATAAACGAAAAACAAGGCAGTGCGTTTCCGCCTACAACTGCAGGACGGACGACCGAACCAGAGGTGAGAGCAACTCCCCCAGTTCCAACGACATAAGACACATCCAGAGCAACACTGGATGTGGATAGGTTTTGAAATGTTTGGGTGCCAAACTCTTTCTCCGGAGCGAGGAATGCAGCTGCAAAAGGCTGCAGACCTGGCCAAGACACTGCAGGTGCATCAAAAGAGACCGGAGCGGGCGGCGCCTCGGTGTTAACGTAATGTGAACCCCAGTTGCCCAGGTTGGGTGCAGCCAACCAGCTGCCGAGGCACGGCGGCACGCCCTCTACAGGTGTCGGATGCTCCCGATACAAGGTGTTGCTTTAAGGCGGGGCAAGTGCTCTCTAGAGAGCCTACATTACAGAGAGTTTCAAAATGCTTGGTCAAGGCCACCCGATTCACGGGCCACAGTTGCAATACGAATGGCTAGGAGGCGACGAACGCATCGGTCATCTAGGAACGTCTCTGCCTTTCTGCCCGCTTTCTTCCTTGCCACTCAAAACACGGCGCGTTTTTGAGTGGCATTGCAACCAATCTTTGCCATGAAACTGCGAACGCACGCCGTGGTTTTGGATGAACCCTCTTTAGAATCTAGGCTCTCTAGCACTCTCGTTCCGAAACTGCCCCGGAAAGAGCCAGAAACTAGTAAGAGAACTGGACTGCGCCGGAGGGCCCCTCACCTCGTTTCACCTGCGGGCCGCCGCGGTGGTCCTGTGGTTGCGGGTCTCCCGGGAGCGCTCCTTCTTGGAGGCCTTGGTGGAGGAGGAGCGGTGGCGGTGGTGGTGGTGGTTGTGCTCCCCGTGGCCCGACGGGGAGGACTTGTGGCGGGAGCCCCGGTGGCCGCCGCTTCCCGAACGCTTCTTGGCCCCGTGCCGGTGCGAGGGAGACCGCGAGCGCGACCGGGACGACACGCTCCGCTTGCGCTTGTGCGAGCCGTGCCGCTTGGAGCTGCTCTCCTTGCGCCTCTCCTCCGACTTGGACCTAGGGGAGGGAGAGAGAGACGAAACATTTTTAATGCACCCCGTTCGGTGCTCGGGGAGGGGGAGATCCTAGATCCTGTAGTAAAGTGTTTAGTTGGGCGAGTTGGTAATGATTGAACATGGTTGAAATTGCGCACAAATAGAAAGGAACATCAAGTTGTGAGTTTGTACTTGTCTCTTCTCTCTTCTCTGTTCCCTTCTATTTGTGCACAATTTTAACCATGTTCGATCCTAGATCCCATGAACCGTTTGTCTCGTACAATAGATGGTGAAACATTTTCAACTAAAAAGACAACCGCTCGTGTCGCGCTTCAATGCTCGCCAACAAGGAACTTCGACTTTCCCCGCCGCCGGAGAAAATGCTCTTGACGACCGCCGACGCCACCGTGCCTGGAATGCGACTTCTGCCAGTGTGTTTCGTGTCCTATAGACCTTTGCAAAAACAGCTCGCTGGCCGCCGCCATTTTGCGACTCGAGCGACCCCTATCAGCCAAAACTTTCTGCCACCTGCCTGAGCTGTGGAAACCCGGTCAGCGCGACTCCCCACCTGCATTGTGTGTTCTAAGTTCGCCGGCTTTCCTTGAAAGTGTTTACTCTATTTGCCTGTTCCGGATGCTTGCGTGTTTTTGTAATCTTCCACTGTGAGAACCAGGGAATACCATTGCTCGTAGCCTGCTCGACCTTTGCAGGAAACGAGCGAAAAGAGCGAGCGAAGAGAGCGAACGCCAAGAAGCCCGCGACGCGGGCCGTTCGACGTTCTTCGAGGATTATTTCCGCTAAGATAATCTCCGAAAAGCCTTCCCGGCTACGTTCCCGGTCTTGGCGAGAAGTAGCTGATAGGGTCCGGGGTATGGGAACTGAATAGACACGTTCGTTCATTTGCTTTAGTGCTGTGTAAAAAAACACCTCTCTTCAAAACGTACCCCAAGACAAGCCGGATTCCGTCCGATCGTCGTGAAGTGACTATCGTCGACACTGTATATTGGATATGCTGTGTTATTTGAGACCTTCCTCAAATCCTGTTCGGATAACACGGCACCGTGGGGTACGTAAATATATGTTGTTCGATTGATGAGACTCGTTGAATTTCATATCGTGAGCGGGCAATACCCATGCAGTTCGGCTATCCTCTGGTGTGGTCAAATATGTTAGGCAGCTAAGATCTTTGTTGTTTGACACGGCTGAGTGTATGCATGGTGCCGTTAAAAAGATCCGCATAAAATGAAACAAACATCCCAGTTGCAATTGTTCTGTCGCGCACGGGCTCGCCGAAAATAGCTTTCATTTGTTTGTTTCTGTTCCCAAAAATAGTTCAACGCTTTCTTAAAAACTTCGAAAAATTCTCTTAGCCATAAAACACAAAACAAAAAAATAAAGCGAGGCGATTTTGCTGCCACCAGCGTTCAAAATTGCTCCTACGCAGGCTTCCACAGCCTACTGACGAGAAAACCCACAGCTCAGCGCAGTCGGGCAACACTGACGTACACTCTCAAAACCAGGGACGCGCGCTGGAAATCGCTTCGTTCGAGACTGCCGCTGGAAAGGTCTATAGACCATTCCATTTAGCGCTCTCAGGGTGGCGCCATTTTGTTTCACTGCAGAGCTTCAGCAAGTTCAGCGGAGTAAAATGAGAGGGAGGGCACGCGCCCGATTCCGCTAGCAGACGACAAATCGGGGGGTTGCTGTTCTCCATCTTTGGGTTGTACCGAACATCGAAATCTCGCTCGTGGCTGCCATTGCAAAGTGGTTTGCGTTCTTGGAATATTTATGGCTACTCCAAAATCAGCCTATAGCGCTCTGTTGATTATTTCAGTAAATGATCAACTAGCGTATCTTTATTCCGTCACTTCAATAGCAGTGGAGTCAGCTGGCAGTACTACCCTCAACCACTGAGTCTATTCCACCAGGAGGGCACGTTTTTATTTATTATTCCAGACTTCCACTCACTGTCGCTAAAAGTCAACACCAGTACAAACTTTTATAGGAAAAAAGCTACAGCAACTGGATTTACTTTTCGCCAGAGAAACCGGCCACTCTGACAAAGTTTTCCCGTTTCTTCTTTTTATTTGCACGCAGGGAACAGTGCAATTGGAACCGGTTAGTCTTTTTATCGCGCATAGCATTACACAATAATTTGCATATCAAAATCCGCGCACTTGCGCTCAAAATTTACAAAATGGTATGATTTTAAACAGAGTTCGAACGTCAGCCGGATGTTAGGTACAGTTCCCCCAGCAGAGCAGACAACGCACGAGGCGAGGGCGGATTTTTTTTCTCTCTCCACTCTTACTAGTGAACGGTCTATACTGCCAACGAACCAGAAGTGGTCTCAAAGTGAAAACAAATTACGTCGCGCGATCCGGGGTGTCCCGCTGCCGAATGTAGCAATCCCTGCGGTCATTCGTAAAAGCTATAACAAAAAGGATCGGCTAACGGAAGCGTCGTCGTCATCATGGCATCTTAACTTGCGCTCAACGAAGACGTCTCAACTTGCACTCGCAGAGATGGAACTGGGCAAAGCAGCTTTGGAGCAATTTGGGAGCAAAACAAAACTGCAGTTTGGAGCAGGCTGGAAGTAGCAAAAACGAGGTCTTGGAGCAAGTTGGGAGCAGCATACGAATTTCAAGAATGTTAAAATAGAGGCTAAATGTCACCTGCCATTCAAAACTAAAGAAAATAGGGCACGCATTTAACTCCATGTGAACTTAACGGTAGTTTCAATAAACATTTTAGCTGCAAATATTTTTCAAAAATTATGCACAAATTACACAACACGTGAAGCAAAACTGCACGTGACAGTGACACGTGATAAAACAGACTTGCAAGGAGGTAAATATAAACAGGTACAAATTAACTTTCATTGGTCAGCATTGACTAGTAAGGTGCACCGAAAAATAAAAATGCAGGTACAAAAATGTTCTTTCATTTTTCAAAGACTAGGATAAGAAATTAAATGTCCTTACACATATAAATCCATTGGGACTTTGTCAACTGCTCACGGACACACATCACTTTTCGAGATTCTGAGCCCACTTCACTGAGCCTCCACCAAACAGCACTTGTCCAGACCCAATCTTCTCCATCTCCTTTTTTTCGGATCCGACTCAACCAGTGACTGCGCATGCTCAAGCATAGTCCGCGAACTGATGCGCTGTTCAAGTTGTCGCTCTCCTTCCTGAAGGCAAGCTCTCTTCGTACCCGCTTCCCTCGCCACCACTGTTCTTCCTCTTCTGCCTCTCGTCGTCTTGCTTTTCAACCTCTAACCTTTCTGTGTAAACTTCATGAGAGTTCTTCACAGCTTGTGGCAAATCTGCCGTTAAAGGCACTCTCGTGACATCACTGGCAAATCGCTTCAAAGTGCAATCACGATCTGGCAGCTCATATCTTGCACTGTCATGTGCCTCACTGCTCGCTCGCCTTTGTGCCCAGGTTTTCTGCATGGGGCCGCGGTGCACATTTGCCCCACTATTCAGACCTTCACTGGAAGTGACTCCAGGACTTCAGAAAAGCACGGTGAGCATGGACCAATGGCAGCTAACGTTGGCGGCAGCAACCTTCAGATACATATTTTCGGATTAGGATCCACAGGCGTCCCATGTAGGCCGGAAAGTTTCGGTATCAATGTTGCCAACAGAAACTGCGAGACGGCTAGTTTCGGCGACGCTAGTTCATAATTTCAGTTGGGCGCAGCTTGGTGCAATTTTGTTCGTATTTATACTTTTGTATTAGTGCGCCACACGAAAAGCCATTAAGCGCACAGTGGCGCGATTGGCGCAGTAGTTCCACCCCTGCGTTCGACGGCAGAGAGCGACCTACAGCAGAATACGCACCTGCCACGTCCTCCCCGGCTGCGGCGCCATTATCAAGATCGAAGTGGGCAACGAAACGACGCGAGTGCGCCATCCTCAGTTGGAAATCAAGGAATGCAACAGACACGCTCTGGGCACCTCAACCTCGCCACCTGTATTTCAGACGCACGCTCACCTGACCGGAGAAGAGGGCAGAGCGAGGCCGGACTCCTTGTAGCCCCTGGGCGGCGTTCGTCCGCCCCGGAGGGCGGAGGGGGCCGTTGGGGGAGGGGGGCTGGGGCCCGCGCCGTTGCTCGAAGAGCTCGACCCGTGGCCCCCCCGGGGGGCCTCCTTGCGGCTCCGGCCTCCCGCGGGCGAGGAGGAAGACGACGGGCTCGGCTTGCGCTTAGCCCCCGTGCTCGGGATGTGGTTGGATGCCGTGCGGTCCACCCTGCGAGAGGAGCGTCAAATTGTCGAGAAACTCCCTGGACGACGTCCCCGTCGGGGAGCGCTACGACAGAACCCGTTCGGCGGAACGTGAAACGAGAGCTCGTGCGACGGGCTTTGACGTCGCGAATCAAATCACCACTTCGAGTGCTTCGTACGTGCGGCCGGCACGCCCTTATACCGCACTGCCAACTAGCTGCCAAGGAACAACTTAATCTGTTAATATTTTCATCCCAAACTTCCAACACTTAGGCGCACCTTTGCAGTAAATCACAACGACATACGTTGAGAAGTCGAGTTTGGCCAACTCTTTGAACTGGGTTCGAAGCACTAGTATGAAGGAAGTAGAAAGAAAACCCGGCCTTGATGCTTCAACTTGCCAGAATTAGAGATCCTTACACAGACCAAGAACATAATAACTGCATGGTATAGTTGAAACCACCATGTCCAGGATTACCACCCCAAATACATGGTGCCCCAACAAAGAATGACACATTACCTGGGACTGCGTTCAATGATGGCCTTGGCTTCTTCTTTCTTTTTGGGTAGCAAGTCCAGAACAGGAGACTGCCTTGGTGAATCTAAAAGGCAGGACAAAATGAAAAAGGTCCGAATTAATGGATATAATCAGGCTGCAACGCATCGCGAAAACTAGGCATCACACAGAAAGAAGGTCGATGCCGTAGTGGTCTGTGCCAAAGGGCCCATTGAGGAAAATTATTAGCATTCAGTATAATGGGAAAACTAATTACTTTTTAGTACTCTAACTTTTTACCAATTTTAACGGTTAGGCACTTGATGCGAATCATCCAAAACTTCTAAATCCACAAATATTACAATGATATAAGGGCAGCATTTCACGGCGTTCCAAACATTTGCTCAATTTCGATGCATTTCTAGGTTTTGATTTTTCACTGAAACTCCGCGCCGGCAATCTTGTGGCCAAAACGCGCAATGTGCATTTGCCACCACACATTGCAAGTAAAGGCGCATCCAGGAGTGGAACTCGTGAAATGTACTTGGGAGCAGCCACGGGAGCAGCTAAAACAGCTGTTTTTGGAGCAGGTTGGGAGCAGCTAAAACTATATTCTGGAGCAGGCTAGGAGCAGCTCAAATCAGTTTTCATTGCACTTCAGCTTGTGTTTTGAACAAGTACAGGAGCGATTTCAGTTGTGCTTAGCAGCACATATGAACATGAGTGGTTAGGGACCTAGGCAGATGGGATAACAGTGTAACAGATGCGAAAACTTGAAACTTTTTGAGCCTTAATGAGATCCGAAAAGCAAGTAGCACATGTTTCTGAAGATAGTGTCCTTGATATTTTCTGAGTGACTTTTAGGTGCTCAAAATGCAAACCAGCACTGCTTGTTGCACAACCCCCATGTGCTCGACATAGTAATTATATGTGCGAACCATGTGATGTGCGTAAGCAACGCGCAGGTAGTTACGCGGAGGAACATGGCAACAAATGTTGAGTTTATCCTATTGTGCAACTCAATATCGCAACAAATTTCGAGTTCATCCTATTGTGAAACTCAATATCGAAACAGCAGACTATGATGAACGGAGTTATCGTATTCAAAGCGATAAGCAGGAGCAAGATTTCGGATTGGACCGCGTTTCAGTTCTACCAAATCACGATTTATTTTGCGGGAATGCTTTTCTAACTTCTAACGATGAAGTACTAAAAGAAAGCTTTTGCTCATTTGTTTTCAACTGGCTGACGTCCGGATCCCGGGCCACAGAGCCTCAGGCAACCTGACGCTTAACGACTCGACCTCACCTCGGACGACTTGCTTAGCAGCTTACGGTTGAAGAATAACAATCCGGTCGCAGGTGGTTTAGCGCTTGGAATCCAACCCCCAAGTTTTTCCACGCACTTCCGACTCGAGATACACAGGGAGAATAAACAGAACAAAAGATTGCAAGACCGACCAAGCTAAACGCACTCATTGTTGCCAATCGAGTCGATAGAAACCGATACCAAGACAAAATACAATTTTTTTTGCCGCACGTTCTGCAATTTGGTGCATAATGGCGCGGGGTATTGACTGTGGCGCAGTTTCCGCAACATGGCGCAACATGGCGCAGGCAGATGCGTCTGGTGCAAAATGGCGCAAATGGCGCAGCCGTTCCACCCCTGCGCACCTTCAGACTGCGGTGGTGCGATAGATCCGAGTCATTTCGGAACACCTTTTGGGGCACAGCGAAAAGTCCACTTTGGAGTGGCAAAAAAACCTTTTCGAGCATAAGCACACCCTTAGATTTTATTCATACGAGTGCAAACATGATGTTAAAATTCCTGCGTTGCCCTGTCCAACTATACTAGTCTTCACCTCTCGAACCAAAGTAAAAAAAAAAGGTCAGATTCCTCATGGAGCCTGATTAATTTCCCCCCCTTTTGTGAAGAATATAATTGTGTGCATTCTAGATTAGACATGTGTTATTTTATCAAGACGTACAGGTTTCAAATGCCAAAAGCACCGTTTCTTCCTACAACAAATGAATCTGGTCAGATCTACTTCGCACCGCATACAAACAATGTGCAAAACTTTCTTTTTTCTTGAGGTGAATACAAGTATAGAAGACTATGCTTCCTTTGCCCTTCCACTTCTGTCCAAACTTGTTGGCATCAACTGCATAAAAGGTTCGACTCCCTCAAACACAAAACTAGCTGTCTGGTTGCACGTAAAAGCACCGGGCACCAAGAGGCTTTCTATGAAGGACAGTTTGAACTGCTGTGAATGGTTATTTTAGGCACAGAATCAAAGGGAAACCAAATGGTATATTCCACTGAAATAATGTTAGAATATAGAATAATTTCGAGCTCCCAAAATTTTGTTTTGTTCGAGTTTAAAGCTTGTAATAAAACTCAGTCCTAACAAAGGTAAAAACTAAACTTTCATCGTTTCGTATTGAACATCAATCACGGTCTAAATGTCGAACTTCGTAGCAAAAATCTGCATGTGAACGATAAATATGCCGTTTTAAAACAATGTGGTCGACCTCGTTAAGGTTACTCCCAAGTTTCCACCACTGGCCTATCGAATTCAGTTTTAATTTATTTTATTGTCTGTTCAGTTAAACATATCAAACATACATAAAGGTCACAGATAACCAGGGAAGTTTACGTAAAAATAAATCCATAGAGCACTCCATCTGGCAACACCCAGGTGTCCCAGCTAAATGCTGCATTTAAAAAATATATCAAAATACTGCAGTCTGTCATATATGTAAATAGCCCCAGTTTTATTGAGAAATCTTGACTGCAAGGTCGGCACTCAACAAGCTCCTTTTAATTTTTTCTCTTTTTGTAATAAACCCAATGCTAGCATTAGTAGCGGGACACTCTGGAGGATAATTTTTCCTTTGGTATGCGGGTGCACTGCAGCGAAGCAAGATGTGAAAAATCGGGACGCCTGCTAAGCTGCTGTCATTCAACAACTATGAACATTAGAAATACTGCAAAACTTCCGAGTACTGTCAGCGTTTCATACAAAGTTCAAATCAAATAGTATGTTATTAAAGGCGATAATCAAGCGTTCCAAAAATTTTCACAAGCCTACCCTGACAATCCGGTCATGTAGTGGGGCCCGAGCCATTACATTTTGAGTATCAGTAGAGTAAAATTAAGATTTCGCACAATGTTGCCGCAAATCCCTCATATTTTGGCGAAATGTAGCAGAAGGCGCAGTTTTGTGCAGCAATCGCATCACTGCACTGGCACCGACATCAAAAGAGGCAAAACTCCAGCGGCGGTCCAGAGGCCTTCTCATCCATCCTCTTCTATGTGCAATGCATGGCAGCGCACGTACGTTGCACATTTCGGCCACGGGGGGGCGGGATTGCTGGCGCTGAGATACACTCCGACAAAAAACCAAAACCTAGAAACGCGCTCAAATCTATTTTTTTTTTTTTTTTTCAATTGCGTGGCATGCAACCAGGCGTACGATAATGCCGCGGTCTCCTCGGGCGAGCAGGGAAAGACCGAAAAGGAAAGAAAAGCGAGACACCTACTTGTCCTGGAGCTGGGAGAGAAGCTGGCCCCGTTGCCGACAACCGGCGTGGTCGTCCCCGAGATGAGCTTGGCCCGCAGCTTGGCTTCGTAGTGGGCCTTCTTGAGCTCTTCCACCTTTCGCTCCAGCGCCTCGGAGTCGGGCTGCAACGCAAGCGAAACGAGACTGCGTGAGGAAAGGTTTCGACTCGATACCGCACACCTTGCGAAGCCAGCACGACAACCGCCCACCTTTTTCCTCGCATAGATGCCGAGGATCCGCTTGCACCCGTCTTGCATGTCACCCTCAGAGACCCCGAAGATGGAATACCAGGCCGGGTTGTTGGGCAGCGGTATCTGCGAACGGAAGGACACCTCCCGTCATACGAGCCGTGCCGCAACTCCCGAGTCGGAAAGCACAAGGACGGCCGAGAGGAAGCCCTACCTGAAGCAGCCTGGCGCTGAGGTATATACACGAGCAGGCTATCGTCTCCGGGCTGTACCGCACGAAGATGTCCGTGCGCAGGCTGTCGTTCATGTAGTTCCTGCGAGCGGAGCCGGAGAAACAACGTCCTCAGCACCGAAGGTCTAACCGTCCTTTCTTTAAAAGAACAAAAGACCGTACCCCCCACGGCCTCGCCGCCCCACCACCTTGCCCGAGAGAAGCCAACGCGCCGAGAAGGAACCTCTACGACTGTCGGAGTGTCTCACTTTTCGCAAAACAGACGCCACTTACAGGGCTCACTCTTCCCCCTGTGGGGTCCCGTAGCACCGAGCGCACGAAGGAAAAAAAGAAAGGGTCCTGTCGGATGGTCACCCACCTTTAGAGTGGCAGTCAACACACCACACCACACACACCGAGAGCAAGGTCGACGTCGTCCCCGGCGGGGGTCCGTCACGTCGCCCGCAAGGCGGCGGAGAGAATGGCTGCTCCTCGCGCCGAAGAAGTCGATCCAGTCGTCCGCAATCGTCCTTCCGTGGTGGCAGGGGCAGTTCAACACAAGCACAGTCTGTCTCGTCAAGGTGCGAGCTGCAACACCCAACTCCCGTCACTCGGAGAGCCGACCCCCGTACACGAGGGTGCACCGAGCTGCTTTTCAGGGCTCTGCCCGTTTCGCTCTTTTCTCTCTCTCTCTCTCAACGCGCGTGTGAAGGAGAAAGACCGGGGTTGCATACCTCGAGCAAGCTTGGGTGGCACCCTCCCCGATGCGGCCTCTCCGAGACGGCGGGGACTGCACTTTCTCCGTGACTCGGTGGCAACGGTCGCTTTGCGGCAGCCTCCACCAAACACAACACCACAGTCGAGAGCAGAACGCGTTGCGAGACGAGCGTCCGGGACGTCTCTCTTCTCGAAGAGGGGGCACGGGAGAGAAAGGGCGGCACCACGTAACGCACGACCCCCTTCCTATGCAACCTGGGGGGTTGCGCCGCTTTCTCCGTCCGTCAACCACTTTGCGCTTGAGTTCACCGGGATGGCCGAAGGCAAGGGGGGCAAACAAAGAAACCCGAGGGGGGAGCACTCAAAAGATGGGAGGCCTCTCCAGAAGAAACGCTTCCCCCAAAGATGGGGTGCACAGTGCCGCCGCTCGCTTCGTCCAGAGCACAGTCCTTCCGAGCTCGCTATTCTGCAGAGGCCTCCTCGGTGGGGAACACGGACCAACAGCCTCTTTCCCCATGCACAGTTCTACTGCCAAAAGCACAACACTAAACAAGCACAGAAGTTCAAGGAAGGCCAAAAGGTTCTCTACCTCGCTCGTGACCAGACTGCACTAAGCTGCCACGCCCCAACTCTGTCCAACAGAGCCATGTACGACAATACCCATCCACAAGAGCAGTGCCTTAGAGGCACCAACCATTTACCAGCTTTGCCACAAACCATCTAGTCGGCGCTTGTGGTAAAGACGACAACAATTTTACTTCTTGAATAGAGAAATTTCTCCTTATACGATACATGCTTGTGGTACAACACCTTTAGCTGCATGTCCCCTGCCCCCTTATGCAATGCCTCTTGCGAGTCCCGAAAATCTCTGTATCAAGAGGTTCATTATGCGCCTTTCGCAAAAGACCCAGAGAAACTAATCCAATGTAGCCAACCCTCGAGACTGCCCTTAGAACAAAAACAAAAACCCCAACTCCACCCGAAAGACCCTCAACCTTCCCCAAAGCACATTCTACCATCAAAAACAGCGATAATTGCCAAGAACTTTCCAAACTTCTTAATGAAATTGGAAAAAAAAAAAAAAAGAGGCTCAGACACAATGCACACCGCACCCTCGAGGGGGCGCCAGCAGGAGCCTGGGAGGCCGCCATTCCTGCCTCGAGGGGGAGAGGGGGAGAAGGGGCCCCGTGCGTTGCAAGCAGACGAGGACCGGCCGGCTTCTTCCAAGCCCCGGGGCGGGCTGGCGGTGTGGGTGGCAGTCTCATGGCTGGGGTATCGCACCTACTTACCAGCTCTGTCTGCTCACCTAAGCTCTGTTAGGTGAAAACCCAGAAGTCACCGCATTAATCGGAGCAGTCAGGGACAGCCGGCCACAAAACCTCTCTCTCTCCCTCTAGCACGCGCGCCACTCGCAACCCTCCCCGCAAGCGCAACAGGAGCGCGACATACACCGGAGTATGTGATCGTGAAATGGGAGGAGTGCAAACAACAATGGCGAACCAAATAAGCGACCTTCCCTTCGAAATAGCAACGAAGCAGACGACGAGGATAGACGTGCCTCGACTGTACAATGAGTAACTCTGTACCCAAGGCCTATGTGAATCGAAACTGCATGTTGAAACGATGAAGTGACGCACTGGTCATGTGGCAGTAAGTGACATCACCCGTCCCTGTACGTTCCTAGTCAAGATGGTGCCTAGAAAGGCCGGTTCTTGGTGAGCAAGCCAGTAAGTAGCCGAGCTCGATGGCCAACAAGGAACACAGGATGGCTATTGCATTCGGTGACCACGTGCCTTACATTTTCTCCCGTCCTACAGCTGCGCACGAGCGCCAACGACCCGAAATGGTGCTAAAACTGGGCTTATTCTCTTCTATGCGACCCAGGGAAAACGGAAGGTCACCCGACTCTGCGGTCCCTCTAAGCACCATACTAGCGGTAGCAACGGTATAAAACAAGCTAGTACAGGACAAGTCATTTGCAACATACTGTCACTTTATTGGACGGCGCGCAAATCAGTTTCTCGACTCTGCGTGTTGCTACTTCCTAAAAGACACAACTACCGTATCTACTCGAAGATAGGTCGACCTTTTTTGCAAATGAGCCCGTGCATCTGCTTTTCTGGAGGGCCCACGACGACCAATCGTATGGACATCTGAGCCCATACAACTTCACTAAACTCTGCGCAAGTCGCAATGAATGGCTTTCCATGGACAACACCTGGAACATGCGCTTGGGTGCTGTTCGTTAAAGCCGACCTATTCTCGAGTAAATTTGGTTTCAGGTAACGACTGACCAGGTTCAAAATTCCACTGTACTCAACTACCTTGGCCTAAAATATAAATTAAATATTCCCAATACATAATAGTTTGAGGATCCCAAGGCATTTATTCTTCTGAATCTGAATCACAGGTGCTGAAAGAACCAATGACACCAACCAGCTTTCTTGTCTTACAAAATTAAAATAAAATCCGAGGCAGTGAGGAGTGTCGTATTTTTTACACAAATCACATACACCTGTACAAAGGCGACAACTATTGTTTTTCTCTCACCACCCAGCTGCAACTTTGTGGAAAAATTATGGTGCACTCAGTCCAGAAAAAAGCACATACAACCTAAGGGACGGCACACTAAATGACTCTCTCCGCATAACCGAGGCAGTCAGGTATGACCTACAGCAATAGTCCGTTAACATTTGTAATAGAAAAATAAACATGTGACTGAACACTGTTAGACCAGTCTCTCAACCTAACACTTCACAAGAAAAAATCATGTGACTGAACACTGTTAGACCAGTCTCTCAGTTCAACAACTCACAGTAACAGTCCCACAAGCGAGTCACTGCACATATTTTTCAATGACACAATGCAATGAAACATGACCTGATGAAAGTGAATCGACCACAGCCGATATTAATGAATGTACAGTAACAGTCCCGCAGGATTAGAGGACACCAATTGTGGCTCAACAAAATATGTGCAAATACCCTTAAAAAAAAGAAAAAAAAAAGAGGTGGCCAGAGAAGAGCAAATCTGACAAAGAAAACGACATGAGCCTGGGTCACGTCGAGCTTACCGAACATAGCGGGGAGGGACGGCTCTCGATAGGAGAGAGCGCATGGCGCACGCAAGTGAGAACTCGGACAGTGGCGAAGTACCTTCTCAGTACACCTCGAAGCCGTGAAATGTACAGGGACGAGGGTGCCGCTACTGCGGGCACCCTCCCAAGTTTTTTGGAACGCTCCAGTCAGCACATTTTGGCTGCCTCCGATTCTCGCCTTAGCAGGTGTCGGGATGGACAAGACTACATTTCACAGCTTCTCTCTCTCTCGTGGGGTTCGCCCACGGGCAAGGGTCGGGAGAGAGGGGGATAGGGGGATGGGGCTGACGAGTGAGTAGAGACGACTTACCATGAGGACTGCATCAGTTTCGTGTTCTTCTCACAGTCCAACACTTGCAACAATGTCACAATAATCTGAAACACCCCAAACACGCCAGTTCTAGAGACACAGTCGGGGCGATGCTGAGCTAGGACCAAGCTTTTTGTTTGTTTTTCGTTTCACGGCCGCTGACCCAAGCTTCTCTGGGGAACGCCTGCCACGGTACATTTGAGGAAGAGTGAAGCTAGAGAGGTGAAACAACGTGCAGCAAGCGGAGAGAACCTCGGCTTGCCAAGAGAGTGGATTAAGCTGCAAGGTCGACGTACAACCGAGCCCCGTTCCTCCGCGAGCCGGCAGGCTTCTCTCTGCCTAAGCTAGAGCAATTTCTTCTGGCACCACTTCGGAAACATTTACTCCGTCGTTGGCTGCAACAAAGTTAAGACTGCCAAGTTAACAACCGATCGAGTGAGGCCAGTTGGCCGTAACTGCGCAAAATATTTTCCGGCATACAACCACATTCCTGGTGAGATGTCCAAATTTAGAGCACGATGCCTTCTGTTACAAACATGCCTCCCAAGCTGTAACTGCAGCATTACGAATTTGTCTCTACCGTCACTGGCAGAGCAAGAAAGGCAGGGAGCAGCTTTAGTTGTCCCGCTTCCAGCGTGAGCTTCCTACCCTCGATAACGCTTTGACGACTCGTGCAGCCAATGTGCGACGGGAGGGGACGAGCGCGTGCTGCCCAGTTGCCTTCTGAAATCCTCGTTCAGTCCACGAGGCAAAGACACGCCCTGCCGTTCTCACTCTGTCGACGACAAGAGCGGCGCTCGGCGAGGATCGCCTTCATCACCTAACGGGGCAAGACGGATGCCCGTCCAACGACAACTTGCATTACGTGCACCTAACACAATTTTGAAATGGTTGACGGGTCTCCAAATCTGCCAACTTTTCATTATCTCTGTGCTTAAAGTGGGACATTGTGAGAAGAGTGACACGTGCAGTTCTTCAAAAGCAAACGCACGAGTACTGAATAATATCACGAGCAAACGAGACGGGCGTGTTGCCACGATGAGTTTGATTTAGAGTTGTTTCTGGACAACGATGCCTACCCTTGATTCTCGTATCTACAGGGTGTTTCTGAAACGCCAGCCAACTATGCGCTGCATGAGAACGGGCTGACATGGAGCGGATGCCACCGAAAAATCGATTGAAAAAGGTGCAGTGTATGGACTTAATTATTACGGAGTAATTAATTGTTTGCTTAGTAGAAATGAAGGTATAGTAGCAATCGGAAACTAGCTTGGCATCACCGAAAACCCCCAAGTAGGTTTCCGTTAGAAACTTATACAGTTTAATGCTCCCTGACAAAAAAAACAATGCCCAATTCGAATCCACCGAGGTTTCGGTTTCTTATTTATTGGCGGCATCTTTCTGCCAACAGTCAATAGGACACTGAAACTACGGCAGCGCATTCAAATTTGGTGTTCTTTTTTTCTGGGGGCCTTAAAATTCCCCAACCCTGTAAAAGTTGCTTATTTAGTCATTTTCAATGATGCCCAGCAAACTTATAATTCAAACCCTACCATGTTTTTCACTATGGCTGGTGACAGGATAAGAATTCGGTAGCACAATCTCTGACAAGCAGGAATGAAGTCAAACCCTGCCTTCAGTTATCATTATCATCACAGCCCAGTGGTATGATTTTGGTCACAGCAAGATCTATGCCTCTAGCGGAGAGAGCGAAGATGGTGTTTGTAGATGGTTCGCCTGCTAACGCAAGCAAAGGATGCACTTCAAAACAAGAAAACACTGTATGTCATCTCCTAAAAGACCAGAAAAAGATTACTGTTGCGCTGCGGCGAAGAGAGACCGGACACAGGCTGAAATTGTGACCGTCTGCTAATTTACTTTTAGAGTTGTTGACAACCTGCACTTCGTTTGCAAATCTCAAGTTCTGGTACCGTACAAAAGCTGACATCGACCAGTGGCTGAAAGAGTACTAAAAAAAAGCACATCAGAGGCCGTGAGGACTCTCTCGCTATTTGTATGTTGGTTGGTCTCACCAAAATATTGCTTAATTGCGAAATTGCGTAATGGGTGAAAAGTGTCTCATCAGTTGACTATGCGTCGGCTGTAGCGTCACGTCCAATCAGCAGCCGACAACGCTCTTGCTCTCGCCTTGACCAAAATCGTACCCCGAAAGGTTCGCCCGAAAATACTGCCACCCTGAGAGGTTGCTGCAGCCTGAAACGTCGGCGAGTTGCAGGAATCGAGTTGCCGGTTTCAATCCTGACCAACCGTAGCGATTCGTCTCGCTATGATCAACGATTCGGCAGTAGCCCCAGCATTGCAGAAAAAATGCCCCGTCTGAAGCCTGTCACACCACCGTCGCACTAGTATCTGTTTCCACTTCAAACACGGCAGCACAGAAACATACAAACGCATCCTATCAACCGAAATTGGTGTTGCTGCGCTTCAAGGTAACGAACGCGACAAAACTGCTGCGAGATGGCGAGAGAAAATAAAAAAAAAAAAAGTTGATGGAAAAACCACCCAGGTTCAAAAAAACCTAGGCAGTTTTTCCAAAAGAAAAACACTCACCTTGTGCGGATGCTTGACGTGAACGCAGAAACCAAGTTCTTTCAGCACCCGCCTCTCGGCCTTAATCACTTGGTTCTTGAGGTTAATGTAATTTTGATCCAGGATTAGAGGCTGCATCGTCCTTCAAAAGACAGCAAGAAAAAAAACAAGAGAAACTGACATAAGTTTATGGCAAGCACCAATGACAGATTGTAAATATCCATTGCCCCTCTGAAGTGTCATTATGAGCGCACAACAGAAATAAATGAACTTTGCTCAGTAAGGTTATGGTCCATAAATAAAAAGTGCACGAAGAAGCTGGTGTAAACCGAAAATAATTGCCAAATCCCCGAGACTAGGAACAATAAGTATTTGTTTGCGCTCTCCCTTTTGACCCTAGCCACGTGGTTCATCCAAATTAAGGTTGTTACTCCGAGATTTCGGGGTGGTCTGTCGTGTCCGAGAGGGTGAGAAACCTTCTGAAATTATGGAAACCTACACCAATATGCATTCAGTATTTAAAAAAAAGATTGCAAGAGGCACGGAAAAGGCGAGCGAAGTGCCCCGTGTGTCGAAGTAAGTTAGATACTGTCAAATGGGCGCACTCACTTTCCTCCTCTCACTTGCTTGATGTGGTGAAACACGTTGATTACATCTCTGATCCGTCTCGGTGCCTCCTCGATTTTTGATGCCAGGGTGATGCAGGCCATAGCTACAGTCTGTGCGGTCAGAAAGAAAACCACTTGTAGCACTGCTCTCATCATTACAAAAGCTTGAAAAGTTGCTTGGACCAATCTCGGCTTTCGACGAGCTAGCTTGACACACCTCGACTTTAGTACACTTGCACATTCCAACGAAGCAGTCTATGGGGTTGTTAGGCAGTGCAAGCACACTATAGTCCGTTGCAACCTAAGAACGAAGGGCGAGGGTAAGACGGGCCAGGGAGGAAGAAGCAGACGGAACGCTAAAGAGAGAAGGAGGTCCCCCTCTCTTCTCCGGCGTTCCCTCTGCTTCCTCCTCCCCGGCCCGTCTTACCCTCGCCCTTCGTTCTTAGGTTGCAACGGACTATAGTAATCACTCCCAGCAGCTTTTAAAAAGCTAGAGGTTAGACATGCAAACAAGGTGCCCTACAGATTGACTGAACTTCAGTTCAGCTTTAGCAAACGAAAACTAGAAGAATTTCAGCTATGCACTCCAGGCTCCGTAATCTTCTGCCTCAACACTCAGCTTGTTTCACACCATTTGGTGTAGAATTGCTTTCTTTTTTCTTGAAGCTTTTTTTAAATACCTTTTTTGTTTGTTTCATAACCCTAAAATTGTCTCGGAAGTAGGTTTTCTCTGTTCATTGACAGTTTTGTGCTAATGAGAAATCAAATCAGGGTATCATTAAAAGAGTCTCAAAAATTGTACATTGGTGACAGGAGCTACTACCATCACAAGAAAACGCAGCCATTCATCAATTATGCCATTTGCATAAACAGGATCATTAAACTTCCCCGTGGAAGAGGTCTCACACTTGAAGGTCATCGTACCTGTCAGTAGATTATGCTATCTTATCTCGCGGGCAAAGCCGGGCACAAAAGCACCCCAACATACGACACACAAACCAGTGCTTCGTGAATGTACGACTAACAACTCATATTTGTACTGCCTTTTTTTTTTTCTGCCGCCTGTTTTTTTTTTTCTTTTTTTTTTGCCGACTGTTTTATTTTTTGACAAATTGTGTTTGGAAAAAGGGTATGCAAAAGTGGAGCTCACCTCCATGCTGTGCCTGACAAAGGACTTTGAAAAATAAAACCTATGAAACAGCACCTGTCCCGTTGCCATAGCAACCTGGAAAAAAATATATATATATAAAAATTAAATATCTCTTGTTGAGACGTCAAGGGCGAGCAATAAACTCCGATCACACATAAGACAAGTCTCCAAACCGCTGCGCAGTTGCGCGCACGGTTTTTTTTTTTTTTTTTTTTTTTTTTTTTTTTTTTTTTTTTTAACACAACAAAACGATTAGTGAAAAGCATCGCAGTTGCCACTGATTTTCTGACCGCACGTATGAGGAAACTAGAGATCATGGCACAAGCAACGGACACCGCAAAACCATTGACCAAGCGGGCAACAGAAGAAGCATGCCGGACTCGAAACGCCGCAAAGAACGCGGAAACAGAAAGATGTGGGATGACCAGTACGTGACCACTCGGAGGTTTTTCCAGCCGTTTCATAAGCTGCCTGAACAAGGGTCACTAGCCACTACGTATGGCAGGCAAATCTTATGAAACTCCTTTCGTGCTTGGTTAACCCGTAAGCTTCCCCAGCCGTTTCACACAACAAAGATTACTGATCGGGAACCGTTTCTCTAAAGTTCAATTCTGCAGGGAACAGTGCGGCACTTGCAGCGCACGCATGACGAAACGAGCTGCATGGCGTTTCTCCGAGTGCCGAAGGTCTCACCCGTTAGGCTTAACCGTAACTTTCGAAAACACGATTTTCAAGTTGGGTTTCGCAGTTGAACGCATCGTGCACAACTCTCCCAACCCTACAGTTAGCGATTACATGTGTAGTCACAAAGGAATAGGGCGTCAAATACCTGTGGTAGCCGTAAGAGTATGCCGGACGTTTGAATGAGCTCGCATCCTAATATCCTGAGGTCTGTCTCTGTCTCGTTGTCTAGGCCGTCCACGGTCGAAGGAGTAGAAACCAATTTTTCCGGCGGTAGAATACAGTTCTCTAATAGCAAAATAACCTTTCCTTGCTTAACTTTTACAGCGTCGGCATTGTTTTGCACGTTCACGACGGCCATCTTCTTTCTTCGACGAAGAAGCACTGACGCAAATGTATCCCTTCACTGATGAAGGCTATTTTGTGGACGAGCTTTATTACACCTAAAACACGTGAACTCAACTACAAATAAAGTTTTAAAACTTAAAATGTTAAATATTAGGTATATCACCTGGTATATTAATATTTTATGGCCCTAAAACACAGGAACTATTTTTTCGAGCGCTTGACCGAACGACAACGCAGAAGAAACGTTTCCGAAGCGTTTGAGAGAGGAGAAACATGAAGGAGAAAAAATTAGAGACACACCGAATTCAAATCAAACTTTGAAAATATTTGCTTCATCACTCAAAATTATTATGTTTTCTTTATTTTCTTTTCAATTGTATAACGTGTTTTATAAAAATAGAACCCAGGTTTTTTTTTTGTTTTTTTTATGTTTTGAATTTCAGACAACACACAAAAATGTAGCAGTTAAATAACCTTGTTTATAAACACATGCATAAATAAAATAAGACCACTTACGAGCATTTTCAGCGTAAAATACACAAATTTCTTTCTCTTATTCTTGTTGTTTTCGTAACGGTTTCTTATGTTTGTCATAGCAACCATAGCAACGGTTTCGGTTTCGGCTCACTAGCATTTAGCCATTGAGCAGCAATCTATCAACAAATGATGTGGCATGCGATGGCCGCCGCGGAAGCAGTCCTTTTCCTGTTCCCGTTTGTACAAAAACATCCGAGCTCAACTTGAAAACATGACATGATGCGATGCGCTTGTAGTGTTTTTACAGTGCTACATTAGCGCAGGAGTTCATCCAACCCGCCTACAGATCCTTTCCGTAAGCAGTTCCTGGACCATCACCCTTCGTCATGGTCACAGCGATACAGCAGCCGGTCCTCGGTGCTGCGTCGTCGAACTTGGCAGTGGCCTGTTTCGTTTCGGTCGTGGTGTCTTGTTGGAGCGTGCCGCTACAACCGAACGCAACGCGGTCTTTTAGATCGTTGACGGAGCGGAACGTTCGCGACAAAGTCACCGACTTCAACCGGAGTAGGTTCGCAAACGTCAAACTGGATCAGTTGAACGCCAGTGTCATCAAGCCGCCAGATCACCTTGAAGGGCTTCCCATGGAGAGAGATGGACAACTGAATCCCAAGTACAGAAAAGAAGTCTTGCTTGGCGCTCAAGCGTCGGCGGAAGATCAAGACGACGCCTTGTTGCGCAGCGTTTATTCTAAGTGAGAAAACAACGTATGTTATTGACGTAGACTGGTCATCCACGTTGAATGGCCATAGTATATGCTAATCTTTTGTAAATATCTTTTGGGCATTCTCAGAACCTCGTGTTCCATCCGTCGTATTATACCTTCACGTGTTTATTTCGTCTGTGCCGAAATTGCCTCAAGTTATCCATAATTATTTGTGCGCCGTGAATCGAATACCAATTAAGTTCTGTGAAAACATTGCAAGATGCATGCCACTGCATCCTGCAATGGCAAACCAAGCTGCCATGTTTGCAGCTTCCATGACGTCTGCGCAATTCACTTACGGCAGCAGAAACCTCGTTTCATTAACAATGATTTGGTGATTTACGTGCACCGTACAGTTGGCGCGAACATGATGTTTTGCATTTTGTTTTTGCCGCTTAACACCAAATTCTACTGACTGCAGTAGTTTCAACATACAATCTGTTGGACAAGCTGTGAGCGTGTGCTCATTGCCTTCCATTGTGTTTGGCTGCACATGCACTGAATTGTAAGCACAAGTATATTGCAACACAAGGTGTGTTACAACAGACTGACTAAAAAGGACAGTAGTCTTTGGTTCATCCCCGCTCTCTGTGATCACAAATTTCGCAGGTCAAAAAATCTAAAACTAGCATTCTTTTTCAACTTTTTTTTTATTGTACACTGATTTGCTTTCGATTTTTGGTGGGCTATCTCTCTGGATATTATGGTATGCACATGTTGGTAACCTTCGTAGGTACATATTTCACTCAGTTTTCATTCCAGAAGTGAAAGACAAATTTAGACAACTAACAATAACTTGTTTGTGCTCTGTGCACATCTTTACTGTACTCTTTTTTCTTCTATATCATGATATCCTGAAAGATAACCCACCTAAAAGATAAAGCAAGTCGGCTGAAATTATGAAGTGGGCTAACTTGCAATGTGCAATCAAAAAAAGTAAAAAAACACTATTTTTAGATTTTGTGACTGCGAAACTTGTGATTGCAGGGAGGGTCGATGAACCAAAGACAACTGTTTTTTCCAGTCAGCAATGTTCGCTTATCTCTCGCCGTGGCTAAAAAACACCATTTCTGCCGAGGTCACCATTGGCCAGGGCCCTGCATGCAATTACCAGAAGTGGGCTATCTTTCCGTGTTTCTGAAAAATAGCAAAGACTGCCAAAAGTATAGGGGTGGGCTTTCTTTTGGAGGTGGGGCATCTCATTTTTGACACTTCTTGAAAATATTCCAGCTAAGAGAGAAAAGGATAGAATGCATAAATAGCAAAAACAGTTATCTGCACCCTTTCAGTTTGCCATAATTAGGCTCAGTTATATTAAATAAATTTTATGGGCTAAAAGAGAGAACTAGGTATCAATTCCTCCTCGTCTACTACATATTTTAAACCTTTCCTTGTGCTGCCTAATACATCCCTCTTTATTGAATCGGATCAAATCACTATTTCCAGAAGCTTTTTTCTGGCAGTTCCAAGGCACTAGCTTGTTAATTTATATTTATTTTTAAAAACTTGTTCCTTTGTCACAGGACTGCAGGAGAGAGCTCTTTCCCCAAATCGCTTTAAAAAAGTGTGACCAATAAACTTAAAAAAAAAAAATCAAATATAAATATATATTTTCTCACATGATAACATGTGGCAGAAGTTTGGCAATAGAAATTCTGAATATACTTCTTGACGAAGTTTGACGTGCCTTTTTAATATCCTGTTTTTATTTAGGTCGCTGGTGTATTTATTTTCACCACGCAAGTCGCACCTTTAATTTGTATTGCTGCATTCTTATACCGAGTGACAACTTCTTTATCTACTGAGGGGAAAGCAAGTGTACGCTCACAAACCCATAGGGTTTGCGAGTGTACACTTGCTTTATGAAGGAAAGATCTGTCACAGATCTCTAAACAGCTGCACACACAGAATACACACTACATTCATTGTCATCTAAAATAAGAGAACAAATTTCACTCGGAGTTTATATGCTGTACCATGTAATTCTTACAAAATTATTTGTCACAAAAAGACTACCATCAAATATTGAGAATTCACTCATTCCAGAATAAGCACCCACCCCTCAATTTTATGACCTTTGGAATATACACAAAGGACACATCTTAACATATTGTTGACCTAAGGAGGTTCAATCCCCCAGTTTTATATGACTATCCCCAAATTTTGAGAGGGCGCTTGCTTAAAATTTTATAGTAATCTATTTTGTATTAAAAAAAATAATATGGTTTCACTACCGTAAAATACCGGAGCACTTACCCCACTTTCACTGAAAACTGGGTTACTCTAGACATGGGTGCTTGTCCAGTCAAATCAGGTGCTTAATGTATAATTTGCAGACTTTCTAATTTTTAGAAATATTAAGGGTGGGCACTTGAACGAAGCGGGTACTTCTGCGGTATTTTACGGTCAATTACAAATACGTCTTCTCAAATGCACATACAAGTATATCTTAATCCACCACATAAAGGAGGACATTGGTAATGTTCCACATATAGAAACAAGCCTTTTGTTTCTTTTTTTTTTTTTTCTTTTTTTTTACTATGGTTTTTGAGTTGGAAACTAGTATTACTAGCTTTAAAGCTGTTTCCACATTTGTACTTCTCTTCATTGTGACAGGATAAATGGATACTTCCACCTAAGATAAAGCACAGCTTGCAGTCTCCAGGCAACTGCAGGTGCAGACTGAGAAAATGTGCCTGATCCCTGGCTTCGATTCTGGTACCTCTAACTAACAAACTCAACGAGCTACATTCCGCTGGTTATTTTGAATGTTTTCAGCTGCGCACGTGTCGCCTAAAGCGTGCAAGTTGCACTCCATCTTAGGTGGAAGGATCCATTTATCCTATTGAGAATCTACTCCAGCTGGGGGATTTTTCCAAAGTCATATTCATGTACATCTAACCTCCTCGTCGTGTACAGAAAGAATTTTGTCAGACCTGGTAAACTTCTGCATTCATTTTCAGGGCTGACGAAAATCAAGACGGCCAACTGAGCATCAAAGAACTGGAGAAATGGATAGCTGCGAAGGTGAAAGAGCACTACAGCCAAGCTGTCCGGGATAACTTCTGGATATTTTCGGCACTGGACAAAAATCATGATGGTAAGGCAACATCTGTCGAGAAAAAAAAAAAAAAAAGATTTCCTTTTCGTAATGGTATGTTGCACATATGTTAGCTAACAGTGATCATGGGGGTGTAAAAGGTTCAAAACATGACAACCTGACTGGTGTAAAAGATTGGAAGCTTGAATGTAAACTACATAAAGGTGGTCACATCCAAGGGCAACAGATGGAGCTTCTTGTTAGACATACCCTATACTTCTCTCAGTCTATCTTTTCGTCTCAAATCATTTATTAGTGCATTGAACTTTTGCGGTGCCTCTAGACAGCCCGTGGGCCTGTTTAGAGAGGGTGCACCTAAGTGCGCTGTGGCATGAACGTAAAAACACAAAAAAGCATGTAAAGTATGCATGTTGTGATAAAATGAAAATGCTGCGTAAGAATAGTCCAAGATTAAAAATATCAAATATAAATATGTAATATCAGAAAAAATATGGTCTGTGACATTGCAAAATAAATACACACAAGGAAATCTGAACCACTTTATTGGCTAAAAAGTACAAAAGTATAAATGCATGAAAAGCATCCACTCAAAAATCATGAGCAGTGTATGCATACTTTAAAGGGATGGTGAACCGAAATTCGGATTTCAGAAAACAATGCAGGAGCTATAGGCGAGACGCTACAATCCCTACAACACTACTCGTAAGGTGATATCTTGTATGGACGGACGTATTTTTGGAAAAAGAGGTCGAGATTGAACGATGCTGACAAGGCGCGTGACGTCATGGTACCTCGTTTCCTCCCTTTCGCTTTGCCCCCTCAAGGTGGCGAGGCGGAAAAGACGCAAAGCCGTTCCCTCTCTTTCTCGGGAAAAACAAGACGCAAACATATCTATACAATGCGCCTCCTTTTTTTGAAAAATACGGTCATCTGTTCGACATATTGCTGTATGAGTGATATTTTGGTGTTTGTAGCATCCTGTTGCACGCTTTTGCTGCTATGTTTTGTGGAAGCCAGATTTCGGTTCAGCATCCCTTTAATCCTTAAAAATATATCTACTTCAGACATGTCTGCTACATTCATCTCATTAAAAGTTTACTGGATATGTTCAGGGGATTGTGTATTTTTTGGCTCGAATTAACCGAATACACGGGGAGTGAAGAGTTGTATTAAAAACAGATAAGGTTAGTTTGGGGCAGTCAATCAATCTAGACATGTGTAAAAATAAAAAATGTGTCTTTCAAAAACAGTTTTAGTTGCTTTCAAAGCTTTGAAAATGTGTCTTTGAAGCATTTGATAGTTTTTTTCCAACTCCTTCTTTGCTTCCGGGATACAACCTTTTTACAGAGTGGTATCTATACTCTGTCTCATCATAAATGCGAGCGAAGCTGATACTACAAACATGAGCGGTTGTTTTGAATGACACTGTTGTTTCACGAGCCTGCATGCAAAGGAGCGCTGCTCAAAGCACTGCACAAGCTCTTCTGGTAGTTAAGTTCTTGTTGCTGGGTGGTTGCCGCAGATGGAATGATGGCAACCCTAGATTGAGCCTTGGCCGACGGAGATCGTAGAGAAGCACAGGGACACTCCAGATGAAGATAGCAAACTGATATATACATATGCAGTTTTATTTTTTCGTTCATACTCAGGGTGAAACAGGGTATAGACCTCTTTAATCCCAGCTTGCTTTTGCTCATGCTTTGTCACCTTCTGTCTTCATTTCAGGCCGTGTATCCTGGGACGAGTACCATGTCAACTTCATGTTGGAAAAGGGCTTCGACGATAACTATGCCAAGCACCACCCTGAGGACCACAAGGGGTTGGAGAGAAGCGGTAAGCAGGCTTTTGTCGAAGATAAGAGTTCAATCGAAGCATGTTTGAGTAAATATTTTTTGGGGAAAAGAAATTCCAGGGGAAAGTAGATTTGATAGGAAAATTGATACTTCACCACATATTGGAGTGTAACTTGTGTACTCTAGTTGCCTGGTGAACAGTGAACTAGCATATGCTGTCTGGTCACCTATAATCTAGGGCAGTGGTTCTCAAGCGGGGCTCTGCGGACTTTTTGAGGTCCCTGGAGGCCTTCTTAGGGTCCTCGAAGCCCTCAACCGCCAGTCGAGCCGAGCAATAAAAACAAGTATTAGTATTGGTGCTGGCTGTCTCACAAAGCTAAATGGTAGACTAAACCGTGTGTGCCAGGTGAGTAGGGCTGATTATTCTCCGTCTCAGGACTTCAAAGTTGCCTCAATGTCGAATTTTGTCATTGTAGTAATCATCCAATATCCCCTCTCACCATCGGTGAATGGTAGGGTATGGCTTCCATCACTTCTGCCGATTCAGAGAAGGTTCCTGAAACATCAGTGGTTGAGAACAACCGGTCTAGAGTAAATTCCCCAACAGATGCATGCACTTTCTTAGAGTGCATGCGAAGTCTCCACCGCACTTGAGTTCACCAATCAAGATGGAGTCGATGGTTTTAAAGGGCCACTGACAACCCCAACATCAATAGTATGGCTATAAAATCATTTTATGTGGGATATTGCTACCAACACAGGTACCGATAGAGTAACCAAAGGGTTGTCTCAACAGCAGTGGCGATCTCAAAGGAGCCGTTCAACCTAGTAGCGCGGTCCCCACATCTCCGCGGCAATGTAGACGACGTTTAGGGCTACATCACCATGGGTCGGTTCGATTAGTTACATCCGTCGGGGCCAATGATCGACTACCTTGTCTCACTCTCTCGAATATAGGGGAAAAGAAGACACACATACCAGAGTAAGGACAAAGTCCAAGAGCATTTATTACAACACTCTTATAATGAACTACCATGTCCCCATCCAAAATGCCCCCCACGGCGGCAAGGTAAGAAAAGGTCCTTACCGGCCAGACGCGGGGTTCCGGAGAGCCAAAACAGGGAAGCATCGGAGAAGTCGCCGACACACGTCCTTTCTCTTTCGCGGTCGCCGGACGAGTCCCTCTCTTGAAAGCGGGAAAACAAGAGGCGAAACCTCCTCGCCTGTCAGCAGTGATCCGTATCCGAGCAGGGGAACGGTAATCGGTCCCCCCAAGAGAGAGTGAGAGGAGGGCCCCCCAAGCCAGGCGGCTGAGCGTTCCGACCCGCGGCCGTTATCACAGCCATCGGGGAAGGGAGACCACATGAATCCCCACAAATGAAAGTGATTAAAAAACATTACATGTAGGTAATGTGAATTAAAGGTTGCTGCATGTCCCAAATGATTTCACTTTATAAAGTAATTTGCCTTAAAGAAAGATTTGAAGAATTTTAGGTGGGATTCGATCCCACGACCCTTCAGTTGCATCAATAGTGAGAGATGGGCTTGTTGGTACGTTGTTCCTTTTGACAAAAGCACTACAAGATGAGGACAAAGTAAGAGACACAGCACAAGCCTTCGGTTGCGAGCCAGACACGCTACCGACTAGGCATGTCCGCCACACTTCCTGCTCACTGGCAGGAAGAGCATGAGATGCGAATGAGAAGGTAATGCAAACGGAGCCCGACAATGCTATCGCATTCCACTCTTAAAGGCGAAGCTTAAGCGTCCTCCAAATTTTTTTTTACGTGTTATACAAATTATATTAACATGTAGAAACTTGCTCTGTGTACAATCTGAAAAGGTTTATCTTTTTTTTGTTGAATTCCAGTGAAAGAGAAAATCTTGCTCGACAAAGCGAGCTGGTTCGAGGCAGCAAATTCGGACCCCGACGCCTTGAACATCGACGAATTCCTGACATTTCGTCACCCCGAGCACAGCCACGTCTCGCTGCTCAAGATGGTGAATGACATCATCAGCAATCTTGGTGAGCATTGACACAACCTCGTCATCACTGTTTCATTCAATTCCTAGGAGTCAAAGTCGCCAAGTTTGAAACTTTGCATCTTACCGCAAAGTTTGTTAACATCAAAACTCCACAACGTGCGCCCAGCGCCGGGATTCCAAGTTTATAAACATCATTGTGACCATCTGCAGAACTCTTTCCAGGGGGGCAAACCTTATTTTTCCAAAAGGGGAAATATTTTATATTTCTTTTTTAGACTGGAGCAGTTTTGGAATTATGTGGCAAAAGCGTTGTTGTGGCAAGCCAACATTGGCCAAACAAGCACTACATAATGTTTTACTACGATGGGAGTCCTTTAGTCGTGTTATTCTGCTTTTATCGACGGGAAGGAGAACAACTTTGGACTGTCAACTTTGACGATATTGGTTTTAAGAAGAGGATAGCTTCGGGCTTTCGCTGTGCTCGTTACACATACCATAGTGCACGTGGTTCACATTGGATAATCCTACTCACGCAGTCACACTGCTGATCCATCATACAAAAGAAACATAGGAACAAAACTGCGGACCGTTTTTGTACAACCAACGGGGCGGGGCCATTGTACAAGAAAGAAACACGCCTCGGACGGCAACTGCAGACCGTCTTTTGTAACACTTATTACCAGCGTGGCCACATCGTACACCACCGAAGCAACTCGTTGTTAATAATTCCCAAAATGCCGAGGGGGGCAGGTGCCCTCCCTTGCACCCCCCTCCGGACGCCCACAAACGACACGGTAGTATGGCGCTCAGTATTGTTCCAACGCAGACCCTCTGTCTTAGTTCAAACGTCGATGGTCAGTCATCATTCGCTAGCACCTGCTTTTTTTCATAAACTGCGACGATTGGATCTCCAGGTGTCCCGTGAGGATGCATTGACTTTGTTCGTAACAGGCTCATACTATAGATATTGAGAAGGTGAGAACGGCGGGAAGGAGCTTCGGTTGTCCCGCATCCAGCGCAAGCTTTCTACCTTGGACAACGCTTCGGTGTCTCTCGTACTTGGAGGGTGAGTGCGCAGCCAAAGCATGGGAGGAGGAGTGTGTGCTGGAGGTCGGGTGTTCGAAAGACACACCCTGCCATTTTGTCAGTGACTATAGCTGCAGTATTTGTATGTCTTGAAGCAAACTGCAGAGATGCAGCTGCTATTTTTATTTGGCATTATAAGACAAATTTTTGATGACTCAGATCGGCAAAAGCATGGTCTTTCCACTGTAAATGAAACACTTACTAGAGCCTAAAAATTTTAACGTGAAACATTTTTTGGCTACGTGTTTGTCATTTCGTGAAGCCCAAAAAGTGAAGCCCGGACAAAGGTGTGGCCGCGAGGCTCGACATTGATTGGTTGGCGGGTGAGAGAGGAGTGAGGTGCTCGACGCTGATTGGTTAACGGCAAGGTCATTTGACCAGGGGTGAAGTGAGGAGGAGAGGTAGATGAAGAGGCAAGGTGGGTTAGAAGGTTCTGAAAGATTTCCAGGTTTATTGTTTTAAGTTTACACATGCCATGCGTTAAATTATCTCATGAAAAGCGCCATGAACGTAGGCATCTGGCTCAACGGGCTAGACGTCCTGCCAAACAATGATGTAAACGTTTGTGATGCTCGAACATTTCACGTATGAAATGCAATTACCTAGCAATTTGCTATGCATGTTTTTTTAGGGGCAAAGCTCCTTAGTGTCTAGCTTTGTCTGTCCGGCGTCCGTGCTCTCATCGATTGCCATCCCATCTGTCTTCTTAAAAAAAGAAAAAATGTTTACGCAGTCGACAGGATTCGAACCTGTGCCAATAGATTTCTAGTCCATTGCCTTAACCACTCGGCCACGACTGCGGGACGAGTAGCGGACTCTGAGATGTGGTAGTAACTCAAGAGCTGGGGATATCATGGATGGAACGTTGCATGCAGCCGCTCAACGTCTATACAGGAGAGGGCGCTGCGGTCAAATGCATATATAATCGCATTAAACTTTGCATGCATTGGCTTAACGTTTATAGACGAGAGGGCGCTGCGGTCAAATGCTCAAATGCGTATATAACCACGATCCATACCACAGATTCTCTTTCTGACATGGACCGTTGGCTTAAGCAGTGGAGATGCATTCCCACGGCTTCTAGGTGATCCAAGCTGATCCGCTAGAACCACTGGCTCTGCATTTCACGGACCATAAAGCAGTAATAATGAAGTCGAAATGCAATCCGGAACTCAGCACTACCTATGAACAAAATCAGCATCATCAGCACCACCAGAGCTTCGCCCCAATCAACATCATTCACCACGTGGAGATGCGGTCATTTTTTTAATCTACAGTAGGCTTTGTTGCATTCTAAACCATTTTCGTTGTTTCACTTGTGATCTCACTACTTAGATGGCTAGCTGTGTTCTATATCTCGCTCTAGTAGACCCAAGTTACTCCAGCAGATCATACCATGTGACAACACAAATGGAGAAACACTAAACGTGGGTAAACTTTTGCTCTGGAGTTGGACCAGTATATTTTAGAGCGCAGCTCTTAGGGGCCCGTTCCTGGCTTGAGCGGCGTCGGCGTAACCAAGGTCATCCCAAGGTCACGTGACCCCCAGAGGTCACGTGACCCCTCCTCTAGGGTCACGTGACCCCCAAGGTCACGTGACACCCAAAGTCACGCGACCCTCCCCCCCCCCCCCCCCCCCAAAGTCACGTGACCACCCCCAGGGTCACGTGACACCCCCCCCCCCCCCCCCCCCGAGGTCACGTGACCTCCCCGATGACGTCATTGTCACTGACGACGTAAACCGGCATTCGCATCGTCATCGTCAACATCAGTTATGACGACATCAGTGACGTCACTGATGACGTCACCGGCATCCGCATCGTTATCGTCATCATCACAGATGACGTCATCAGTGACGTCACTGATGATGTCACCGACATCCTCATCGTCATCGTCATCATCGCTGATGACGTCATCAAACTCCGCATCGTCATCGTCACTGATGACGTCATCAGTGACGTCACTGATGACATCTCGGCATCGTCACGTGACCCCCCAAGGTCACGTGACCCCCCCAGGTCACTTCACCCCCCACCAGTACCCTTCCCTCCTCCTCCTCAAGAGCTGCGCTCTAATTCGGTGTTACAGGGAGCTGTAAACGGCTTTCACTTTTTTGAAACATTACCAAAAAATTGTTAGCCAGAGTGGCGAAATTGACAAACTTTAAAGTTCCCAATGTCCCACCTTTACCTCACTTTTCTGAAGACACCGTAAGTTGTGCTCTCTTCATTGTTGTCATTGATTACGGTGTCCTTGCAGTTTCTTTTTCCCAGCCATAAACTCTGAATGTTTGCCAACTGTGAATGTTGTGTTGCAAACTATCCATGTTCATAGCCATACTGCTGCTAACAGTTATGCTGCTAACAGTTATGGCATATTATTCTAGTAGACCTTTTGCAAAGCGCGCAGTGTCGTCTGGGACACCGAGAGGAATGCTCAGAACAGCCTCTGTAGAACAAACCGTAGCAGACAACAGAGGCGATCTTGGAGGCAACAGAGAAAATGCAGGCAAGCAACTGCACCATGGCCCCCTGCCTCCCCCCTTGCGTTACATGGCAGACGGTGCAGGGGCAAATCGGAGTGAATAAAATGTTCTAGCAATTAGCTGTGCACTTTTCACTGCCTTTGGGTGTTTTTGCAAAAGGTCTGTTGATGGTTGGTTACCATATGAATTGTAGAAGGCCCATGCTTGTTGTGCAACCAAGCCTCAGAACTGTGAGTACCTTTGCAGACGAGAATGGGGACGAGCACCTGTCGGAGGAGGAGTTTGCGCAGCTGACCCCAGACGAGACAACCCGGCAGAGCAAGGAGGAGTGGAAGAAGGAGCGCATCCTCGAGTTCCGACAGAGCATCGACCAGAACGGCGACGGCCGGGCCAGCCGCCAAGAGCTGCTGGTCAGTGGGGTCCTGGCCAGACGTGACTGCCCAGAGCATGGGCACGTTCTCGCACGTCGGAACGTTTTGGAACTAAGTGGCTAAGAACGAGTTCATAATACTGGCAGCACGGGCATCTAAGCTAGAAAAGGTAAAGCAGCGCTAAAATAGACGAAGGACACGAGGAGTTGCCGGTCTGTCGGTGTCTCTAAAACATTCCTTTTTTAATGCGAAAGCATTAACTCTCTCATGGAGCGAGCCGACATCATCAGCTTTGAAACCATGCAAAACGGCACCTTAATGAAACCACGCGCAAAGCTAGCCAGCAACACCTTTTATACTTCAGTCTCATTAGCTGGCGCACGTCGACGAGGCTCCCATTGGCCGCTGCGCGTCAGTTTGTGTGGTGTCAACCTGACTGTGTTATCACACTGTTGTGTTATCAGTGATCACTGCGTTCGCTTGCCTATTATCGGTTGTACGGCGCGTGGCAATATATACAGTGCATGTAATAAACCAAGGGGTTTGTTCTGCTGGGAACTATGTTGCTGTCTGTTCCCTCCTCGTGCCACAAGGCACACGACAGTTTGAACGATCGCTCACGTGATGGCGCTGCGTGTCCGCGAGGCAGTGGCTCTGCCGTTCCATGCCCAAGGCCCAAGGTCTGCGCATTGTACGCGCAGACCTTGGGCCTTCTCGTGCCACAAGGCCCAAGGACCGCATTGTACGCGCAGATTAACGAAGGGAGCAAAGAGCGGCGAGCGTGCTTTTCCATTCACAACTCATAAGAAGTGCTTAATTGTACCTCGAACCTTTTGTTGTTCGAGCATGATGCTCAGAAATGGTCATCATAAAGCTGTCCTGGCAACCAAACGATTAAGAACTGTCAATCAGGTGGCTCAAAAGTGTGCTACATTTGGATCAAATACCTATTGTCCTATCATCAAGTGCATGCAGCATCTGGAAGTTAAACATATTTTATATTTGACAGAACATGCATTACAGTTTGTTACATAGTCTTATCAGTCACTGGCAGAGCCTGTTGTAAGTGAAGTTTATAGAATTGTCAAAATGTATGACTATGTCCTGCACTTTTGCTTTTGTTACCGGACCTCGCTTACTAGGTTCAGACAAAATAGCACATCAGTATGTTTTTCTTTGCCATCCCGTTAGTCAACTAGCAAATCTAAAGACCTCCATTGCATGTTGGAACTTTCATATAAAAAAAAAATCTATGTAATCTTTGTTTACAGATGTACAACGATCCTGAAAATCCAGTGCATGCCAGAAGCGAAGCCCGAGAGTTAGTCGCCCAGGCCGACACGAATGGAGACAACAAACTGAGCTTGGACGAAGTGCTGGCCAAGAAGGACATCTTCCTCGGTAGCAAGATGGTCAACACGGCCAGGAACATTCACGACGAGTTCTAGGCTCCGACAGACACATCCGGTTTCTTGCCATCTCTAGAGTCAGATGCACGGCCAAACTTTTTAATAAGGGCAATATGTCTGTGATATGTGAAAGGTATGATATTTTGGAAGGTCATCCTAATTTATGTTTGGGCTGCTGATTCTATGTTGTCATAACTAACCAAAGGTGCCTGCTCGAATCTCCACACCGGTCATGTTTTTTGTTATTGTTTATTTGCGCTTGGGGGAAATGTATTTGCGCTTGGGGGAAGTGTTAATCAGTGAGAAAATGTTTGTGATTATTGCATTCAAAGTTTATTTTGTTTGTTCAGCTGCTTTGTGTTAGTTTATTTGCCTTTTTTTTTCTTTAACGCTGAAGCGAACAAGAAATGCCTGTGAATATGAAGCCACAGGAGAGTCTCATTGTGTTTAGACTGAAGTACACAGTGTGCAGAAGAGCTACATTAGCCTTGCCATATCAACTGCAAACACCAAAATGTCTTTGGCATAGCTGTAGTTTTGTATTATTTATATTTTTCCACTTTTCACACACTAAGCATTAGAGGCAGTTGCACGTGCTTAGTCAAGATTTCCCAAGTCTCATAAGTAAGCTTAGAAAATGACTAGTATGGAGTGTGCTTAGATCTAGCTTTTGTAGACAACCAACACTTTCACCTATGCATAAAAAAAAATGCCGTCGCATGCTGTGGTGCAAGGTGAGCACCATTGCTATCTCCTCTCTATAAGCGATCAAGTTTTTCCATATTTCTTTTATACATAATGTAGTATGTTACTTTGTATGCTTATACATGTTTGCCGTTTCTTACATTTCACGACAACACTGTTGAACTTCCGCGAGTGTCGTTAACAAGGCTTCACTGAGAATCGCTTAGGGCCTGTTGTACGTAACTTCCACTTCTCTGCAAGACAGGTCTTCCACCCCAAAAGGCAATAGTGCTGAAGGTGGGAAAGGATGTGGGAGAGGAAGCAAGCAAGCAGAAGTGGAAACTGTACATCATCAGCCTTTAAGCAAAAAGTTGTTGGAAAGGCCAAATATTAGGGCCCGAACAAGTTTGCAACATTTTCATTCACATCACTGCCTTTGCCACATTTATGTTACCTTGAAGCTTGTGTGTCAATTTCCTAATTTAGACCCCTTAAATGTTTTTGTAATTTATTGCACTTTCTTGCATATAATTGTTTTCTTCACAACATGCTTATGTGTGACTTGATTATCGCGGGAAATGTGACCTACAAAGGCTTAGCTGTCAAGAGAAAAACAAGTATTTAGGGCTCAACGTCTCGATAAATATAACAGAAAACATGCAGGGAGACTGGTAAACTTTCAACATCTTAAAAACCCGAGACATGCAAACAAAGAGGGACAACAGAGACACACAAGCCTATGTGTTGTGCCCAAGTCTCAGGTTTTCAAGACATTAAAAGTCTTGCTTTGTCTTGCTCTTTCCACGCCAAGGCTGCCGTCACAACAGTCTGCTTGGGGCTTCCCTCGCTCTTCCATCCTCGGCCGCATGCCGCGACAATACCTAACTCGCAACATTTGTGAAGTAGAATGGCTCCCGAGATATGCCCTCTGGGGTCATTGTAAAACATACTAATCTTTATGACCACCGAAACATATGAAATATTCCGATTTGAACGTAATTTAGACATGTATTTGTAGGGGTGTGAAACAACACAAGTAACCTCTGGAGTCTCTGAAATCACATTGTTCCGTGTAGTTTTGATTCGACTTTTGTTTCTTTAGGCAAATAAATAAATTAGTTGGTGTCATGAATCCATATATACTAGTGGTATTTCATGCCAGAAAAAAATTGTTTCGTATGTCAAGACCGTTTAACCTGACATCAAGACAATGAGTACAAGCACAAGGTATTAACACTTTCACGCTTTTGTGGTAGTTGAGTTTTAATGCGGATGTGTTTGTGGGCCAATTTTCAAGTATAGAGCATCAGGAAAATTTGTTACCAATACGATAACAAAACGAAGTCTACCTCGGTGCCTGCCAAGTGCCATTTGCAAGACAGTTCCTCACCCAGAATCGAACTTGGAATCTTTTCTTCCATTGTGCAAGTTCTGCCCCTATGTGCTTGTGTTTCCACAATATATTTGTCGCCTCAATGTCGGGAGGGGTCACGTGACATATTCTTAAGTTCAGGCGTAAAAACTTTTAACCTACCTTGGTGATTCGCATAATAATGACTCGGAGCCGTATATTGGGAGAGTTTGGCAAGTTTATGATCTCGCCACCATAACGCCCCCCCTGTCGAGTGAGCCAGTCAGCCCACGGCACAGAGTGAGATGCGTGAGTGCATGCGCGTGAATTCCCGGCTGCTCCCAACTGAGCGGCGAGGTCCACCATTTTCATTCATTCACTCAATGGAATGCATGAGATCAGCATCGAAATTTCAGTTATTTCCTTTTATGTCGGTGGTTCTGGCAAGAATAGTATACACTGTTATTCCACGGTGGGTTAAAAAGCTAAGAAATTAAGTTTTCTCGGCATCTGACCGAAAACTTTTCTTCAATGGAAAAAAAATGAAAGCCGTATACAACTCCCTGTAACGTCGAATTAGAGCGCAGCTCTTGAGGAGGAGGGAAGGGTACTGAGGTTCACAAATTCTCGGGGGGGTCACGTGACCTGGGGTGCAATCATGTGACCTTGGTGGGGTCACATGACCCCTCCCCAAGGTCACGTGACTTGGGGGGGGGGGGGGGGGGGGGGTCACGCGACCCCCCAGAGAATTTTTTCCTCTAGATTTACCGGGGAAATGTTTTCTGCTAGATTTAGCGGGGAAATTTTTCCGCTAGATTTAGCGGGGGAATTTTTCCGCTAAATTTAGCGGGGACATTTTCCCGATAGATTTAGCGGGGAAATTTTTCCCCTAGATTTAGCAGGGAAATTTTTCCGCTAAATTTAGCGGGGACATTTTTCCGCTAGATTTAGCGGGGAAATTTACCCATAATGCACCGCGCCATTACGCCGACGGCGACGCCGCTCAAGCCGGAAACGGGCGCCTAAGAGCTGCGCTCTAAAAGAAATCGGCTCGTAGCAGACGACGTGTAGCTTCAACAGTGCTCTGTACGGAAAGCGTGTTGCGTCAAAACGGCGGTCGTCTCCCCTTTGCTCCCTCCTTCCTCTCTCGCTCCTTCGGTGCTCTCCTCCCTCTCCTTCCTTTTTTTTTCTCCTCTCTAGCGCCTTCGTCGCCAGACTCTCCCAATATGCGGCTCTGTACTGACTGATGCAGGATGTGTCAGGTGTTGATGTCGGTATTCTAAAAGCCAACCGGGCAAAACAAGTGAAACAGATCCGAACAGGATGATACAAACAATGCATTTTACATTATTAGTTTTTCTCGGAGTGGTCATTCTATGTTAACAAGCGCTTGTAGCTTTTGCTGTACTGTCAGGTTAGGTGTAAGCAAACAGTAGCATCATTCAGAGTTGTTGATAAGGAAGCGCTAAACTCATTCTGAACTTTTGCTGACATGCCATTTCATAAAAAAACAAGAAATGCTGTAAAAAGAACAGGGCAGTAAGCGCCTTTTCTCGCATTCATTTGGCGTGCCTTGACACACATTTAGGAACTGTACCTCCACATTGCTGAATAAAAGTTGTTGAACTCGGTAAACAGACAGGCTGTACAATATTTTCTTTTATTGGTTGTCCTAAACAGGAACCGATCAACTCTAAGAGATGATCTACATGGATCAAACCAGCAGGGCTGGTCTTTCGTCAACTGTCGCATAGATGCGCTTGCGCTCTGCGAACGCAGACGCAGATACGACACCCCCGCTCAACAACGGCGCATAATAAATAATGCTCACACTCTGCAGGATACAAGACTATAAGTGCGTGACCTGAGAGCATATATAGTAAAATCTATGTTTTTTAATGCAAAGTTCTAAAATGTATACTAAAACAATGCCACGCTACATCACTAGTGCAAAGATGATACTGCGCCACAGCAGTTGTGATCCTTTGTCGATGCACTTGCAAGAGAATGTCCGCCGGGAAATTGCCTATGACTAGGACTGGGAACTACCAGCCTTTGAACAGTACCGTATGTGTGATGACCTGTGAACACGCGTAAATGACGGCGTACTTCACGAAACTGGGACAACCGACGTAATCCCCAATCGCATTAGGACATTAACCAATACCACCCTTCATGACAAGGAGAAACAAAACAGCATTCAGGTAGTTCGCTCTTAGGCAGAGAGACTTTCGAGACACTTCGAAACAATCTGGTTATCACAACTTGCATTAAGTAATTAAGACTGCGCTTTCGGCCGCCCCTATTTACAATTTGACAACCAGGGGAGGCAGAAAGGGAGTGCAGAAACGGTGTTCGTGGTCCCCCCCCCCTCCACGTGAGTATTTCGTCGCCCTCTGCACTCTCCCACACTGGAGAGTAGTCCTCGCATCTTTTAAATAAAATGTCCCACCACGTGGCCACGCAAACACAAAGTGACACAACCTCGCACAAACACTGGCACAATAAAGATCAATGTCGGAGGGGGTCGAACAACTGCCACACGTCGGAGCACCGAGTCGTGCAACAAGCTGCAGAAACGACGCGACGCTCAACTTTCCTGGCAACAGCAAGGCAAACAAGGTCGCTCTGTCCCTTCTCCCGAGACTAGGCTACTGGCGGTTCATACCTGAAAGACGGACGTCGGATTTATGGGAGTGCTAGGCCCAAATTCTGGACAGTATGGCTTCGTTATGTCCGATCAAACGGACAACGAACAACTTGCCTGTTCCTAATGGACACATTCATAGAATCACACAGCTTGCAAGTGCCCCCAGCCATCTGACCAGTTCTTACGCTCATTGATATACTCCGTTCAGCTACAAGCGCGAGCTAACCCGTGCTCCTAGCTTTGAGACGTGCATCTCTAGCGTGCGAGTGCCTGCTGTGGCATTGGCTGCAATCTCGGCTTAGAGGTGGACGGAGTATAGCAAGGTGTTCTCTTATAAATTCTGTTTTTGCAGCTTGAACACACCCATGAGAAGGATCTAAAAAGAGACGACGACAAGACCGTCGCTGGCGTTTTCCTTGTACGACAGCCCGAGGTTTCCAAGGAAGCGGTTGGTATAACTTGGAAACGACATCAAACAAATGCAGGAAAACGTAAAAGAGGTCGGCGCAGCCCACTCCACACCCCCAACGCAGTGGGGTGGCCGGATGTCGAAGAGAGGACGGCGCCCCGTCGTAGAGGAGAGGGGAAACGGCTACTTCATGCACTCCGGCCAGTACTGGATGTAGTAGCGCTTGGTGGTGCCTTCGAACAGCCGGTCCAGCCAGTTGGGCAGTCCGTCGAGGAGGTGCTCTTCGAAAAGGATGCTGCCGTACACGTCCGAGTCGACCTCTTCCTGCCGGCCGAGCAGACGGCCAGACTCCACGTCGCTTGCCTCCGACCCGCTGCTCGAGTCCTCGAACCCGATGAAATCTCCGCCAGTTTCTTTTTTCTGGTGCGAGAAAGAAAGACCAGGCTCGAGAGAAGTTGGGCTAAAGTGCAAAACGTTTGTTCTTTCCCCATTTTCAAAATGCCCTCTCCAATAATATAGTGCCAGTTGAACACGAAGGAAGGATTTGAGAGAGAGAAAAAATAAAAAAATGAAAGCCGTTTACAATTCCCTGTAATGCCGGATTAGAGCTCAGCTCTTGAGGAGGATGGAAGGGTACCGAGGGATAGGCGACTCCTTGAGATCACGTGACCTCAGGGGGGGTCGTGTGACGTCGGGGGGGTCACGTGGCCTCGGGGGGGGTCACGTGGCCTCAGGGGGGGTCACGTGGCCTCGGGGGGGGGTCATGTGGCCTCGGGGGGAGGGAGGGGGGGGGGGGGGGGGGGGGTCACGTGACCTCACAGTTACGGCGACGCCGACGCTGCTCAAGCCGGAAACAGGCACCTAAGAGCTGCACTCTAGAAAGGCATACAACACCGCTGGACTAGCAGCTGTTTAATAAGACTTTTTTTTCTTCATCTGCCTATATTGTTTTTCAGTTCCTCTTTTTTTTTTACATCTTCCTCCTCTTCTACTCTTACAACCGAGCCATTTTCCTCGTCTTTCATTTGTCCGTTATGGGTGCAGCCCCTCTAAGACAGACAATTTCCAGGGGCATCGTGTGGCCGAGTGGGCTAGCGCGCACCAGCTAGGAGCACGTGAAGCGAAAGCTCAGGCTACAGAACCCAGTGATCCTGTGTTCCCCGCCCCTGCCCATTTCGATTTGAATGAGCATTGTACCGGCCTGTGGTCACGTATCACTACTGCGTGGTGCACATTAAAGACCCCAATCTAGCAGTCGTACTGCACTGGCTAAATTGCTCATCAACAATAAGTAACAATGTCCTTGCTGACTTAACTCCTGCTGTGTCAACAATTTTCTAGTACCGTTGCGCGATGGAAGGCGCACTCGCATAACTGTCTGTTTTTGCGTCATTAGCAAGGGCCTCCAGGATTTCTAGAGCAAACTTGTTGCAGTTTCTTGCCAGGATGTTTAGGCTAGAAAACTCTGGTGGACACTGACACACACGACAATGGGCAGGTAGGTAGATAACTCCTGCTGCGATGGCCTTCACTGAAGCAGCATGTTCCCTCGTCCAATTATTGATGCACCTTCCAGTCTGTCCAATGTATCATTGACCACACATGGCCTGGAAGGTGCGTCCAAATACTTTACTAGGTGAGTACGGGACACTCCATAAGAATACATAGGAAAAGACGAAATGAAGATCTGAGGATACACGCATGACGGCGGCAGCGGTGCCGTCTTCACATCCGCGACTCTGTCAACCACACCAGGGTTGGTTTATGGTGCTGCCGTCGTTCTGTCTAATGCAAATGAGGAGAGTGTCCTGTAATCTTTTATTAAAGTTTTTGGTGCATCAATAACCAGACAAGGGAATATGCAGCCTGTCCAATATACATTTGACAGACTGCATGTTCCGTGAAGTCATTTTGCAGACGACTTCACAGACACGGTCTGGAAAATGCATCAAAGTTAAGAAAAATGTTGGTAATCGTGTGGTGATTTTATTTCTCCAGGATTTAGTGAATGCTACTCTAAAATAAAGAAAAAACAAAAAATTGGGTTGTGTGTATGTTTATACAGCCTAGAACTTGGTCTGCCTCAACGGGCGACGAGTCTCCCAGCTGTAGATGAGAAATTTAGCCAGTGCAGTACAACCGCTAGCCTGGGGTCTTTAACGTGCATCACGCAGTAGTGATACACGGCTGCACGCCGGTACGATGCTCATCCAAATCGAAATGGGCAGGGGTTAGAATAAAGATTATCGCTGATGCAATGTGTTCTCTCGCAGAGGTCCATGCAAAGCCGTGTCCATCACTTTCCGTATGCTGCCGCATCATCTATCGTAAGGCAGAGGTACCTGACGAGCGGAAGCTGCTGGGAGGACGCAATCCGGTCGCAGGTTTCAGTGGTCGTTTCCCCACCGGCACATCTTACCTTCTGGTCAAGGCACAGCTGTTCTGCATGCAGCTGCTCTTTCCGCAGTTGCTCTTTGAGCATCTGCATCGCCTAGCTCAGTGGGTACGATATCCAGCTAAGAATTGCTCAGTCGCGAATTCGATTCCCATTGATATGTCTTTCTTATGTTAAATGGGTGCCATGAGCTTGTGTACTTTATTTACAACTTTAAACTTTGCGTAAGATGTAACACCAGAATCTGACGCTGGAACGTTCAATATTTTCATGAAATTTGGCTGATAAAAAACACATTCCATGCTGAAATATTGTGTGCCCTTTAAAGTGCTTATGGGAGAGGGCTGTTGCCCGAGTCATCAACGAAATAAACAAACCCAACAATAATGTGCAGTGGCAACTGACAGAAAACAGCTCACGTCTCTGCAGAACAGTTTCTTCCGGAATCATGAAACTCTATCTCAAATACTCTTTTTCAAGCTTCTCGAGAAAAACTGTTGTCAAAAAAACACTTACTGTAAACATGATTAAAGGAGCGATGCAACAATTTTTGTACTGTGCACAAATACCGCTTAAAACGGATCCCTAACGTTAATGACCTATGAAACACGCGTTCGTTTTTCACCCCACGCAATAGAAGTCCCAGAAAAAAATTAAAGAAAAACGAGCAGCGTTCACCCCCTCAACTCGCAGCCAGAACAAGCGGCCACGTGATCTGGAGCCGATTATATGCCGCCAGTGTTGATCATAGCCACGCGCTGGGGTTGGCAAAGCGCTGGACACGCGCTGAGTTCCAGACATTGTTATGGCTCGGCTGTTTTCGTCGTTGCAGCGATTGGACACGGGTCACAACCCGAATGCTTCTCGAGCTAGCAATTATCACGAGCCCAAGTCGAGTGCCCCCGCAATGCTCGGGTCCAATCTATGAACCGCATTCAAATATCGTCATCATTTGGGTGTACTGCGATCCCCGAGTTACGTCATCAAATTTTGCAAAGGAGAGATTGAATGAAAATGATCGCTTTTGTCCTTAAAATTACACCGCAACAAAGGAGTTTCTTGGCCAATGGCGTTGCGTGTGAGTATCCTTGAGTCCCAGGTGTGCCAGTAAGCTCGTGTAGAGAGAAAAACATTGCAATTGAATATCGTTGCACAGCTCCTTTAACTCAATCTGCTAACGACAATCACATGCTCGTATTTTGAATGAATGGCTATATTTTTTGGTTAGAAAGGACCGATTCCAGACAGCACTCGAAGATCGGCAATCAAAGAGCGCAATGCATCGCGGGAGCCATATCAATTGATGTCACTCGGTACAGCACCAGCAAAGCCGCTTGGGTTACCAGCTCTGCCAAAGCCGCTTGGCATGGTTACGAGCTCTGCCAGTCAGCGTCATCAATGCATTACAACCTGGTCGTTTTTAGTTGCCCATCCCCGCTCCCCGCAAAAGTCGAATAGGCCAGAAGAGAATGGAGCTTGCCGCCATACTGCCGCAGGGCAGCGCCGCTTTTGAAGGGCAACTTTGGTCAATTCCGAAAATTCTGGGATTACGGGCAATTCTTGTGTCAAAACTGTTAATATAAGCAGTTCTATGTTATATTCGTTTTCCGAAAAGTTAGATAGTTTTCCTGCAAACCTCGTTCAAGGGGAGACACCGGCAAGAGGTTTAACTTCTGTACTATTTTTAATGCAGACAACATTGAGTTTAACACTTATTTTTTTATTGCAAATGGGGGCTACAAAGTCTTTGTTATGTTTAGTCCAGTAAACACAAAGGTGGCTAAGGCTGAGTTACGAACCAGTTAAGCAGTTTGTACTTGGTGAAACCGGTAATCGAACTGATATTTTGCATGCACAACTAAACTAGACCGTCACGCAATAGCAGAGAGGCAAAGTAAGGCTGCTGATTGAGCAATGAATTCTACAACGTTTGGTTTTTCTCGCCAAAAGATTAAATCGTGGTTAACTATTTCTCTTCGCATCCCCAACAGCGTACAGCACTACAGCCCTTTTCATTTATTTTTATTTTTGCAGCACGGAAGTAGAAAGCTACATATTTACTTGACCAGAGCGTGTGGAAACAAGTTTCGATCAGAGCCTAATATTTGCACCAAAAAGACCAAACTTGTCAAGCACTGCTTACTAGGCTGCTCCATTGTTCCTATGAGGTACTCTGCCAATCTCTGAAGTGCCACAAGGTCTACAGGCTGAAGGGTAGGCCAGGTGTCGTTCAATCTTCTCGGGACCCTCAAATAACTCATACAATCACAAATTTTAGTGTAACTCTAGCTTCGGGAGAATCGCATTCTGTAGTATATTCTTCATCTCGCTGGTCGCAGTTTTCGGCTTACTGACCTTTTTGAGCACAGCAGGCTCCAGGTGCTTGGCGTGGTAGACGCAGAAGTATTTGCGGTGCCCGTTAAGGGACAGCACCGTCCCGATGCAGTTCTTGGGGTTGATGTTGAGGGTCCTACGCTCTGACAGTGTCTGCGACAGGATCTTGCGGTACCACTCCAGGTTCTTCTCCAGAAGCAGCATGGAAAACATGAGAGTCTTGTTCCTGGTCCAAAGAGACGACAAGGGGTCACTTTTTCAGTTGCCGTTACATTGCGTGACAAAATGAAAGAGGCATCAGGAAAGACAGGATGGAAGAAAGAAATTATTGTGAAATACCAAGCACGCATCCACGCAAGTAAACGTGCCCTCATGAACATCAGAAACAGGGTAGAAAGTAAACACAGGAGCTACCAGTCAGCTCAAACTTTGTCAATCATCATCACAAGAGTCTGGCTCGGTGTCTTAAGGTTGTCATTACAATAACTAGGGCAAGTGTCACAGAATTCAAGGGTTTTCTGCCCTTGTATATCTTTTTTTTTGTTGGTTTCCATTTTGACTGGGGTGCATGAGTGCTAAGGACACGAGCGCAAACTTTAGAATTTTTCCGGGCGAGCTCAGACGAAGAAAGAAAAAGAAAAAAACGTTCAGCCTTTCCACTCCCGTGAAGAAGGAAGACCAGCGGAGCTGTACTCGATACACTGCCGTAACGCGCACGCGCCCGTTTCCCGCTTCTTCTCGTCCGACACGCCGCCGATCGTGGATACGTCTCCGGCGACCCAGAGTCGGTCGCACACGGCACACGTGATGCCAAACGGGTAATCCACGAACTCCTTCCAGAACATCGCCGTCGTGCCCGGGAACTGTTCAGCCAGCGTGGAGTGCAGTCGTCGCCGGGCCTCGCGCTTGCATTTGGCCTCGGTGGCACGATCGTCCTCCGTGGCGCTGGCCCGCCGGTGCTCTTTACATCGCTGGTTCTGTTCTCGGCAGCGGCTTTCCAGGCGAGCGATGTGCTCTTCTTTGGCAAGGGAATCTGAAGCGCTCGACGCAGTGGAAGTCGAGGCGACAGCGGCTTTGCGGCGGTTACGGACCCATTCGCGCTGCTGCGTACGTCGCCACTCCTTTCGCAGTCAGTCTTCTTTCCCCGAAAGGGCACGCGGCTGACCCATCCTGAGTCCAAACCGAAACTGATAAGAGCGTAGGAAACGGTGCGCAAAACAGACGGGGACGAAGAAACACACGTGACGAGCGCTGCGCTCGTTACGTGTGCTTCTTCTTTGTCGTCGTCTGTTTTTCGCGCTGTTTCCTACAATGAATTCCCACCAACGTGCCGCCCAACTATCCATTCTTCTATGATAGCTGGAAAGGTTGGCGCCATGTTCCAGCGACGACGGCAACCATACTGGTTATGTGCTTGCCGCCGTCGCTTATAGATGGCGGTAGCTGTCTAGAGGCGTTTTTGTCGACAAGAGTTTTGTACCAAACACAATCCTCGAGAACCTAGCCCTTAACAGCTCCGCTGTAAAAAGGTGGAAGTCACGCAAGGTGTGGTTGATCGAACCCCGAGCAAGGCTTCAGCGGTGTAACTGGTCGGCCCTGAGCAAGTCTTCGGTGGTGTGGATGGTCGAACCCCGAGCAAGGCTTCGGCAGTCTGGTTGGTTGGCCCCGAGCAAGTCTTCAACGGTGTGTGTGTGTGTGCTTGGAGGGAGCGCTGTTTGGCACTGCAAACACCCAAGCCACCACGACTTCTCGACCCCAACTGGCGGCACAAGGAACCGGACCACCACCGACCCTGATTTGGGACCCTGATTCGACTCCTCTCCTCCTCTGAATTTTATGTTGGCTTTCATTTGACTTCTGTTCTTTTTTGTTACGCTTTCAAAACTTTTGTATTTTTCTTTCCCGGTTACGAAGTGCGGAACGCTCTTAATTAATATGTTCTTTTTTTTTTTTTTTTTTTTTTTGTTATGCGAAAGCAATAATTGTTTTATGGAGCGCTGCCAGCGTTGGCTGTGACCCCAAAAAATTAGCAACTATTTCGCATTAAAAGAAAGGGTGCTGGCGAACGAGCAACTGAAGAGCAACTAAGGAGAGGGTGCGCGCGCTCGGCAGCCCCTCTCTTTCCCTTCTTGGGTCACGCTGTGTGGTGTGGCTGGAGGCATGGAGAGGGGGCTCCTAACGCATTCTACGCTCTGCTTTCAGCCATGTCGCACCGCGAAGGAGCGGGGCGCACTGCCGCTGTCCTCACCCGCAGAGGAACGGGCGCGCTGCCCGCTGTCCTCCGCGCCATGAACAGCGGGGCGCGCTGCTTGTGGGAATATGCTGCGTGTAGGAATGCTTTCGCAATCCTATACGTAAGCAGTCTTAAGTGTACTCCTGAAAGTTTTAACGACTGTGTGTGCACTTTGTGAACCTTTACTTTTGAATTCCATCGCTACTAAATAGTGTTCGTAACGCCAGGTACAACTTACTCTCAATTCCTACCGCCTCTCAGGAAGTCCATCGCTAAAATGTGGCGCACCTGGACGGCGGTCCAATTCAAAGTACAAATTTGTTTGTTTATGGGATCTTTTCCGCCCAAACCTGTGACAGCAGGTTTTGTATAAATCTAAGTCAGCTTCCACAAGGGCCTTCTCGCGGGCCAACAAGACCCAATGCCGAAGCGCGTGTACCGCAAACGGACGACCGTGCAGACCGAGCGGCTCACTTGCGGTAGGGGAAGACGGCTCGGAAGAACTGGGGCAGCAGCTTGGGCTTGGACTCTTGGTCGACCAGAAGAACGACCGTGCGGCAGCCCGGCTTGAGCAGACGCACCAGGCCGTTGTACGTCTCACCCCTTAGCTCGTGGATGGTCAGCTTGCATTCGGGCCTGGCAAAGAATGGACAGAAAGTTTGGTCTATACTATCCGACGGACTGGGAACAGCGGGGCGTGTCCTTCGAAAACCCGGCCTCCAGCACACACTCCACGCCTTCCGCCGCGCTTCAGCTGCGCACCCGCGCTCGAGGTGCAAGAGACGCCCGAGCGTTGCCCAAGGTAGAAAGCTCAAGGTGGGACAACTGGAGCTCCTCCCTGCCGTCCTCACCTTCTCAGCAACTACAAAAAGTGCCTCTTATTTTTTTTTTTTTTTTTTTTATCTGCAAATGTAGCACTGATCAAATTATCATGTGCAGAACTGCATCTTATGAGGAACGGAGCAGACGCCAACATCCGGCCTTAGCCTCCCTGGCACGCATTGCCGTGTCTTTTCAGAGTGTCGCCGCCTAAATACCGTATTGGCTTTTCTCGTTGTTTCCGAACGTTTTCGGTGGTCGGCCAACTCTATTAGGGTACGCTGGTACATGTGCTGGCCTGGACTAGTGCTAGCCGGAACAGGTAAATTGCCACGTGGGGTGCCTCCGGTGAGCTAAGCCGTAAAACTGACTGCCACATTGTGACAACAGAAAATGCGGGAGTCTATTCCAATTTACTCTTTTTTTAACAGCCTAAAACGCCAGACGTTCCCTGCATGGCTTTCGTGCCTCCTCGGCCCAAATGCTGCCGGGCCAGCTCACATTGCCGCAGTCTGTACCTCTCACTGTGCCACGGGATGCTTGCAAAGTATGAGTTAGCTTCCGTAAGACCGCAATTCTGCACTAAAAATAGGGCAATGTTTTAAATGCGTTAGCATTCAATACCCCGGTGCACGCAGCTGTCTTTCATTTGGAAGGTCGTGATTTGGACCGGACTGGTTTTGTGAGAACGCAACACGGTTCCCGCCGTGCTCTTTCGCTCTGTTTGTTTGCTCGTTACGTCCACTGTTCTTGCAGAGGACGCGACGGGCACGATGACATGAGGCACAGTTCATTGCGCATGTGCCTTCGTGCATCTCCCAAATCATTTGGAAAAGCGCACGCACAGATTTGGTTTTCGCGGTTGTTGCGTCATCTTCCAGCTCACGGCAACTTTGAAACTGCGCTCGCATTATAAAATTAATGCAACTACACATATCTAAGTGGCGCACAGAATGTCCGAGGGTTCAAGAAGTTTCCTGCTCATCATACTTCAGTGCAAAATCTACATTTCATGAATGCAGACCGAACAATATGCGGACCGGAGGCGGCGATTGAGGGAAGCTGTGATAGGTGCGTCTGAAACCACCGATGCCCAAGAGAACAGACTGACTCTCCAAAGACAACAGTAGGAGGATCAATGCGAGGTGGGAATTCCCATCCTTCACCGAGTCGGAACTCTCACGCTAAATGCCACAGCATTTCGTCAAGAACCAGAGTAACGATGGCAGCGATTTCGGCATCATTTTTTTCCTCTCCCGACAGAACCATTTAACTTTATAAAGAAATTAAAGTTAAATTATAGAATCTCTTTTTTGTGTGCCAATAAAGACCCATCCCCTCAGTGCCTCCTCCTCTATGCTTATGAAGTTTAAAAACCAACAGTAACAGCTGCCAAATTCGTTCCAAACCAAAAAAAGACTTGCCATAATGCCCACCAATCACTTTAAACTTCCAAATGTACCGACGTGTGTGATTTAAACTTTGAATTTACTGATGTTCATCAATTTTCAACTTGAAATCAAAACAAAATATTTATGGCGAACTGCTAGGCAATTGTGTTGCATACATGAAACATTCTAGCATCGCAAAAGTTTAGCAATATTCAGAGTTTCGAGACGCCCGACGCCTATGTTCACGACACTTTTCATCAGATAGTTTAATCTGTACCATATGTACACCTGACAGCTGTTCCTAGATTGAAGCGATACTACCGCTAATTGGGCCGATAAACCTGGCGATCTTCCAGAGACTTCCATACTCTTGAGCTCCTCTCCCTCTGTGCGCACAGGTGGCTGAGCTCCTCCTCGCCTACCCCTCTGGTCACATGACTTCACCATTAACCAATCAGTGTCGAGCACCCCGCTCCTCTTCTCCCACCTGTCAACCAATCAGTGTCAAGCCTCGCAGCCACACTTTTATCCAGGCTTCACTTTTCGGCTTCACGAAATGCCGAACACCATAGCCAAAGAATGTTTCACACTAAAAGTAAAGTTGACACCCAAAACGATGAACCATGAAGGCGTGTAGCAGAGGTCGGCATTTTAGGTTGCCCTCACTCACCCTCACCTCAAAGCCACACTCACCTCAGCCCCTCACTCACCCTCACCTTCACAGCCACACTCACCTCAGCCCCTCACTCACCCTCACCTTCACAGCCACACTCACCTCAGCCCCTCCACTGACCCTCACCCTCACAGCTACACTCACCCTCATCATCACAGTCACACTACTCACCTTCAGCCCTTCACTCACCCTCATTAAACCTCACAGCCCTCACGCACTCACCACCCTCACTGCTGTCACGCCCCTCACCGCCGTCACGCCCCTCACCGCCCTCATGCACTCACCGCCGTCACGCCCCTCACCGCCCTCATGCACTCACCGCCGTCACGCCCCTCACCGCCCTCATGCACTCACCACCCTCACGCCCCTCACCACCCCCACGCACCTCATGCACTCACCGCCCTCACGCCGCTCACGCAATCATGGCCCTCACGCCCCTCATACACTCACCACCCTCACGCCGCTCACACACTCATGGCCCTCACACACTCACCGCCCTCACGCACTCACCGCCCTCATGGACCTTGCGCCCCTCAGGCCCCTCATGCACCCACTGCCCTCGTGCCACTCACGCACTCATGGCCCTCATGCACTCATCGCCCTCACGCTTCTCACGCACTCATAGCCCTCACGCACTCATAGCCTTCACACCGCTCAAGCACTGACCACCCTCACGCCGCTCACGCACTCATGGCCTTCACGCCCCTCACGCACTCACCGCCCTCACGCACTCATACCCCTCACACACACACGGTCCTCACAGCCCTCACGGCCCTCACACCCTCACAGTCCTCACTCACCCTCACTCATGAATTTTCTTGGTTCAGAAACTCACTGACCCTCACCTCACCTGTGAAGATGAGGGCGAGCGAGGGTGAGTGAAGGCCCTCATGAGTGAGGTTTGCCGAGGTATGGCGTGTAGTGCCACGGTTTTTAAAATCCTATAAGCCCCAAACTTTTATTTTTTACACACCACTTCCATCAACCCCACCCTGTCATCAAATAAATTGCTTGCCTAAATCTTTAAAAAATAACAAGATTATGAAACCAGCAAAACCGGGTAAAGCAAAATTCCAGAATAACTAGCAAAGCGCACGGAAGAGTACTCTGTCAGTGATATAGATTGTCAGTATTCTGACTGCTTCGTTAGAGAGCTAAATGCACCAGTGTATAAGAGACAGGTGCATGCATCTGAAAACGGTGTAGCATCGCAATGATCGCAACCCGGAGCTTGGAGGAGAAGGCCGATATTAGGGAAAACGCTTGTGAGCCCTTTGGGACACTCACTTGGGCTTGGCCGCAGAGGGAGGCACTCTTCCCTCGCGTCTGTACCTCTCCTGGATGCTCTTCTCTTCCATTTGCCTGTACACAAGACAAAGAATTGTTACTGCTCGCACAAGAAGTTAAAATTCAAATTGGCTATTTCTGATTCGATTGTTCCCCGCACGCACCCCACAAGCACATGAGAATGCCCCCCCTCCACCCCCACAGCATCCCTAATAAATAAACGAGCATATAAATACCACGAGCACCAATTGGGGTTTTCTAAAATAATTAAGTGCACAGCCACGCAACCCCAGCCTTTAGCAGAATTTAAACAGATTCAGTACCACTAGCTCAATTTTCTGTTGAGTGTTATTTATGTGAATACCATCCGGCTCGTCACATGCATACTTCTGCAACATTTATATTCTACTTACTGCAACTTGAAATCTCCACACATCAAAGCGATCCAATTGAAAACTTGGTATATAAGGTAAAGTATCTTAATATAAGTCCAATAAAGCCATGCCACACCATTTGCCACACACCCAGCACAACAGAAAAAATTGCAGTTTGGTTCTGCTTCATCAGCTAAAGCAAAAAAAAGCTACAGCTGTAACGTTGTAGGATGGTCCACACGTGTTTTCTAGTACAGCAGCTGTCACGCACTAACCCAAGTTATGCTCCTTTTTTATGGATGCCTCACAATTGCAACATTGAACAACAAATGAAATCAATTTTGGTATCAGATTCAAACGTTGAGCCATTAAAAAAACACTCACACCCCCCAAAATTTATTTTTTATTTTTTGCCACGCAATTTATTATGGTCTCAGAAGACTACCCAATCAATTTTCTGCTACAGCATCACATATATTTTTAATAAAGTAAAAAAACGCAACTGCTCGAAACCAAAATTGAAACTGGACTGGGGAGGAAGAAGAAACAAAGAAAATAGGTGCCAGAAGTCACGCGACTGTGATTCTTTTTTTTTTTAACAATCAACGTATTTGCAGCTTTTTAGAAGCCACAAAAAAATGGGCATCATATTTATTTTCTATTTTTAATATTGTGTGTGCACCTTCGATGACCCACGACTTTGATTATCTCTGGTTGTTGTGCGTAAACCACAGAAAACAGCACATGACTACGGAGAAGAGACGGAGCGCAACTCAAACCAGCCAGTTCTCGATCAGCGGTTTTCAGGTAAAGAGAAAATGAATTTCGAGCCGCAAATTGTGTTCTGGGTAGTTGTGTTGTCATATGTCGTGTACAAATAAGAACTATAAATGCCCTATCAGTGTCCCTTTCAAGGGATGTGCCAAAAAATGAAAGCACTTATCATAACATGAAAATCTTTCCACAATGTAGCTAGGAAACGAGCAAGCTCAAAAAGACTTAAGACCGGTATACACTGAAACCTGAATAAATACACTGCATCTGTTTGCACCTAGCTCGTTTCTATAGTTCAGCCCGAGTCTAATCTCGGAAGAATTGGTAGAAATTATGTTTTAAGCTCCCTAAACGAGCATGTGTTCCATCAAAAATGAACTGATGAGCATGCTGGATGAAGTCAGCAGAGAAAAAAAGACAATGAACATGCAAACAAAGAAAAATAGCAGTGTACCTTCAACATACTACTCGCATCATCCCTCGTTTAACATGTTCATTCTTTCTCTTTTTTCGCTTTTCCCCATTTCGTCGAGTCTTTTATAATAAAATTATTTTCAGACATTACTAGTGTTGATGAGACAGTCGAAATCCTCAGAACTATCTTCAATCCCTTATCCTTTGCTATTTACACTTCTGCATTGTTGTTATTATTAGCCTTTCGACACACCCCACCCAGCTGCTATTTATCGCGAGCTAACGAAAGACGAAACGCAACGGAATAAGTCGTCGGCGAGGCAACCCGCCACCCAACCGAAACCGCGAAGGGAGCTGAAGCGCCGGGTGTGCTCACACAAGGTAGGACATGAAGTATCCGACGAGGACGATGAAGCCGAAGGAGAGGGCCACGGAGAGGGCAGGCAGCACCTCGTAGCGGGTCAGGTGGTCCCTCAGCACGTCACCCATGAGCACCAGGCGCCGTAGCAGGCGCCCCAGCAGGCCCCGGGCATGCTCGTCTGCCAGCACCCCGAGGCGCGCGTCGTGGGGAAGCGCATCCGAGGACTGCAGCAGCCGCGACAGCGCATTCTCCAGCTCCTGCTTCGTCTCATTCAGCTGCACAGGAGAAGAAGTGTTTGTGCTCAGCGTCAAATATTAAATGCGTACCATTTAGAGCACCAGCTCTTAGTGCTTCTGTGTCCGAGCCTGACACGTAGCCCGGATGACAAAGCTACGTCGACGACATCACAGTGTTCCCGTGCTAGCATCGGCGTTCTAAAAAGTTTGTCGTAACGTCTCTATGTGAACACTGTGATGACGTCGCAGTGTTTAAGTGACAGTCATTGTGTGACACTGGTAATGTGGCCATCGTGTGACACATGGTCATGTGACATCACATGACACAGTGATGTCGCATGACACGGTCACATCATGTGATGCGACGATGCCACAGAAGAGGTATAGAAGCTATTGATTTAGAGTGCTTTAACGCTGTCAAGGCTGCGTGCACAAGCACATGTCTCGTTTGACGTTCTTTTCACATCATGGTGCATGCAATGAGATGTAAGACTATGTTACATGCTCTTGCAGCACCGCAAAAGCTTTGTTAACCTTGACAATGTATAGCATAAAATAGTTGGCATTGAGTATAGTGGCAGCAACTCACAACCAGTAGGCGCATTGCGTCTCCGTGTGCATTTGGACACTCCTTTTCTCGACAAAACATATGAATGTACGTTTTCGGGGTTTCATAAGCTCCGAGGACTGCTAGGGTCCCAGCAGTAGCAGTGTGTATTACTGATCGTACAATGCACAGTTACAAGGTGAACACCAACACTATAGGGTCATTTGCATCGATGCGATCGTGTTTAAACGGAGACTCAAATGCTCCACCTCGCAAAAGTCTGCAGTGCCGACCAATGGCGAATTCGCATGGTTCTTTCAGCGTAGTCTTGAGCACCCTTTCCACAGCACTCGAGAACAGTTGGTGGAAAGGGAGCGTGGTGGCCTCATCGGTTAGTTCTTTCCGAGGGCGCCCCTCCCTCTCAGAGAGCTTCCTATCACTCCTCCACCCTAAAATATAAGGCAAGCACCCACTCAAAATTTTAAGATAATCACGAAAAAATGGGGGATGAGTGCCTGTCCGGTCATCAATTTCACATATAAATGTACCGTGCATATTTTTTAGATCTCACAAATTTGGGAATGGGCACTTAGTGTGGAATGGGGCAGACGTGCGGTATTCTACAGTAGTCATCGAAGTGCAGAGCGGCGCACTCTGATGGTTCTGTCGAGACCGGTTATAGAGAAGTCGGTTATAATGAAATTGAGGCTACAGCGAAGCAATCACGATTTCCCATTCCCTTTTGCTCTTCGTTAACCGAAGTCCATTATAAAGAAATAGCAGATATAGCAAAGTGATTTCCGATCCCCGTTGACTTCGTTGTAACCGGTCTCAACAGTATGTAGTGTGTGGACTGTTATCACGTGGTTTTATTGACGATGGCAGCAGCAGTGGTCTGCGGTGGACTGCGGTGCACGGGATGATGGCGATGGATATCTGGTTCTACAAAGTGCATGTGCATTCTACGGTGCAAGGATTACAACGGACGGGACATTCACTTGTGACCGTGACAGGAAAACTCGACATGACAAGTATTCCTAGTGCTTTTATGAGATTGTATATCTCATGGCGGTGAACCTGCATCTCGGCCTAACCAAAGAAGAAACAGCTCGCACAGCTCGCCGCTGTTTTACCTGCTTTCGTGGTCGCTCCAAAAACTTTTCAGGCTAGGTAAAAGTGTGTTCAAAGTTTTCTATTCTAAAATAAAGGAAGAGCCGACAATAATGCACTGTGATTTGTGTCACATGGCGATACATGCTATGTCTTGTGGGTGATGCTTGCACGATACTCTGCCGTGAGAAAAATGTGGTTTATTAATTTGATATTTGCCTGTTCTGCCGTACGCATGACTGCTGTCACATCGCTGTCGCATCGCTGCCGTACGCTGTCACATCGCATTCACTGTCAAAGACGTTATGAGTTGACAACTATTTCCTAACATCGGTGTTCCTTCCGTTCTGCGAAGATCAATGAGCATGCTGCTGATTTCTCTTTTTTTTCTAACATGCTATTATTTTATTTTGTTGTGAGCGTAAATGCCGCTTAATCATCCATTCTACGCAGTAAAATCGTTTTTTTTTTATCCATTACCAATGTCAAGAAGTTTTACTTCCGTGGCTGGCCCGAGGATGTCGGAGTGCTTTGAGCCCAGCAGTTGTGATTGGCTGAAAAGGATCCCGAGTAGCTCTGGCAGCGAGGAGGGGGCGCTTTGTTGAATCAAGGTCAGAGGAGAGAGACGGCCACGCAAATTCGCCATAAGCTAAGAGTCTGTGGCTTCGGAAAGCGTCTTCTATGCACAGTGCACAAACTTCGTGAAGCATTCCAGTTTCGAGTTCCGTGTCACAGTGGCGTGATCCATGCCAAACGACAGTGCAGCTACCACTTGTCTTTGTGTGCTGCACGCACGAAACAAGAAGGTTGCGCAAGAGCCTGCACCTTGCAACTGACGAGGCACCCGACATTCCTTCCGAATGCACTCACCGACTTGCCTTTTCCCGTCTTACGCCACTTTGCTCCTTGCCCAGTCGCTCGCTGCACAGTTAATTGTTTAGTTTTTTGGTCGCCTCTTTTTCCTTTCGCCCTGCCCACTTTGATCTTACAGATCAGCGAAGGCCAGGGTGCCTAGCAAATGCTATAGGTGTAACATCATGGTTTCGTAATGCGTTTTCTTGGAACATGCGGTGTTCACGTGACGAAGAGAAATTTCCATGCACCATACATAAGGCTTCTATAGTCCGTTGCTACCTAAGAACAAAGGGCATGGTAAAACGGGCCGGGGAGGAGGAAGCAGACGGAACGCTAAAGAGAGAAGGAGGTTTCCCCCTCTCTTCTCAAGCGTTCCGTCTGCCTCCTCCTCCCCGGCCCGTCTTACACTGGCCCCTCGCTCTTAGGTTGCAACAGACTATAGATGTTTGAGGGCAATCGTCAAAAAATAAAGTATCGTTATCCTTATTCTTACCCTGTGGAGGTCGTCTTCCCAGGGGGAGTCGATCCACTGGTACTGGACCATGTTCTGGTTCCTCCGCCAGATGATGACCAGGTGCAGCATCGGGTCCTTGGGGGACTCCTCCCCGGAGCTCAAGGTGTTCACAAACTCCGCCTGCTTCTCCTTGTACACAAAGGTGAACCTGCACGGGTGCATGACACAAAGGCGCTTTGGGGGCCCACTGTGGCGTCTCCCTAAGGGTGGACGCCTAAACACTCGACTGCAAAGAATTGCCACTACAGAACATGTGTCACCAAATGAACGCTCCCCAAAAGAAAAATATGGGGCTGCGTTTTTGTGGAGCAAGAACGCAACAGCATTTAGACATTTTTTTTATACAAGTCATATTTTGTGGATTAAACTGAGACGGACCTCGTTCGTTCACTCAGCCCTTGGTCGCAGCAGAAGGAGCCCACATTGCTTCTCTGTCTTTAGCCAAACTCTGTTTTCTCTATTCCGGCATCTCATTGACATGACGAACACACTGGGGCTTAGTGGGCCGCCGCTTCCGTGCATCGATGTGCTCTTCAGTCCTTTCTCTTGAGAGGCATTGTGAAGACGACTGGAGTGCTTTTGGCAGGCGTAGACCCCTTTCAACGACTTCTAGCGCAGACCCCTTTCAAAAATGTGCCCCTTGTTGGCAGCTGTGGAGTCCCTGCACAAGGGCGTACACAAGCGCCAGCTCGTTGCATTTGATTGCACCTCTGCTGCGCGAGCCCCCGGGAAGCGGAAGCAGACGTCGAACTTGCACGCCCTGTGGTGTGGGCCAGTGGAAGAAAGGTTATCACATTTAATGACCGTCGCTTCGAAAGTCTCACCCTCAGTGCAGTGGTTCAGAGTCAGGCTCACAATCTCATAATCCAGGATTCTATTCCCCTCTTGGGGGTTTGGTATAGCATTGTCTACTCTTCTCAATTTATCCACTTATCACTCCCCCGCATGTGCCCATTCTTCTTCGTGTTGAATATTTTAATATTTCTGGGGGGGAATGAGGGGCTAAAAGAAATGCGCATTAAAAAAAATTACAGGAGGACACTCAAGACAGCTTACGAGTAGGAAGGCGAAAGCATTGTAGCCCCGCGGGAGAAATGTTTTAGAGTAATGTTTCTTTATGTATTAAAGTTTAGGACGACGTACGGGATGACATTGGGGACGACGTCTTAGAGATTGACGCCAAGTACGGCACCTAGGACGACATCTAGGACAACGTAGAGGATGACGTCAAGGACAGCGTCTAGGACGACGCCGAGAACGATCTTTTAAACGGTCTCAAGGACAACATCTAGGACGTCAAGAATGGTGTCTAGAACGACGTCAAGAACAACATCTAGGACGACCTTAAGAACAACGTCTAGGGCGACGTAGAGAATGATGCCTAGAAGAGGACACTTAAGGAGGTTGTGGTATATTTGCGTGGACATTTGCCTGCGGAAGCCGCTGTAGATGACGCTACTGCCGATGTTAAGGCCGTAGATGTAGATACCATCGCCTCACAGTCCATCGCATGAAGCACACAACGACTTGACTAATGTAGAAGTTTGGGCTACTTGGTATCTCATGATTAAAAATTGAAACAGCATAGGGACACAGACAAGAACAAGAAGGTAGACGGACAAGGTGCTGACTTACAACTGAAGTATATTCGTGCTAACAGACGTTAGCACAAATAAACTTCAACTGCAAGTCAGCACCCTGTTCGTCTAGCTTCTTGTTCTTGTATGTGTCCTTGTGCTGTTTTAATTTTTAAACACACAACGAGCACAGAAGTAGTATGAAGCGCACCTTTTGCTCATGGCACACCGGCGCTGACATCACGCTCCTGCACCTGGGCTTGAGCAACGCGTGCTTGATGACATATTTTTATGGCCACCTTTCGGGAAGAACAATGCTGCTTTTTCGTGTTATGAAACAAGTAAAGTTGTCCTAGAGGTCTAGGAGAACCTCTAGGACGACCTCAAGGATGACGTCAAGTACAGTCAAGTACAATGCCGTCCTTGAGCATACAATTGAGCGTCGCATGCCGCTCAATCGTATTTTTATGGCCATATACGCTGCTTTTTCACTCAATGGGACAACTAATGCTTTCGCCTTAAAGGGTTGGCCTACACAAAGTAGGGTTTCCGATATTGTCGAACTAACCAATATGCTTCTCTGTATCAACCGCTTCATGGAGTGTGCCGGTCTAAAACGGTGAAGCCTGACACACATGCGCCGTTCCAAGCAGTGAGGCTTGATGCTAAGAGCAGCGGGACGACAGACACACGGTTGACTGTTCTAGAAATTTTAAGAGTGACACGGCCAATGCAAGTGAGAAGTAAAGTTTTGGCTAGGGTCACGAGGGATGCTGCAATATAAATGTTTGTACAGATTTATTTTCCTCCAGTTCTGCAAAAATCAAGGTCGGCCTACATTAAAATATATTTTTATCTATTATAAATCTTGGCGAGTTTTTTAGTGCTATATGCATTGACCTATGTTCCAAGACGACCTATATTCGAGTGAATATGATACTTGTGCGCTTCCCTCAACACTGTCTCATTGAGAATCAACAGCAGAGGGTAAGCAGTTGTCCCGTGCAGGTAGGGAAGCGACAAGCGAAAGCAGGGCATCCATAGCCTTTGTTGGCGCTGCCAATGCCACACAAAGAGATAGGGAAAGGCGAATCTGTGGCATGAAAAGAAAGGGTGGTGAGGTGCGCACCTGACTCGCTCGGTGGGGAAGCCCTTCTGCTGGACGTAGTCCCTGAGCTGTGCCCGGTGGGGGTCGTGCTTCGCGGTGTTGGCGGTCACGAGCACGACGCACAAACGGCGACGGGACCTCAGCGCTTCCGGTGGGCACAGCTCATCGAAGAGCAGCTGGGAGGACAGCCGCGGCAAAATCAGAAACCTGGACGAGGAGGGAACAAGGGCATGTCACAAACTTTGTTCTGCTACAGGTGATTCATGTTGATGTGCAAAGCAGCCCACGTGCCCGGCTTCTTAGAAATGTGTGTTACTCTGTAATTTTAGGCCGACTAAGCACACAGTCAAGAAACAACACAGCAAGCAACTACCGCAATATCCCGACTTGTAGCTCATCACCGAGTCATTGCCCACTCCACTCTTTTGGAGAATATTGATAGCCAAATCTTGCAAAGGACTACTTTGTGCACATAGTATTAAGTGCGGCGGCACAGCAGCTTGGGCCAGAAGCCACCACGGCCGAGGGCCAGAAGCAGTGTGGTCACTCACCGATTCGCACTGAGCACGTCCCTGAGCGCCTGAGGGTCCAGCTCGGCCATGCTGAGCAAGGCCACGGGTCCGGCCGTGTGCTCGTTGAACACCAGGAGCGACTCCTGCCGGGGTCCCACGCCGGCATAGCGGCGCCGCAGGGACTCCGACTCTGGGCGTCCCAGGCGCACGTAGCCAAAGCGCACCCGCTCCCGGAACTGGAACGCAGCCAGCAGGTAGCGCAACCGCACCGACGCCGACGGGCTGAACACCACCGCCCGAACACGGTTGTCCGACCTGGGCGAGAGGGCCACCGTCGGGCAGAGCAGAATTAATCAAAAGTGTAATTGACCACTTCGGTTAGGCAATTTCTTCAGCCATACATTGCGTATACAGGGTGTGTGCCCCATTTCCGGCCGCCATGACAGGGATATAGAAATACTTCCGATCCTCCTATGTTCACTTTGCGTTTTGATGGGAGGGTGCGCAACGAGTCTTAGCTCTTCAGCAAGCAATTCCGTGAGAGCTAGGCTCTAGAAATGCCCCAGTGTCATGCTGGTAAGTTGCCGATAGATACTGGCACGAAAAGAATGTCACAGGTGAAGTTATTTCGATTATCTCGAGACGAGGGACGCTGCCGAGCCTGGGTAATCACAGGACGACGGCATTGGCAGACAGTGCTAGTCTGCTTCGATGTGCTGCCGACAAATAGCGCAACGCGACAAGTGCGATAATGCGTTGCCACGGTGCCTCAACCGACCCATTTCCGTACAATGATAGGCCATTACTGCACATAAAAATGCAATGTGCACAATGATCTGGGAAAAAAACCTTGACTGACAAGGCAAGCGAGCCAAAACACTAAAAAATTGTGCATTACAGACTCACGTTGTGCTAAAAGAAGCGTAATAACAACTTTCGGATGATTGTCTGCTAAAACCAATACCAGGCTCGACGACCCCTGAGGGGAAGCTTGGCACATATCTTCGACACCAGGGGGAGGTAGGTGCCCCCCTGATGCCTTGCCGTTCACGAAGCAGCTGAACGCGTCTAGGGATTTGTAGGTTTTAAGTCGTTTCCAGGTATATGAACCAGGCTAGTCGAACAGTTAGCCCTGAAGATGCCCCCTGATAGCTTCGGCAGATTTGTCATTTCTTTGAGGAACAAGCGCTCTTTCTTTTCACCCAAGGGATCAGGAAGGCATGTCGATCCCGTATAAGTAACTTTCGGGAGGTACCACAGTTACTCCTCGGTGATGAGACCTTTAAAGTATGCGCTACTCGCCGAGGGTCCTCAAAAACAAGCAAAAACAATAGCCAACCGGAAGCTTGTGTGACAATGTGCGCGTTTCACTGTGTTACTTTTCTTGTTGCGCTGGTTTTTACTGATCTGTGCTTTGCTGCAGGCAGCACATGCTTTTTACATGATATGCTGTAACATCATTTGCGTTTCTCTTTTTTTTTTTTTTTTCCCCTCCCCCATTTTAATGCTTTCATGGGCGCTGTGAGATACCTGAAATAAATAAATAAAAGTAACAGTCTTCCCCCAGAAGTTAGGCTATTATTTGTTTTTGTTTACCTCCGCACACCCTGTATAGCGGGAACTCTCAAGATTTTCGATTTAAAGGAACGCCTGCCTCTCTTGATTCAGGCTTCCCGTCACATTTAACGAGAAACCCTGAAACAAGAAGCTGTGCACAGATTCAGGTTTTCCTGCTATCTATAGCTATCGAGCCACAACTGACGGACGCGCACAATCTGAGAGTTTGGTGGCCCTAGAAATGCCACTGCACATGGAAGTAAGGGTGCCCCACCCACCATCCAGAGAGGAAGTCGTCGAGGGCGGCGACATCGTCAACTATTGTGACGGTGTCCCGGGGAAACAGCTGCCTGCAGAAGTCCACCGCGTTGACAAGGCTGAGCTGGTCCTGGCGGTAGTGGATGGGCCGCCCCTCCACCAGAGCCACCAAGTAGGGCAGGCCCCCGACCCCGATGCGCTGCGCCAGGGGGGCCTCGTGCTGGGCGTGAATCGTCGCAAACCCCACACCTGCGGTCGCAAGGGGCCCACGCTCTAACACGAACTTCCGTGCTGCGCAGCTTGCACAACCGCTCGATCGCCACTTTGCCACATCATGCTCGCACATCGTCTACCACTGCGTGTCGGTGCACCACGTCTGCATTCCGTCGGTACAACCTAGCGCAGGCTCAAGAGATCGACCAAAGTTCTGTCAGGATCTAGTACCGAGAGACACTGTAAGGTGCACGCACAAATGGGTGGGAAAAAGGGAAGGTGCAAAACTGCAGTACAGTTGAGCGGCCGTGTCCGCTTCTCTGCGGCTTCGTTTGGATTAAAACATAAGGAGCGTGTAGGTAGAGACTTAAAAAACACGTACTAGTCTGTGTTCTTGTCCTTTTTGTGTTCATTTTTTCTGTTTTATTAAAACTTTGTTTGGACCTTTTAAAGAAAGGAAGGGCTGCAAAGGACAGATAGAAGGAAAGGACAACATATTGCCTCCGAACACAGCTGTGTTTCTAACATTGAATGTTGTCCCTTCCTTTTATATGGCTTTGTTTTTCTTCCCTGTCTCAGGTTAATTTAAATTAAGTAAACTTTTCACCAGCTGGCCTCTGGACGAATCATTTTGAGGAATACATCAATCACGAGGTACTGCAGTAAGTTTTACAAATTGAAAAAAGATACTATGTTAAGCCTGCATTTTGTCTAACTGCGCCGTAGGTTGCGCTCATGTGAGTCTTGTGCTCATGTGTAGTCCTGTGCTCATGTCTAGATTGCAAAGCCATACAAAATGAGTAAGCTTTCAAAGTAATCTTGATGATATTCTGCGGGTTTGGTAACCAAGAATTACCTAAATAATGTCTCACTTAACCCCTTGGCTACTAATCACGAGTGTCACTCGTGCCCTCCATTACAGACCAGAAAGCACGGCCACAAGTCTGGCTCATGTTTTGGTCTCGAAGCTTGTCTTGTACACTCTCCGGCAGATGGCAGTGCTACTACTATAACAAAATGGCAGAGTCAGAGTATCGCCCTCCTTTCTCTCTCACGCCAACTCTTCAGTGGCGGAGAAGGGATCACACACAAAATATGTCTAAAGCGGCAGCGGGGAAACGACCTTGCGTAGCACCGGGTATGGGGCGAGACATACTTGCTGTTCTGCATTCGTGGAATGTAGATCTTACGCTGAAGTGACGAGGAGGAAGCTTCGTGAATCTTCAAATATTGTGTGCCACTTAGACATATAGAAATGTGTTCTTTTTATAATGCAAGCACTGTTTTAAAGCGGCTATAAAGAAACAGACAAGACAATGACTGATGATGCAGAGCGCGTGCACGTTCATAGGATTTGAGAGAAGCACAATGGCGCATGTGCGGTGCCACCGCCATATTTGCGGCGAATTGCCACCACACATGTCGCACCTCCTGCACGAGCGAAGGTCGCTTCTTTAACGATACTTGGAAGCCCAAATTTGAGACCGTTGCGATGCCCTGCTTTGCATGCAAAGCATATATAGTTACTCCATATTGCTCTGCCCCCTTCAGTTACTTTGTTTTTTTTTAATTTTCACTAAAGAAACTTAATTTTGCACAAAATAATAAGACAAAAAGAAAGCTCTAAAAAAAAAAAAGAGGCGACATGGCCCGACATTTTAATGCGGAGGTCCGCTTTAGCTGACAAAGATGTACAGAAACTTTTATCTGAAAGTGAAGAGTGTTCTACTATTTCCGATGATGAGTTGTACCATCTCTTTGATGACCCTGAAACTTTATTTAAAATTAGTAATTTGCACGAAAATTAAAGGACACGTTCACCAGACCTGCAGATGTTGTTGGCTGCTCTCCACCCTCCTGAACGATTATAACAGAACAGCTGAACTACTTAATGGACACAACATATGGCCAGGAGTTAAAAGTGACAGACACACACAGCATCTGGAGGCCAATTGAGCGTCTCTTTCAGTTTTGTGCAAATTGGTTTTAAATAAAACTTTGCTTCATGAAAAAAACGTTATGGAAAAAAAAAATTAGTATACAATGAATTAAAAGGAAAAAACTCACAGCACATTTTTATTTGGCCTAAATAGTCACACAGTGTTCCAATGCTACAGGTACTCTCTGACAGCAGATACAAAACTGCAATCATTTTTAATTGCTTCTCTGTAATGAGTGCGAGATGGGTCTTGAGCCATGATAAGCGAAGAAGGAAAGGCCCTCTGCAAGGTTCCCAGTAGAAAGAGCAGAATGAGGCAATCTTACCGAGGGGTTCCATCTCTTGGACGATCCGTTGCCAGATGGGCTCGACGTGTAGGCACGGGAAGCATAGGTCGCCGTAGAAAAGGACGAAATATGGCTTGTAGTTGCTGTCCGGCACCACCCGATTCTCGTAAGCCCTGCGAGAAAGTACTCAATTACTGGAGGAATTTACAAGCAGAACAAACTCACACAGGAGACACTGACAGAAAAATCAAGATTGGAGTCTGATTTTACCTACAGTGAAACTGTCCTAATTGTACTACTTCAGTGCTCTAAAAGTGCCCAGTGGTCTTACTATAGATGGTTTTATGCAGATGTGCGAGCAAAACATCAAATATATTGCATAAACATCACCACCTGCAGCCGTGTAATGCACAGTACACACACGTCAAAGACCTGCGACAACTAACTGCTTCGCGGGACACACGCGTGCCCATGTTCTGGACGCATTATTGTGAATGTGTCATAGTTGCCGTCTCCTAGAGGCTAATCCCGTTCATTTCGGCATACCGATGCCCTCTGCTGCAACGAAGTTTAGCTTACAAACTTTGGCTGTGCTTCCAAACAATACTTGCACTAAGCCTGTTTGTGTCGTGAACCCCGTGACTCCCTGTGCCACTGATCTCTATGACAATTGCTGCATCGCACATCCCCACTTGTTCGCTGCAGCGCGATTTAGGCTACTGGACGGCCATCTTGCATGCCGTTTTTTTTTCGTTTTGCTAGCGTTGCCAAGGCCGGCGGCAGCGTGCTAAAGGCACATTTTCTACTCGTTCGTCATCATTTGCCAAAGACGTTCTTTAAGATCCTGTGTGAGCGTGATACTCGCCGTTGAGAACACGTGGAAATTTTTACGAAAGCGCAATGCCACAGGAAAAAGGCACAACTTGCCTTGAAAGTTGTGCCTTACGGGCACAACTTGCAACCTGGCGGCGTGTTCAAAGCTTCCTTGGTACGCCCAAGTGCTGTGTCTCTGTGCCTTCGCATGCTTGGATACCGATCAAGAATCTACGCCGTGTGAATGTGTTTTGCGAGTGCAATGTGCGTGAAGCCGTATGTGCCTCTGGATCAGCGTCTTACTTTACTCCGACGACTGTATACTTGCAGCACTCGCGGTCCAGAAACGAGCTTAATTCAGCATTCAGTAGCGACGGAAGAGGGGGGGGGGGAAGGTATGTCTTTTTCTCGTCCTTAGACGATTTACAGAATACTGCGCGCAACAGCTCATCATCACTGATCAGTGCTGGCTCATTATCAACCAACTTAATTGCACTTGACGCTTGAGCACAGTTCGCCTATTGTGATTGGTCAACAGATTGCACACGACCATATGGGCCGCGCTTCAAAGATTTTAATTCTCGCCGTCTTGTACCTTCGAAAACCCTCCTTGCTCCACAGCATTGCTCTATTCGTGCTCCCATGTGATCCATTAGAGTAGATTTTGAACATAGCCATGGTTAATAGCACATAAGAGCATGTACAGATTTCCCCCCCCCATATTGATAGCAACTCACCGGAACACCTGGACGATCCAGAACTCTGTGGCCGATATCTATATATATGATCTAAAGACATCTACACGCAACACACCTTCAAAACTTTGGCGAGGCGTCGATTCTTGATCGATATCCAAGCGTGAGAAGGCACAAAGATGCAGCACTCGGTGTTAGGAAGCTTTGATCACGCCGCGAGACCGGCAACACTTGCTTTCGACGAGTTGTACCATTACATACGGCTTCACGCATATTGCACTCACAAAACACATCCACATGGCGTCGATTCTTGGTCGGTATCCAAGCGTGCGAAGGCACAGAGACACAGCACTTCAGCGTGCCAAATAAGCTTTGAAAACGCCGCAAGACTGTGAAACTTGCTTTCAACGAGTTGTGCCTTTTTCCTGCGGCATTGCACTTTCGTAAAAATTTCCACGTGTTCTCAATGGCAAGTATCACACCTCACACAGGATCTTAAAGAATGTCTTCGGCGAGTGACGACGAACGAGTAGAAAACATGTTTTTAGCACGCTGCCACCGGCCTCTGCAACACTAGCAAAACGAAAAAAAAAAGGCATGCAAGATGGCCGTCCGGCGGCCGCACTCGCGAAGCGGGGATGCGCGATCCAGCAATTGTTAGTGAGATCAATGGCCTGTCCACGTAGGTGTTGATGTCATGGATGGATGGATGGATGCTAACCAGAGCCCTGTATACAGAGAGTTTGGTCAATGGGAGGCGCGGGCAGAACCAGGGCATGCACGAGACTCGGAAAGAGGGCTTGGCATGCTCTCTTGACCAACCAGAAGCCGAAAAGAATCCCCTAGCGGTGGTAGCGAGAAACAGTTCTGATCAAACCCATATGTTCGTATATGGTTTTAATAAGCGCGTAAGAGTGAAGTGTAGTAACTCTTTGTGGTTGAAAATAGGGTGCACGTGATGTTTCGATCATGATCATGCAAAAAGATGTAAGAAACGAATGCGCTGCTCAACTCTGTTTCGCTCAAACAGAGTGGGACCGCTCAAACAGCAGATTCCCGGCCCTCAGCGCTTGGTGTAAGGATTATGTCGATCATTCCGCTAGTCGCACTCTTCCACCATCATTTTGGATGAGCGCGATTGAAACATCACGTGTACCATATTTTCGGTCACCCAGAGTTACTCCGATGCACTTATCAGGTTTGTTTCTCGCGACCACCGGCAGGGTAATATTTCCGGCTTCTGGTTGGTGACATTCGAATTTCTGAAGAAGCCCTGGAGCACGGCCAGTCCGCTTTCAGCCAATGGCACCTCCTCATTTGTCTCCTATACTTCCCAACGGATGGCCAAACTATCTACAAATACGGCTCTGATGCTAACAGCTGTACCCTTTATATCGGGCGGTAGCTTGTGCCACCTAGCCTAGAAATTAAAAACCAAAAGTATGATTTCTTTACTTCGACAATATACTTACCCTCAGCAACTATCGCCAGGCAGTGTAGGATATCACCAGAATAACCTTTGGGGAATCAAGCATAAAAACTAAAAACTTCACCCCCTAGCTGCCTCTTCTTGCCGGCGAGGGGGCTGCCAATTTTCCTCTGGTCAAACCTTCTCGGGATTACCCCAGCACCGGACCCACTGGGAGACAGGGTTGAGAATTTGGGCCGGAGTCACACAAGAGGGGTTCCCGATTTTCCACTGTACCGCCTGTCCCCAACTCTGCTAGTTAGTTGTGCATCATTCAGTTCTCCCTAGATAATTTTGACCAATATTCTAATCGACTCTTTGTTACTGTAATTCTTCTCTCTTCCGTCTTCCATCGTCGGCTGCAAAACCCAGGGGCCCGGCCAAATCCATTCCAGGGAGGGAAGGGCGATGCTCCATGCACTTCAAAACCAAGTGCTTTAGTGTGCCGTTCTCCTTATGACAGGCGGCACATAATGAGTCTGTCTCCTGAAATTTAGCCCTATACACCCTTGTCCTCAAAACTCCCATTCTCGCCTCCAACAGTAAATAACTTCCCAGTGAATTGTCAAACAAATTTTCCTTTCTTATGTCCTGTTTTCGTGACCTGTGAATTGTTAGATCTGATTTTTCCTGCATTCTTCTCTCCCACATTTTCCTTTCTGCCTCTTTCACTCCTTTCTTTACTGAAGTAGTCTTCTCAGCCCCATCACTAGTGTGAAGGTATTTAATTATAAGCTTTCAGTTTCGGTTTGTCCATTTTGTGTTAAAACTTTTCACGTATAAATACTTGAATACCTTCCGTGCCCACCGCGTATCACCCATTTCTGTCAACCTTTGTTCAAATTTCAACTTACTAATTGCTTCCCTGCTCTCAAAAGAAGACCAGCCCATATCTCCCTGTACTCCCTCATTTTGTGTCTTTCCATGTGCTCCCAGTGCCAATCTGCCTATGCCTCTTTGTCCAATCTCTGACACTGATTGAACCACTGATTTCAAGCATAGTGCCCCATTGTCAAAAGACAGTCCTCATACCATCTCTTTTCCATATACCCCTGCCACCTCAAATCTATTATAGTACCACAGTGACTTGAGCTTCATAATAGATGAATTTCTTTTTCCTTTTCTAATTATATTACCGTCATGTTCCTCTAGATATTTCCTTCCCTCATTGAGCCAGACTACCAGATGTTTGTATTTTCCTATGTGGTCTATTACAATGTCTTGTATCCTCAGGGGTTCCCTCTTCTCATCATTTAACACCATTACTCCAGACTTGTCACTACTAAAACTCATGCCCAAGGTGTTCCCTCCCTCTCCACATTTTCCAGCTAGTTCCTGTAATGTATCCTGGTTATCTGCCATAAGCACTATGTTGTCCGCACACATCAGTCCTGGTATTACCTGTACTACATTTCTCCCTCCTTCCATTTAACTCACATCAAAAGCTAGCTCTGCTCTAATTTCTTTTCCACTTCACTGAGGTGTATCATGAAGAGAAGAGGTGACAGTGAACAGCCCTGCCTGAGCCCTCTTTTTATTGCTTTGAGTTGTGTAGTTTCTGCTTCCCATGTTATAACTACCTTATTGTCTGTGTGCACCTGCTGCAAAAACCTAACCAAATTTACATCTAAATTATACTCCTTTAGCTAACCCCCGAGTTTTTCCTGTCTCACATTATTGTACGCTCCCTTGGTGTCCAAATAAGTCAACCCTAAAGGAGTTTAGTTCTTCATTGCTATTTCTATACATTGTGTGTTGACAAATAAGTTAGCTTCCAGTCTTCTATCTCTTCGGAATCCATTTTGGAGCTCGTCCAGCATTTGCATATCTTTTATCCCATTCCTCCATTCTCCATTTTACTATCTGCATAGCTAATCTGTATAGAACTGAAGTTACCATTATTGAGCAATATGACTTAGTGTTGTCTTTGTTTTCTCTGTCTTTATATATGTCTCATTTTACTTACTTTCCAATAATTGGGCACCTCTTCTCCCATAATTATTTGATTAATCACATGCAGCAACTTCAATTTGCTTGTTTTTCCTAGTGTCTTTATGAGTTCCATGGGTATGTCGTCTGGGCCTGTCGCTGTACCAGCTGGAACCTTACTTTCTGCCTTGTCCCATTCACTTGTGGTTGTCTCCAATGTTACACAATTCTGCTCCTCCTTTACACTGCTGCGGTCAGTGCTATCCACTGTCCCCCTCTGTTCAAGCTGGAAGAAAGCCTCTTTGATTGTCTGCTTAATATATTCCCGTGCCTCTTCCCCGTCTACTCTTCTCCCCTCCTGTGTGGTCAGTAAGTGTTCCAAACTCTCTGGCTTTCGCCCCTGCACTTTAATGTGCACCCAAAACCTTTTTGACACATTCCTATCTTTTTTTATTTATTCCCATCATCCACTGCACTCCTGCACTCCCAATTTTGGCCTGTATTAAAGCTGATGCCTCTCTTTTCCACTCTTGGAAGTTCTCCCATTTTGATGCTACTTCAGCTGGCAAGACTCCCCTTTTCTGTGGCCGCCTATGCTCCGTAGGTGCGTCTTGGTGCCGCAATATGGCTGCTTTGACCTCCTTATATCCCATCAGCTTTTTGGTTTCTCTCTTCGTTTTTGCTTCTCTTTGTTTAATTTGATGCTTCTCTAATTCTCTTTTAAAGATTCTTATTAGATGCTCATACGTCCATTCTCTTTCTGGTTGCTTCGATACCATGTACTTAATACTCTTAGATACTTTTTGTATTTGAGCTTCCCTTAGTTTCGGCTTACCCGCTTGTTCCCGAGCTTGTTGTTCTGGTTCAGATGTGCCAAATGTAACCTTAATTCTTTTGTGGTCACTCCCTAAGCTTTTTGTACTTTCCTCATCTATTTCCATACTTCCTAACCTGTCATACAGTTTGTGGGACATGAGGCAGTAATCTATTGTTGAGTGTGAGTTGTTTCATTCCCACATTATTCTTCCATCGCATTTTACTTGTGCATCAACTAACACTAGGTCCAGGGCATCACAGAAATCTTCTAACAACTTTCCGGTTGTATCTGTAAACCTGTCAAACTTTCTAAGTGGGCATTCATGTCTCCCATGATAATTATTTCCTGATTAAGGCCAATTTTTCTAATGTCCCTTATCAACACAACAAAGCCAATGTTGCCCACTGCAGCCAGACCATCTTGAACTGTCTCAACATATGACGTCTCACGTTTCCGCTGCAGACAGCTACTTGGCTGGTGAAGCACCACTGCTAAGCTGGTTTTCTTAATGCACATCATGCACTATAAGAATCGCATAAATGTATAGCGGTACACCACCCGTCCACACTGAAACCAGAAACAAGCTTTGATAAAGAATGCAATGCAACAGGCTTGAATGTGCCGACAGATACCAGATAGAACCAGAATGTTTCCCACACAACTCCGTTCATGACACTTGTCCATGTTGATCGTTCATGACACTCTTTCACGGCTGCTTTCATGATTGATTAAGACACATTGTGCATTAAAACCTTCTACTTACTTGAGCGTAATCGTCGCCTTGTGGAACACTGAGCCTTGGGCGAATTTAAACTGGAATTTCATGTTTCCTTTCGCAAACATACTTTCAAAGGGGTCAAACTCGAATCTGTTAAACTGGCTGTAATCCGGCTGCCTCCTAAAGTTTGGCGTGTCCTCCGTCTGTCCATACCTGTCGAAGCTTTCTTTGCGCTCCGGGTCTGTTAGGAGCTGAAAGATGAGAAAAGAGGCGACTTTTTCTAGCAAGGTCAATCGATGCAATGAACCCCAAATCTATACTCCATTCTCCCCTAAACTGACAGTGCGGTGGGATCTATGCACTCGCCAGACCAATCAACTTTCTCCCTTTCACCACCTAACCCCGCTCTCTGGACATCGGTACGGGCAGGACCATGATCACGTGGCGGATGGGAGACGTGCGACGGGTCCAAAGAGCATGTACTTTCCACAGCACTGTCAGCTTAGGGGTGAATGAAGTAGAGCACCACACCTTTGCTTAAATGCAGTGTCTAGAGTGCCGTCCGACGGCGCTCTTGCGGATCGTTCAAGTGCCATCCGACGGCGCTTTACGCCCGCAATCGAGCGCTGTCCTACCGAGAAAATGCCGTCCTTTGGTGAGGAATGTCTTGCTTTTGGCACTTTGTAGCCGAAGATAGTATGCCTACTTTTGCTGTACTTTGTTTTTTGCATTCAATTTTCTAATTATGTGTATTCTCAGATTTCATAAAACTTTCTTCATAACGAACAATATGTGAAAATTCAAGAATGACCTCTCCGACTCGTTTCAATATCGTAATGGTTAGCATGCCTGGCTAGTACTCTAAGGTCTCGCAAATATATAGGTTCAATATGCGTGCCCTAGAAAAGATTGTGACTTTTTCTATTTTTTTGTATTTAGCAGAGGCTGCTGCTGCCATTGGAGAATGTGAGATTTAAACTAAAATTTATTTTCAATCGCAATCGCAACATTCAAAAGAGTGCCACTTCAGCAAACTTGAAAAGGTTGCACACCTGCATTGCGCAGGCATAAGCATACATAAGAAAGCATGCTGCTCGCTCCTATAGCGTCTGTCTCGCTCGCGCTTTATTTTAAGACAAATTGTCGGTGAGCGGGCTGATGGAACCATGTCAGAATAAGAGTGATTTGTCCTTGGCACTTTCGGACGGCACTTAAACGCTTCGCAAAAGTACCGTCGAACGGCACTCTAGACACAGCGTTGCTTAAAAGTAGTGTCTATTCTACCGACAGCCAACAGAATAATTTTTTCCGAAATTCTACCGGTAGCCCCATTCCATTGGCTGCCTGACGCCTCCCACTGGCCCATCGACAGCTCACATTAGCTTGTTTCTCTAATGAGCCGCCCCAGACTGTAGCCCACAAAGCGGCATGTACTTTCAGAAAAATTATTTTGCCAGCTGCCAGTAGAATAGACACTGTCTTGCTTAAAGGAGCTGTGCAACAATCTCAGTGCTTTGCTTAAATAATTTGAGAGTTGGTGCCTTGACCTTGAGAATAAAAGAACGCTTTTGCCTGCATGTCCTAGTCTTTATTTTAAAAATTGACAAAGATTGAGGTTTTCGGCACCTCTCAAGTGCTTCACCATCGTCTGAGTCATGTGCGCTGTGACGGGAGAGGAGGACACGCGGGGTTCCGGTGAAGCTCTCTCTCTAGAGCCATCAGTGAGCAGTGAGAACTCACTCGCTCGCGACCACGTGACCACATGCTTGCGCAGCACGATCAACATGGCGAAAGGAGGAAAGTGCCAACATGCTCGTCCGGCTCTGTTAGTGTCCCCCTTCGGCTTCTGGCAGCTATTCGTGGTAGCAGATAGAGCTAACGGTTTTGTTGACCTCGGATAGATGGCGCCACTAAAACTCCATATAATAAAAGTTTTGTGAATGATACCAGGTTTTTCGACGCATTTATACTTTTGTTGGAACGACAAGATTTATAGAAAAATTACCTTTTATAAAACAGGTATTTGCACAAGTCGCTATCATTTTACAAGTCCCCCATTGACGTCACGCCACGTGGTTTTTATGGCCACCGCTCGCGACTGCAGGTCGGGAAATATTATAATTTTTGCCTCGCGATTACGCAGCAGAATCACAACATTTCAAAGAAGAGAGATTCGTTTTCTGCCCTTTGTGACAATATAAACAATGTCAAAAGTAGAAGATGCAAATTCTTTCAATGTTAAAATCGTTGCACAGCTCCTTTAAATGCTAACCAGAGAAAAAACTGGCACCGAATAATTCTTCGGGCTTTTCTGAACACACGCTCCATAGAGCAACCATAAATTGATGTAGCATCTTTACTTGTGACCAGACCAATTCCCTCGAGCATATGAATTCTTTGTAATCTGCAACAACATCTGTAATGCACCTAACTGGACCGACAAATTAAGTAAGGAACCGTCAACCTTAAGATGCCTTACCTCGTAAGCTTTAGTCACTTCAATAAATTTCTCCGACGCCGCAGGATCCTTGTTTTTGTCAGGATGCCTGAAACATGTTTCATTCACGCTCTGTTATGGCAGCAAACATAAAAAAATGTTGACCTACCGGCGAACTCGTCGATATCGAACTCATCAGATACGCGCTTTCAATGGCATTTTAAACAATCAGTCTGTTTCTTATTGGTTTCTTGAAACAGGGATGCGCGAATAGATTCTCTCTGCTTCTGTTTCATTTGTTTCCTTAAGACTGGTCATGGGCAACGAGCGATTTGGAAATAATTAGATGATAGCTCGCAATCGATTGGTAGGGCAGAGTGTATTCTTATACAGCAAAACAAAACGAACGCATGTGTACGAAGTACGATCACTGTAAAGGAAGAAGGAAAGTGCGTAAAACAGAGAGCCGGGGAGAGTAAGAGGAAATACAAGGAGAACAGACATCATAGAAGGAGAACAAACCCTGCACCCGAGACGAGTTTCGGTGTGCCGGACATCACTTACCATTCCCTGACTAACCGCTTGTAGGCCCTTTTAATTTCCGCTGCGTCTGCAGATCGGGGCACTCCTAAAGTTTCGTAAGGGTTCACTAGGGCGCACAGAACGTTCACACACGAGATAAGAAGGGAAACCGCGTAGAAAAGCAGCATTACTGTGTGATCGCAGCGAACGATTCATAGGGTGCTGTTACCCTCGACCTCTGCCCTCGACGGCTTCCTCCACTGCTTCCGTACCTTCCGTACGCTTCCGAGTCATCTGAGTTCCGATCAGTTCCGATGGACGAGCCTAGAGGGAGCGAGAGAGCACCGGGAGCTCAGAGGGAGAGAGACAGAGAGCACATTCCCTTTAAAAATTCTCTTTAAAAAAGCCACGGGTAAAATAAAGTTTTAGATGTTTGCACCAATGGCTGTTAGTCTTTTTTTTTTATTGTCTACCAACGTAGTTAATTACTCACTCATTTATACTAAAATGCAATGTAATCCAATCCAATCTACGCGCTGTTGTTGGGTTTGTGCCCGCGCATTGTCGATCAAGTACGTTCGCGGCTGTGATTGTAATAACTTCTTGACGCTGGACGAGGCACCGAAATGCAGCACGACAGCGCAGGAGAAGGCAGCTCGGCCTTCGTCAAGTTGAAACCCTTCTGCATGCGCCTGATCAAAGATCAGTCAAGAGAGAACGTCGTTGCTCTGCGCCGAGCACTCGAGCAACTCGAAAACGACTCGCTACAGAACCTGCACGAATATGTCTTGTTTCCTCTGACACTGGTCCTCCAAAATGCGAAGAGGTAAGTTTTGAAGGTGATCATCTACGGTGCAGCGTAAATTTGAGACACCTGTGAGTTCTGTGCCTTTTGTATGTCTTTTTTCAGGAGAGAAGCTCTCGTCATAGAGACTATCGAATGCATCTGTGACATGTTGCCTGAGGTGCGCGTTAGTAGCTGGGAAGTGTTCTCCGACTTGTTCCTACGGTTACTTGTTGTTGTGAGTTCCGTCAAGGATGGTCTCGGAGGTAAGTGCGACTATTTTTTTTTTTACCCATATTTCCAGTTGGTAGTATGTGTAGCCAGCCAGCTGGCAAGGCAGAAGGGGGCACGCGCCACTAGAATGTACGCAATAAATAAAAAATAAAAAAAAACACGAATGATATAATAAACAGTAACTCAGCTGTTAAAAATGAACTTAAAAAGTAATACTGATGCGCCATCGAAAATTCTTAAATGGACGAGGCACTCGTAATTTTTGCAGAAAGGCTGTTCCAATGGGCGCGTTCAGTAGCGGCCCCGGAGTCAAGGAGTCACTGACTCCTTCCACTGGACGGCCAAAAGTCACTTCCGGTGCACGTAACTCCGGGGCTTCGGAGTCAAGCTCCGAAGCACCGAGTCCGGAGACGGTGCACGTAGAGTCAAAGGAGCTAAAATGACGTCATTTCCTGACTGGTGACGATTTCCGGTGCTAAAAGAGGAAAAAAACAATATGGCGGGATAAGCTGCTTCGGTTCTGTCGCGGGTGCGCGGTTTGCCCGCTTTTGTTAATGAAAAGTGCTCAAGGTAAGACGAATAACGCGTTCGAATATCTTTTTGAGGTAAGGCTCTTTCGGAAAATGCATTGGACCGTATTTTGTTTGGTTTGAATATGCTAATAAACAACGCAAACGTTCATTTGACGCGCCGTGTCTTGATCGCCGTTGCACGGAAACTCGGTAATATTGACGATAGTCCTGTCCGCGCTCAACAGAGAAAAACAGGGTATGAACGCGACTTTGGAAGCCGGTTGGACACTCACGCAGAGCATGATACCGATTAATGTTTTGTTTGCGTAGCTTAATCGGGGTGCACGTTGGCTGAGGCTCGCTTCGGCCGACAAAACCTTGATCGCCGAGCGCGGCCGAACTTCCCGTGTGTATACAAATACATTTTATAGGAAGTTCGTTACGAAGGGCAGAACAAACTTATGGCCGTATAAAAGTATCGCAACCGGCGGGGTAGATTCGCTGAGCTCTGTATTTTGCGTGTACTGACGATTTTTGTCGGCTTTTATGACAGTAGCTGCCTTTGCACCGCCAAGCGAAGGGCTCGATCGCGTTGCATCGCTTCGAACAGCAGCGCTGATGTGTACAATCACCCGCTTTTTCTTCAACGACCTTGTAAAGACTTCTTCAATACCGGCGTCAAATAAAAGCGATCGTGCTCGCCATCGTCTGCTTCCAGTTTATTCGGAGACCGTCTGGCACAGTGGAGGAAGCGGAAGTTTCGTAGAAGCAGGTTTGGAGCCGCGGGTTTTTTTGCCGTTCAGTAGGCGCTCCGATGACTCCGACTCGAGGCACTCCGTTCGGGGGCAAGGGAGGCGCTACTGAACGCGCCCAATGGTACACATGAAAAATAGCACTCGGTGCGGCAGTAGGGCATGGCAGTCATGTTTGCATGTTTGTGACGTGTCTGATCTGAGGTATTAAATGCATAAAATTGAGAGACGAGGTGAGTCGTAAGCAATGGTACATAAAAGCTTTAGTCAATGAGTCCTATGATTTGGTAGAAGGTCAATTTTAGATAGTTCATACAATTTGGAGATGGAACTTATTCTTATAAACAAAGCGCAAAGCTTTCATTTGCACTCCCTCGAGTTGTTCGACATTCACCTTTGTTGCAGGGTCCCTCACAACGTATAAAACCGGTCAGACTAATGTACTGTAAATTACAAGCTTGGTTGAGGATGTGCAGTGCTTCAGCTGCCTTTTCAGGGATCGTAGCTCTGCAACGCTTGAGAGTTATTAATTCGTTGTTATGCTGTCACTGTATTTAAACTAGTTGCTCCAATGCCATTCTATTTTTTTTTTTTTTTTCATTTAAGGTTAAACACAAATAGAGGTATAAAAGATATGAAACATTTAATAATAATATCCTTTATTTTCCAACAAAAATACAATGTTGGTACGAGACGTGCGGGGAAAAAAAAGAATGCTGTTAGAAACAGTTTGACTAGCCCTGATCTCCCAAAATACCTTTACAAAAAATGCAGCAGCAAAGCTCACCTAAAGTAAACTTACATACCAACAAGTAGCCAGTGAAAAACGTGAATGCATACATTTACCCAGAGTCATCAAATATACAATTTGCACAGAAGAAAAATGGGCACTATTCAAGAAAGCATTGTATGGCTTTGGGTGTAAGATTTACACCACCTTGTTTGCACTCTCGCATTGCTTTCGTTTCAATGACTTAATTTGTCTCGGTGAACACCTTTGTTACCCTGCAGTTTCATCGACAAGTGAAGAGGTAAAACTTGCATTTGTAAAGGGACTGCGGAGCCTCCTCGAAAGTGCAGATACCAGGTCGGTTGAAGATGACGTGCCTTGTTTCAAGAGCACGTTTTGCTGTGAGCTGTCGTCAATCACGGGGAGTACCGCATCTTTGTATTTTCAGCATTTTGACGCAGATGCTCGACATCGAGTTTCGACTCTGCCTCGGCCACGCCGTCACCATACTCTTGTCGCTCGCCGAAAAAGAACGGAACAGGACCCTTCAAGTCAGTGCCATGCAATGCCTTGAGAAACTGGCCTGTCATGGCCTACGAGGTATGTCATTTTCCTCGGGGAATGTGACTGATGAGCTTTACAAAACAATTCTGCTGATTGCATCCTTACAAGGGCCGATTGAAAAGGAATGAGCCCAATTTGTTTTTCATAAGTAAACAACTGTACAGGTTCTGTTAATTTTTTTGTTGTTTTTTTAGTTTCAAAGTAGCATTTTTTACATTCAGTATGGTCGCTAAATGTTTCAGAAGAAAACAATTTAAAGAAATGTAAGAGGATGTTTTGCGACATCACTTAAACCGTTTCAGCCCCAACTTTGTTCACTTTATTAAATGAAGAGAACTTTGTTTGGTGCAGCATTTCTTTTTCGGAGTGTTGAAAGGCCCAGAATTCACGTGGCATTCAGTCCAAGCTATAAGAGGTGTGTTGCAGTGCAGTTATCTATTTTTAAAGGTTGACGCAAAGTTCAGTCGCCTATGCTTTACTCTCACAGGCACGCCTTCAACATCCGCCATGATTACACATATGAAGTGCCTTTCCTCGCTGCGGCAGAATGCTAAAAACTATGACGATCCAGCTGCAGATTCAGACGTATGGATGTATTCCCTTCACAAGCATCAGCACAACACTGCTCATCTACCCCCTTGGAAAGAAAAATAGAAGCAGTCTCATTCCATTTCAGTCAGCCCTCGTATATAGACGTTAATGATTTAGGGGAAGTGCCCAAGGTGCAGAAGATTTGTGCTAGAATAGATTGGCTTCCACTTGAAATAGGGCGCAATTATGTTCTCTGGACGGCTGGCGTGCCGCTGACAAAGATCTGCCTGCTCTGGATTTTTTCAGCAGCCCACTGGTTGTCTGTGGGACGCGAGTATTGCTGTACTCAAAGTGAAAGTCAATTTATTTGGCTTCCACTTCTGGTGCTGTTAATAAGGCATTGAAACAACTGTTCTTTTTAAATATATATATATGAGGTGTGCATGCAATGAACACATGCACTGAAAGTTGGCCACTGCAGTGTGAGGATTGACGAAAATCGACGAAGGCTGAATTGAACCTTGTTTGTTGTAGGGATGTTTATAGAATGTGAGTCAATGCAGTTTTTGCCTTGGGATAGATGCTATTTTAATTACTTAATTAAGGGTTTCTTGAATGTGCACCAAGGTGTAAAAATTACTTGAAAACAGATTGGTACAGGACTTATTCCAATTCAAATTGACAGTGATGGGAAGCAGTCTCACTATACTTGGGTCTGTTGCATAGAGCTTTGATTGCACGGTCTAAGCTGTGATGATGCTTAATTCCAGTATTGTATTAGTGATGCAGAACTTTGCCATATGGAAGACTTTTAGTACCTCATAGTTACTTTTTTGAAAGGTTCCTGTGAAAAGTATGCATCGCACTGAAAAAAAGGTTAATGTTGTAATGATCTTTGCCAAAGGGCCCATTTTGGGAAAATTATTTATGTTCAATATAATCAGTCTATTAATTACTTTCGATTCATTAACTTTTTAATTCGTGAAGTTATAGGTATGGTTTCAAATAGAAACTTGCTGGGGATCTTCAAAAACTACTTAACTTATTTCAGAAATATAGAAGGCATGTACAGCGTCTAACTGCATTTCAAAAAAAAAAAAAAAAGCTGAGTTAGACGCGTTTCTAGGTTTCGGTTTTCTATTGAAGTGCGTCTTTGCGCTAGCGATGCCGCCCCCCGTGGCTGAGGTGCACGGCTACCGTTTTGCCCCATTCATAGAAGGGAAGGAAGTGTGGCGTATGTGCCTTGCGCGCCTCGGCCACTGCAGATCCTCTTAATTCATCTTTTTCAATTACTAACGCCAAGCTTAATTTGAGTCCAAATATACATATATTTTCGCCACATGTACACAAAGGTCTGGCAGACCAAATTGCACCGAAACAATGCAAACACTGAAATTGACACTTTCAAGCAATCATTCTTTTGTAAAAGAGCGGTCGAGGCTTGGACCCTACTGCCAAACGAAATTGTAAATATAGAGACTGTATCATTATTCGAACGTACCACCACTTGGCTATTAACCTAATTGGGCCCCAAACTTGCATACTTGGTGCATTTTTTTTTCTTGTCACGTGTTCCCTGCAAATTGTGTGCATAGTTGTAGCCTATACTCTCCCTGTAATGGCCCTCAAGAGAGGGCTCACATAACTTTCAAATTACTAAATAAATCACATGGCCTTCAAGTTGGCTGTTTCACACAATGCTGCTAAATTTGGCATATTCCATCGACTGCCTTTTGCGTGCAGTTAGATGGCTGCTAATTACTGATAAAATTGGCCTCAAATACTTGCATTCTGGATTTTCTACACAATACCAAGACAGGTGCAATTGCTTTTTTCTATATTTATTTTCGAACTAAGTTGTTCTTTGACTTGGGATAGCCAATGCATCATATTTTTGATATGATGCATTGGAGCTCTTAACATGATATGCGTTGTCATCATCAGTCAGCCGCTATAATTAGCAACTAGTATTGTCACTGCTCCAGTGGCAGATGAGTGGGTGTGGTCCCTTTTCCACATATGAATTCAACACTGTAGGTCTACGGTCTATCTTGTAACTTAAAGGGGCCCTGCAATCATATTTAAGCGTCCACCTTTTTTGCGGTTTCCACGTCTCCTGGGGTTGGGGCAAGCCAGCGGGCACGGAGAGAGTAACTAAATATCAGTATGTCATATTTTAACCGGACGACGCGGAAACCTCCTCCACCGACGAGGGCGACCCGCGGTACCGAAAGCGCGCAAAATGTGACGTCTTTGGTCCTGGGCTTGCCACTGGTCAAAGCCGCTAAGAGCTTTTTTTTAGTCGAGATACAAAATATAAGTGTCGCGAACCGTTTCAATTATGTATGAAAGTAGTTTTTGTTCACTATTTTAGATCAGAAAAGAAACAAATGCAGTTTAGAAAGTACGGAAACGAGAAATGACCCGTCGACATACCCGCCACCAAGCGGCGGAAAAAAACGGCGCATACTAGAAAAGGCTAGTGGGATGAGGCTACGACAAACGAGGAGCGTAGAAAGGTCCCGGATGTACGCGGCGGCGCTGTGGTCGTATACCGGCTCAAGAATCCGACCGGTTCCGAGCGTTCTGAAGGCCTTCGACGCGGGCCCTGCTGGCGATTTGGCCATTTGGCGGTGCGTCAGCGCGAAGTGGCTCCCGTTCTGAACTGATCTTTACTCCGTGTTTGCTGTCGTTTGTGGCCAATGAAGTGTTATGCCGAATTAGTGATTAGTCGCGCAGCAAAAGCAATGCGAGCTGCCCTGGCCGCCCGCTTCATACAGCGTATCCAATACGTGCTTTAGTGGCGCCCTCTCGAGCCGTCGACACGGAGTGCGGCAGCCGTGTGCGCTCGATGAGCTCACTACTCCTTCTCTAGTTCAAGGCCACTCAAGCCAGGACCTACGACGTCATGAAGGAGGTTATTTTTTGCTTGTTTTTGTAATTCTAATTTGCCTATAACTTTTAAAATAAAGCGAAATTTGAGAAAAGAAAAGTTGGATTAAGTTACTACGTTCAGTACGCTCAGGTTCAGTGCAAATAAAAAACCAGTCAAAAAGTCATTGCAGGGCCCTTTAAAGGGCTCCCAATTCTTTGCTTATACAGTATTTTGTCTGACTTTTTCTTTCAGGTTCCTCAAGCGACGAGCACATGCACCTTTGTTCTGGGAATGCGTTTGCTGGTTTCCTTCCTGGCATTTCGATTGCTTTGACGCACGTCATCTTGAACACTGAGAATCGAAGTCAGGTGCGGTTTGAGGGCGCATCGAGCCGCACGTCATGCTGTCTCTCAATGCAACCGACCGTTTCCTTACAGAAAACTGCTGCAGTCGCTTTGAACACGTGGGCATGTGTCATGGAAGAGGTCTTGAGCGATCAGCATTTGCAGTACTACAAGCAGAAGGCGGCATTGCAAGAGGCAGACCAGAACCTTTCTGGTACTGTTGACCTTCCCTCATAATTTAGGTTCTCCCATGCACTTCGTGTTTGTTTACTATACCAGTTGGAACACGCACGTTTTTATGGTACTGTGCCGCCTTGTGACTGAAACTGGCATATAAGGGGATAAACGCAAAATGCAGATCTCGGTTTTAAGATACATCAAAGTCTTAGAAAGAAGCAGGAGAAGGTATTGGTTGAACATTCTTGGAGGTTTAGGACAGAAGTAAGTGCCCAGCACTGTGCAGTATGACTCATGAGTCCAGTCATGTAATGGGTAAAAAGTAAGGGTTCCTGAAAAAGGAATTGCAAAATTTTTGTTGAATTTACGGTTCAGCAATAAATCAGCAGATTCAATAATCATACAATTCTGATGTAGAACTAAAGTGCAATCCACTTATAGCTCTAATGAGAAAACCTAAAAATTCAATCGTTATAACCGATTATCGTTGTTTCTGGACTAGAGACTGAGCGTTTCTAGCCTAGAAATTCTAGGAACTGATCGTTATATATGGTATCATTATAAGTGGATTGTAGTGTATTCATTTAGTTAGTCAAGACAGTTTAAATAAATTAAAAATTTAGATATTATATATATAGTATGTGTAAGCTTCGACGTTTATGCTATTGCCAATGCATGACGGTAAAACATCTGAGATTGGACATTTTCTTATGAGGATGTGTCTAATGTGTAGTTTAGCTCTCTGGCAATCATACTGGATATGATTATGTACCAAATTTATCTTGGTAGTTTCTCGTCCCGACGTGCGGCAAGTTCCATGGTTTGCGAAACGTCCAACAATGTCTGCTTCCAGGCGCCGCTTCCCGGGTGCCCCGCATCCAGCGAACCGACGACTGGGTCAAGTCCACGGCCGAAAAGCTGTCAATCCTGGTGCACAGGGTGTGTCCCTGCCTCGCAAGTTGTGAGCCGAAAACCAAGATGGCGGCGCTGGATTGGGCCCGTGTCAGTTTGATCAGCTGCAAGAGGTAACTCGTGGGGAAAGCCACTGTACTATCAGTTACTCAACAACCGTTATTGTGCTCAAGGTCCTAGCACACAACATATGTTTAAGTACCCAAGACAGACCCTCAAGGTAGAGAGCACCATGTCATCGTACCTACAAGCAGACTACTGGGCCATCTCTAGGGACGAAGTCCCACGAAAAGGGTCCGAGAAAAGTTGGGGTGAAGCATATACATAAAATAATACCCTATTTTGTCTATGAACAAGGCCTGCATGCTGTATTTACTTTCCAGCAGAGTGTGCAAGAAACCTAGCTAAGGCATAGTGTGCGTAAAATACCGGGCATGAGCCCATGTCCCAATGAGCTCCCACCCGGTACCTTTGACATGTTTTAAAAGAACAGCAAAGGACATAAGTGATTGCCTCAGACTTCTGAGCCTGAGTGGGATGCTCCTCTATTCTCACTCGCTTCTCCAAACACTACAGTACAAATGGGTGAAGTCCACCCTATCATGTACCCCTTCTACATTTCTGCTCTTGGTCCATAAAGCACCCATCCCCCAGTTTTTACAGATTATGCACTAACTGAAATTAAACATTTCGACGTGCCCGGAGAATTCGCTACAAAAATACATGTTGAGATTTTAGTTGTGAATTTTACCTTGTGAATGTTAAATTTTACAGTTGGTCTCGGTGTTGCGCCATCCTATATACAAGGCATTTCACCAATGACTAAGAATAATCAAACAAAAAAGTACACTCAAAATAAAAAAAATTTCTTCAGAATAATGTCGATTGTGGCGAACGTCAGTAAACAATAAAAAGTTATAATTAGCAGTCTAATTACCAAAAATCCACTAATTATGTTGTTAAACATTCACTTTATTTGGCAAATTCCAATTGGGGATTTGTTGCCGATTGTCCAACTAGGCTACAGCAGCTGCTGTTTGAAGTAAAATTACTAAATTCTTCTCTATGCTTTCCAAAGCTAGGCTGCCTAGAGTCCGCCTTACAATGACTAAGGGAAGAAAAGTGCCAAAACCTGCGTGCTCGAGGAGACAGCAGATTGTGTCGCGCCTTTTCTATGACCATGTGACTTACAGATAACGTGATGCTGCCGGATTGGCTCGCTAGGACTCGCTGCTAGGGTGGGGAAAATATTCAAATTTTTCTAATAATGCACTATTCGATATCCGCTTCGAGATGAACTGCGATATTCATACTTTTCGAAGTGATCGCGCCGGGTTAGCCCCTTTGAGTGCGCTTCTCACCGAGCACCTCTGCGCAGCGGGGAAGCAATACCCGTGGAGCTTGTGGGCTCCGCGGGTATTGCTTTCCGGCAACGCGCAGGTGCTGGGTGAGAAGCGCACTCAACGGGGCTAACCTGCCGCGATTATGCTATACAGTGCAATCCACTTATAACGGTACCACGTATAACGATGTATTGCTTATAACGATCAGTTTCTAGACTAGAAACGATCAGTTTAGAGTCCAGATACAACAATAATCAGTTATAACGGTTATAATGAGTACAGCGGACGAAAACGTCTGGCGTAGTCATATTAAGGGTCTGTGGAGTTGTCAAGCTGCAATGCTGCAGCCTTCTTCCCACAGCTCCTTTGTCTCTACCGGGTGATTCAAGGAGACGGCAGGCTCTTTAAATCGACCGCAAAATTCGGTTTCTTAGCCTATCGTGCTACGACTTTGTGCAGCGTTGCTCACAGATGGTACTTTTCTTTTTGTAAAATTTGCAAAGAGCGAACTTACCTGAGGAAAAAGTAGAGAAAGAAAAAGGCTTAGCTCCTATGGAAATGCAGCGACGCCACCGGTCTGCAAACAACATGGCGCCGTTTCGCACGGGAGACAAGAGATGGCGCAACGAACGTGCATACAGCGCCGAGAGCCAGCGTCTTTAGCAGACAATCTTTTCGACTCAAAAGCGGAGCGCCTTCCGCGGGCGGCGACAGTCACAGAAACAAAAACAGGCGTGTTAACAACAAGGAACTGCAGTTCCTTGTCTGCTAAATACGCCGGCTCTCGGCGTCGTCTGCTCGTTCGTTGGCGGCAGTTGGCGTCGCGACCGCTTGCGCCATCTCTTGTCTCCCGTGCGAAACAGCGCCGTGGGTGGCGTCGCTGCGTTTTCATAGGAGCTAAGCCTTTTTCTTTCTCTACTTTTTCCTCAGATAAGTTCGCTCTTTGCAAATTTTACAAAAAGAAATGTACCATCTGTGGGCAACGCTGCACAAAGTCGTAGCGCGACAGGTGAAGAAACCGAATTTTGCGGTCGACTTAAAGAGCCTGCCATCTCCTTGAATCACCCGAAAGTTGTGCATGGTAAAAATAAACTGATTTTTATTTGATTTGAGATTTCGGGTTTTCTCGTTATTGTTATAAGTGGATTGCATCGTAGTTGGTGCCTGTTTAAGAATTCAGGGTAAGCTCCTCCCGCCTTAGCAGAGTGAATGCTGAGAAGGAGGTTGTTTCTTCTCCAGCGTTGGCTCTGCTAAAGTGGAAAGAGAAACGTCACCCTGAACTATTAACCTGTTCCGGACTACTATAGGGTATATCTGGGGTCCTTCGTTTTTGGGTTTTATGATTTTTTTTTTAAATTGGTAAAAGATTATTCGGCGCTTCGTTCCAACCTGGTAATCAGGAACAAATGGGATTTTTAAAGAAATTATTATGAAATTCTGGTTTTTCAGGTATTTTTTAGAAATATAACTAACAATAAAAAAGCATTAATCAATTTCTATATATAAAATGATTTTTTAATTTTTTTTCCGCAATTAAGTCATTAAAGTACATAAGCTAGCATTAGAACGAGGTATAAGTGCTCACTCGGGCTTTTAAATTTTTCTTAGTCCATGTTGCTTACATAATCTGCATGCGCAGCATCTCTGTTTCCATCACAGTCCTGTCCAGTTTTTGGACACTGAATTGAGAAAAGGCTGTTCACGTCACAGCTTACTCATACATTTACAATGTGCAACAATATCGCTCCAGTTTGACAGGAACAAAATATCTGCTGTTCTTTTCGAAACAATGTTTTGAGAATCGTTTATCATCCTCTTTTTCCTTTTTTTTTTTTTGTGCTGGTTGAAACTGAAAGAGAAGTGCAAAAGATACTTCACAATGGACGTAAAAGTAACATATTGAAGCTGGATCTATGTCATTGCACTAAACTGAAACCAACAAAATCTATGTTCGCTTCCTAGGTCTGAAGCTAGCGCACATGTTCCTACCAACCCTTTGTTTCCCAGAAAATAGTTTCTAAGCAGAGCAATTTGGAATATGGTGGAATTCAATTTCCAAATTCAGGGGAAATTGGTTATAATACAATTAAATGCGAAGGTGCAAGCGAGCTGGACAAGCGGGTTTGACCTGAATTTCTAGAAGCATGGTCAGGGTGTAAGTATCAGGAAATATCTGGTTTTGCCCAAAAACGAAGGACCCTAAGTATATGTTGGGCAGCGACGTCCTGATAGCCCGCGTTCTTGGTATTTTTATGTTGTAAAATATTAAATTTAAGGAAGTATATTTGCATATAGCAGTCAGATCTATAAATCACCTTGATTACGATAGCTGTGACAAATTTGTCGTTCACATGCCACTGTTCATAAATATATGTAGTTACCGTATATACGCGTGTAACGGCCACAGGTATTCTTTTATGATTTCGGGCGAGAACTAGGGGTGCGACCATTGCACAAAGAGAAACAGAAAATCTTTTCGGAAATCCTTTTTTTGGAAAAGGATTTGGGTGGATTTGGAAATCCTTTTTCCGAATCCACCCACTGCTGGCTTTAGCAAAGTCGCCAGTATCTCCTTGCATCATGCAATGTCGAGCGCTTTAATGCACAGCATCTCCGTCGAAACTGTGTAGCCATTGCTCTGGGTACTCGTTACAAATTGACGGAGCAAATTGTCAACTTCGAGAAACAGCCTCTGCTTGCCTCGGAAAGCGCGCTTTGTTGTCTTTGTCTTCCTTAGTTCCCCGCAGGGGGCACCTGTGAAAGCAGGTGTTTGTAGAGTGGCGTCTCCACGGACCCCGAGCCATGCGGGTTCGCCCGCCCATGTATGGCTGTGCGTGGCTTTCCCGTGTCCGGGGAAAAGGGCATCCTGGTGGTTGAGCCGAACCCGGGGTAGGTTTGGACCCTTCGGGGCCCCCCGGGTGAGGCAATACACCACTTCGGCCCCTGCTTCTTGAGACGGGAGTCCTGGTAAGGCCCGGCCAGGATGATTCAGTCTAGTTGCCACTTCTACTATCCCCTCTCTACTTTCACCCTTGTCTTCTCCTCCTTTTCACTCTTCTCATTTCTCTTCTTTCCTTTTCAACTCTTTTGGCGGCAAGGGCTAACCTTGGGTGGCGACAGACACCTTGTCCAGAACCGCTCTTGGTTATAGAGACTGGGCAGCACTAATAGAGTAACGTCTTCAGCCAAGCCATACTTGTTATGGAGCGTTACCTATTCCCTTGTTGGGCTCGGTGGTGGGCGGTGCACCACAGTTTCCGAAAACCCTCCCCCTTTATATGGGTTCCAAACTTAAACCTTTTGATCGGCCCCTTAAAAGGGGCCGCACCGAAGCTCAAGTCACTCCCGAAACATCCAAAGTACTCGAAAAATTTCCAAAATTCCTGGTCTTACACTCTGAAGAAGAAAAACCACTTGCCAAACTGTCCCCTTTCTTAGTCGCCAAGGTACTGGAAGGAATCGTTGGGAAAGATTACTCTGCCAAAAAGATGCCATCCGGTGATCTTCTTGTTGAGATCAGCACCAAAAAGCAAAGTGATGCCCTTCTTTCTCTCAACGCTGTGTCTGAATACAAAGTAAACGTTACTCCACACCGCAGACTTAATACAGTTCAAGGAGTTATCTCGGAGGACGACCTAATGGACTCGTCTGAGGAAGAGCTTGTTGAAGGCCTTTCAGACCAGGGAGTTGTTGCCGCTCGTCGCATCACCCTTCGTCGTGAGGGTGTAGAACGTAAAACGAGACACATTATACTGACCTTCGACACCACCACTCTCCCAGAGGCCATAAAGGCAGGCTACCTCCGGTGCCGTGTTCGCCCCTATGTGCCGAATCCCCAGCGGTGCTTTAAGTGCCAAAGGTTCGGCCATGGGTCACGGAGCTGCCGGGGAAGCGACACTTGCGCGAAGTGCTCCAGTAAGGAGCATGTTGCTGACAGTTGCGAGAGTGAATCGAAATGTGTCAACTGTGATGGCCGTCACCCAGCATACTCGCGCTCTTGTCCAAAATGGAAAAAAGAAAAAGAAATACTTACTTTAAAAACCACAGAAAACATCTCCTACCATGAGGCGAAAAAACGTTTCTCCTTCCTATCGAAAGGAGGGTATGCCGAGGTCGTGTGCAGGGGACCCGCACGACCCGTGATGGCATCGGCGGGAACACAGACCCCTCCAGGGGGGCTGTGTCTCCCACCAGTGTCCCCTCTGAAACCCGCGGGTGCAGTGCCAGCTGCACTGCACTCCAATCACACGGTGGACGCTGTTCCTTCAACGTCCACCCTGAAGCAGGGGGCGGCACCTCCCGCCGCCCCTACCCCCCTGCCTCCTCGAGGCCGGGGACAACCCCGCGTCTCGACCCAGCAGAGACCTAGTGAGCCGTTAAGGCTACCAACCCCACCGGGTCTTCCTCCGGCTCCCCCTGAAGAGCCTATGGACGAGGGTGGACCCAAGTCCGGCGAGGAAAGTTTCCTCGCTGGATCTGACTCCTCTCTTTCTGCCACCAGTGACTCTACTGGCCAGCAGAAAGAGGCTGTAAAAAAGAAAAATGCCCCGCGCAAAAAAATAGATTTTAAGCCATAGTCACCTAATTTTACTGTTTTACCAGTTTTTATATTCACTTTTGCACTGGCTAAGCATATAGGCATTATGCAGTGGAACTGTCACGGCCTTCTACGTAACATAGATGACATCAATTCAGTTTTTGATGAGCTCCGTCCTGTTGCTATTTGCCTACAGGAGGCGTACCTGACTGATTCGCACATGCAGGTTTTGCGTCATCAACAAGTTTTTAGGAAGGACCGCCATTCCTCAAACCCTTCGGGTGGTGTAGCAGTGGTGGTTCAAAGTGGAGTGGCATGTGCTGAAGTTCCTTTACAAACTTCACTCGAGGCAGTTGCAGTTCGCATCCTTCTTGACCGCCTTATCACTCTAGTATCACTCTACTTACCACCTAATGTTCCGCTGCACCTTCACGAACTTCAAGCACTCATCAAACAACTTCCCAAACCTTTTTTAATTCTTGGTGATTTTAATGCCCACCATCCTTTGTGGGGAAGCTTTCGTCAAGACTCTCGAGGTGGAGTTATTGAAAGGCTTTTATTATCAACTGGAATCTGCCTGCTCAATAAGAAAGAACCAACATTTTTTAGTGCTGCCCACAACACTTTTACATCAATTGACCTATCACTATCATCACCATCTTTACTTTCATGCTTTTCATGGAACGTTTTAAACAATCCTTTTGGAAGCGACCATCTACCCATAATTTTAGAGAGCGTTTTACCAGCTTTATCGATACCAACCCGCCTTCCACGATGGAAGTTGGAAAAGGCCGACTGGTCTATTTTTGGTCTAGAAGCTACACTTGATCCCTCCATGTTTCTTCATATGACTCCTGAGGATGCAACGCTTTACGTTACAGAATGCATTATAAATGCTGCTTCTGCTTCAATTCCACAGACCTCAGAAAATCTTCCCCGGAGGTGCAAGCCCTGGTGGAATGAGGAATGTACTTCCACTCGGAAAAGCCAGAATAAGGCGTGGGGAACTTTTCGTCGCTATCCAACTTTCCGTAATTTGATAGAGTTTAGGAAAAAAAGAGCACAAGCTCGGTGGACGCGAAGACGGGCCAAGTGGGCTTCATGGACAAAGTATGTTTCATCTTTAAATAGTTTTGTCACTGCTAAAGAAGTATGAGATCGTCTCGAAAAAGTTCGCGGGCAGTACCATGCTTTCAGGATTCCACTTTTTCCTTCAATCTCAGCATCTCTAACAGGACAAGCAGACTTCCTCGCAGAACATTTTCAACGCGTCTGCAGCTCTTCCAATTACAGTACGGAGTTTTTAAAGCACTGGTCTACCGCTGAAAAGCAGAAAATCACTATATCAGGCTTCAACTCTGTTGCATACAATAGACCGTTCACAATGTGTGAACTGGAAGTTGCTCTTAGCCTAAAAAAGCAATCTGCACCTGGGCCAGACAGAATTCACTACGAGATGCTTAAGCACCTATCTCATGAATCTTTGTCCCACCTGTTGTCCTTTTTCAACTACCTATGGGAAGCTGCTGCTTTCCCACATTCTTGGAGAAGTGCCCATGTTATACCTTTGCTGAAACCTGGAAAAGATCCCTCTCTGGCTACCAGCTACCGCCCCATAGCACTTACAAGCTGCTTGGGGAAAACTTATGAAAGGCTTATAAATCGCCGCCTTATGTTCCTTTTGGAAGAGAAAAACTTTTTTGACACTAAGCAGTGTGGCTTTCGTGCTGGACGGTCTACCATGGACCATCTGGTCCGACTTGAGACCGTCATACGTGAGGCCTTTGTACACCGGCAGCATTGCGTGTCGGTGTTTTTTGATCTAGAGAAGGCATATGACACTACGTGGAGGTATGGTATCCTTCGAGATCTATACAACTGTGGAGTGCGTGGCCGTATGCTTCGTTGCTTGCAGAATTTTTTAAGTGAGCATACATTTCAAGTCCGATTAGGCTCGACTTTATCCAATGTCTTCTTGCAAGAAAATGGTGTCCCCCAAGGCGGAGTCTTAAGTGCCACCTTATTTGCAGTTAAGATAAACAGTCTGGCTCAAGTTATACCGTCATCTGTTTCATACTCGCTCTACGTGGATGATGTGCAAATATCTTTTTCGTCCTGCAACCTCTCCAGTTGTGAACGGCAACTGCAGCTCACAATAAACAGAATGACCAAGTGGGCAAATGAAAATGGTTTAAAGTTCCCCAGAGAAAACTGTGTGTGGGCCGTTTTCCCTGCGACGAGGTTTGACTTTGGACCCAATCTTACAATTGAATAACATAGAAATATTAGTGAAGCAGGAACATAAATTTTTAGGCGTGGTCTTCGATAAAAAGCTTACATTCAAGTCTCATTTAAAGGAAGTAAAGCAAAAGTGCTTGCGATCCTCAAACATCCTTAAGGTTCTGTCACATATATCTTGGGGGTCTGACAGACGATGCCTCCTACGTTTGTACAATGCTTTAGTTCGGTCACGTCTGGATTATGGAGCAATTGTTTATGGTTCGGCACGACCTTCCACTCTAAAGATGTTGGATCCGGTTCATCACCTCGGACTCCGGCTAGCCACTGGGGCATTTCGCACGTCACCCGTATTAAGCTTGTATGTGGACACGCATCAAATGTCTCTGGAAAAACGCCGACAGTACTTGAGCCTGTGTTATTATTACAAAGTGCTTTCGGATCCGAAAAATCCTGCTTATAGTATTTTACAAATTCCTCAGTTCTGTAATTTGTTTGAAAACAAGCCAACAATTGTGCGCCCCCTAGGTTTTCGAGTTCAAAGTATTTGTAGCTCTCTCAACCTCCCTGTCCCTTCCACAAGTGGTGTTAACTTGCTAAAATCTATGGAGAGAATTGCCCCTTGGAATGAGCTACCCGTATGTTGTGACTGGTCTTTCACCAAATACAGTAAGAAGACCGTGGCTCCACAGTTCCTTCAGCAAGAGTTTCTATCTTTGCAAGAAAGGATATCTAGCGGTTACGCCGAATACTACACCGACGGATCGAAATCTTTATGTTCCGTTGGTTGCGCAGTTTATTCTAGTGGCTTTGGAAGAGCTGTGCAGCTTGACTCAATGGCAAGCATCTTCACTGCAGAGCTCTATGGTATTTGATTGGCCATTGAGCATATTCTGGATAACAGTGTATTGAATGCAGTAATTTTTGTCGATTCACAAAGCGTCTTAGCTGCTATCTCTTCCAGAGTTTCCACAAAGAATGTACTTACACAACATGTTCGTTTTAAAGTAAACAGAGCTCTGCGCCGTGGAAGTAATATCAAAGTTTGCTGGGTACCAAGTCACGTGGGAATTGCAGGGAATGAGAGTGCGGATCGCTTGGCTGCATCTGCCACAGATTCAATAGCATCTTTTGGCCTGCCCTATCCGGATTTTAAACCACTTTTAAAGAAATCTCTTTTAAAGACTTGGCAGCTAGAATGGGACACTGAAACCAACAACAAACTCCACGTGATTAAACCAATGATAGGCATCTGGGAAAGTTCATTTCACAGAAACCGTCGTCTCGAGGTTATGCTTTGTCGCTTGAGAATCAGCCACTCACGTCTGACACATATGTACCTCCTCTGTGGCAAAGAAGTTGCACTTTGTGCCCATTGTGGGGAATTACTTACAATTTTACACATTCTATGGGAGTGTAAGTTTTATCATCAACTGCACGTATCATGTTTTCCTGAACTTTTTAGAGACTATCTACCCTTTCATCCTATGTTTTTACTTGGTGACAGTGCTTTAGTACCACATAGACGAGTTTTTAATTTTCTTAACAATACTGGTTATCTACACAAGTTATAAAAATCTTCTCTAGTCTAGCATCTGTTTTGCTGAGTTTTAATAAACATTTTGTTTGGCGCATTATGGCCTCCGTTGCTGCTGCGCCATTAAAACCTTAATCTTACTTACTTGTCTTCCTTAGTTCATCTTCTTAGGAGCACCATCGGCGTACACATTTGTTGTTGACGCCGAACTTTCGCCCGGCTGCTCGTTTGCTGTTGTCTTAAAGGGACCCTGCAGTCATATTTAAGCGCTTACCTTTTTTGCGGTTTCCACGTCTCTTGGGTTTCGGGCAAGCCAGCGGGCACGGAGAGATTAACTAAATATCAGTGCGCCATATTTTAACCGGACGACGCGGAAACCTCCTCCACCGACGGGGGCGACCCGCGGTACCGAAAGCACGCGATATGTGACGTCTTTGGTCCTGGGCTTACTACTGGTCAGAGCCGCTAAAAGCTTCTTTGTAGTTGAAATACAAAATATAAGTGGCGTGAACCGTTTCAATTATTTATAAATATAGTTTTTGTTCAGTATTTTAGATCAGAAAAGAAACAAATGCAGTTTATAAAGTACGGAAACAAGAAATGACCCGTCGACATACCCGCCACCAAGCAGCGGAAAAGGTGGCGCACACTAGAAAGGAGTAGTGGGATCAGGCGCCGACGCAGAAAGGTCCCGGATGTACGCGGCGGCGCTGCGGTCGTAGGGACTGGAGGATCCAACCGGCTCTGAGCGTTCCGAAGGCCTTCGTTGACTAGCTTTGTCTGGCGGTTTGGCCATTTCGCGGTGTGGCAGCGCGAAGTGGCTCCCATTCTCAACTGATCTTTACCCCGTGTTTGCTGTCGTTTGTGGCCAATGAAGTGTCATGCCGAATTAGTGTTTAATCGCGCAGCAAATGCAATGCGAGCCGCTCTGGCTGCTCGCTGCATACAGTCTATCCAGAACATGCTTTAGTGGCGCCCTCTCGCGCTGTCGACAGGGAGTGCGGCAGCCGTGAGCGCTCGCTGAGCTCACTACTCCTCCTCTAGTTTACGGCCACTCAAGCAACCAAGGACGTCATGAAGAAGGTTATTTTTTGCTTGTTTTTGTAATTTTAAAATTCCTATAACTTTTAAAATAAAGTGAAATTCGAGAAAAAAAAAGTTTCATTAAGTTACTACCTTCAATGCGCTCAGGTTTGGTGCAAATTAAAAATTAGTAAAAAAAGTCATTGCAGGGGCACCCCTTTAAGCAAAGGCAGCAACTTTGAGTTTAAAGCCGGCCGTGTAACTTGCATACTTGCCCAATCAGAAGCCTGAAGTGGATGACAGCGGGAAGCCGGGGTTACTCGCAGACACAAAGAGATGCACGGTGTCTGGTTCGAGATTGTTCGAGATAAAGCGAGAGGAGCAAACAGACAGGATAGAGTGCCTCAATGTTGTTGGCTGCTGCAGCCGGGTGGGCGCCATCTGCCGACAATACTTAGAAAAGACAAAACAAAAAAAAGAACATTCTTGAGTTTTTGTGTTACAAACTAGATGGCACTTCCAGCCATTCTAAAATCATAGGTGCGGCCTATACACGGGTAATTTTGAAATATATTTTTTTTTGGCTTTCTTTTTTTAAGTTAGGGGTGCGGCCTTTACGTGCATATATACGGTATGTTAAAATGAACTGAGCTTAGAAGTGGACAAGTGGAAGGTTGGCAACAACCTTAACAAGGTCAGGTGATTTTTCGTTTAAGCATGGTTCACGGTAGTAAAAGGCTTGGGGAAAATTATTTGATATTCATTTAGAAAATATTTGGTCAAAATCACTATTCGCTTCAAATTTAAGATATCCTATTCACACATGACTACTCGTTACCTATGCCCAGTGCAGAGGCTGGTGTCGCTTTCAGGTCATACTTCCGTTACTTTTTTTGGTTCATTGTTTCAGTATCTCGGTCCTCTCGCGACTTAAATTTCCCAAAAAACATCACAGAGTGAAGATCCCCAGGTGAAAATCAGTCCACTTCCAGCTGGATTATGGAACTGGAAATGAGGCAGTCCAGCTGGATTCCAGCTGGGTCCAGCTGGAATCCAGCTGGACTGCCTCATTTCCAGTTCCATAATCTAGCTGGAAGTGGACTGATTTTCACCTGGGTCTCGTTGTTTGAGTTTTAACTACAGCTACGAGGTATTTTAACAACGGGCAGCAGATCTCTAAATAAAGCGTGCCAGCTAAGGCATATATTTCAAAAGTTAATTGGGGGATTTAAGGTAATTATTAGTCTGGATAATTAGTCGGGTAATTATTAGTCGGGCTACGACTTACACTCGTCACCCGACCCCGCCACGGTCTATAACGTTATCTTGAAGGAATCATTCCTTTATTTCAGGTGTCTTTTTTCTTTCGATTATTTTCAGTCTTTGGTGGGACGCATACGAGAGGCTGTTTTTTTAGGCTTTCAAGATTTGTTTAAAAAAAACTATAAAAGCTACACATGCATTCTTTGTATTTTGTAGGTGGTTTATATGGACAGGGGGACATAATTAAGGGGGCTGTTTTCACGATAAGTCAAATAATTAACTAAATTTGTTAATTAACTTTTTAATTAGTGAAAATAAACATGATTACAATTAGAAACTTGCTGAGTATCATCGAAAACTACTGAATAAGTAAATTTTAGGAAGATTTGGAGGGTGTTGGAAGAGGCACAGGACTACCGGTGCGAAAGCACCGATGATAAGAAACGGGAAATCCGCGCTGGCACGCTTTCGCACCTACAGTTTCTTGCACGAGTGGTAACTTCAGCACACCAGTGCACTTCCCACGTGCTCCCCGTATACACCCTGTACATGGGGACACTTTGCTCGGTTATCTTTTGTAGTTGTTACTTTGCATGTTTTCTTCAGCGTGTGTGTGCAAAAACCTTCCGCGACCTTTATGAGTCAACCAAGAATCTTACAAATGCTCTTACTAGAACCTCAAGAATTGAAGTGAACCCAGGTACTCCGAACGATTATTTGCCAGTATGGTTGGTCTTTCAAATCGCACTAAATAACTCCTGAGGCGAGGAAACAAATAAGAAAAAAAAAAAAGGCGACAACCACTGCGCTCCCTTGACGGTATTGTGGTTCCGTTCGTTTTTCAGCTCGATTTCCCACTAGCTCACCTGCATGCTGTCTCTTATTCCAGTCAGCTTGGGAAATTTTGTTCCACGGGAATCTTGTAAAGTTTTCAGAGATACTGGGAGACACGAGAGATATAGCACACAGACTTTTAGTAGACGATCTGGGTATGCGAACCTCGCATACGTTTATGTGCAATCTGCGACTTCTCCAAAATTTTAAATGACCTTTCAGGTGTTCTTCGAGTTTCCCAGACCCAAGAAGCCATTGCATCTAAACTGACATTATTTTCAGGTCACTGGAAACACTGGCATCTCCTCTGCTGCAGCTGACATTGACGCTGAGTTCGGACGACGATCAAGAAGTGGCTGCCAAGAGCTCGTCGCTCTTGGACGAAGTTGCCGAACAGATGGCACACGACACTTCATCTCTCATTGAAATCCTCGAGGAGGACTTCTACAAGGCCCTCGGAAAGTGCCCGCACGTCATCTGGACTGGAAGTAAGTTTTCGCACTCAAAATAAACGAGCGGCACGGGACTCGCTATTGAGAGCGGTTGCGGCAAGCACGTAGCCAGGGGGGGGCCCATAAGGCCCAACCCCCCCCCCCCCCCCCCCCCCCTCCGAAATCTTTCATTTTCCTGGGACCTCCTCTCCCCCCTCCCCCCTCCCCCTCATACAGCATTTTGTCATGGGCGCCCCCCCCCCCCAAACAAAATCCTGGCTACGTGCCTGGGTTGCGGGTGTATTCCGTTGCACCTTAATTGCGTCGGACGTTATGAGTTATCTCAGTCAGTTCAGCACTCTGCACGTACCAGGTGATTTCACAATTCGTGTGTCGCTGCTGCCAACCAGAAGGTCCCTTTAGCTACATATGCTCCGAGTTTTGCATTGGCTCCAGTGGTTCATAGCATCTGCTGCAGTCCATTGTGAGGTGAAATGGGTGATGACAGGTGCCTATAATGTTTATTTATTTATTTACTTCTCAAGGCCAAAGCATTACAAGGAGCGGGTGAAAAATAAAATAAAAAGCAAGCAAATTGACAGGGTAACGTGAAACAATTGCAAATGGCAGATTTAAACACGTTGGTGTCGGTGACGTAAGCGGGAGAGGTGGGGTGGTGACTCTAGTTGGTGCCTGTATCGGGAGCAAAGGAGCCACTTTGTTTAGACTTTTCCTTAAATACTGAGTTGACTCGCATAATGAACGTACTTCCCACAACACGTACCAATATTTGAACATTTTTTTTTCCCTCATGTAATCAACGCATTTCCAATTTTCGGCTTCGCGAGTCTCGAATTGCATCCAATTTAGCTAGCCACCAAGCCAATTTTCTTTTGCCACCAAGCGATCAGGCCAAGTCAATCCAAGCCAAGCCACTCGTAATGGCCGCAAGTGCGTAGTTGCGGTAGGTGCGGAAGTGATCAACCGTGAAACCGAGCGGCACGCACACTTAACAAAGCTTGAGTCGAGGAATTGCCCAGCCCTGGGCATTCTTGGCCTATAGGATGTATTGATGTCAACGAACACGCCGTCGTCTGTGGTCCGCTTTTGGACAGTGAAATCGTGAAAGTGGTTAGGCCTAATTTCACATACTCCGGATAAATCCGTTCGTTTAATCCGTAACCGAACGGCGCAGCGAGGTGCCTGCTACGTTTTAGGTTGAGAGTGTCTGGTAACAGCTGTCTCCATGAATGAAACTTGAGAAACTTGATCTGTGGGAGCAGGCCTCAGCGGCCGGCAGTTGAACTTCGTACAAGCTCTTTTACGCGTTGTCACGGTATACACCTGAGCGCGCCACCGAATACTAGCAAAATATATCACCTAAGAACGGTCATGCTGACTGAGCTTCATAGGGCGCTTTCCTTCAGAAAAAGGCACGCCGTGCCCTAAAAAGGTTTGGAATTTATAAAGCATAGTTACTGTGGCGTGCCCCCGACCAGCGGAGACGTGCCACAGTACCTTGCCGTGTCATATTGGCACCTAATATGACATTTGCATGAAGTGTGCAAATGCAAAAATTTTCTCTTGCGTAATAAATTCCCCCCCCCCCCCCCAACAATGTGTCAATTTTTCGGGAAGAAAACTGTGTTCATTATGCGAGTAAATACGGTAAGACATTTTGTCACCGTCATAATGCAGATTGGTGTGGCTGCTGGTATTGGTGGTCACCGTGGGAAGGAATATATGACAGTGGCAAGAAAAGAGAGTTACCGAGGGTTGGATTAGAGTCAAAACGCGGAAGCAAATGGCTAATAAATTTGTGTATGTATCAATATACCGCTACTGATATGCCGTGCAACGCTTGCCACATTCTCTAGTTTTTTTTGGAGAAATTAGCTTTAACAATCTTCAGTGATCAGCCACTGACAAAGTGGGAAAGGCAGGGAGGAGCTTCAGTTGCCCCGCCTCCAGCGCAAGCCTCTCACCTTCGATAATGCTTCGGCGTCTCATGCACCCTGAGCAGGCGCGCGAAGCAAAAGCACACGGGGGAAGGCATGGAATGCTTGCTGGAAGTTGCACACTTTCGTTCAGACTAAGCCTCCTCTATACTGACAAAGCCTGGCAGATCGTCACGATACACGGCCGCAGAAATGGAAAAGGTAGAGCGGTAGACAACGGATGAAAGGAGAGTCGGGTGACGGGCGCCCCGCTGCGGCGAGACGCCGAAACACACTTCTCCTGAGTGATGGAATGTCCATCGCTCGCGCTACCACTTCCGCTTTGCGCTACCACTTGTTTTCTCGTCGGGTTTGAAAACCATGTTTCGGGTCCTCGCTGCTGCAAAAGCTGTGCGCTGAATACTTGACTCCTCAAGAAATGCTCTCTGCTACCAGATCTTAAATGGAACAGCGTGGATATGCAGTCACACTCAGAGGCACACAAGAAAGAACAGACTCAGCGCCGACTAACAACTTGGTGTTATATTTCTTCTTCCTCAAATCGTCATCTTCTTCTCCTTTGCCGTTAAAGAAAACATTTTAAATACCAGAAACCAAATAGCCAATAAACATTAATAAATAAATAAATGGCAATTAAAAATAAAATGAGAAATAAATTTATAATAAAAATGAAGTTTTAAGCTTTTAGAAAATAAGATGAAAAATGTATTAAAATAAAAATCCTTAAAAGCTTTTTAAAATTTAAAAATTCAAGAATACTATAAAAATAAAAAATTAAACGAAAATTATCCGTCACTATTGGTACTTTGATGTTATCTCGAGATAATCCAATTCTTTCTTTGATAAAGCACTGACGGGGCACTGACGCATTGCTTTTCCAACCTGGCTATTTTTCAGCCTCAATAATTTCTCGTGTCAGCTGATTACCAAACCACCCCTTCAGAGCACGGAACAAAATGCATGTGATGCTTTTTTTATACAACCTAAGGTTCTATCGGAGGATGAATTGACTTTTTTTACATAAACTAGAGAGCTTGTATGGAGCAGAGAACACAATGTTGATGTTTACATGGTTGCCTATCTTTTTAAGACCATGAGAAATAGGGTGAATATAATGAATCAAGGTACCAATAGTGATAAAAAAAATTTTGTGTAACCTTTTTTTAAATTTTTTGTTTTATTTTGATCATTTTTTTATTTTTATTTTCTCAAAACTTAATAATTTTTATTTTAAATTTATTTTTTATATATTTTGGTTGTCATTTATTTATTTATTAATGTTTATTGGCTATTATGTTTCTGATGTTTAAAAATTTTAAACCTTCTCTTTAACGGCGAGGGAGAAGAAGGTGATGATTGGAGGAAGAAGAAATATATCACTGAGTTGTTAGTTGGCGTTGAGTCTGTTCTTTCTTGTGTGCCTGTTAGTGTGACTGTATATCCGTTCTGTTCCATCCAAGCATGAATTACCGACTAGCCCAAGCCTCCACATTATCAAGCTACCAGATCCACGCGCTCCAAATCTGCGACCGGGCAATCTATGGCTGCGTCTTTGAGCTGTCAGGCTTTGTGAGTATAGAGGAGGCTATGGTTCAGAGCATCCTAGTGTAAGTAGGGTATTATATGCAATGACCTTACTAACACATGTGCTAGGCTCAATCGTTCCAGGTTGCTACGTGGCTTACTTGAGCAAAACGATTTGCACGGGCTCATCAGTTCGCCACTTCACACTTTAATTTCTGCAACCATCTGAATGGTGACCTTAAAGGACATTGTGGACACAAATTGAAACTTGTCTGAGAGTACTTCCAATAAAGTGCATTGAATGTTGAAAACGTTTAGAGAAGTGTCCCTAATTGTACCTTGAGATGAAATTGATCAGCAGCTCCTTTCCTTCGTAACTTGTTTTTGATTCCTAACACTGCAGTGTGAGTAAGAGTTCTTTCCACGTGTCATCATTCCATCCAATGGATGGTCAAGAATCTTTTTTTTTTTATTGTTGCAGGATTCTCGGGTCATCTGACATTGAGTGGGACAGTAAACATACTCAAAAAAGATTGCACTTTCACTTTTAATTTTCCTTTTATGCATTTATATGTGAACGCCTAGCAAAATAGGAGTTGGGTGTTTTTTTTTAAATAGACAGAAATGGGCAGCCTTTTTGTTTACGGTGCTTGTTTTGCAGGCGACGCTGAAAAACTGTCTCTTGTCAAGCTCCTTTCTGGATACCTCACAATTTTTCGTAAGTGATTGCATTCCTTAATAAGCTTTTTTCCCCCTTTCGTGCAAAGTCGCAGAAGCCGAATAATAATCTTAAAAGTATAATTTTGTGAGCTTTATTTAGCTACTATTTATTTATTCTTACAGGAACTAAGGTGGCCAAAATCTTGGTGTCAACATCTGTTTGCCAGAGGTTGTTGAATGTATTGTTTCTGCTGACCGAGTTTGAAACTGGCAGCATGAACCTCTTGGCTGAGCAGCCGGCGTCTCTAGGTATGCCCACACTGTTTCCACGACCGTAAAGCATTTGAATCAGCAGACACTAATGCGTGACATGTGGTTAATATTTCGTTCCTTTTGGAAGTGTTTATTTTTTTTTTTTTTCAGACTTCTCAGACACCACCGAGTATGGACTAAAAAGCTATCACAGGCAGTTCAAGCACTTTGCAGACGTCCGCATCTTCAAAGAGTTTTCTACAGTCTGCAGACTTTTAGGGTGTTATGGTAAGACCAGTTTACATGTCTGTCTAATTTAGAATCATTTGTGGTTAGATATCTTTCTGAAAAGGTTAATTTTTGAAGCAAACTCTTCTGACATGAAGCAATTACTCTATACAGTCATGTTTCGTTGGACACCTCCATTCCCCCCGAAGATTATACTTGATGTGAGTTGTTCATAATAATGAGACAGAGACGCATGTATCTGACCAGTTCGTCTCCGAATATTGTATCGATTTAGCGGGGTTATTCATATTTACATGGTCCATATTAATAAGACATGACTGTAAAGGGGCCATTTTTAAAGTTTGTTGCATAGTATGTTTTATGTCATCAGTGGTCACCTGTACCATGTTTGGTTGTCTATACTGGAACAGAGAATGTGGTTTGTGTAATTTTCAGATAATGACCGAGCTTTCTGATATTTGCAATTTATTCTGGAATGTAGAAGAACTTGTAGTTGTGCGAGTTGGTGAACGTTGGAAATCATGGTGTAAGGCGCAAAAAACAACGGACACAAGCGAGAAATCAGACATATATAGGCGCCATTATTCTGGAATGGCTGGTGTGGTCGTGACTACACACACAGAATGCTTTGCAAGAAGAGCAGAAGAGAAGGAAGAGCATCAATGATGGCAGGGAGGCTCCGGCATCGTGCACGGCCATCGAGAGATGGCGCTGTTAATGAATGATCTAGCTTTTTGTATTCTTTTCAAAAGTGTGTTTAGTGCTACTACTAGTACTTATTCTCTTTTCTATATGTATGGTACAAGGTACACACACTAGGTCGCGAAGCTAAGAGGCACTTTCGTCACACAGATTGTCATTTCTAGAGGTATTTCTCAATTAAAAGGCTTAACTCTAATCTTTCGCATAGCAGATGTTTCAGTGAAGACTTAAAAATGGAGCAAAAGAGGTAGCTCTTTTCGGGAACGAATTTCCAGCCACGGTAGATGTCAGGGATTGCAAAAAACATACTAATTAGCTAAATAATTAACTGAAATGTACTAACCTTTAAGTTAATGTTAAGAAACATCTGGTTCCAATCAGAAACTGGCTGAGCGTCATTGAAAACCCCTACATCAGTCAATTTAGGAAGACTTAAAGCATCTGTGAAGTGCTGAGGTGCGCTGAAGTTACCACTCTCGTTCAGTAGGCACAAGGCTGGCGATGCTAATGTGCTGTTAATCGGTAAATTTAAATTAACTATTTAACTAATTGGTATGTTTTTTTTTAATTCTTCCTGATATCTGCCGTGGCTGGCAATGTTCTCAAAGTTTTTTGTTTTTTTTAATTATCCTGTTGGAATTTTTGAAGTCCTTCCTGAAATGCCCAGTGTATTAGGTAGAGCTTAACTGTCAAAAATAAAAAGAGGGGTTAAGTGGCACAAACTGCCACCCAATTAAAAGGGTTTACTCATGCATACCCATCCATCCCTCTGTCTATTGTCCTAAGGAAAATGTTTTTGTTGCTACAATAACTTTGTTTTAGCACAAAGGTCGTAGAGAAATTTCAGCCTGGTTCTTTCTACGTTTGCTCCAGGTGATGTCATGCTGCTGACGGACGTCCTTCACCAGAAGATCCAGGAGTCTGCGACGCAGAGGAAGCAGGCCATCCTGGTGCTGAACAACGTCCTGCTGGCCTTCAGGGACAGGAAGTCTGACATTTCCGAGAGCGACGAAACAGACCGGATGAGCTACCTGAGGTGATGCTAGGCACAGGCCTTTCAGGGGAAAAGGAGCAGACGTCTTGCAAAAGACAGACCGGTCCAAGCTCGTGGCTCCATAGTCGGTGACAAGTTAAGAGTTTGTGGGAAGCTCCTCCCACCTCTTTCCACTTCAGCAGAATGAATGCTGGAGAGGAGGTCGCCTCCTATCCAGCGCTTGCTCTGCAAAAGTAGAAAGAGGTGGGAGGAGCTGCCTTTGAACTCTTCATTAACCTGTCATCGACTATAGGTTAGGTAGCGTTATATAGTAGAACCTCGATAATTCAATCTCGATTTATTCGGAATCCCAAATAATTCGCAAAATTTCCACGGACCCGCAACTTTCTCATCAAAATCTGACCGGATAATATGAGCACTCCTCGCATGCCTACCTGGTCAATTCGCCGATTTGGTCTTCCAGGTTAAATTTTTAGTTGCTAGGTGGCGCCGGTTGGCATCCAGATTCGGCAGCAAAAACAAAGATGGTGCACATCTTCACTGATTCGTTTCCTGTTTGCTGGTCCATGTGCTTTGTACAGTGCAATACACTTATAACGATAATGAGAAAACCCGAAAATGCAATCGTCGTAACCAATTATCGTTGTAGCTGGACTAGAAACTGATCGCAATGATGTGATTGCTGCGCCAAACTGCGCCAAGGGGATAACCCTGCTACATCCTGCTACATTTCGCCAAAATATGGGTAATCTGCGCCAAGCCTGCGCCAAAGGACCAATTTAGGTCACTTTTCAAAATCGAAACTAAACTGAGTACTGTAATTGAGCAGGTGTGTGTTATGTGGCACAAATGGCCGCCTGACACAAAGTACCGTTCATCAATTGTCCACCCGGTCTTGCATAGTTTTCCCGGCATCTCGCGTTTCGCGCTCTCGTCTTGTGGGGCTCATCTCTCGTCTCTTTTTTTTACATTTTCAGCGATGGACGCGGATGTATGCAGACGTTCCGACGCTAGCGGGCTGGGTACCAGCCATGCCGTCATGCTGTGAAACGAAACCATGTTTTTGCGCGGCAGGAGTTACTTTGGGAGCTGAAGCAACGGCCGTGGGAAAACTATATTTGGTCACTGCCTTTCAGTCACCGTGGTCGCGCAACGTCGAATGTTGCCGTCCCCACATCACTGCAGATATGGTACTTTCTAAAATGAAACTAAGTACTACCGCATGTTCATCAACATTCCTGTTCTTGTTTAAATCATATGTTACTACGAAAATCCATCTTTAATTCAAAGACTGCTCTGTCAAAGTATTGATTATCTAGATTCCTCTCGGTGGGCCTTCTTTCGAGAGGGACTCTGGTTCATGAAAAATCTGCCGTGAAAGAAAGTTGGCGAAGAGAAGTGAGCTAAAGCAAAGAAGGCAATGTCTGCACACTAAACCCACACAGCGTGTTTGTTTGTCTCGAGTTCAGTCGTTGCACAAAGCGCTCCAAGAACGTTTTAGAGCTTGCTCGCAATGTCTTGCATTGACGCACTCAGGTTCTTTATTTTTTGTGTGTTTAGCTTGTACCTTGTTTGCCGGCCCGGCAAGCACGCGCCACTGGACTGTTTTTGTTGCATGCTCGAAAGTTACATTTTGGGGGTAAGTTAGCAACGGAGCTGAGGGGCATGGTTTCGGTTTGATCGGACAGCCGTTGTCTGCGCTCGCGCGATGAAGCATGCCCGACAGCAGCCTGTCAAAGTTGGCCTCACGTGTATGCGAACATGATTGCGTGACTGAGGCACCAGCTGGGATGCTTGCAATTCATTGTTTTATGTTTGCTTACTTTTGACGAAAATCTGGCACTTCTGGAACCAGTAAAACGGTGGCAAGCGGTTTTTCGAAATTGCTTGGCAAGGCCTACAGCACTGTACATTTGTGGGATGTCTGAGCAGTAAAAACAGAATCAGCGAGTTCCGTCACAACACATCACAAGCTGCCCTTCATTTGGACAGCACTTAAGACAAATATTTTTATTTTCCTAAGAATATCTGCTCCAAAATCCACTTTTGCTGCTCTGAAACACTGTCTTGGCTGCTCCAAAAGCTGCTTTTGCTGCTCCAAAACACTGTTTTGGTTGCTCCAAAACACTGTTTTGGTTGCTCCGAAACGTGCGCCAAAATGGCTTAGGCCAATCACATTACTGTGATCGTTTTTAGTCTAGAAACTCTAGAAACTGATAGTTATAAGCGGTATATCGTTATATGTGGTATCATTGTAAGTGGCTTGCATTGTAGTCTCTTTGTTTTTTTTGAGCTTGGGCAGGCATTGGGCAAGCTTAGTCACTCTCGCCTCACGTGGAGTTGATGTTCAGTGTCAGTGATCTACCGGGTGAAACAAGGAGACGGTAGGCTCTTTAAATCGACCGGAAAATTCGGTTTCTTAACCTATCGCGCTACGACTTTGCGCAGCGTTGCCCACACATGGTGCATTTTTTTCGTAAAATTTGCAAAGAGCGGACTTACCTGAGGAAAAAGTAAAGAAAGAAAAAGGCTTAGCTCCTATGGAAACGCAGCGACGCCACCGGTCTGCAATCAACACGGCGCCGTTTTGCACGGTAGACAAGAGATGGCGCAAGGGGTCGCGACGCCAACTGCCGCCGACGAACGAGCAGACGACGCCGAGAGCCGGCGTAATTAGCAGACAAGGAACTGCAGTTCCTTGTTGTTACCGCGCCTGTCTTTTTTGTATCTGCGACTGTCGCCGCCTGCGGAACGCGCGCCGCTTTTGAATTGGAAATTTCGTCTGCTAAAGAGCCTTTGAGGAATACCTCGGCCGGCTCTCGGCGCCCGTATGCTCGTTCGTTGGCGGCGTTCGTTGCGCCATCTCTTGTCTACCGTGCAAAACGGCGCCGTGTTGATTGCAGACCGGTGGCGTCGCTGCGTTTCCATAGGAGCTAAGCCTTTTTCTTTCTTTACTTTTTCCTCAGGTAAGTCCGCTCTTTGCAAATTTTACAAAAAAAATGCACCATCTGTGGGCAACGGTGCACGAAGTCGTAGCGCGATAGGTTAAGAAACCGAATTTTCCGGTCGATTTAAAGAGCCTACCGTCTCCTTGTTTCACCCGGTATATTCTTGGCACTCGCGCTGCCGTGGTTCGGGCTGTTACTGAACCACATGTAAGCGATTTAGCGAGCAAAAAGACAAGCGACGACCACATCGACGAGAGTCAGCAACAATCGACGGAGATTTTTCACTGTCGCCCGTCGTGTCGCTCATCGCCTTGGTCGCTTGCTCTTGTCACTTTCATGCGGTCTGCTTCGTCACGCGATTGACCGAGTGACAACAAAGGGGGTCACCATCGCTTGTCTTGTTGCTCGCCAAATCGCTTACATGCTACCGGCCGTGGAGCAGGAGGATGCCGCAAGTGCTAGTGCCAGTATTGTCCCTGGGAATGACGATGAGGGAGAGGTGCTTTGCTCCCACATTAAGAACAGTGACGGTGAGTCAAGTGGCATCAGGTTCACAGACTACTTAAACATGGAAGAGAATGAGTAAACCTGCTACGCGGAGTGCGTAGCAGGTTTACTTGAGAACGAAATCACTGAGTGCGACGGCAGAGATTGATGACGAGGATGAGCCCCCTCGGGCACCCGCTTTAGGGGAAGTTATACACTCACTGAATGTCGTCCACAGCTTTGGGGAATGTAACGGCGATGATTCTGAGATGTTGCACCTAGTTAGCCTTCTTGAAAATACGACGGACGGCGCCGCTAATTACAGAACGCGGCAGTCCCATATCGCCGACTACTTCGGGTGATGTTCTCTCGTTTTGACTACTCATTTTGAATAAAATGTTCGCTTCAAGATTCAAGGCTTTATACACAATTTTTTGGCCTTTTTTTTTATTTTTGGATAATTCGCAAATCTGCTTAAAATTCACACATTTTTCGCCGTCCGACCGACTTCGAATTAACAATGTTCTACTGTATTTAGGTTTGGATTAAGTCGGGTCAGGTGACGGGACGTTAAAATTGGGTTAGGAAGGGGGAAAGACAGTACATCTCGACAACATTGTGCATTCTGTGTTCTTTTGTGGCATTGGTTTGATAAAGTAGCTTTTTGGGTGTGCTGACTTTAAGCAGTCTGTGCGACAGTGTGAAACATACGTTGTAAGCCCATCTGACAATACGGGCAGACCAATGAAATCATCTGCCATGCGTTTGCAATACTGGTCGTACAGACAGTGGTGTCGGAAACGTTTGGCTGATGAGGGGGCAACGGGAGGAAAGGGGAAGAATGATTCCCCCCACCCCCCTTCAAATTGTTCACTAGAAATCTGAAATATCTAAGGGAAGGGAAGTCACCCCCCCCCCCCCCCCTGTTCTTACGTCACTTCTTGGAGAGCGTTAGGAATAAGATGGACCGGTAATTGAGTTTTCCCTTCATCTACTACTTCCGCCATCTAGGTCACTTCTCGAGTATTACATCTCGGCGGAGATGTGGAACTTGCCCCTGCATGGCGAGACAGAATTCGACAGCAGTGCAGAAACTCGCTTGGCCATTTTTTCTATTGACAAGGTAAACTCCAATGTGCTACAAAACTGCCTGTTGCTTGAAGGAGTGGCTACCATTGCATTGGTAAGTTTGTCTTGTTACAGCGCTAAAGTTGCCTGCACGTGAGGTGCTTATCGTAATATTGCAAAGTTCCATGCCATTCTAAGTAGGGCAACTTCAATGGACGCCCTTTATGAAGGGTGGGCCTCTTTGAGGTTTGCACAATCAAGCTGGAATTAAGCTAGCAAGAGAAAATAGCTTGTCTCTGTTGAAACTGTTAGATACCTGTTTGCACCAGCTATAGTTGCAGATGGGTGGTTGAAACTGACGCTTATGATGATTTGTACAGTAATGGAAATGTCTTTGTTACACCGGTGTGCATCAGGGCCATTACTTCCTTTGTGCTCCCCAGTCTAAGTGGAGTCCGAGGTAAAGTAGAGGGTTTGAGGCATTTGAAAAATAACCAAAGGGCATATCAAGCATTCACCCCAGCCTTCTGGATTCACCTAGCTAACTGCGGTACTCTTCCGCCTCAGCTGTTTCTCTGAGCCCACCGGTGCTATGCAAAGAAGTGGGTGGGACTATTGGTGAAGCCCACTTTAACTTGTGCCAAGTGGGGTAGCTCGAAATTCTTTCCTGCGGGGAAGGGGGGGGGAGAGAGAGAGAGAGGAAGAAGGGAAGGGAAGGGGGGGCGGGCTGGGATGGCTGGACTCCAAATTACCTGAGGAGGGGGCATGCTACACCTATGTATCTATGTATATAATGTCCACTACATCTTGGGTGGGGCGGGGGGGGGGGGGGGGGGGGGGGGGGGTAGTGGGTAGTGGGTAGGGAGGGAAGTAGGGAGGGAGGAGGAGTCTCATGGGCCCTTTTCTCCCCCACTGCCCGTCCACTGGCCTGCACTTCTGTTTGTGCCGTTTCTGCGTGTTTGCTCTTCATCTTACAGGGGCACTGAAGTCGATTCTGAGATCGCCCTTTTGTGCCGACAACTCAATCTAGACGCTCTAAGCATCCCAACAACCCTGGAATAACAATCGTGTGTAGCTTATTTCCTTGTTAAGAGCGTGTTCAAAAATCGCGACACGCCCTTTTTGGGAAGAATTTTCTTCCGAGTGAAGTGGTTGACGAAGAGCGCTTGTGGGCGAGTTGCAAGTGATGGCTTCGTCCGCGGAGAAAAAGAGGAGTCTTATCCGAACCTGTACCTATCAGACTCTCTTCGAAACAAAGTTATAATACAATGGAATCGGCGCGTATTGTAGGGCTCTCATTGGCCCACACAATGTAGTCTGCGAGAGAAAAGACTCCACATGTTTTTCTATTGCTTTGAGATGAATAGGCGGTTTTGTAATATAGGACTTGTTATATGTGGGAACTAACACGTTTTAACAAAATATAAGAACATAAACAACCTTTTTCAAAAATGACTTCAGTGCCCCTTTAAAGGGTAACTGCAAAGAAAAAAAAGTTTTTTTTTAAACAGCCTAATTGGGACAAGCATGTCACAAAACAAATGTTCCGCGAAAAAAATGATTTTTTTTATCAATATTTACGCCACAGGACGTAATTTAGTAGAGTCAGAACCTCTCCACATTTGAAACTCCCGCTCTTTCGACCCCCGCGGAAGAGGAGTACGCCCCGCCCCTCACTCTCCTTGCGTTGCGGAGTTGAACCGGCGCAGCGTCTCGACTTCCGGCAAGATCTGGCAACTACGCCAGGCCGCGGTATTGTTTTGGTTGTTATGGTTTGACGCGGTTTGCGAGCACATGTGGCGAAGACGTGACCGGAGAAGTGCCCCTGTGATGTTCCCGGATGACGGAAAGTATCGTTCGTAATCGTCGTGAGCGCTTTGAAAGCGAAGGGAGTCACAGAATCCACGAGTGCGCAACCACAAGCCAAGGTTCATGACAGCGCTGCGTTGGTTTCGGCGCTCTCGTTCTGTTTGGTGCAACACGGCGATGCGACAGAGCTGAAACGTTCGTGGTGTGTGTAATGTGGCGGTGCTAACACGGAGCGCAAATTGGTTGTTGTGGGGTTGACGTTCAACCAGATAAGTCCCGTCGTCGTCAGCTGATCCAGTCAAACTGGTCCGGGAGGACGCTGGGAGCGTTTTTAAAAGTAAATCTGCCTCGTTCTGTTTCAAAATGTGGAAGTTTCCCGACGCATACCGTGAGTAAAAAGCTGCGGGCGTTTTCAATGAAATTACGTCGTTTTAATTGAACAATGGACTCCGAATTGTTGTCCTAAATCTGCCGTTTTTATGCTTCGTGTTGGACTGCGTTTGCACAGCGACGTGTTGCATCGTGCGGTGTGAATAAATTTGGGCACGATTTCGTACCTGCCTACCGATGCATGAACTGAGACCACTTTTTACGTAGTGAACATAGTGCTTTTTTATTTTCTGTCTAGTCGCGGACGTTAGGTGCACACGGGGCGAATATCGACGGCCTCCAGAGCGATATGACGAGAACGTAACTAGACACGTTGGTCGCTACGCGAACGCCCGATTGCCTCCAGCCAAATGGCATTCCTTTCGGGGCGACATGGCTGCTGGAAGGCTCACTGTCGGGATCACGCATCTGACATCTCCGAAAAGTCAGCATTTGCACGCGCAAACAAGCAAAACAAACACGCTAAGCAAGCAAAGAGGAAGACGAAAGAACCGCGCTATGAAAGCCAAAACCCCGCGTCGCTTCCTATCACTAACACCTGCGACAGCTGCTAAACACACACTACTTCACTTCAAGAAGTACCTGGGTCAGTACGAAACGACGAAACACTGATCACATTGGCGAAACGATTAGTCGAGGTAGGCGAGACAGGCGGGAGCAGAGACTTCGGCGGCCATGAAAGAATGGCGAAGCTTCTGTTTGTATGAATCCAAACGGAAGTGCCCGTCTTGTAAACCTTTTGTAAAGAATAATAACTCTCATCACATGGGTTATTCTTTAAACGTAAAAATATGCCGCTCAAAAGGAAATTGCGACATATAACAAAGGTTTAACAACCAAGATCTAAGCTGTCAATCAAACTCTTAGCCAATGAGAACCTTTTGGGATTGACGTCACATAATCACAACTTCGTGGCGCGCGATTTAAAACGGACGAAATAGCCGCAAACTAAAATGAGTCTCACGCAATAAATATTGCTGCAAAAAATGTTTTTTCTCGCGGAAAAATTGTTTTTTGACATGCTTGTCCCAATTAGGATATTTAAAAAAAAAACTTTTTTTTCTTTGCAGTTACCCTTTAAGGAGTTCTCATCCCACAGTTTCTTAACATTGTGTCCAACATTTGGGTGGGTGCTTTCTCTGCATTTTACATTTGTTTTTCGTTGAGTTAAAGCCTTTTTACGTGAAACGTCTTTCATTTCAGTTTAGTAGGGGGTCACTTGCTAAAACCGCACGTGACAAGAACATGTAACACTAATATTGCTTATATCTTTGCAACCGTAATACCCGTGCGCCTTACTTTGGTATCGTTGCACAAAGAAAAGAAGCCATTACTCGATCACGCATGTGTCGCGTGTGCAGATGGCACCGTTGTCACGCCATGCATGATGCAATCGGAGCTAAATTGAGCCTCACACGCGGAGTTCACAGTGGTATAGCTCGGTAGTATGTTTTATCGATCCGAGCTGGAGTGGTTGCGTTTGAGAGATCTTACTCTGCCCTAGTAGGTATAATCCATGAAACTCAAACTGGTGCTCATCAAGAGTTATAAGGCTTACAAGTGTATCATTTGTTGCAGAAATTTTGCGGTTGCTCGGTTATGGCACCCCTGTGTGCAACACGTAGGGTTCATAAATTGCGCGAAGAGACTTGGGCAGCGAGACAGAGATGTCAGTCCTATCCCCATCCGCTTTAACCATGGCAGAACATGTCCCTCTTCATAGGGATCGAACAGGGAGCAAGCACAATGGCACCATTAGACCGTAAGACCCTCACTAGCTATAACGTGAGTTAAGCATGTAAGCTTTGTAATGCGTGAATAAATGTAAGTGGTGTATGTGGTTACATCATTTCTGTACCCTAGTGCTATGGTGACTAGAAGGGGAAGTGTGAAGGGTGCCATAAGCGGGCAATGATAAAGGGGGTCAAGAGGTACAATGAAAACTTTTAGAAAGCCTACCGTAATATCCCGAGTCATCACCTATCCCCAAGTGAACGCCCACCCCCTTTTTTGGCCAAATACCGATTTCCGAAAAAGCACAGCGTGATCGCCAACCCGTAAAAATACCCCAAAGTGGACTCCGCATTCCACGAACATTCATCGTACCCGAATGACGCGGCCGCGAACCTTGCCGTTGGAGTGCGTTCGTGGAAAGTAAAATGAAGGAGGGAAAGGCACTTCTTTTTGTTTACACATTTCGACCCCGATTTGCGCGACCCCAAAGTCGTAGTACATGCGTGCGAAAGGAAAACAATGGAAATGACGAAATGAAAATTTGTTTTGCTTACAAAAAAGTTTGTTCGGACAAAAAGAGCAAAGTCAGAAAGATAACACAAGCAGTAACCCATTCAGGGATTGCGAGGTCAGCGAACGCGCCATATCCTCGAAGGGCACTGCACAGTGTAAGCTCAAAGCCCATTTCCACCGAAGTATAGTCACCACGAACACGTTTCTTCTCCCAGCACGTCGCGACCGCGGTGGGTAAGGAAGTGCAATGTTCAAGACAAAGCCAACGGGTAAATAAAGATTTGCTGGAACAACACACACAGACATTTGTAGAGCGTCCCATTTCAGGCTTCGTGTTCATGGTGTCGTCCACGCCACGCAGCAACGCCGCCTCAACCTGCGTTGATAGCACACCATGCATGGACACATGCATGTAAGAACCAAACAAGAAGTTGCACAAGGGCCTCCTCCTTACGATTGACAAGGCGGCCGACTTGGCCCGACACCAAAGTATTCGCCAATGCTATCGCCGGCTTTAGCACTTCTTCAGCGTCGCTCTTCATCGCTTCTTTCATCTGCTCGCTCGTTGCGCCTTGTTGGTTTTTTACAGCGAAGCTATTCTAAGCTAGGGTCTAGGAAAAATGCGTCCTCACGTGTCAACAGAAAACTCCCCATTGGCTGTGGCAAGTATGAATAAATAAAAATAAAAAGATAGGGAAACCCACGTGGGTCAGCCTTCCTTGGCATTACCGTATTTACTCGCACAATGAACGCACTCGCGTAATGAACGCACCCCCCAAGTCGGCTCTCAAAATTTCGACTTTCACTCGCATAATAAACGCACCCCCAACTTGGATGTCAAAATTTTGACCCCCTCCCCCCACGCGCGCGAAATGAATGCACTTTTCTATCCTGGTGCAGCGAGGCCGCGAATGCATGGGCAGCGTGGGCGACAAAACGCCTTGCAAAACGCGTTAAAAAAATTCACAAAGATCCAACAGAAGCAAGAAAAAAAAACATGGAGAGTTTTTTTGTTTGCACAGCACAGTTTGGACTTCGGGTTCGCGCGCCGCCGCGCGCAAGGAGGTAAGAAAGAAGCGCTCTAAGCGAACGAAACAGCTTGCGAAAAGCGGCAAAAAAAAAAAAAAAAAAAACTTTTTTTTTTTTTGCACAGCGCAGTTAGGTTATTGGGGGTCGCGCGCAGCGCGCAAGGAGGTAAGAGCGGAGAACCCCTCTAAGCAAACAAAACAACTTGCGAAAGGCGGTAAAAAAAAAAAAAAAAAAAAAAAACCCACAGAACTGAGAAAAAAACAAGAAAAAGAGGAGCTTTTTTTTTCTTTTTTGCACAGCGCAGTTTGGTTAAGGGGGGGTCGCGGGCCGCGCGCAAGGAGATAAGAAAGATAAGCGGAGAGCCCTCGCCTAAGCAAACAAAACAGCTTGCAAAGGCGGCAAAAAAAAAAAAAACCAAAGAACTAAGTAAAAGTTTTTTTGTTTTTTTTTTGCACAGCTTAGTTTGGTTACGGGGTTGGGCGCCGCCCGCAAGGAGATAAGTTACTTCGATTTTTCAGGATAAAAGGTCCGTTCATTATGCGAGTAAATAGGGATGCAAAAATTTTACTTCGCGTAATGAACGCCCCCCCTTCCCCCCCCCCCCCCCCAACTTTGCATTGATTTTTCGGAAAAAAAAGTGTGTTCATTCTGCGAGTAAATACGGTATTAGATAGTGAGGTCCTGATCCCTTGTTATCATCTCTAAGCATCGTCCTTCAGGTGGTCCTAGAAGTTGTCCTTGAGGTCGTTTGAGAGATTGTCCTAGGCGTCTAGGACGACCTAGGCAGTGGTCGTTTAAGGCAGAGACGCTTCCAAATGATGAACGCTTTCGTCACCTCTTTGCAGCTTGACCCCAATGGAGCAGTTGGACACTCTCTGTAATACAGGCTCTCTAAAAAATATGGGGACCGCTGACTTGCCTGCTGGCTGCAGTGCCCCAGCGGTCTCCAAAATTTTCATTGCGGAATTCAGGCGCATGACCCGTTCAGTGGGTGAAGCGCGCGCCATTAATGTTGCCAAAGAAAATACAGTCTGACATGGTGCCGCACACATGCCATGTCAAAGGAGTGCGCAAGTTGCGAAGAAAATTTTTGCCACTGCGAGGGGCCCTGCAGTTTGCAGGAGAGTCGTTTTTATCGCAACTCTGTGCAGCCCTTTTCTCCCTTCATCGCACTTTCCCTTCCAGTCACCATGCTAGTGCCCATACATATTCTGCAGCACACACAAGACATTTCACATACCCCACTGTGGCTGTATTCCCGACATAGGCTACCCAAATTTTTTTTAGAGGAAAATTGAGTATGTTTGCATTTTTTCTTTCTTTCTCTTCTTTTTGAAAGGACTGCATGTGCAAATGTAGTCATCCAGTTAAGCCTTTGTTTTTGTTTTTCTTCACCCCTGCCAGCTGCTGGAGGCAAAGTTCCAGCCCTTGCTGAGGGTGAGCCTCTGCCCACTGCTCGAGAAGGCGGACAGCCAGAACCATCTGGTGTCCCAGACGGCCTGCACGGCACTGCTCTGCGTGTCCCGAAGCTGCGGCTACGGGCAAGTGCGCTCGCCCAGGGATCCCGCGAGCTTCCTTTTCGGAAGTCTCCAGTTGAGATTGTAAAGTCTAGGGGCTAGGACGGGTGGGCAGGACTGCAGCTGAGGGGGAATCGGGCGAGGGGTCGTGCTGCATACTAGAGAGGCACGAAAGCAATTTCTGCCTTCACCAGTTTTGATCCCGACAAACATCAAAACGTTTGAGTAATGCCGTGTCGGCTTGACTCTCCAATTGAGCATGGTGACTGGCGTTTCATCATTTAGAACATTTTGGAATGACGTTTAACATTATCTGGATGCTCGCTGGAGCTGTCTGGCTGATAACCTGTGAGTGCGCTTCTGCTGTGGCACAGATGTACGGCGGCGAGTGACCCATGGCATCCGGAGAAACAATTGTTCTGTGAGAATCTTAATGTGGACATTGTTTTAAGCTCAAGAATGGCCGCTTAGTATGTTTAATTGCTAGAGAAATTTATTGTGCTCTCGAAAATACAGAAAAATAAGAGTGGTCTATGATATACATTATATTGAATGTGCTTTGGGTGGAGTGAAGTAATTTACATTTGCCTGCTGTAACAAGGCTAAGCTGCAAGATTGATGGCAAATGAAGATGTGTTTAAAATATAAAGATTGGATAACTTGGCAGGCTTAGAGAGTGTGGGATTTACCATATCTTATTGAAATAGTTTGGCTGTATTTCCTATTTGTATTGCAACAGTGTCTACGTACGAGGTAGCCCTAAAAAGCACGATTTAGTTAGAAAAGCATTTTTTTTAGCTCATTAACTACTACATATTTTGGTAATGCATGTTCTATGTTTTGAAACAATTGGTACAGTATTTAAAGTCATTCGGTTCGATTCAAAGTTTACGGTGGGACGACTATCACATTAATTTTCACTTTAATCTCAAAAGTTACAATTTGTGCATGGGTATCTCCCAGAGTGCTGTGGCCCCAGGACAATAGACTGAACTTTTGCAATCCAAACCTTTCTACTATGAATGATATTTCAGAAACTAGACCACAAAGTGGAAACACTAGGTAAACAGCAGGAGGTCAGACAGGAAGGCTTTTAACAAGATTGTAACTTACCGTGAATCTCGGTATTATACTGATCAGATCTACCGTGGACCAATTGTGTTTCTTTTTGCTTTTAGAAGTTTGTGCTTTGTCAAGGCAAGGCTGACCCATAACATACCTGTATTGCCTTCTCTTTCCAGTTCCATATCAGAACTGATTCGGCAGAATGCCGACTACATCGCGGACTCGCTGCTTTTTAAGTTGAAGCATGCTAGCCGCCACCCAGAGGTGCCGCACATAGTGCAGGCGCTGACAAAGCACAGCAGTTGCGATGCCATCGGCCTCATACAGGATGTGGGCTACGAGGCATGTTGCAGATTTTCTCTTTTGTATATTCTTGCTTTGGTTGGCTTTAGGCTTGTAAGTTTTACGATAAGCTGTGTAGCAATGAAATGACTTGCCTTTAGTCATAATTTATTGTTTTTTGTTCATACTGCCTTTGACTTCTGATCATGTAGGTGTGAAAAATTTACCGGGAGCTTCCATAGAAACTTGCTTAGCTATGAGGTCTCTTTGAAAGTAGTATTAAGTTATTGCTATATTTTAACACCAATTTGGGGCACCTCTAAAAATGTGCTATAATAAACCAGACGGTGTCTTATAGTGGCCGCCATAACTGATCAATTTTACCCAAAATTTCGGTTAATGCATACCATATTTTTGCGCGTATTACCCGCCCCTGCATATAACCCACACCCCCAACTTACGACTGTTAGAAAAAGAAAAAAAAAAAGACCTCGCGTATTACCTGCATAATGACCCACGGAAAGCAAATGTCAAAGTCACCAAAAACAGTACCTTTATTGGAACATTACTTATCGTTGCAGTCACTGCAGCTATCCGTTAAAGAATCTTCATTGTCCCAAAGAGCGTCGTCATCCATTGTGTCCAGGCGATTGCTGATACAGCACTCTCTAAAACTCTTGCAAATCATCTCTGCAGGAATCGTCTTCCATGCGTTGATAATCCACTTGCAAAGTACTGCTATGTCAGGTTTGCGGATCGGGCCCATCGGTTTGAGGTCGTACTGCTCCTATGCAATCCACTCCGTGTACATGCGCTTCACATGCACCTTAAAAGGCTTCTTCAAGCCAACATCCATCGGTTGAAGCACGGACGTCATCCCGCCTGGGATCATGACGAGGTCAGTCTTGTCATCTGCGAGACGGGTCTTCACTTCCTCGGTGTTGTGGCCCCGGAACGCGTCCAGCACTAGCATGGACCTCCGCGCTAACATCGCGCCCGGCCTGTTCTTCCACATGGTTTTCAACCAGTCGACGACAAGATGACTGTTCATCCAGGAGTTGTCCTCCGCACGGAAAACTATCCCGGCGGGAAAATTAGCGGGAAGCGTCTTGCGCTTGAAGATCACGTACGGTCGTAGCTTCGTGCCATCTGCTAACGCGCACGACATCACTGTGCAACGCAGTTTCGAGTTGCCGCCCGTCAAAATGCTCACCAACTTGGAGCCCTTTTTCTGAAGAGTTGTGTCCAGTGGCAGTTCAAAGTACACGAGAGTTGTGTCCGCGTTACCAATCTGCAAGTACAAGTACTCGTGTCGCTTTCGGAGCCTGATCACGTAGTGCTGGAAGTTCACTAACTTCTCATCGTAGGCGTCAGGAAGTCATTGGCATAAGGTCATTTGACTCCAGAAGGAAAATCCTTGGCGTTACAAGCTTCCGCATGTAAAAGTGGGAGGGGAGAGAGGATTTATTTCAACTGAAGTGTAGTGCTGTGACTCATTTTTAACCATTTTTTTAATACTCATTGTAAATGGAAGCTAGTCTTAGCAGAGCCTTACTTTTAAAAAGAAGGCTCTGTGTTCCTTTTGCACCCTATCTGTTATTACGAAAGGTAGTAAGTAATATGCTCCAGTTTCAAAAAGGAACCCTCAATCGTCATTGAAGATAAACTCAGTTGTTAGCAATGCAATTACTTTTCCTTTTTCAAGTTATGTGCTACACTCTGTTCACTGTTAAGCTGAGGCTGCTTCCAAAGTCCTCGCTGTGAGACGTGCCTTTTTAGCGCAAGCGCCTTTTCTGCGGAAGAATGTTTCAAAGCCACAATCTTGTGCTCTCGTGCTTGTGACATTGGTTGCCATCTCTAACAGATGTTGGCATCTGCTCCAAAAGTGCCGGTGCCTGCTCTAAACCGATGTTAAAGCGATAGCTTTAAGGGGCTCGTGTCACAGAAAAGCCGGCGTCAGCTTTAGTGGGACAGGAAAATCCTGATTGGTCATTAAGTAATTCATTTGCCTTAAAAAAATTCAAAGAATTTTAGACACGCGGGATTTAAACTCACAACCCTTCAATTGCGAGCCAGACATGCTACCGATAAAGCCCCGCAGACACGATTGCACGGCTTGGGAAAGAGCAAGGGTTTATATTTAGCTATCAAATTCCACTCTTAAAAACAAAGCTTAAGTGTCCTCCTGTAATTTTTTGCCTGCTACAGAACCTGCTACAAAATGTCAAATGCCGCTTTCATCACTGCAATGATTTCTAGAAAAAATTTATTGTATGTGATACTTTTACACCAACAATAGGAAATAGAAAAGGAAGAAATTCCTAAAAACAATGAACTAACCATAGGATTAAGATGCAATTTTGTTTTGTTCCTTTGCTTTGGAGGATGGTATTCTGGGGTTTTTATATTGTGTGTAGCCTGTTAAGGGGGTACTCCGGCACTTGTTTGAGATGCCTCAACTAACTATATTTTCTGAATCTCTGGACCACTTTGAGTGTGCTATTAAGTATCGCAAAGCTCAGAATAGCTATTGTGAAATCGGCAAATGAAACTGATGCCAAAACAAACATTCAAATACGCACAGACTTTTTAGTGCCGTGACATCATTGGCAGGCAGGCTTGTCAGTCGAGCAAGCAGTCAAGAAATAGACTATGCCAAGCATTTCTTCCGTGCTGGTGTGCGGGTACTGGAGCGAGCTTCCAAAGCATTCATTTGACACCATGAAACTGCTCGGAATCAGTTGGGAACAAATTCTACAGTCCAAAGAGTGAACCCCTGCCTTTCCTTGGCATCACTTTTTCGTTGTTGCCAGTAGAGGCTTTCGGTTTAAAAAACACGATGACTACCGAAACTGTACATTCTCTCTCTTTACGAAAAAAAAAAAAAAAAAGTATATTGTGATCTAATATTTGGGATACGTTTGTTGCCTTGTTTAGCAAATTTTCAGGCAAATCGGGGACCGTGAAGAAATCGCCAGAGTACCCCTTTAAAGAAAGACATTGAGAATAAATATAAAGTGCAGGAGCCTTCGACTTAAAAATATATATATATATATATGTGTATTAGTCTTGTGTGAATAGTGGGTTTTGAGTTCAAAGCGAATACAGTCGAACCTCGATATAACGAACTTCAATGTAACGAAATCCTCGATTTAACGAAGTATTTTATTTTTCATAATTTCTTGCCCATAGACCCCATGTATTTTTAGTCTCTATATAACGAAGTCGATTTTGCTGCTATTTCAATATAACGAAGCGTCATTGCCATAGAAGGCAATAAATAAATCAACTCTAAAAATCAACTTCGCAAAAAAATTGTGGTTAAAAAAAAAAAAATTATGCGCAAACGCGAGCGCTTGATAGGTTACTTCACGGGGACAGGCCTTCCAACGTTCCTAGGCTGCCCGAGGATGCGGCGCCGGTAGCGCCGGCGAGGCATGCGGCAAAGCGGATTCCGCGGGGCTGGCCAGAAAATGCCGAGCAGAAAGTTAACTTGGCATAACAGCACCACCACTGACATTCACTGATCATCATAGTCCACTGTACCGCGGGTAGCGCGGGAGCCAACTTCAGCGGGGGAGCGACGTGATGGCGCGACCGCACGGGCAGTGCCATCTAGGAGAAGACCGAGAAGACCGATTATCGTCTTGCGAGCGTGATGTAAAGCAAAGGCGCAAGCACACTGTGGGCGGAAGGGGGCAAGTAAACTGTGCGGTCAAGAGTGCTGTGTAGGTTGGAAACATTGGCACCGCCTAAAATAAACAGCTTTATTTTTTAACCGGGCGGTTCACTCACGTGCTTGCTGCCATAAGGAAACGTAAAGTTCTTTCTTTGGATGAGAAAGCAAACGTTTTGGACGCCATCCTGAAGAAACTGCCGAGATCACGAGCACTCGGGAAGTGCTCGACGCAATGGACGTACTGAGGAGGTACACGGCGTCCCATGGGCAGCAAGATGCCGTGTGGGCGCTCGAACGCCGTATGACGCCGCTGCTACTGTCGGACAAGACGCAAGCAAAACTCGCGGACTACTTTGCCCCTAAATAAATGTCATTTTCGGTGAGTTTTCATACCCGTAAAATGTTTCGGAATTTTTTTTTCGCATCCTAAAGCCAAATTTTGATTTAGCGAAATTTCAATGTAACGAAGTAAATTGCGAATTTTACCGACTTCGTTACATCGAGGTTTAACTGTACTAGTTTTGGCCGAATATTTTCGCTTCGAATATCGAATAGTTTTTTCACGCCTTTCACTACCATAGCGTAATGCTTAGACAAAAACCCAGCTAAACTTGTGAAGGTTGTTCCACTTGTTCATTTATAAGCTAAGTTTATTTATATTTTTGAACTGTGTCTTCATAAAATCTGATGTCTTGGGACGGCAAGTAAACGACGGATTTGACATAAAATGAACCCTATAGACCGTTCCATTAGGGTCATAGCAGAGAGGGTAAAAGAGAAAAAAATGCACTCCCCCTCTCACCCCGTATCTCGTCCGCTCCGCCGAGTGGGCTGTAGCTAGCGTCCGGCTGGCGTGCAAACTCTGTTTAAAATCGCGTCATTTTGGAACTTTCAAGCGCAGATGCGCAGATTTTGGTATGCCAGTTGTCGTGTATTACTATGCTAAATAAAAAGACTCACAGCGTCCAATTGCGCTCTTACCTGCGTGCAAATAAAAAAAAAAAAAAAAGGAAAACTGTGTCAGATTGGTTGGTCTCTTTGGCGAAAAGTAAATCCGGTTGCTGTACCTTTTTTACTATACAAAGTTCATACTGGTGTAGGCCTTTAGCGACCATGAGTGGAAGTCTGAAATAATAAATAAAACGTGCTCTCCTGCCGCAATACACGCAGTAGTTGAGGGTAGTACTGCCGGCTGACTCAACTGCTATTTAAGTAACAGAAAAAAGATATGCTAGTTGATCATTTAGCAAAAAAGGACAACAGAGAGCTATAGGCTGATTTTGGAGTAGCCACAACTGCTCTAAGAACGCGAACGACTTTACAACAGCAGCCACGAGCGAGAGCTCAACGTTCGGTAGAGCCCGCCGATATAGCCCAAGAATGGAGAACGGCAACCTCCCGGTTTGTCATCTGCTAGCGGAGTTGGGCGCGTGCCCTCTCTCTCGTTTTACCCTGCCAAATCCGCTGAACTTCCCGGATGTGTGGAGAGGGCGCTGCGGTCGAGCAAAATGGTGCCGCCCAGAGAGGCTAAATGGAATGGTCTACAGAGATGGCCAATTATGTGCAATTGAGTGAATTTACAAATCTTGCTATATAAAATATTCCTTCTTTAATCTCGAGTTAAAAAAGAAATAATTGCGCATGTTAAACGCAGGTTGTAAGGGCATCTCTGCCTAACATAATACTAGTATACTCTTGCATAACAGTCAGTTTAATTTTGGAACTTTTACTACAATGTAGATATACAACTTCACAAAGTTTCCATTTATTCCCAAATACAGCCGGCACGCGTGCACCATCCCGCTTTGAATGTACGCTTTTCTTCCAAGCGCGCAATTTCGATATTCATACTATTACAAGTGTTTGACCCGGCAGGTTACCCCGTTGAGTACGCTTCTTACCGAGCACTGATGTAATGCAGAGAAGCAACACCCGCCGAGCTCGCTTTTGCGGGTATTGCTTCTCCGCTGTGCACCGGTGCTCGGAAAGAAGCGCATTCAACGGGGCTAACCCACCGCAATCGACACTTCGAAAAAACGCGAATAGTGCAGTTCTTCTCGAAGCGAATATCGAATAGTCTATTATTCGAAACTACTATTCGAAATTTTGAATATTCACACAGCCCTAATGTATATATATATATATTTGAGACTCCATACCGATTAGGAGAGGCAAACACAGTTTTTGATTCTTGTAACTGTGAGTCGCCCCAATTCCTTTTGCCTCACAGACTCATTGTGGGATATCAAAGCCAATTGATACCATTTATCGGAAATCAAGCACCTATCTAGCTTCAAATAAAAGAGATCCTCAAGAAGAAAAATTGTTTAAAGTTAAGGAGTAACATCATTCTTAGTACCTTGCAACATTCTAACACCCATTTTTTAGCTCTTTTTTTCCTTCTGTAAAAAATTAGTTTTGAGGAATGCTTCATCGAAATATAATAACCGGAACCGCAAAAAAAAAAACGACATGAAACTGATTTCATAACTATAACGGTAATCGTAACAGTAACCCTACCGTTATTATTTTTGCCTTGAGTCCCCGCATTAAGGAGTCCGGTACCGCAAAATATATTTCATTTCTCAGAGTGAATGAAGCCATATATTTTTCGACAAGTATTTCAAAGGGTTTTCAGAAATTTGAAAGTTGGCAGCGGACATTAAAGTTCAATATGACCAAAAAAGGAGTGATTGTAGCCTAGAACTATGTTCTTAAAATAACGAAGGCCATAAAAGAAAAAGGTTAAATTCTGTGTTATGTAAGCACTGAACCCATACAACACAGTTCCAAACCTTTTGTTTCATCCAAGATTGCACTCATACCAAAAATGTTTTCTTATCTACTTTTGTTTTTCTTTCTCCTAGCATGCATGATATTATCGAGGCATTACTGCAGCTACTTGCATGCTTGTGTGACAAAAATGTTATTTTTGCTTGTCTGTTTAAGTATGAATTCATTTTTAAGATGTGAGATAATATAATTGCTTTCAAAATTAATTGAGACCTCGAAGCTTCCTTCATGACCCCTCAGTATGAATTCATTATATCGAGGCATAGGTGGAGCTGCACATCTCATAAAAAAAAGATCTTACCTTCCGTTTTCTTTCCTGCTCCTTGCAGGTCCTGAATGCTTTAGACTTTTGTCACAACGAAAATGCACTTCCGTTTCTGAGGACTCTGGGTTGCATTGTATTGTATGTGAATAGGTGGTTTCCGCCTGAGCCAAAGCAGGTGCGTGATATACTGAGCATTCCTTTTCCTATTCTTTATTGTTGAACACTTGTATTTGAATACTTTTTTGTGTAAGACCTACTTTTCTATGGTTGCTGGCAATAGGCAAGTTTCCTCGTCTTTTTTGTAGTTATGGTTAATCCACACAGGTAGGTCGTGCAGCAGCGCATCACGTTCATGGGATTAGTGGTGCCAGCCTCTCTGTTAAGGCTTTGTCACTAAGCACTTGAATGCTGTACTTCATTTCACCTTATGATGGACTGCAGAGGACATTACGAACCATTGAAGCCAATCCAGTGCCTTGTATGTGTCCATGATCTTTGGAAGGGGCACGGCAACACGCGGGGAGCGTAGTAACGTGACATGTTCACAGCCCTGGATTAGCTGGGGTGGCTTGTCTCGTCCGTTCCGGTACATCACAAGATGAAACGGAGTACAAAAATGATTGAGTTGATACTATACAAAACTTTTAAGCGGTTGTACTTCATCCTTAATTCCTCTTTGTTTAGCCTACGTATCTTCCCAACCACATGTTACAGCATCTTTGTTGTGTCACGTTTTGCTACAAGAGTTTGTGGCTTTTCTTCCACCTTTAACTGCCCACCGGAGATCAAAATCTTTCTGCTTTACTCCCATCTTGAGGTTACATATGTGCCAGAGAAGGTGGGCGTCCCCTCAAGGCACCGCACGAAATGTTTGCAACGCGTCCAGTTTGGAGAGCTTCGCAACGTGCTACTTTCGTAAACGAGCCTCCTGCTGGCTCGAAGCTTTCTTAATAATAGTTCCATTGCTCGTCTTGTGTAAAATTTTCTTGTTTGTTTTTGGGATGTACAAAGCCAAGAGAAAAAAAGTCTGGTTCATGAGCAGTTTTTGCATCTTGCCGCGTTTTGTATTTTTGTCAGAGCTCTGTCAAAAGTCCATCTTCAGATAAGCGTCGGTCTTTTTTCAGTGATAGGCAGTTACTGCTGAATTTCTGTTATAGCACGTTCGAAACACAGCTTTTATTACCGGCTTTAAGCAAAGTGCACCGCCCTACGCTTATCGAGGAGTTGTCAAACTTGAATCTCGAGGAACTCCTTTCTGCCTAAAATTGCGGGTGTGGAGCCCCTCCCAGTCTCAGCGCCGATGCAGTAAAGCAGTGCAGACACCTATGGACATTGTAAACAATAATGCAGCTTAATGGAGAGCGCTTGGCCCTTACTCGTACACCAGTGGGTGGCTCAGATCTGCTAAGACTGCGCTTAACCTAGAAACACGCTTCACTTACCGTAAAATACCGGGCAAGCGCCCACTCAAACTTCAGAGATAATCACAAAAAATGGGGGATGGGCGCTTGTCCGGTTATCAATTTTACATATAAATGTACTGTGCATACTTTCTGAGATCTTACAGATTTGGGGATGGGCGCTTAATATGGAATGGGCGGATGCGCGGTATTCTACGGTAGAAGCAGGGACGGTCGAGGAAGTTTTGGTGCTCGTAGAACCCACGAGGGAATTTTTTTCAATCTCAGGAAACGTCTCTGCCTCCTTTGACATTGTTACATACGAGCAGTTCAGAGACCTAAGGACTTTTTTGACAATAGTACAAACACCAGGGTCTTTTTGGCTGATGACTGTAGATCGGTGCTTGGTTCAGACATGGCACAATATTACTTGAACTGGGAAAACACTTTATTTAGAGTAGAGACGATAGAGAGTTAGGGGGCTCGAAGAACTTTGGGGAGCGCTCTAGCGAACCCGCTTTGAGAACCACTGGGCTCCAGGGAACTCGGTTTGTGAACCCGTGCTTCTAAACACCCCTCAGAGCCAACCCTCACTGGAGGACACACCCAAGCGAGAGCCATCCTTCGCGGAATTCGTGGAGGATTTCCATCGCTGCAAGCAGGTCTCCGAGAATCTCGAGGACTCAGAGGAACCGGCCGACGCTGAAGAGGACGTCCCGGAAGACGCGGGACAGACGAAGAAGCCCGAGGCACCGGGACACGTCAGACTGCTCGTGCAGGTGGGGAACGGTGTGGCTCCGTCGACACAGGGACCTGGGACTGGGCGCTAGCCGTCGGATGGGGGCGAGCACTCTGAAACTCTGGGGAACGCGTTTCGAGGGTTCTGACGCACAACGTGTACTCTATATTCCGGTCTGTAGTCTGCAGGGGCAGATTCCACCCGAAAACAAATAGTTTTGTTGAGATAGTCAGCACCCAGGGCATACTCCGTACACAAAATAATCTCACATGCAGCGTGTATTTATTAGGCATGTGCAAATGGTGGATTTGGAGTCCAAAGCGAATTCCAAGCAAATAGTGGTTTTGGTCAAATATTTCCAAATCAGATATTGAATAGTCTCTCCCAGTTTTTCACTAGTGTACCATGCTTAAACATCTCAGCACGACTTTCTACTTTTTTCAAAAACACCGAAAGATAGCCCACTTCTAGTTGTTGCAGCGCCCTGGCCAATGCTTACCTCGGCGATAATGGTGCTACTTAGCTATGACGGGAGACAAGCAAACATTGCTGGATTGGAAGCACAGTAATCTTTGCTTCATTGCCCCTAGCTGCGATCCCAAGTTTCACAGGAGAGTAAATCTAAAGCTGTCATTTTTTCAACTTTTTGTGATTGTTTACCAAAAGTTAGCCCACTCCTCATTTTCACCCTAGTTGCTTTTGATTTTACATGGGGGGCTCAAAAGCTCAAACGTCATTAGGGGCCCTTTTAAGTCTACTATCCTTTTTTCTCTCATCTATGTTGTTTCTTTATTGGGGAGGAGGACAGACCGTGACGCCCCAAGCGGTTAACGTAACAACTACACGGATGGGGACAACAAATACAATGACGCAGCGTTCGGCCGACATAACCGAACGCGGCGTCAGCGTTCGTCTGGAGTTCGTGTTCTCCGGCGAAGGGGAGGAGGGGCTCTTTTGTTTCCACTCGGCCTGCATGAACAATGCAGCATGCACGATCCCAGCTCAGCACAAAAGCCGAAGTGGGTCAAGCTCGCATTCTCTGAGGATAGATCCGGCACTTAACGTCGCTTCGTCAATTGTTAGTATTTTTTTTATTAAACTGCGCCCCGCGCTCTATTGTAGAAGATGACATGGCCATGCCCATAAGGCCTGTCGGCATGTGCACAGGCCTTGTGTTGAGTAAACACCAAGCGTGGGGAAAACAAACGGGTCAGAGCGCCCCCTATAGTTCGATCTCCTGCCCAATACTGTACATTCCTGAAGTTTTTTTTTTTTTTTTTTTCATGTTTATTTTTGCGCCACCAGTCATGTCCTTCTCGCTTTCTTGTTCATTAACGTCAGTTGCTGGTCAGTGCTTGTTCTCATTCATTTGAATGAGAAAGCATTAACTATCTCATGGAGCTAGCTGACGTTATCAGTTTGAAGCGCGAAAACGGCACCTAGTTTCCTTTGGTTCCATTGGCTGGCGCGTGTCGACGGGGCTCCCATTGGCCGCTGCGCTTTTCAGTTTCCACGACCGCTCACCCTATGGCGCTGCGTGTCCATCAGCGCGCCGTTAACACAGAGCGTCCAAGTTCACCGTGCCCAGGGGAGCACACGCGCTGACCGGCAACGAGAAGTATGCAGCAGACGAAAAAGGGAGCGGACGAGCGGCTTGCATGCTTTCGCATTCACAACTTATAAGGAATGCTTAGGTGTACCTCAATCTTTTTTTCTACTCTTTTTCGTCAGGATACTTGTGTCCTTGATATATCTTTATCCATTACTTTCTCAATAACCTAGGTCCTAAGAAGATGCATCCATCTCCAATCCAGCTCCAACATATGGGTCCAGACCGCCGTTCTGAGCATTATATGCCATGCCGTTGTTCCAGTCTCCGGCTGCGAAGGTATAATGGTTGCTTGTCATACAGTGAACTTGCACGTCATTAGCTTGCTTTTAGCAGTCCTCCATGCCGCCTCGGTGGCTCAGAGACAAAGCGCCGGCAGTCTTTCGATACGCTACCAGTCACGAAATTTCTACATAACGCTATGGGAGAGCGCGATGCTGGTGTCGACGAGGAAGCTAAGAGCCGCCAATCTAGCCAGCGCAGGTAGTAGTCCGGCAACCAGAAAGTGGTATTGGAAATTCGAACCCACTCTAAACGAGCCACCAATAGAACATTGTGACGCGTCGTTGCACCGACGGCATTTCTCGTTAAAGTTAGCGTCTTCAGCTCTGTACTCTCGGTCAACTCTTCAAACTTCCTTCTCTACAACATTCTCCAAAATGATATCATTCTTCATTCCTCTTCTCAAAATAATATCATTCTTCATTCCTGAAAATGAATCTTCCATACCGCCATCGCCATCATACTTCGGTGCCGCAAGTAGCGCCATCAAGTAGAGACAATGTGAGCTCGTACGCTCCATCGTCTGGCTTCTTTTTGCTCGCAAAAAACATTGTTTTGTTTGGAAACAAACATAATAAGCTTATTTCCAAGTTCTGCTATTAGAGATCAATAAAGAACGACCGGTGCTTACATACAGCGATCGATTACAGACGTAAAAAAGATCTTGGTGTACGACAAATTGTTTTTTTGAATGCTACTTGTATTTGCGAATTTGGGGGTGGCTCACCGAAAGTGAGGTGGCCAAACAAAAATGCCCGCTCTGGGGCATTGGCGCTCGTAGCGGCATTTATTGACCTTGTACCAAACTTTAGCTGAAGTTTCGTGACCAGTAGCATATCGAAGGACTCTGGTGCCGGCCTGCGGATCTCCAGGTGGCGGGTTCGAATCCCGGCCGAGGGGCCCGCAATCTGAAAGAGGCTTGTTGCCGGCACCTCGGTCCTCAGCAACCCCAACCAAGATCCCCAGGTGGCCGAAAGATCCCCGAGTGGTCGAAATTAATCCTCGGTTTTTATCTGAGGCGTGCCAGATGCCCTTCACTGGTGTGGCACACAAAACCCCCAAATTTTACTTTTAACAGTCATCCAAGATGTAAAGTGCTACTTTTGCATGGGAATAACTTTCAGGTTGTGAAAAGGTACACCCATTATAAGCGGGTCAAACGTAGTAACTACAATTCAGTCGTTACAAGAATTAAGTCAGTAGAAGATCTACTTACCTGCACAATTGCAGTATTCCTCTCATTACAGTCAGATTACAGTGATAACAACATTCCGAGCTGATGACAGTAGCAGGAGTGCAGGCAGGGCCGGCCCTAAGGGTGGGCGACTTGATCGGCCGCCCAAAACGCCATCGTAAGGGGGGTGCCTCTGTGGCCCCTTTTGAATTTTTTGTTTTTAGCTTTTTGATTTATTTGAGCATGGCGCCCGACACTACGTTACGTGCTCCATCTCTGTTCGTTTTTGGAATGCTGTTTTCATCTGACAAAATGCGCATGTTGGGCCACTACTCACATGTTTACTAACAATGTAATGTTGTACCTAGTAGATAGGGGTGTATAAAAAAGGGGGCATGGCTGGAGTTTGCTTAGGGGGTTTGATGGTGTAGGACCGGCCCTGAGTGCAGCATATTGTCTCTGTTTCTTCAAACATCTAAGAATTAGGGAACTTGTTTACCTCCCTTCCCAGGTTTTACTGTTCTCGCAAAGAATTTCCACTAAATAGTACAACCAAATTGCACCTTTGCGATTGAATAAACGGAGCCTTATGTTCCAGGAAGCTAACATTGCAGTGTTTTCATGAGGGTAATTGGTGTTTCAGATGAGGTACTGCCCATCGTTCATCTGCTCTGGAAGCCCCTTGTGAATCGGTTTCAGGGTGACAACTGCACCCTGTCTATTAAGGTATGGCAACCCCCCCCTCTTTGTGCCAGGATGTTTGCATGTGGCTTATTTTTAACTCTTTCTATACCATGGAGAAGAGGAGTACAGAACATTTTTTTTTATTTTAAGAACTACTCAGCATATGAATAATTACAATGCATCAAAATATTGAGAAAGAAAAAAAAAGTTTACACAAATGTCTGGAAAAAGTTCCTTAAATTTAAATGCTGAACTTGGAGATTGTACAAAAATGAGAACAAAATGTTTAGACATTTGTAGCTACATTAAATCATACTACGATCCTTAAAAATTTTAAATATACAAGGTATGCCCCATACACACTACTGTAAGTTAGAGAGCTCTAGCTGATAGGGTCTTATTTTGGTCCGTCAGCAATTGTTCTTCCGTGACATGCGAAGGTACATGTCGCACAGCACACTTTTTTTTTTTTTTTTTTTTCACAAAAAAATTGTTTGTTACAAAACTGTTTTAGCTTTTTTTCTGCTGGTGTTTTCATGGCTTGCGGCACACATAAGATGCGTTCCTCTGGTCACGACAGCCTAGAAAGCTAGAACGACATTCTCCAACGAGCACCTGTCGCTATTCTGCGCCTCGGAAATAAAACGTCGCTGTAGGAGCTCAGATCAAACGATACAACATCGTCATGTCCTCACTGCTGTGGTCATCCAAAAAAAAAGCAGTGAAATCGTGCGACTGATGTTGCTTTTGTAGCGGTCCCCAATGTCAGCAGGACGCCACGTTTGAGAGGTGCCACTGTTGCACAGAGGTTTATTTCCGATAGCTCATCAGCTTGGAGGAAAGCTTGAGAAGGAGCCGAAACCCAAGCTATAATCGTTCAGCTACCTACGAGATGGCGCATCGTGTTCCTGTGCGCCGAATTGGAATTGTGGCGGCACGTGGAATACATTGATTGCGTGTGATCGACGGCCAATGGACGGGGTGTGGAGGGAGTTCCTTATTGAGCGGCGCTTCCAGGCGTTTGAAACACTGACGTCTCTCGTGGATGCCTCTGGAGACTTCATCAGACAGCGAACCCTGAAGGAAGTGTGGCCGAAGCTGGCAGCGTTCTTGGTCAGTCAGCACTCTGTCAGGTTTGTAGCTTCCACATTCACCCCAGTTTCACAGTGGTAGAACCAAAACTTCGAGTATGGGGTCGCCGAGTGCCACACTTAAGCTAAGCCCTGGCAAACCTGGATTCCACTTTTATTTGGGGCTTGCAGTCTGCGGGTGATCTCAGACGACCCGACGTGACACGCGGCAAAAAATTGCTTCACTCGTAGCCTAATGGATGCGGCTTGTGTACGAAGAAATTTAGATGAAACTTACAAAGTACAGTGGGCTACGGTTAAGATGAAAGTTAAGAGGCATGGAAAATTTGTTCAGCTTATTGGATGTTTGGCTGTAAAGACACTGGTACGCTGCAGAAATGCTAATGAACTGAGACACATTAAAGGCCGACATACATTTCGCGCTTTCCACTCTTGCCCGCCCCCTCCTTTCCTAGAACCTCCCCACTTTTTACCTTGCCCCAACTTGGCTCCCCTTGCTGCTTAGGAGAGGGGAGCAATAAGAGGAATATCTTCCCCGCAAAAAACCAAGGTTGTATGTCGGCGTTAAAGCAAACATCGTCTTACGTTGTATCTATGGGAAACCAACCAAAAGTTTCCAATTTGTTCGGCTCTTTAGAAGTCTGGTCAGGCGAGTTCGGCTTAACGGGAGTCTACTGTATGTTTTAGATGGGAATCGAAGCGGGAGAGAGATTCAGAAACTGGCAGGTTTACTACACTTTGCGCCAACTCTTTTGTACTATATTGTCGAGGCTAGCATGGCTTCCCCACTGCTGCAGCCCCGTATCGCTGCAAGAGCACTTGGCTTGAGTCTTGTTTGCATGCACTTGCACAACTGGCTTTGACAGAGTTGGAGCACTGCGGAGGCTACGCCAGCCTTGGAAATGTAGCACAAGATAGTCCACGCCAAGTATAGGTACACCCGCCGTGTGAGCATTTGCACTGCCAAAACAGGTTCCACAGCTTTGAGCTTGCAACTGCAATGTTAGACAGAGTTTAAGGCAACTCAGACGCTCTGTTCTCAAAGCAAAAGCGACTCAAATCACGGCGTTTTGATTTAGAAGCAGGTGGGAACCGTGTGCGACAGCAAATCTCCTTTCAGGTCCTCGTGATTAAAGGGGTCATGAAACGCTTTTCCAACTTTTTCCTGTTTTAGCTTTCCTCCTCAACTCATAAATCGCGCATTCCACCAAACAGTTCAAGAAGACGAAAAGGGGGAGTCCCCTCTTGCTCGCACTCTCGTTTGTGTAATCCGGACACATCCATTCTCCCCCTAGAAGATTAGCCCGTCGCTCAAAATTCAGAAAAAAGTTGCTTTCCCCACCCCGTTCATTCCGAAGCTGACAGTGCTGTTGAAGCTACGTGCTCGTTGGGCCAGCCACACTTGCCACGTGAGCGTGGCAAATGTGGCTGCAGAGAATGAAGTCAGGTGATGAAAGGGAGGCGGCTGATTGGTCCGGCAAGCACGTAGCTTCCACCGCAATGTTAGCTTAGGGATGAAGGGAATAAGTGAGGTCCGGTTGCGTGTGACGTCAGTTTGGACCCGACGACGCGCTTTTGGGACCGCGGATGTATCACAGTGAAAAGGCAGAGAGGTTGTGAAGGGGAGGAGGTACGAAATAGTCCGCTCTGTTTTCAAATTGTCGCACTGAAAGTCAGGCTTTTGACTTTCTACTTTTTTCCTTTTGGTTCACTGAACGATGTGCTATTAGTAAAATCCCAATCTAAAATGATTTATCCCAACCCAAAAATCGTTTCATGGGCCCTTTAAGGCTGTGGTCCCATGGCAGTCATCTTAAATGGCTTCAAAACAGTTTCTTATTTATCAAAATATATTTTTAAAAATTTACGAAAGAGAAAATATGCTGGCAAGCCAGTGAATTAGCTCCATAATTGAAAACCCGAGACTGGGAATAGATAAAAAGAAGACAAGGACATGCACCATCTCAAAACACAGCTACTGATTTTATGTTGCATCATCACAAATATACATTCCCACCCCTCCAAAGGTTACCACCCTCCTTGCGACAAGATAACAACGAACACAAGAAACAACATCCACTGCCACGGGATGATCCGAATCCACAAGCATGGCTAACAAAGGAGTGGTCAATGTAGCAAGGGTTCATTCCTTTGTCGGCCACGCTTGTGGGTTGGGTATGGGACGTAAAACTATCAGACTCTTAACTGTAATATTGGAGGAGAAAATGAACAAACCCATGGAAATATTCTTTTAATTGTCTAATTAAATAATCGAGCTATGACAAACATATTTTACCTTTAAATGCCCAGAAAGAAAAACAACATTTGCTAGCAGGGGCACTTTTAAATATTTGTTTTTACATTTATTTGACTAAATTAAAAACCATTTCATAGCCGTTCAGTTTGGCTGCCGTGGGACCAGAGCCTAACTTGCTCTTTTTTTATCTGTGAAAAAAACCTTTACTTTTCTGCACATAAAATCATCTGGCTTTATAAAAAGAAATGGGGTGTTCGGAAACCAGTAGCCTTAAAGTTGGTTCACGAGTGCTTATGATGCGATGCTACCGTGGGTTGCTTGGCTACCGATGTCCACGCAACACGTTGTAATGGAACCCAAATAGTACTCAGAAGCACGAATGTCTGAACCTGCCGTTACTTTCCAGACCGTTTGATGTTTACTTTAACAAATGTTGGCAACACCCCATTTTATAAATTGGGGCATCATTATATGGGAGATACTAGCACAACTGCATAGATACAAAAGGTATGATACATCACTGGCACTTGTTGGCCAATGAAATGTCCTGCCAAGCCTAGCTTCCATTTTTCCAGTACTCCCATTAAAAACAAAACAGGTGACTTAACAGTTGTTGCCTCCAACTGTTAGTGATGCAACTCTTCCATTTCCTCACCAATGAACAGAAACTTATTGTTTACATCTTTACACCATACTCTCTTGCAGTCGGAACAAAGGAAAAGCGTACGAGATCACAGCAGCATTCAAATACCAGCTGGTACTATTACGTGGCCTGGGCCCTCTTTCACGCAAGGTTTGAAGGAAGATTTTTCATAAATTGTAGTTTTACAACTGTCATAACTTTGAAGGTGCTGCCAAGAGCATAAGAAAGCATCTCCAACCATATGGGCGCCACATTTTGTCAAACTTTTACAGCTCAAGATCGATGAAAAGGACATTGCACTGCTCGCATCTGTCGTCGTGCCTTACATGGACCTGTCCCAACCAAAGGAATTGCAGTCGGTGGGTAACACAAAATTCTTCGTCCGCGCATTTTTTTTTTTTGGGGGGGGGGGGGCGGGGGCACGGATGCGAAATGGACGGTGTCCAATTGTTAGATATTCCATTCCTTTCAGGCTGCTGTTGGCTGCACAGAAGAGCTTGCCAGATGCAGTCCTGACAGCGTCTGGTTTTTCCTCATGAAGACATACTGCAGCTGCCAGCATTCCTGGTCACCGTCGTCACTGCTCCGCCCAGTTCCTTTCTCCCAAGTCCTAAATCTATCAAATAAGAATGTTTCGCATGTTTTGAACTACTTGACAAGTTCATAGTAGTGTTATTTCTACATCAGTGTGTAAATAAAAGGGTGCATTGGTGTTGTACCCAATGTGGGTCTGGTGCTGCATCACTTTATTGAGACCCAAACCAGGAGCAATACCGCAAACGGTCGCAACGCTGGGTGGGGGCGTACAAGAACCGGACAATGCACTGGTGTGTCTCTTATATCGCGCTGTGCTGTCATGTGCCCCAAGGAGCGGCGCTGGGCCACTATCTTATCACTAGAGCCCTGCATGCATAACAGTTTGATCATCCACATCCGCAGACTTTGTATCCGCATCCGCAATGTTCGTAAATAGTTGTATCCGATCTGCATCAGCTGAATTTCTATCCGCATCCGACCCTCAATCTGCGCATTCATTTTACATCATAAAATCAAGCATGAATAAAAATTTTAAAAAAGCATCTGGGTGGTATTTGACAAGCCATCTGTTTACCTTTGTACATAGAGCTCTTCATGTCAGAATATGTGAAAGTAATTTTATCATACTTATATAATAAGCGATCATCCTTTCAGAGAAGGATGGCGTCTGCAATTGGCATCTCTGTCTATGAGCACGCCACCCATCGTCGTCATGATACACTAGCGTGCCGCCACACACGGAGCAAGCGGCGAGACCCTGACATCTTCCTTTCTAGCCACCATGGCAAGGTTGTTGCGTAGAAAAAGTCTCTCTCCGTTGGTGCACTTGATGCTGGGATGGCATGCACGACCTTTGCTACAAAAATGAGGTGCGGAGACTCTAGTCTGCCGCAAGTTCTAAAACTCCAGAGGATCTTCAATCTACTTGTAGGCAAAGAAGCCATTTGCAGGCTTCTTCTACTTTATTGTGAGTTGTATGTTTAGGGTTAGCTTTGACCAAAGAATGCCTTCTGCTTATTCCTTGCCAAACAAGAACAAGGTTTTTTTAGATGACTTATGCTCCTGCAGACCTGCCAACCCTACAATGCTAAAAATACTGCAGAGGATGCCAAAAAACACTACAATTGTGTAAAGAAATACGAAGACTGTTTTATTCTTCAAAAACTTAGTTTAGGTAAGAAAAATGCCTCAACTAGGGCACTAACTCATCATACATTGCAAGAAATGTCTTATTCTTTAGAAGTAGAAGGTTGGGCCAACACTGAGGAAGTTGCGGCTTTTGCTTTTCTTAGGAAGTCCTTGTCGAACACTTGTTCATGGCACTTCCCAGACTGGCTGCATCTCGCAACTAACTGTTCAAGAGTCTTTTTTGACATGGAGCAGCGGAACTGCGTGTGTGCCTTTTTCACTTTGCTGAAAACTCTTTTGCACTCCGCGTTGCTATGCGGGATTGTCAAGATTCCGAACATCACTTTCGAAAGCTTAGCATAGTTAAAAGTGCCATCCATGTCTTGAAGATCAGAGACTGCACCCCACTGTTCATCAATCCACTTCTGCATAGTTATTTGTGCAGGAAGATCTTCCACCTGTAGGCGGCTGAACTGAGCCTGACCCTCATCCAGGGCAGACTCCATACTTTGCTCTTCTGCAACTGTCAAGAGAACTGGGAAGCGGTCGATGAAGTACTTGACATCAGCAAACCTGGCTTGTTCAATGGCGGAAAGTCTGGCCCGCTCTGCACTTTTCAAAATCTCGGACATCAGAGGAAATTTCAGGATGACGTAATCGCTTGCCGTTACAAAGAATCTTCTGATCTGTGCAAAAACCTTGCCTGGCTTCCTTCTTCAAGTTTTGCAAGCTCCGTGCTGTCTGGCTGCCCAGTACCATGTCTTCATCATCTCTTTGGTTGTCAAGAGACTTGTAGTCAATGTCTGTCAGCACATCAGTCCTTTTGATCACTGATGGCTTGACAAAGCACATCATCAGGTCTCGAAGCAGGTTGTGAAGGATCTCCCGGAGCAGATGTGTTTGGGGGGCCCTAGACTGCAGAAACACATTCGTCGTTTCAAACTCTGGAATGACCGACAGCAACAAGTCACAATACACCCTGTTGACATCCGACGAAAGGAACATGAACAGTCTTTCTTCTCTGTTCAAGACCTTGCCATCTTGACGCTTTTGGATTCTCGGAGAAGGAACTGTATTCGTCTCAGGAACACAAGTGTTCATTCTTGGTCTCTTGCTTTGATGAGCACTCTCTCCTTTCTTTGTAGCTTTCTTAAAGCCTGCCTCGAGTTCTCTTATGGTGAATTCGGGCGGTCGCCTCTCTCCTCTGACCTCGATTCAGCAGAGTGCCCCCTCCTCGCCGCCAGAGCTACTCGGGATCCTTTTCAGTCGATCGCAACTGCTGGGTTCAGAGCGCCCCGACATTCTCAGACCAGTCGAGAGTGGTGTCCCATTTCTTGGTATTATCTGAATTTCTAAAATTAAACGACGGTTGAATAGAGAGGGCTAGTCCCTTTGGTATCACATTCTGGTCAATGCAGTCCCTGTAGAAAGAAGAATGTGAAACATACCTTAATTTCTTGGCTACAAGTTTTCGCACACAAAGAAACAAAGGGGTAAAAATCTGGCCACCATATTGTCACCGAGCAAACTTGTGCGACTTGTTCTGCCGAATTTGGCAAGATCGACGGGGGATATCGTGTTGAGGTGGTGGATTCCGTGAGGTATTCGGCTTGGGAGGCACAGGTGGAAGGTCAGTGGGCGTTCTGTTGGACTGAAACAGTGTGTCCGGTGTGACGTCTGGCTTCGGAGGCACAGGTGGGTGTTCCGAAGACACCGTGGTAAGTTGGGACGGAGAAATAGGTGAAGCGGTTGACTTCGGCGGCACAGGTGGGCGATCGGTGGACGTTGCCCTGCGTTAGAGTGGTAGTCCTGCTGATACATATGGCTTGGGAGGCACAGGAGGCCGGTCAGTGGATCCAGGACAAGTCAGCCTCAGCCACGCCTGATCATCAACAACTGGCTGGACAGTGTATGCCCCAAGGAGGGATGGTGACGAAGCATTCATCGCGGACATCCGGTAACGCGCCAAGTTTTCCGCTGTCGTCGAACACCGCGCGATGGTGTCCGAATCGGATCCTCCATTATGGAGAGCCGCCACGACCGGAGAAGGAGGAGCTCGACTCGTCCCCGTGGTTGGCCGAGGGGCCAGGGTCCCGGCCGAAGCCGGCAAGCAGCCCGCGACTGAGGCAAACGTCTTCACAAACGTCTGAGCCATAACATGGCGCTCCTGTGGGGTAGCCCCAAGTAGCTGGGGAAACTCTCCGGTCGCCAGAACTCTGAGGCGGTAGTGGATAACATGCCTCAGAGTCTCCGACATCCGCTTGACTCCGAATCGGCTGGGGTGCAGTCCATCACTCGCAAGCAACTCCTCGGGCCACCTCTCCATCTCACGGTGGGCGACAAACCTCACATCTTTGTTGACAATTGACAAGTACCACAAATGGTGATTCAGCGCACGGACATGGACGGTAATTTCGCCCAGTACTTGAGGATCGAGGTACCTTTGGTAAAGGTCTGGAAGTCATAAGGAATGCTCAAGAAGACAGCCACAGCACCAGGTCTCGAAGAACGCAGATGGCCAAGAAGCACATACTTGCTCGATGCATGCCTGAATGCCGACTCCCGCAACACTTTGCAATCTGATGACGAAGATAAAGATTTTTATGGAAGGCGGCACATTGTCCAGAATTTGGAGGTAGTTTTCAATCCGCATCAGATTTCTACGTAAATATTAAACAGCATATCGACTGCAGAACCCCTGACGCGATATGTATTATTAACTGCATGCTGTATAACAAGCAAAACGTAGGAGAAACTAAAAATTCTATGAAAGAGCGATTTCATGGCCGTAAGTCTGACATTGTAAATAAGGGACAAACACCAATCGCTAAACACTTTAACTCCGACGACCACGACATTCATACGCACCTAAAAATTATCATCGTGGAAAGCAGTTTTAAAAATGATATTACGCACAAAAGTAAAGTCCTTTTATATATCTAAATTTAAAACCCTAACCCAGCTTGGTATGAACATTTCAAAAGGAAACCTATATAGGCTGTTGTAGGTTTTTAGTTTTAGTATACTACAGGCAAACTGCCTTCCACATCACAGGGGAGAGTGGGGAAGAGAGAAAGCCCCTTTGAGGGGAGAGCTAAAAACATTGGGATGTGGGGACATCGCCCGCTAACCTCCCTTTTTTTTTTCGGGGAGGGGGGAGTTTGAGCTGGGAGGCATTCTAAGGAGTGGTTCTCGGTATTCTGTTGAGCAGTGCCACCCACGTGTGACATTTCTGGTGTCCGTTTACACACACTTCGTGCTCATTTATGACCTTTGTTTCCTTGGGCGTTATACTGGCTTGGGCTCACTCGACCCCTGTATGTTATTTTATTTTTCTGGATCTGGAGCTCTAACTCTAACGTGATGGAGGCCGTTGCCTGTGATGTATTTTCTTGGTGTCGCTAACGAGTGCCGCAACCGCAACCAAAAAAAATAGTACTATACTACTTTTTTTTTTGTATGTGTTTTGTTGGAATGCAGTGTTTCCATGCTTAAGTGTTTTTACTTGTACTGTTATATACAATCTTTTTCTTTCTCCAATGTTCCTTCTCTCCTCTGGTCTCTCAAAAAACGCTTTGCAACTGTATATTTTCTGCACACTTGAAGAAGGGAAGTCTCTTCCCGAAACTTTTGTGTAATAAAGCCTCTACTGCTGTTCAAACACAAGTTTGTGTAGGCGTGGGTTTCATGCTTGAAAAAATAATTCTTGATGAAAATAGAAAAGTTCAGAATGTAGCCATCAGCGCAATTGTCACCTGCGTCACCACCTGTCAAGTGCCAGACTTTTCTGTGCCGTACATATTAATTCGGCGAGGTCGCGTGTATCCTTGATGTTCGGTAGCTTTTGCTTAGCATTTGAGAAAATTCTGTAGTAACACCTCAAGAAGGTAGGGAAAGGAAGGCTGGGGAGGGAGGAGCGGACAGAATGCTGGAGAAGAGAGGGGGAACCTCGTCTCTCCAGCTTTCTGTCTGCCCTCCCTCCTACCCAACATACCGTTCCCTCGCCCTACATTCTTGAGCTGCAACGGACTATAATATACTCGTTAAGAGCAACCACCTTGGGTGCTATTTTGGCGACAGGAATACCTTCTCAAACCTGCAAGTTATATAACCAGAATTTGACTTGCTAAGTTGCTACATATTGGACACAGCTGCACAGACCATATCCGTGTAGCTGCATATCCTATGCGCAGATGGGTATAGAGATATAAGTACCCTTGACTCGCAAATCATTTTTTTTATAGGTAGGCATATGTTTGTACCCTAAATACACACCTAGGTACAAATGCAACTTGCTGGAGCACTAATGTTCAGTCTCTTATCAGCCGAGTCAATGACGGTAGCCGAAATGTCACAATGCAGTGCCTTCTCACTCTGTTGATGTGAAATTTTAAGTACCGAGGTCCTTTCACATTTGACAATTTGAAGTCGGAGAAATGGTAAACTGCCATTCCCAGTTTTCTGAAGCACAGGAAAGGATCCCATAGTACAGAAGTCGGCAACTTTTCGCTTCAAAGTGGAGACGGAATGAGCCGGAAGAAACGGAGAGCAGGGCGGGGGAATCGGTTTATAGAAATGATATAAAGGAACTGTCACATACCCAATGTGGGATGTTCTCTTGAATCGGGAACAGTTAACATAAGATCACTCGAGCCCAGCATTAAAATTTTTGGGTGTTCAATATTGCTTGCCAAGATCGAGTCGCAAAACATTTTGGAGGTGCTAGTCTTTCATTCACAAGATTCACGTTCGACTTCACGGAGTTCATCTTATGAAATTGCATTCACAGATACATATGTGCCATAGCAAACACTTCGACCAGGGCTGCTACGGGACTGCATAGATTTTAAAACAATTCTGAAAAGAAGTTGTTTGCTGCAAATGCATCCAACATAGTCTTTTTGGGGATCAGTGAACTTGATCCGGCAACTCTCCCAGTTTGGTTGCATGCAGGGAAGCTTGTCCCGTGTGTGTGCGTTTTTTTTTTTTTTTTTTGAGGGGGGGGGGGCAATTTATAATGGTGTACCTTGCGGGCTGCATCCAACCCACAGGCATAGGTGGCCGACCGCTCCCCTAGGACAATAATCTGTATGTCATACCAGTCGATTCCTAATGAGTGAGTGGTTGCTGCCATGACACAGTGGGGGCTGCACTTTTTGCAACTTTCTTTTAGAAACCATCGCACATCTCGCAGTGAAAAAAGCATCAGAAATGCAGTCGCGAAGCTCCAAGAACAACACCAATACCAAGGGTGCTGTGAAAAGCAAAATTTTTTGCTTTTCACACACACACAAGCCTGCATTTGAGATTATTTCAGATTTTTATCACTCTGGGCTAGGATTCCGGACTGGGGCCTTAAGCTGGACGCTTGGTGAAAACGACTGAGAAATCTAGCGGCCTCGAATTTCTCACCGACTTTTCCACCAAGTGTCCAGATTAGGGCCCCTGGTCATACAGTCGGGAACAAGGCGAGTGCAGCAGGGAGGAGCTCGAGCAGTCGTCCTGCCTGCCTGCGAAGCATTGACTTCAACAATGCTTTGGAGTGCCGTGCACGGCAGAGGGCATTTGAAAGACGTTCTACAGTCGTGATAATTTTACTCGCTTGAAAAAGCCCATTAGTGTCCACCCGTGTTTAAAAATAAGCTTGTACCCACTCCCAAGTGCAAATAATTATCTTTGGGACTGACCAGCCTCGACGGATTCATCTATGCAGACAATTTCTAATTAGGAAGTTTAAACCATCACTCTGTACTGCACAAGCTATAGACCACTTTAAAACAGCTCTTTGTAGGTCCCTGTGGTCCAAAATTAACCTTAAACATTTTTTTCAAATGCCTACATGGCTGGCTAGAAGGGGAGAATCATTATTCCACTAATCTGTCGAGCCCAATTCAGCGCATTTACATGCCAAATTAACAGAGGTCACCTGACACGCCCCAGAATCTACCACTTGGGAATATCGACGTCCCACCAAAATCGCTTACATGGCACCTTGGCCGCCATTCAAACCCAACACCTGGGAATCTGTAGGCCAGCGATCTTCCTCCGATTCAACCATCTCCTTCTGTTCATTAGTGTGCAGGCACTACTAGAAGAGATGGAAACTGCAGCTACATGGTCAGACCCTTAAGTATGGCATCAAGAATCTGAAAGGCATGCAAAACGGCGCTCCAAGCTCAGACGGGACACAATACTATGAAGTGCAACTCAAAAAATGAAATAGTGAAATACAAATTTATTACGCCAAGAGACTTGCAGAGTAGCCTGATGCCAATGTTCAAACAGCCTTAGAGAGAACTACCCAAATTCAAACAAAATGAAAACCAGGGAGTCAACGCGAGACCACAACCACCGGTGAAGGAAGCAGCAAGAGAACAAAAGAGGAGTATACATTTATAAAAATTTAATTCCAAGATAAAACATCCAACCTGACATTTCTCCAACAAAAGTGGAAATCATGACACAGTAGCTTGTTGCACCAAAAGTTGAGGATAAAAAAAAAAATCTCTGCTGAAGTTATAGCACTTTATTATATTTTTGTTATTAAAGCCTCTGTCAGTCTCCTGTTCAATTTGTTGTCCTAAGAGGGCACAGAAAAAGCCCTCAAGCAGTCGCCCCATCCTTCCCCTCAAAAATACACGTCTCCCTTAAATCCCCCCAAAAAAGTTTACACAAAAAGTAAAAAAAAAAAAGTGCAGCCTCACACCTTGTACCAGACGAAATACAACGAAAATTTTCACAAATCTGGGGTGGTTACAGGCAATACATTTTTTTTTTTCTTGGCCAGGACATAGAATTACAGTACTTTTTTTAATATAAAAAAACAAAAACTCTGTAAAAAAACAAAAAAAAAAAACAGAAACGGAACAAGCACACCAGTGACCATGATTTTCCAGCTGGGGCGTGCATGGTCAGACGTCCTGTGTTTTTTGTCTTCCCGCCTTGCTCCCCCCCATCGCAGGTGTTGGTTTCCTCTTAGAGCAGCGTGTTGTCAGGGGGGAGGTGACAGTCAACCACTCCTCCCTTTCTTGTCTGTCCCTCCTAGTTGGCGTTCTTGTGAGTGATGATGCACTCCGTGCCCACAGCACTCATCACCGTCACCTGGTGCAAGGACGGGACAAAAAACCAGACTCGTCAGTCGGACAGACTGGCGCGCACGGCCCAATAACCGCTTCCAAGGTCCTAATGACCCCGCTGGTGCTACACACACTGCGTGTGCCACGACCGATCCCACACTCTAGCACTATCCTGGTGCACGCACAACGCTACAAAAACGAGCTACAAGTCGGCAGCGCAAACGCTGGAAAGGAGGCCACCGCTCCAGCATTCGCTCTGCTGACAGGAAAGAGGTGGGAGCTTTCCAAACTTTTAGAAAGGTGCTCAAGTGCATTTTGTAGAAGCTATATTGTTTGTGGGGCTTTAGTCCATAAAAATGACCAAATTTAGAAACTCGCAGCAATGTGGAGCGCAAGTTTGTCTGCCTTCTTTTGCAGGAGTTGACGCAGAGCTCCGATTCGCTCCGATTGAAGGATAGCGGGTAGACCTCGAAGCAGGCTGCCTTGAGGCCTACCCACTACCCTTCAATCGGAGCCAATCGGTGCTCTGTGTTCTGACGTTGCCACAACCCCTGCAGAAGAAGCAGACAAACTTACACTCCGCATAGAAATGCACGGGCACTAATTTCGACCAAAGATTTGACCAACGAAAATATTTAATGGCGTGGAGATTTCATATGTCACTATCTTGGGCAAGTTGTGCACGATATCTCGAGAAAACATCAAAGCTTTGGGTGTAGGAGACCTCGTACAGCAACTATTGTTTGAAAATGCCGTCTTACGACGCCTCCTGGTGTCTGCTCCAAGGCGCAGAGGAAGAAAGGCGCGTCACCATCTTCAATTGTACTTGCAATAGAGAAATCAGGAACCCACAAATGCAATTTCGTTGTTTTTTGTTATCTTTAGAGCTTGTAGACAGACCTATCACCATAAATAGACGACCCCAGAATTCACTGTAGTGAATTCAACCCATCGCAGTCTACAATCCCAAGGACGGCAGTCCATGGCTGTCCGTCTACAGTCCCAAGGATGGCTGCCTACAAGGTGACAACTTTCCAGTTACCGCATACTACAACTTGCTTGTGCCATCTCTTTGCTCAAAGGCTGTCACACACTCCCTGCATTTCCCTTTGGCTAGCTTTTTTTCTCCGACCCGTCCCGGAACAACGGTGCGAAGCAAGTGACTAGGTGCGACGAAGGACCGTACTTGGGGACCTCATTTTACTGCACCAATTGGCACTAGATAGCGTACAACAGATCTCCCCCTTACAGTAGACTCCTGGGCCTCATGGAATTGCAATGCACTGCATTCTCGTCAGACTTGCCGCATCAATCCCGCCATTTTGAGAACACGAGCGCGGCGCCAATTTTCTAATTTGCCAATCGTGCCGCTTTATGTTTCCGGCGATATTACGAGGTTGTCCAGAATCGCTACAATAAATCAATCGATGGCACCAGCAAAACCACCTTATTCAAAGCTAAAACCTCGGCATAGTCCCCGTCACTGCACTTGAGGACATTATCAAAGAATTGCCTCTCAAACAAATCGAAGGTCTAAAAATATGAACAATGCTTCCACACTTGTCTTACATAATTCTGTAATAGGCAGACTCACAAAGCACAACACTGCTGAAGGGTGCTTAAAAAGGTGACGCAACAATTTAAACTTGGAAAACTTTGCAGTTTTCAATTTAACGGGAATATTTCGGGAAATTTAACGGGAATACAATGGGAAATTTAATGGCAATATTTCGCAATTTGCAGCCGCGGAGCGGCGGCCACGGGAAACAAGGCATGACGCACATTGGCTACAATGTAAAAGACTGCCAAGATATGCCGTTATGTGCTTAATCTAATGCTATGTTTTATAAATATTGCAGTTTTAACACGACTAATTGTGCCCAAAACGTTGTATCATTGACTGTACTATATTAGGTTTCAGTGGCGCCATCTGCCCGATTAAAACTAATACCATTCCTTTCCAACTACGCGAGTCAAACTCCTTAGAAAAAGGCAAGCTCTTTGCCACGTAAATTGCAAGCCCACGCTGGAGGCTCTGAAAGAGAGTTTAACCAGACTTTCCGCGTCCCCAGTTCGCGATACTGCACATGGGATTCGAAAGACTGTGCAAGAGTTGAAAGGTTTGGAGGTGTCCAAAACGTCAACAGCTTGATTTTCTTTTTTTCACTTTTAAAGAAACTTTTACAGCTATGTCAAATTAAACGACGCATAAGAAAAATTCAGAATATACAAAATGTGCCTTGCACCCACAGCTACCACCTTTGAAAGTTAATTTACTCCAACGTTGTCCATTTTTGGTTCGTCGAGAATTAACCCCCGTAACACGTGTGCTTTTCAACGAAGGAATGCGCTTATATTGGTGAAGCACAAATATTACACTTCACATCCCCAGCAGAATGCTTTCTTTCTGTTCTACCTTCGTTTTGTCATAGCTTAGATAGCAGTTACTTATTTAGAACAGTTGTGCGCCTTGGCAACTACCGTAAATACGATAGTCGCCTTAGCGACAACTACCGTTATTTACACTATTAAAAGTCTACCCCTCGCACTTCAGCAAAAAAAAAAATTTTTTTTAGATGTTTATTTTATTGCAAGCATGTGAGAACGGCAAAGTATCTGTTTAGAAAGCTGGGCCTCCAACACGCGATCGATGCCTTCTGGTGTGCTTTGGCTGCGCATGCCTGCGCAAGGTGCATGCAGCAGCTTGGAAGCAGCACACACGTACATTTGGAGCAATTCGGTGCAGTTCCCTGTAAGTAAAACCGGCATGCGTTCATGCGATCAGTCACGTGATGCCCATTAAAAACCCAAATTTAGCAGTTTTGGTGTACTATAGTTGGTGACAAGAGTAAACTGGAAGCTCTTCCCTCCTCTTTCCACTAACTTTCCAGTGATGCCTGGCCACGAGCTGGGCATCACTAGAAAGATCGCAGCCATCTGTAGGTCGTAGAGCGCCTAGGAACAAAACAGTAGTGGCTGCGCCCATCGACGCCTTTCGTCCGCTACATTTGTTGGTCGACGCCGCCACACAGCAGCCACAGATACGGGATTACAAGATTGATGATAGAGATCGAGAGAAGTGTGAAATTGCACACGAAATTAATAGGTTATACAGATTCCTTTCAAATTCCGCGTCGAACATTTGAAAGGTGCAGAAAGATTTCCAAGCTAGGTAGCGCAAGCTACCACCCCATATAAGGGGACACAGCCGGCAGCATCCATCTATCTTATCCTAAGCCACCGCCGGCAGCTCCGTCGCCGCTAGTTCGAACACTCAATCTCTGCACCGTCCCGTTTTCGGCACGGCACTCACGGCGCTTTCGTTGGGACTGGACGAGACGCTGGCTATGTGAATGATTCCTTACACAATGGAGGCACTAACTGAACTTTTAAGAAAAGGTTTACTCTCAAAACGAAAGAAATACTTTGGTTTGCTCATCTTGATAGCCTGTGTGTCGTACCTCCCGCGGCCAGACAGTGCACTGTTAGCATGCAGTCAGAAATGACAGCAGAAAATAGTAGAAAAATCGGGAAAAGACCACGTATGATAAGTAGTGAAAGGTACTACAGCTAAAATCTTTGAATCCGGCGGTTGCTTGAGCCATCCAGTACCCTTGCCATGTACTTTACTGCGAGATTAAATGTGGCCAACCAAGCTATCATTTCCCGCTAAATCTAGTGTCGCCGGAAACTTTTTCGAGTTACTTTGGCGCAGTGTGCCTCAATTTCGACAGATTTTGCGTTTTTGGTGCAGAAAATTGGGTTTGTATCAAAATCGCACAAATGGCGCAGATGTCACACCCCTGATTACTTGTGCTTGCTGATCTTTAATAGTGCACTTCAAAATGCAACTAAAACTGTTAGGAATGTCTATAAAATTGGTGTGAACCGTGTGAAACAATGCTTTGGAGCAGGAAACCTGGATTGGATGGATTCCCACAGATTCCAGACGAAAACGAAAACTCTTCCGAACACCAATTCGTTCGCAGGTTTGTTTGCCTTGGTGCAGTTTGGAGCAATTATTCCCTTTGGGCGCAGCAAGGTGCAGGCAAGCGGGAATTTATCGGAATGGCGCAACTGGACCACTCCTGTGCATGAGATGCCCAGGCGTTATTGAAACCAGATAGTTCACGCTGATGGCGGGACAACTGAGGCTGCTTCCCGTTGTTTTCACTTTGTCCGCGACTAGACTAAGACTCGTTTGCACTGGTGATGTCAGTCCCGCCGTCTTCCCTACTATGTTCTTGAAGCACAGCGTCGGCGTCGTCCAACAAGATCTCGCAGTCCGCAAATGACAGCATCTTTTGTGCTTGCTCGGCGATCGCGTTGCACATCACGAGTAGGGAACGCTTGCGCACTTTTGGGGCGTACGTTGCAAGCCCGACCTCGAACAGCGGCGGCTCCCGCGGGCGCCAACTACAAATTTGGTTTGCGCCGTAAATATAGCTCTAAATGTTTTTTTTTTCTTTATGGTAAATTTGTTTTATTATATTCTTTTCTCATCTAGCCCATTTTAAAAAAAAGCTTTTTTTCCTTTGCACGTGTCCTTTAAGGTCTAAAAATATGCCACAATGCAGTTGAATTATGTAAAAAAAATGCCATTTTTGTTACGAAGACTGATCGAAGACAGATTACAGCTATGTTAGACAAGTGCAACCACCGTTCCCAGGACTATTTCTGACAGCTCACCTCCTTGTGATAAAGCTTAAACCTACCTTGACACCGAAATAGCATTCTTCGGCTATCCACCAGATTGTGGAACACAATTCTCCGCATTAAGTTTCATTTCTTGACGACGCTTGGAAGCCATCAATCACCAGTGATCGATGGCCTATGGGTGCGGTCAGGAAAGAGGTAATGACCACACACCCTTCAGCTCATGTTTTGCAACTGAAAAATATGTGCCTCAATATGTTAAAAAAAAAAAAAAAAAAAAACAGGTGAATTTAAGTGTGCTGAACTATTTTTTAAACGGCCTGCTAATGCTTGTAAAAAGAAAAATATGATAAAACATAAGAATCCTCATACACCAGTTTCTTTGAAATGGAGTAACTTGCCTACTCACAATCACACTGGTGTCCTCTTTGGAGAACTCTTCGCGGATCTTCTGACCCAGTTCCCCTTCTGGCAGCTTGAGGTCGTCACGGGTGTCTCCTTTGTCGTTCATTAGTGTGACAAACCCGTCATCACTGATGTCGATCAGCTGCAAGAGGCGACAAAGGCACTTCAACACTGCACTCCAACCAGGACAGTGCGGGATAGAAAATGGAAACCTAGAAGACTCTGCCCTTTGCTTTGACGCTTGTATTTTGTATTGTATTTTTTGCATATAAGCCTGTTAGGGCTCCACGCAGGCTAGTAGTTTCCCGCTCATGTTATTTCTGAGCAACTGACTGACTGTTACGTAACCGTAAACCTTAAAAAAAAAAAAAAAAAATTTATCTGGGGGGCCTATTCTATTCCCTTCCGGGCAAAAGGCATCCGATTCCATTCCCCTCAACGTTGCTGCCATTCACCATTCCATTCCGGGGTCGCGAAAATGCGGAATGATTCTGGAGTCATTCCAGCTCCGGAGTGGCAACTCCGCAACACTGGTTTCAATCCCCGCCCCCGCCAGTTTCGATCCAGATGAGCATCTTACCGGCGTGCGGTCGTCCATCACTACTGAGTGGTGCATGTTATAGTATTATTATTAGTGCTTAGTGCAGAACACATGCGATGGACCTTCTTAAGCAACAACTGGGAAGTTCTCTGTAAACTGTGAACAAAGGGCAGCCCAAAATGCTTCCGCCAGTCGCAGCCCATGGGCATTGTGCCGTTGTATCACGTTTCACTGCTTCTTAAGCCCCATACTATTGATGCTAAATAAAGGAATCTTAAGGAACGACTAAAACACAGCAGAAGAACCTCGTTGACACATTTTGACGGGGGGGGGGGGGGGGGGGGGGGGGGGGGGGGGGGGGGGAAAGGAACTTGCGCTCCGGGATAACAGAAGAAACGAGAACGCCATCGGGGGGCACTAGAGACAAGACAGACAACTGCAGGGGTGAGACAGGTGGAACAGGTTTTGGAGCAATTTTTGGAGCACAAAAATCTGGATTTTGGAGCAGCTTAGGAGCACAAAATTCTCCTTTAGGAGCAGCAGTTTATGCATTTTGGAGCACAAAAGTCTACAGCTTGGAGCGGATGTTAGAGCAGCTTATCAGCCACTTAAATCACAGGGGTGGGACAGGTGAAACAGGTCTTGGAGCAATTTTCAGAGCAGCAGTTTATGCATTTTGTAGCAACTTCGAAGCACAAAAGTCTACAGTTTGGAGCAGATTAGGAGCAGAAAATGTTAGAGTAGCTTATCAGAAATTTAAATCATAAAAAATTGATATAAATCACATAAATCAGATTTTTCTTTTTTAATGGTTATTCTTGTTCACCCTGGTTCCAATAAGTCATCAGCGCCGCTACGCACCAAAAAATAAGGGAAAAATAAAACCGGAAAAGCAAACGCGAGTTTTATGCGCATAGATGAGCACAGGAAACAGGCTTGCTGCAAAGCTTGGTGGGCACCACATACCTCAGGCTTATACGAACTGGTGCCAAAGCGCAATTCTAGTGCAAAACCTCTTAAAGCGGTGATTCGAGAGCATGAACAAAGAAGCACGGTTTACTACAACCAGACATCGATCGGACGCTCGTAGAAAGCACGTGCAGATAGAAAGAAAAGAAACTCCCGACAAAAGTGAGTCACAAGGTAAATAGTGAATTGACAGAAAAACTATGAGCACCACATGCACACCAAATACGGGTGCGTGACCGATTCATCCCATTGCTCACGCACTGAAAGCACATGTGTGATAACCGAAAGTACTCACAGCGATGGCCCCGTCCATTTTGACGAGATTACAGACACGAATGAACAATTACACAATGGAGGCGCTCAATAGCACTTTTGAGAGAAGATTTACTCTCAAATGAAAGAAATACTTAGGTTTGCTCATCCTGATAGCCTGTGTGTCGCACCTCCCACGGCCAGACAGAGAGACCGCGTGACAGCGCACAAATACCATGCAGTCACAAATGACAGCGGAAAGTAGTAGGAAAATCGGGAAAAGACCACGTATGATAGGTATTGAAGGGTACCACAGCTGAAATCTTCAAATCCGGCGGTTGATTGTGCTTTACTGCGACAAAATTGAATGTTGCCAATCAAGCTCTCGTTTCTCGCTAATTCAAGCGTCGCCACAAACTGGGTTTTTTTTTTGTTTTTTTTTTTTGGCGCAGTGTGGCACAATTTTGACAGATTTCGCATTTTTGGCGCAACTAGGCGCAGAAACTTGAGTTTGTATCAGAATGGCGCGATTGGCGCAGATGTCACACCCCCGAAAACACATGAAATCCGATATAAATCACATAAATCAGATGTCTCTTTTTTAATCCAATATAAATTATGAATTAAATTATTTTTATATTTTGCTTAAGCCCATCTTGGTGCAGCTATGGCGCAATTTTGAGCGAAAACGACGCTTTGGCACAAAATGTAGCAGACTTTCGTTTATGGCGCAATTGGCGCAGCACTTCCATCACTGTATTACCGTTCCCCCTCACGTTATAATCAAGCGAATGCAAAATTGACATCAACAATGCCCCCATTAAAAAAAAAAAAAAAATAGATTTTAAATGAAACACATTGAATTTAGACCTAAAGCGCGAAACACACGTACGACCAAACCGTCCGATCCGACGTGTGGACTGCCGGAATGACCTTGGGGGGCGAGGGGGTTCCGTAGCATCGGACAGCGTTGAAAACCCTCGCCTCCGACCGTCGTATTGCGCGGTCGAACGTCGGATTGGACGGTTTGGTCGTACGCGTGTTTTGCGCTTAAATCATACCAAACCATTGTAGAACTTGTTACTTCTGGTCGTTCCGACAAGTTTGCTCAATCTCGTGTTTTGCCTTTCGCACCGCATTTCCGCGACGTCACACTTGTGCACCGAACCAACAGCAGCGCAATGTCCACGGTATGATGCCAAATTCAAGAACGAGGCAATTTTGGTGGCCAAAGAGCTGGGAAACTCCACCGCTGCTTCACGGCCTGACATGAACAATTCTGCAATTGGCCGATAGGAGCACCAGAGGTAAGAACTTCAACAAATGTGAACCAGGCTGCAAAGTCTCCCGTGGACCTTCTCGTCGCCTTTACAGGGGCTTGGAAAATAAATTTCAGGGGCTTGGAAAATAAATTTCTGGAGTTTATCACTGATGAGGATCAAGCCTAGATGCCTTCGAAAAGACTCGAGCGACCGCATGCTTTTAAAATCGCTGAAGCAGTGTCTGCCGCGTGGTACAGCCTCCCCCTCCATGACATAGTTGCTTGTGCCTTTAAAAAGTGTTCAATTTCGAATGGCCACTAACAGTGACGTCATTCTCCCAAAACTGGCCACTGTTGACCAGTCACTCCCCTCCAAAGTGCCAACATGCCAAAAGTCGCACCCACCTGGAAGTCGCTGCGGTTCACGTTGGGCACGTCGATGTTGTGCGTCGACGGGCACAGATCCTCGTGCTTCTTGCCACAGAAGATGTCGATGCCCACCAGGTGCACCTGGGGGAAATGCTCGGCGTGAGACTCTACCCACACCTTCCTCCGTGTTGAGACTGCGGAGGAGCATTCGCTCAGAGCAGAACAGGTCCTCATGGTTGTCATAGGAAGACCATCGTGAAATTACTGCATCTCATCACAGAAAATGATAGGAGCATAGAGAGCATGACTGCCACTGGTGCCGCGACGGACCTAAGCGGTCCTTTTCGTCAAGAATGCAATCTGCTACTCGTAATGAATTGGCGAGCGAGTGGTCAAGTACGAACGAAACGTCCACTACGCCGGATATTTTAATGTAAGGAGACTCATTTGTCGAGCACCATATGCAATAAAAATACAAAGCTAAAAAAAAAAAAAAAATTTTTGTCTGCGAAAGAGGTAAATGTAGTCCGACAGGATGAGTACAGCAAGGAAGGGTTTCGGTTGTCCCGGGTCAAGTGCAAGCCTCCCGCAGCGACTAAAAACATTGTCACCGAAGGTTTGTCGTCCCTCCCTCCCCTCCCTCCCAGAGCCGTTTATCGAGAGAGTTTGGCCATACATTGGTTTGAATAGGCGAGCATCTCGGGGCCAACCACAGGCCGCGAAACAGCCCCTAGCGGTGGTCGTGTGATCTAAATATGGGACACGACTATACTTCGTTTCACCTTATGTGAGAGCGAAGGCAAAACTGGAAGCGCGAGCACGGAAGCTCCGTGCGTTCAGGCTTTGCTCGAGCGCACGAGCTGGGGAGAAATTCGAAAAGCGCTGGTCTCGCGCTTCTAGCTTTGGCTTCGCTCGCAGATAAAGTGAAACGAAGTACAATTTGAGCCGTGCGGAGCGGAACTCCGCGTCTCAAGACGCTCGCGCACCCTACCCTTTGCACTGTTTTCTTTCAGTCAGTCTCAGAACGCTGCTCTAGCAGTGCAGACAAAGGCATGGGCACGAGAGCGTGGCTTTGGAAAGTGCTCGCTATGCACGAGGTCTCGTACAAACAAAAGCGTTTCGCTGAGCTAGGCTCACGCGCCTGTGCCTTTGTCTTCACTGCAGACATTTCTGAGATGGAGTAGAGGTCTCCTGACTGGTCGACGCATTGTCTCAAATTTAGTTTACGCTCTAAGCTTGGGGGGAATATTCGGCGCTGGCGGCGGCCTTTGCTCCGCCTATTGGCCAAACTCTCCCAATACACGGCTCTGCTCCCTCCCTCCCTCCCTCCCTCCCTCCCCATTATAAGCACCCTCGCCTTTTCATAAATGTTCAGTCTAAGAAAACACTCGAATAAAGAGACCACACATGCCTACCACCCCAAAAGCTTGCCAAAAGTAGCCCCACAAAAGAATGCTAAGTAAGAACACCAAGTACCCAATTGCCCCAAAAGATTGCCAGAAACAGAAGGTGCTCAGGTTCTCATTGAACCCCTGCAGCTTCGGTTCGCAGGCTTGAGACAAGAGACAAAGGTGGCAAAGCTGAGAAGCAGAGGAGAGGCACCCACCTTGGCGTGTCCGTGCTTGCCCGTCTTGGAGGTGGTCATCTCCACGATGCGGCAGGGCCTGCCCTTGAGCATGACGAACCCATTTTTGCGCAGAGAGGAGCACTGCACCGGGTACGTCTCGGAGGCCCCGGACCCGGCAACCTGATACTGCTCCGCATCTTCCATGCTGCTCGGGCACCTCAGCTGCAACAGGGAGACGCACGCCAGAGTCTCAACTTCCGCAGCAACCCGTTCGTGCTCACCGACTGTCCCGTGCCCTCTGAAGTCGCTGCCTAACAAGCACTCGAGAGCACATACAAATTCATTAATGTGCAAGATCTGGCATGAGCGCACCAACTGTCCAGCTGGCATGTGCACCTCCACTGTCGGCGATGCTAGGGTCCACGGTACTTATGGTCCGCATAAACTTATTAAGATTGACGATACTGGAAAAGTACCTTTGCTCTAACGAGGCAATTAATGTTAACCAAACAGCAGCCACATTCTGCTAGTCAGCAGCCCAAGAGCTGCCATCCTAATATTGTGATCAAATTTATCCTGTTACCTTTGCCAATGTGGAGGTTACATGTAACAACGCATCCTCCCCCAATCAAATGAATTTTGGATTAGACACATGCAATACAAAACTTGCAAACAACTTTCCTTGCATCTGAATGTGACCAAACGACGATTAGCAGAGGCAATAGAGCTAAAGTTTGCTCAGGTCACAGAAAGGTTGCTTCGACATGTTGGACAAGTGTTCGCAGGCAAGCTGCGCATTAATCACGAAAAGATAGCCCACACAGAACAAAGGAATGGGAACACATGTGAAATAACCACATATCTATCTGATTGCGCTTTTAGACTGCCCATACTAATCTCAGGAATTGTAAACAACCTCGAAATTGCCGAACCCACGAGCGTGCCCCTGCCGAAATGGGAACAAAGAAACCTCGACATGAAACAGCGAACATACGAGGCGATCCTACACATTTAAAGAACCTGGAGCGTTCTCGTAGCAGATTAAAGCCACCCACGCAAGTGACGTTCGCGCGACTAAACGCAAAACGTAAAGCGCTAAAAAAAAAAAAGCGGACAGATGCCCACGCTCAACAAGGACACTGCACCGTGAGCAGCGTGGCAATCGCTCAAACAAAAGGCCAAACTGTGTCTCGGTGGCGACGAAATCCCTCCGCCAAACTTCTAAAAACGAAAAAGGCGCACACCGACTGTTTGACGTCACTGCCAAGTGCCAGTCAACGACCCAGAGTCTGCGAGCCGACCGCACACCATTCATTCGACACGAGGCGTCCTACACCTAGATCCGGGACACTGCCACAGGTGGTGTTCGAAGATCAAAACAAAGAAACACTCCAAAGAACGGTACTATTCGCAAGACTCCGAGCTAATCATCCGCTAAGTCCATCGATTGATAACGAAAAGACAACCCGACACTCGTCCCAAACTCCGGAGACTGAACCAGACAGTCTGCGGAAAAACCGGACGCGACAAGTTTTCCGCGACTCCCGATAACTCGCGGACAGAAGACGGATTATTAACAGGGGTTCGAGGGACAAAGGAAACCGGGTTAAAGCGCGCGATGGACAAACTTTAGCGACGAAAAACCTGGATGTAATGACGGCAAGACGCTGGCAAAGCTCGCTGCTCCTTCCAGATGGAGGGGGGCTAGCCGGAGCCGGCGGATCGGGACACACCGCGTGGGACCCCTGGTCGGGAACGGTCGTGTTTCCGAGGACCCCGGATAGAGCCGTCAACTCGACGTCCCCCACATACGGAGCGGGAAAGTCTAGTTTTATCGGCCTGAAGCGAATCGAAACCGCGAGGAGCGAGGTAACCCTATTAGGCTTAAATAAAGAGTGGGGGGACGTCTTGACAAAAGACGGCACGAGCACATCGTCCATCTCAGGGTCGCCCGCAGATTCGCGTGGGGCAGTTGTGCGGGGTGCGGAAAGGAGGGTGCGAATGTCCGCAACCCAGAGCCGCAGGTCTCGTCGCGGACTCTTTCGATCTCTGTCCGCCTAAAGGCAGCGTATCTCGGGAGGGACTCCGAAAAAAAGCCGCAAGAAAAACGTCATGGCGCGAGTGGACGGGGCATTAGGCCTACTCTTGCACGAACCTCGTATTCGGGACAAAACTCGTCTCGCGCTCAGCGCGCTCCTTCAGCAAACGGTGCGCGACGCAAAAGACGGAGAAACGAGTAAGCTCGCGTTCTGATCTAGGGGGACAATGGCAACATTACGCGTAAACAGAGCAGCCCGTCGAAAACTTACATGTGACTCCTCCGGGTGAATTTAGAAAAGGGATAGCTGCGTTTTCGCTCCACGTTTTCGGAGGATTGGCTGGTCCCAAAAGGCGATGCGGACGAGCGGCGTCTCAGTGAAAACCTGGTAAATAATAAACAGAAAACAAAACCTGTCAACTACTTATTTTATAATATTGTTTGATTCAATTTAAAACAACTTGGACGATTAACAAGGATCCTTATTAGCTGGTTTTGATTTTTTATTTCGTCCCCTCCGCTACGTTAATAACCCTGTCCAATGAAAAGTATGGAAGGCTAAATGTTGGTGCTTGGTCGTCGTATTTTTTCACGAACGTCATTAAAATTTGGACCAATCGCGCAGTACGTTACCGGCGTTCTATGTGCGGCGTGGATAGCGGATAGCGTGGACGAAGCCGGGGAGGGAGAAGAACAAAGTAGAGGACGGAGTTGTTCCATCTGAGTCGGCGGAAGGAAGACGGTCCCAGGGTGAATAACATCGGAGCGCAGGAACCTTTAAAATCATGGCGGAGACCGAGATCGGTTCTGAGGAACCAGTTTCAAGAAAGAAAAAGGAAGTACTCGGTGAGCTACCGCAGCGAGACGGTTTTTGTCGTCCCAACTTTCTCGCGTTTACCTGGCCGTGCCCCCGGTAACGAAATGTGTACGCGTGATTGATTGGGGATGCGGCTCGCTCGAGTTGACACGGCCCCACGCCGGTGTGGACGCGGTTGCCGCCCGGCGCATTATTCCTCGCATTTGTTCTCGGAGCTCGTTGCGGCGGCTTGAGCTGTTCCGCGGCGGGGCCGTCCGTCGGAAGGGAAGCGGCTCGGAGCGCCGCTGCACCTAAGCCTAGCCGCGGTGTGTGTTTTTAGGCTTAGCTGGACCACGCTTTGCAGAGAGTCTTTATAAATAACTCGTTCATTGCGACGTGATTTCGGCTCGGCGATTTATCGGTAACGCGGCGCAAGTGTCCCTCGAACGCGCTGTCGTCGCGTCAAAGCGCCTTTTACACGGTGGGTTTCCTGGACGGCCGTTGAAAAGGGAACGCGCTCGATCTTTCTCCTCGGGTGTCTACCGACACCGCACAGTGCGAGATAGACGAGCACACCTTTCATTCCTCGATTTCGCGCGTTAACGGCTCTGCTCTTTTTCTTGTTGTTGGAAGCGCACTCCTCCTCGTTTCCGGCATCAGCACGCCGGGTGTTTCATTTTGAATTTCTATTTTGTTTTGCCTTTTCCCCTTCGTTCGCGCCCTGATACGTGAGCGACATTTGAGTTGAGGTGCTTTGGTCGTCGCTAGAGTTGACAGCGTAGCTCATGTTGGGTTTTTGCGTCTTTGTTATTGTCCTCTTCTCACATTATTTGCCCCCATTTGACGCCCGAGCCCTGAAACACTGAAACGAATTAAAAGTGAGCGAGTATGGTTACTTTGAGTAGCAGTGCTGCCACGGAGCTCGTGTCTCGCTTTCACCGTAGTAATCACGCTCGTACCTTGCTCGTCTTTATTTATTTATTTATTTTTCTTTTAGCTGAACGAGTTTTAGGAACAGTGAAATGGTTCAACGTCAAGAATGGCTACGGATTCATTAACAGGTATCAGTCAATTTTGATGCGGTGGCAGTGCCGCCAGATTTTCCTGTTATGTCAGTGCCTCAATTTCTCACGCTTGGCGTTTATTATAATTTTTTTTTTTTTTTTTTACTTTAGAAACGACACGAAAGAAGATATTTTCGTCCATCAGGTGAGGAATTGGTGACCAAGCTACACTAAGCGTTACAAATAAATTTGCTCAGCATAACCTGTCAACAAAAAAAGTTATTGAATCAAACTGGATCTATTCATTTGCTTGAGTTGCAGCAACTGTTTTGTTGCCACTAAACAGGTGTGTTAAGGATATAAATTAGGATCCCTTGGTGAGAGAGAGCATTGTTTGGTAAACTTTCCTCTCTTCTGCGTAGTCAAAACCTTTGTCTGACGGGTTAAACCTACGGTAAGATAAAATTGTAAGCTATCATTATAATTGATGTGTACATAACTGGAGAGTGGCAATTATTATGCTGTGCCAAACTAAAGGTCTATTCACATGATGCATCTTGTTGGCGAATGTTGTGTCGCGAAGCTAGGTTTCGGGAAAAAGATTCCCCAACTGAACGCGACCAAAAAAGTGGCGCGTGTTCCTAGCTTCTGAAGCAATTTTTTGCTGAAACCTCACCGAGGCCTGTCAATCACCCGAAGGAGAAACGCGGACGCTGCCAATGGCCGCTCGACTTCGCTATGACGTCTGACTTTAGGGGGGTCTGGTTATTGGCCGATTCTGTATCAGAGCCAAAGCCGAAAAAAGAAAAGCAAACATGGCGAGTGAGAAGCGGTGGGTACGGGCGATGAGTCTTGGTCCTACTCGGTTGCAAGTGTGTGAACGGCGCTTTAGCAGAACGGGATGGTGGCGCGGTGCAGATTCATCAACAGTCGCCACGAGTGCAAGCACCACATATAAACATGATGACTGGGGATAACTTCTTTTAGCAGTGCAGAAATGTCGGAAATACTTTGAGATCATCCGCCTGTTTTTTGACGTTTGCAGTCTTTCCCGGATTTGTCAGGACTAGTAAACCCAGTGAGCCGAATCTGAGGAAGTTTATTGCGTGGTATTAATAAAACAGTCTCTTCACACTCTGCTTACTTCATATCATTGTTATGCGAAACATTTGATGTTCCCGGTGCAGATGACAAGGTTGAGGAAATTCTTGCGAGTCACTACGTTGCAGGTTTCGTGCGTCAAACTTCACGTGTGAACAGGCCGATTTCGTGAAATCTCGGTTTTGCTAAACTGTGGCGCGTTGAAAACATGCATCGTGTGACTAAGCCTTAATGGCTGCATGCTTGTCAAAGGGGTCAGGGTGTCTTCTCACATTCATTTAAAGAATAAAATTAGCTACAGTATTTGCCTTCTCTCCCACAATCTACCATAATTTTAACGAAGTGTCTAGCGTTACGTCCGACATAACCCAAGTTACGTCCAAATCACTGCCTTCCCGAGGTTTACAGGAGGGAAGAGAGGAGGGCGGGAGGTGGGTTAGGTCTACGCATTTCAGCTCCATGCAGACGTGACGCTAGACACAGCGTGATTTTAATGACCTGCCATTCCAACCAATTTCTAATTGTATTAATCTCTGGAAATATGGTTGTGTTAACTCTTTGTGCCTTGTTTACAGACTGCAATAACAAAAAACAACCCCTTAAAGGTGGTTAGGAGCGTTGGAGAAGGAGAGACCGTCGAGTTCGATGTTGTCGTCGGTGAAAAGGTGTGTATGTTCGCTTTAGCCTCCCATGCTTGGCAGGATCCTGGTTTTGACACTTGAGGCACTGAACCGAAAGCTTATTCGCATAAAATTGTGGTAATTGTTCGTCTATGGCCACTGCAATATTGAGAGGGTATCTATATGCTCCTTTGCCAATTTGCAATGCAGCGGGGCTTTAAATGTGGCACTGGTTCCATTCAAAAGAGTGCAGTTTGGAAATCTGGCTAATGTTGAAGGTGTTCAAATCCTCATAAGCTTGTGTGTGGGTGCAAAGTTTAGATTCAAAGAGTAAGATGTCACGGTTCATTTAGCAATATCGAGAATGGAGGGGAAAAAAGTGCCAACATAAGTTTGAGCATCCCCGGGTCAGATCGACGAGCGAGGGAAAGTTGTGCACGAGATTGTAACTTGCCACTCGGGCCAAGTGTGAAGATGTCTGGCTGATTTATTGCTGTTCAGACTGAATTTTAAGGTGCATCTTGGAAGCTTTGGGGCAAAGGGTCAAAAGCGTGATCTTCAGAGACCTACGTGCTTGCAATTAAGCGCTTGAAATTGTGCCATCACTGTTCAGCAACTGTTAGGTGCCTCTGGATTGTTGCATTTAGAATGCCGGTTCAATTTTCACATTAAGCTGCTGGAGGGAGGGAACCGAAAGCTGTGTGGCATCTTGCGGGAGGCCTCACATTTCTGTCATACTTCTGGGTGGAACGACACTGTTCCTATTTGTAAGAGGCCACTTGAAACATAATTTATACTAGTATTAGCGAAATGTTGGATTGCTGCACTCCAGCTTTTTTACAATCCGGGTGATGATGCGAACGCTATTAAGGAGTATGTTGCTGCGACAGAGGAGCCCAGACAGCGTTGGCAGGAGTGTTAAAATTGACTGATACTGGCACCTGAAATTCACATAGATTTCCCACGTTTAATTGCCTCCAAAGCTAGGGGAAAACAAAGAATAGAAGGGTTTAAAAACAATGAAGGACCGTACAGTGATGCACCACAGTGGAGAAGCGTTAGGCTGCACCGCATTTATAGTTGATGGACGAGCTGTCGGACGGCACTCGTTCGAGTATATTGCGTGCGCTAAGTTGGATGCTAGAACAGTCCGAAAGTCATTTGCAGTATTCGACAATCCTAATAGCAGGAAATTCGGAGCTTAATGTAGACAGGCTGCATTTTGCCCGCAATGAACTAATATTTTTGCTTTAAGCCAACTGTCGCAATGGCAACTATAGTACACGGATGTCTCGTGTACTATAGTCTGTACTGCATCCAAAAATTGTGAATTGTGCCTGGCTGCATCTTTACTGCAACATCGCCTTCCTCCGTGGGACGCTCCGCCCCCAGCACGGGCTCATTACACTTCATCGTGCTTGGGCTGCACGCGTAACGGCACAGGGTTAATGGCATTGGATGCACTCTCGCAAAATGTGTTCTGAAGTGCTTCGTACAGGGGCGGTCCAGCTGTGCCATTTGCGCCATTTTAATCAAATCTCTCTTGCTTGCGCCCAAAGAAAGAAAATATTGTGCCAAACTGCGCCAAAGAATTTGTGGAAACAAACCAATTTCAAGCAAGATTTTTTTTTTTAATTGGGGAGAATTTAGTGGGGTTTGCCATCACAATCCAAATAAGGTTTCAGGCTCCAGTGGATTGTTTCACAGCAATTTGACCTTGACTTTCCTCACAGCCCTAGTGCTGCACAGCTTAATCAGTTTTAGTGGCATTTCGGAGCGCACTACTAATGAAGCGGCACAAGTACTATATGGTTCGAATGACATGCGGACGGCGGAGTGAGTGTGCTCGGACACATGCTGCGCAACCTAGAGGCAACTAGAATCGGTGACAGGTTGAGAGCTCAGGGGAAACTCCTCCTTCCACTTTAGTAGTGCGAGTGCTGGAGAACAGGCGACGTCTCCAGCATTTGCCCTGCTAAAGTGGAAACGGGTGGGAGGAGTCTGGCCATGAACTCATCAACTGTTGCCAACCATAGGAAGCGATACAACTGCGAGGGAGAAAGGGGGCGTGAGGGCGCGTGTGCGTGCTCTCCACACCGCAGTTTCATCAGTTTATAGTAGCCTCTAGATCTGCGCAGTGTGTGTCGAGGCCAATCGCTCCACTGCTTGGATTACATTCGAACATGATGGTGCTTTCTTTACTCCTTTTTCAACAAGCTGCTTTGTAGACACGTGCTCGCACACGCTTGGTTCCCATATTGTTAGCATGCTCGGTTGGGTTTACTTTAAGAATTGTTACTTTTTTCGTGTCAATTGAGGCAGATAATGTATTGTCCTACTTATTCAAACACCCGTGCATTAGGGAGCCCAGATATTGTTCATAAAATTTTATATACTAAGTCGGATTCTGGGGCAGCTGATCATGATCACAACAGGTGAAAAGCAAAGGGTTGAACGCTTCCCAATGCTTGTTGTTTGTAGGAGTTATCAAGTAGAGTAAATTCCAATTTTCATGTCACGTGACAAATCTTTGCATTGTACCAATATATTTTTTTTTATTATATAGAGGGTTACCAGGGTTGGGCAGTATCGCGATACAAATGTATCGCGATAGTATTTCAGAAATACATTTCGTATCTGTTTTTCTGTATCGCGATACACTTTTATCACCAGTATCTGTATCCCTGTATCTAAATACATTTGGAATGCTTCTTTGTATCGCGATACAATCAGGATGAATTGTATTTTCGCTACATTTCTTGAGAAATACTCCCCCCCCAACCCCCCGAAAACAAAAAAAAAAAAAATCGGAACACATTTTTTTTTTTTTTTTTTTTTTTACTTCTGAGGGCACCAGAGTCAAGGAGGTGCTGGGGCATTGTTACTATGCTGACCAAGGTTCCTTTTGATCCTCCAAACTATTTTCTATGCGTCCTCTTCTCTCTTCTGAGAAGTGTTGCGTAGTCGGGGACTCGAACCAGGTGGCGTGCCAGGAGTGGAGTCGGAGCATCTTCTGCCGCAGGTCCTTGGTAGGGATTTCTTGAGTCATTGTTTGCTGGCGTCCAATGCCCGCTGCTAACCGTCCCTCTCGCCTTAGAGTACAGAGTACACCCAGCCGGCAAAGCTGAGTCACATTCCGTTGCAGCACGAGCCTGGCAGTGATTGGCTTGAAATAGTAGGGAGACTCACGCAGTGAAGTTCAACACATATTCGAATGCATCTGCGGCTGCGCCCGTAACATTGCACGGCTCAAGGGCACGTCGTCAGCCGACGTGAACGTGACCCGCTGCTCTGGTGATCCGAAACCCAGAAAGAGTTCAGAAGTGGCCTCACTGTGCCACCCCAGACTACGTACTCCCGCGACTCGTCTCGAGCCCGCTGTTTCTCGGACAGCTCGCACCTGTGCCGGCAGTATCAACTCGCAATCCACGAGGTCTCTGTTTGGATAATGCTAGGCAAAACTTGAGGATTGCAATCCGTGCGTCAATGGCGGAGGGTCGGCAGTAGGACCCTTCAGAACAGGGATGCTACCGTATCGTTTTTTCAACCGTAACAGAAGATAAGACATGTATTCCAAGATGCTTCAGGTGGTCCACTGTTCTCAAAAATTCCAAATGACACTGCCTGCACGATCTTCAACTAGGTAACCTACAACGAAGGTACGTATTGTCCTTTCATACAACAGCATGATAAAGTTTCATGCTCAAGGCCACACGTACAGATAAAGAATACTAGTTCATTCCACCGTGACGTCATGTGATCAATGTTGACACGATTCTCTCGTAAGACAGACAGGATGTCAGGGAAGAGACCGCGGTCAGCCCTTGATGGAACATTTTTTTTTGGGCCCATTGAAGGCTCCTTGTCGTCCGAAATCACTACCTTCAAGGCAAAGTGCCAAGCCTACAGGAAAGTAATTTTGGGATCGAAAACTTCCACTTCAAGCTTCATCTCGGTTGGCGTCTCAAAAATTTGGAAAATGTATTGCACTATCAGTATTTCTGTATTTGTATTTCTGCCCTCCCTCAAATGTATTCCTGTATTTGTATTTCCAAATACTTTTTGCCTCTTTTTAAAATGTATTTCCGATACCGTATTGCGATACATTTTTACATATATATCTTAGTATCAGTATTTTAGCTACTATTTTAATGTATCCCAGTATTTGTATTTCCAAATACATTCTTGAGTATTTCTGCCCAACCCTGAGGGTTACATTGGGGGGGTACCCTATATTGACTTGTTTGTGACGATATTTAGTGCGCTTACATCATTCCTGCTAGCCTTTGTCCGCTAGTACTAACGGAAACGGAACACTAATTTGGCCAAGTTAGTGGCACTGTTTTACAGCGCAAAATGGCAATTCGGCTAGTGTGGTATGACTGCTATCTTGGGGTTTTTAGTGGGTATCATGCAGTAGCAATTACTTGAATACATGTCTGTACCACTGGTAGGGAATTGGTCCAACTTGCTCCAAACGTATGTATGCGCTGTTCCTGAACTGCTCCAAACAAACTGCAGGAGGACGCTGAAGCTTCGCCTTTAAGACTGGAACGCGATAACTAAATATAAACTCCCCGCTCATTCCCAGGCCATGCAAGCGTGTCTGCGCGACTAAGTCGGTAGCGTGTCTGGCTCTCAGCCGAAGGGGTTGAATCCTGCTACGCCTGAAATTCTTAAATTTTTTTCTTTAAGGCAAATTACTTATCGACCTATCTAGATTTTTCCGTCCCGCCAATGCCGGCTTTTTTTGCGACACAAGCTCCTTAAAGCTCTCGCTTTAAAATAGCCAAAAACTCAAACTGGCTGAATCGTAGAATCCCTCGTGAAATTAACGGAACAAGAGTCTTTGCTGCATATTCCCAGGCGGCTTTGTGACGGGATGGCTCGGGTGTTTCAGGGCAACGAGGCGGCCAATGTGACGGGGCCCGAGGGCGTCCCCGTGAAGGGGAGCCCCTATGCAGCAGACCGGAGGAGGGGCCGCTTCAGGGGTCGCTGGACGGCCCAGCGGCGAAGGCCCCCGCCCCGCCAGTCAGGCGTAAGTGCCCCCCCTTTCTTTTTTATTTTCCCTTTTTGATGTTGCGGGGGCTCTGTTTTTTTTGCCCCATGTGTTGGGTGAACGTTTCTATGGACAGTCACGTGCAAGCACCAGGTGCATCCTTTATTTCGCCGTCGAGACGTGGAGCGGGGCTCAAAGGGGATCCGTGCTCGCTTTCCTAATAATGCGAAGAAATACGGTTAAGTAACAGCGAGGCGTACGGACCCTCAAAAATTGTCGCGAAAAATGTTCTTGGATGGAAAGAGGCAGGGGGCCCGTTTTTGTTTTTCGTTTAGCCAGCGCCGAGATTGTGCTTCCCTCACTGGCTGCTCAAATGTGCAACGACGGCTTCGCCTAAAAGCTTCATTCATTTTTAAATTTGATAGGTCTCTCGCACTCAACATACTGCGATCTTTCGTTTTTTGTTTCTGTGTTCCTAAAGAGCAGTTGCAGAACTTTTTAAACACACACAAAGGTCATTGCAGCATAGTTTTAAATTTGACCTCAATATTTTGGGCTTACTGGCTTTGTCGCGAGAGCTTTGCTGTTTTCGGTGTGTCTACCAACGGGAACTTCTACCCTCTTCAGCATGGCCGGGGAAATTGAGATTTGCACATTTTTAGAGTCAACAAAAATGTCATGGGAGACTCGACTGGCGTGCCGATAAATCCCTGCTTGGAAACGGAACTGGAAGATCCAGCCGGAATTGCCAGTTTACAAGCGTGCACACCAAGGAGCCTCGTCATCATTGTGTTCGTAAATGGCCCGTTCCCACTTCGGCATCTTTGCCGAATGGCTCGCCAACACGAGTACTAGTTTTCCTAGCTTCACCACTCTTCTAGATGGGCTCTTTCTATGGGCTGTCTGCAGCACGACTGTTCAGTTCATTTCTTATGCTTGGGTGAAAACATCTCCAAGTTCAAGCTGGGAAAAGCTCAGCCCTGTTTTGTTCCCTTAGGAGTCTGAGATCTGGAAAAGAATTTGAGGTCATTTTGGTAGACACTCTGATTGTGCCTAGCTTCTTAGGCTCACCCTTCAAGAGGGCAGTGTATATTTTTTTATGGCTCTGTGGTAAAGGGGTGGTGTCCCTCTTGCAGGACCAGGAGGACAGCGAAGGGGCGGAGCTGCAGGGAGAGGAGGACGGCGGGGGCCAGCAGCCCCGTAGGGGCCCCCCGCCACGGAGGCCTTTCTACCGACGCTACTTCCGCAGGCCACGGGGCATTCCCCGCAACTCGGGCGGAGACCGAGGCTCGGACATGCAGGGAGAGGAGGCAAGCGAGGCACAGAACAAACCCTTTCTTACCTCTCTTAGGCGGCGTAGGGGGCATGCTGCTTGCTCCGGCCCTTCCGGAGCCTTTTGGGGCTGTCCACTCACTCACTCACGATTCACTAACTCACTCACCCACCTAGTTGACTCTGACTCACTCTCGCTTCCTTTTTGGTTGATCCGACGCGTTGCCTGTTTTGTGTGCTTTGGCAGCTTTCTTTTTTTCTTTTGGGGGGAAAAAAAAGGATGGAAGCAGGTTGGAACGTATTGACGACTGCGTTGCTTTGCCGGGCAATTGGGATGCGGCGCACTGCGGACTTGCGTGCATAGTTGTGGCTCGCTCACAAGGTCGTCTTGGCTTGCCGTAGTGGACTTGGCTGGCCTCGCCTTTTTAATGTGGTAGTGTTGTCCGATACCCCGGATGATGCTTTTTTTTTTTTTATTATTACCGACGTTCTCTGTTTGAGCAGTTTGATCGGCGATCTAAACGTAGCCATTCGGGACTGCTGTAAGGAGGAATGGATAAATTCCCCAATGTAAGTGGTGTGTAGGCAGATTGTGCTTACTGGGAAGATGCCTTGCCTTGGGAGGCCTGCAGGGCGTTGGGGTACGGTCGCCGACCGATTTTGCAAATTCAACGGAAATTGTGCAAAAACCAAAATAATTGGGTAGACCGAAAAAAAAAAGATTTCGCTCGAATCCGGTTGATTTGCTGGAAATGTTGTCTTCGTGAAACTTCTGCTTTGTGTCGGCCGGTGTCTTCTTGCTTGGTGATCGCAGCTCTTCCCCCGTTGTCATCTTGCCCTATTTGCCACGTTTGTCAGGCCCTTCTTGGTGCCCACAGGGAAGAAGCAATTGATTGATGCCATTTGGCACACTGTGAGACAACATTCAGCTGACTGGGGTTGCTTCATTGCGTGTTCTTTGTTTTGCTCAAAGAACACGAGACGGTGGCTATGCCATGGACGCCATGGTTGCTTACCACGGTGTGGCGGCCATAGCTGATTGGGGTCTTGTAGCCTTAATGCAACTTCTACAGTAGGCTCGCGATAATTCAAACTGATATTTCCTACTTCTGAAGTTTTGGTTGTCCCACTATTTCTTATGTATTTATGAGCCGCTTAATTCGAATAGCACTTTTGTGTAATTCGTGCTTTTTGTTCTCGCGGCCCTGTGGAGCATGCTCCTTACCGAGCACCGGTGCACTGTGGGAGACAATACGGCGGCGGAGCTCGCTTCTGTGGGTGTTGCTTCTCCGCACTACGCCGGTCCTTGGTAAGAAGAGCACCCGGCGGGTCTAGTAGTTCAGAATGGACAACGTTTTTGCTAAACTAACAACCTCTTTTTTTCTTATTTTTTTTAGGTGTCATCTGTTTAAGCAGTTTATGATAATAGACAGCATTTTTGAGGGATGCATAAACTTACCTCATTTCAATATTATTTTATGTGTGTCATATGTTCTTATTATTGGTAGCCTGTGTACAGGAAACGATAAAATATTTGCTTTGTATGTGTAGCCATCCACATTAACAAATAATTTTATCTTGCATCTTTATATAGATGAATTTCTGATAATTCAAACAAAATTTGTGACTTCCTGGAGTTTGAAATGACGAGTCTACTGTATATCGCATAGGACGTGATTCAGGCTCCAACTGCAAACCGAAATTGCAGGTACAAACCATGCAAACCAGGTCCTAAAGGTCTTGTAACGAGTTAAATTTCGGTCGCTATATAGACTAACTCGATGGTGAGAGTCCTGCAAAGACGTCCGAATAATTGGTCGGCGACTGTACTGTACCATAATGTCCGAAACAGCTGCCTGCTCACAGTAAAGAAATGACCTGCGGAAATTGCGGAGTAAGCAATTCGAAGATTTCGGACAGCGTTCTCCTCACTTCGCGTTGGCGCTTTAACTTTGCAGCCCCATGAGTGGTGCCACGCCGCGGTGATAAAGCAAAATCCAAAGTGCCCTGGGGAAAAGAAGAAAAAAAAAAGTGGGAAAGGAAAGGCTGGGAGCGGGCAAAAATAAAGCAAGCCACCGCGCGAGCAGCCATTGTGCAGTGAAAGGAATGTCCTAATGGCTTTCTGCCACTTGGCTCCTGCAGAGAGAACTGCTGTGTGTTGCGCGTTCAATGCGGCTGTTTATTCTGTGTTTATCCTCGGCCGAGCGCCCCTCAGTCTCCCCGTACTGCTGGCGACGCACTGCGGCTCCGCTCTCCTTGTTTGAAAGAGTGGCGGCGGTCGGCGATGCGATAACATGGCGGTGTGCAGGCCTGCTGAGTGCAAAGGTGTGCAGTCATGTGCGGAGTCAGTCTCATCGTCATCCTGTGGCATAATAGAGCAATAGGCAGTCAATCGGAGCGGTGGGCGGCAAAGCCACTACCGCCCACTGTGGGGAGAACCCTGATCTCGGATGATGCAAGAACCGATACTGCGGACACAACAAATGTGTGTGTCGCTGTGCCATTCCGTGACTTTATCCTTAGCTTCATGAATGATACGAGCAGTTTCGTCAATCCGCACATAGAATGTTTGAGTGATCGCTTCCTTTTTACAGCGAAGCTGTTATACGCTAGGGTCTGGGAAAAAAATGCGTATTCACATGTTGACAGAAAACTCCCCATTGGTCGTTGCAAGTATGAATAATAAAAACAAAAAGGGGGCGACCAGTGTGAGTCAGCCTTGCTTTGCATTATTAGTGACGTCCTGATCCCTTGTTATCATCTGTAGGCATCGTCCTTGAGGTCGTCCTCTAGGCATTGTCTTAGTTGTCGTAAAGATAACAGCTTCGCTGGTCCTTCATCGTCACGTGAAGTGAAAGGGCTCTACCATTCTTTTAGAAGAGGGCCTTGCAGCAGTTGACAATCACATCGAAAGTATACATGTGTGCCAGCGATTGCTTATGATAGTCAAAATAACAGTGGTATGCGTGCGAATGTTTGCACCACCCGGTGTGGTGACAGTAAAAGGCATGCGGGCCGCATGCCTTTCCCATTGTCAGCTAGGCAGCGTGATGTGCCCACCATTAAGTGCATTCATTCAAGAATGCGCCACCACGTGGACATTTTCACTGCTGCTAACAATCGGTAGTGCACTCACGCAAGTGATGATAGAGACAGGGATTGGCAATTTGGATAACAAGACGATGCTGGCATATGTAGAACTACCGTAAAAGCCCGAAAGGATGCCCACCTGAAATGAAGAGATTAATGATGAAAAACATTAGGTGGGGCAATCTTTGGAGATGCCACAGCAAAACTTTATCAAAAATGAATGATAAACACCAAGCACCCACTACAAACCGCGTGACGCAGGAACTGATACTCCTGATCGTGGACGCCGCAAATTTGCGTTTCACGATGCGGTAAACACAAGAATTCGCTACGAACTCCTGTGTCACGGGAAACGATACTGCAGGTTGTGGACGCAGCAGATTCGCGTTTTACCATGCGAAGGACCCGCGGAAACCTACCGAGAACTCTCATCTTACGGGGATGACTACTGCAAATCGCGGATGCAGCACATTCAAGTTTTATGGTGCAATAAACATGCGGGAACCCGCTACAAACTTGCCTGTCACGGGAACCGATATCGTGCGTGCTGGTCGCAGACAAAAACGCTAGAATCCGCTACAAACACTTGTGTCACGGGAATGAATACCGCAGATTGCGGATGCAGCGTAATCGTATTTCACTGTGCAATATACACGCGAGACCAACCTGCATGTTTCGGGAATTGGGTATCGCGCGCGCAGGTCGCTGACAAAAACGCAGGAATCCTCTACAAACCCTCGTGTCACGAGAACGGATACCACAGATCGCGGACGTGGCAGGTTTGCATTTCACGATGCAGTGTACTCGCTGGAACTACTTGCGTGTTATGGGTGCTGGTATGGCGTGCACAGATCGCAGACAAAAACACGGGAACCCGGTATGAACTCACTTGTCAGACGTACCCGGTACAGCAATTGGCGAGGCGGATGCAATTCCCTTTGGGCATCGCGTGACATCCGACGGGAATCGGGAAGGTGGGGGATGTTTCGGAATTTTTATGTTACAGATGTTTAGACAGAAAAACGGGATGGGCGTTCTCTCGGGACTCTACAATATACTCGTTTGCATTTCAAGAACCATAGTAAAGAGGGGTTGGCTTCTTACAAGGCACCACGAATTTCCCCATTTACGTGGTTAATTAAGATGCTTGCGTTCAAATTTTAAGAGACTTGATTTGTCAGAATGTACATGTTTCAAATGCAAAAGACATGGTCTCATTTTTCTTGAAGTGGCAACGAGTGTAGCTACGATGAATATCTTCCAAAATGTTTGAGACTATTTGGTAGATTTTGCAACTCGTTTAAACTCTGTGGATGGATGTATAGACCATTGACTGAGAAACCTTAACAACTAGCATCTAGTGACGTCTGGCGGGGCATGCGGGAGTCCCATCTGGCATCGCCCGCATCTATAGGGTGGGTGAGGCTTGTTTGGCAGTTTTCACCCCGCGGATGCTTAGCCAGAAAAAAGGCGCGGCCGATCTTTGGGGGAAGTGGGGTGTTCCCTCAGAATTTTGCAGTATCGGTTGGGGTGAGCTTCTAAGGCATCCCCAAGCGGTGCGGTCACTTTTCCTTTCAAGCTGCCCCCTAGCCATTGCCCATGCGCCCACGCGGGGACGAGGGCTTGGAAACTTTGCCATTTGGAATGGTGCACTAACACGCGGGCCAAGCTGTGCTGTTTCGCAAGACACTTGCCTTAGCGGTGGAGTGTATGTTGACGCTTGCCTTAGTTGTGGAGTTTATGTTGACGCTTGCCCTAGCCAAGGCTTGAAAAGAAGGCAAAAGCTTTTTGTTATTGGGAACCTGCTGAGCATCGATGCGTGACCCACTGCCAAGAAGCTTAGTATGGGCTATTACGGTACCAATGAAAGGCTACCTTCTGCCAGCAGGGTGCCTTTAACGGAAGTGCATGACTTTCAAATTTGGGGCTACCGACTGACTGCAGTCAGTGGGCGAGGCCTGCCGCCCCTGGCCGCTTCCGCTACAGTCTGGGGGAAGGGGAGGAGAAGACGTCAGGGGCTGGTCTCTCTCTAGGAGCCCGGAGAGGAAGAGGACGGGGACTACTCGGGCGGCCGGGCAGAGGGAGGAGGGGGCTCTCGGAGACCCCCAGCACCTCGCAAGTTTTACGGGCGCTACTTCAGGCGCAGGCCACGGCGCCCCCGCAGCGACACGGAGGGCAGCCAGAGCGGACTCGACGGCGAGGCCAAGGTGCGCTAAGCGCCACACGCCGCCTCTTGTTAATGTCAGCCGTTGCTGGGGGGGTGCGTGTCGTGCGAGAGACTCCCCGTCCGGACTCGAGTCGCTGTACATGGGAAAGCGATGCCGTAAAATAAACGTCGGTGATGCCATTTTCGGCCTAGTTTTGCTATTGAAGGAAAGGGCAGGCTCATATAGGAGATGCCATGAGGGTATGTAGACATTATGGCTGTGTAGATTCAAAAAGAGCTTAGGAGTGGTGGTAGGGAAGCTCGTTCAACATTGTCTCCGAGTGCAGCACATTCAGCGAGCACAATCCATGACTGCGCTAATTTGCTACTTGCTTGACCATTGTCAAAATACTTACCAGCGTGTCAGCCAACCAGATGTCAGCGTCAGTTTTCCCATATAGAGTGACCTTGGTCGGAAGATCTTGTCTGTTTTAACGTAACAAATGCTTGGCTGCTCTCGCTAGGAAGTATATGCGAGCAATTTTTCCTGGTGTTCAGTGAGCGAGTCTTTTCGTACCTTCTCAATCGCTACTTTTATGTCATGCTGCCTTGGTCCTCGTTTCTAACTATGTTTTCTACTTGGCTGGTCACGCGAGAGTAAGCGAGCATTGATTACGTGGGGACGGAAGGACTTCTATCGCGCCAGTCACGAAGCCGATTTTCAGTCTTGTGAATCCAGATTAGACGCCCAATTTTATGTTTGGCCCTCTGGAAATTGATAACAACGTGAGCATGTGTTTTGCAGTACTGTAGAACATCTTTGCTGTTGAAGGGTGCAGTTCTTGTCAAATGACTGAACATTTTTGGGTTTTGGCTGTTTGTGTCTGTTGCTTGTTTGTCGCTTTGTTGGTATTTAGATTGCCTTTTTCTAATTGGCGGCTCGGCAGATCAGTAAAGTAGTCTAGCCTCAAAAAACCGTAAAAAGGTTTTAATTCCGAGGTTTTCGGAATAATGCTTGTCAGAACATCAGGTGCTGGAGAAAATTTGCCGTCTGTGTGAAATCCTTGTTTTGAAAATATTTTTGTTAACAATCTGCCCATTGAACAGCGCAGCAAGAGCCCAAGCATGCACCTCATCTCGCCACACATCAGTCTCCTTTTGCACAATAAAGTTCATTTGCTATGCGCAGCTGTCACCATGGACACAAAGCGTCTCCTGAATAGATGCACACATGAAGGCAGATACTGAACCCATCACTTGCAGGCTCCATTTTCCAAATCTCGTCGTTTAAAGTGAACTCGGGGATCTGGTCACAGCCGGTGCGAGGGTGAGGCTGAGGGCAGGAAGCGATCGCCTGGCAAACCCTTGGCAGTTCCAACAAGGTTCGGTGCAAGCTCGGACCTCAGTTTATAATTCCTTTTCCCCGAGTGAAGCAGAGCGAGGGGTGACCCCACGTAGGATGGTGCGTTTGAAAGCCTAGCTTGGAACATTCAGAAGAGGCAGCTTCGTTTGCTAGCAGACGACGTTTGGAAAATGCTATCTGCTGTTGCTGGCCTCCAGTGCTGCATTCGTATGTGTCTCACCAGCAGATGCTCTGTTACCATGGTGACGGTAACCATGGCAGACAGACTTTATAGTGCAAAAGAAGACTGGTAAGGCAAGGTCGGGAATGCGTTTAGTTTCTTTCATCTTACTCCTCATTGACCTGAACTTGAATATAGAGTTTCAAATGAGGACTTTATGCAAAAGTCTGGTGTACTTCGGTGCCTAAGTAGGTTAACTAGTCTTACTCAAAAAGCGTGCCTTTCTAGCTATCCAGCAGCCCTTTCAAGCAACCGGAGGCCGCATTTGTTAACTGTCAGTATCTAATGTTTGAGGCTGTTGCTCGTCGGTTTGGTTTGACTCGTTATGGCTTCAGTTGATCATTTTCAAGAGTATACTCTGAAAGCAGTGGTTTGTGTGCGTTTCAGTTCTCTATTAGTTTAGAGCCGCCTTGCAGTTCATTTGTAGCGTTTCTGGCTCGTCATTGTTTTTTCTAAACTTTGTGGCATACGGCATTGATGCTGCGTGGGAAAGGACCCCGTACCTCCTCCGAGGCTTTTGTTTGCATTCTTTTATCCTGACCGTCAGCGCTGGATGCTTTGGAAGGGAGCCTTGTCGGGCCACAGGCGCTACACTTTCCTGTTCTTTGGGGCCTTGAGTGACGTGCGAATGGTGTCGGAAACTGATGCTTTTGCAGTACCTCAGGGTGTGCTTGTAGTTTGCCTGCATTGCACTTTGCATGGCTATTGCACTGGCTGACTATTGGCACTGTCTGCATGTAGGGAGGACCCTGGCATGTCTCAATGAGCCTCACCGCCTGGTGTAGAATCTGGGTGTACATGTGTAAGGAGCTGCATTGGTTTGTCGGTGGAGTCTGGCTTGCATCAAAACAATGCTATGGAGACTGGAGTTTCATCTTCTGCTGCATCTCTTTCTCTGCAAACTATTTTGGGGGATCTCGTAGATTATTTAAAAGTTGTGCGCAAATGTTTTGGAAGAAGCCTCGTATAAATTGCGGGGAATGTAACGTGCCTCGTAAAACGAGAAGCTCTTCGTCTTAGTCCTCGTCAATACTCCGACCGAGGGGATCGTCATTTTTTGTAAATGGTGTTTCATAGACTTGGCTCTGCGTAATAGGAGGGAAGGGCATGTGATAGCTGAACAAGGCCAATTTATAACGCTCTATATTAGCTTGATTGGGTAGAGCTATTCTGTTCATTTAAAGCAGCTGTGGGCTTCTTTCTTTTACTTTGTTATGTAAGCAGCAACAATTTTTGGTTAATATATACTTTAAATGACTTATTTTTCGCTGGCCCAATATTTCACGATTTAGATCAAAGCTGAAGTTTTGGAATAATTCGCGGGTTCTAATTTTTGCAACGCGGTGGGATCTCAATATACATTCCAATGTGTTTACATTCTACCGGAATTGTTCGTGGGACCTATTTCTTGCAAACTGTAGGTGATTCGCGAAAATTAAGTCGTTTACAGTATATATACGAATTTAGCAAATTGTATTGTGAAGCTCGCGAAGCAAATGTTACAAGCTTGAGCCGACAGCTTGGCAGGAGTTACGGCCTCCTGCCTCTTTGCACGATACAGGAAGATTCAATGGCAGAAGGCAAACTCCTAACTTCTGTGGTGTCAATCGGCCAATGAATGGAAGGACTGTGCGCACTGCAAGAGGAGGTAGAGGGAAGGTTAGGTGTCGCATTCATCCCCCACGAGATGACAAGCGTGACGTCGGGGGACGGGGACCCTGTTTGCTTTTCGGTACACCCGGTTCCTTTGCCAACTGTGTGCCGCGCGTGGCCATCTCACACGCAGGAGAGTGACGGAGGTGGCACGGGTGACCCCCAGAGAGAGCGGGGGGGCCAGACGGGCGGCCAGCGCAGGAGGCCTCCCTTCCGGCCCCGGCCCCGGCGCAGAGGACCCCGACCGAGCTCGCAGACGCAGGACGACGACGGGGCAGGGTCCCCCGGCAGTGGAGGAGGAGGAGGAGGAGGAGGCCGTTCGAGGGAGGACAAGAGAGACAAGTCGAGGGAGGAGAAGAGGGACAAGTCCCCCAAGCCACAGAGGGAGTCGGGGGGAGAGACGAAGCCCGCAGCGGAGAAGGTGGGCACTCCCTCTTTCGTGCCGGCAGGCCGGTCCGGTCGGTGTCTGGAGGATGGTTTGTGCGTTTGCGTCTCAGGGTGACCGGGCTCGCGACTGCTTGCAGTCGGGAAAACAAACTGGCACCTTTTATCGAGTGGTTCCGGCACACTTCCTGTATGCATACCTGAAATTGTCGAGGAATTGTCTAAAACTCGGTCAAGTCGGGAAAAGAGATTCAGGAGGGCGGTGTGCACGACGCTCAGGGAAGCGGGAAGCAAAGGGCGACGTGGATGGTCATTTGCGCCGAGCGACAGTCGCCCGAGGCATCGCTAGGCAGTGTGAACCACCGTCCGATTCGCCAAATTAAAAAAAAAAAAAGATGAATTAAAGAGCCACTGACCCCGTTTTCTGCATTTTCTTATTTCGTAGCGGTTGGAGAATTTAGTGGGAACATTCGGGGAAAACCCCAAAACAAAGACGAGGAATTCGAAAAATTACAATTTGGTGGCGCCTCGATTTTTCATGCACCGTGCTTTCACCGTGAGCTCGATCAAACTGAAAAAGAAATTGAGACTGAGTTTGTCCAGCAGCGTCCACTCAGCGCATGTGGTCAAATCGGTGGCCGTCGTATCGTCCGCGAAGGGAACGTGTTGCGAGGCAAAGTTTGTCAATTGTTTGCCCTGTAATCGCTCCATAGAGTCCAACGTGTACGAGTGACAATTTCTAATAAATACCGCGCAGATTTGATCCCGCATATACCCCAAACCCTCGTCTTGCTGTGTGCGGGCTGGGAGTGTTCCAAGGGCACCTGATAGATGGTGCCAGTGCATTATCTCATCGTAAGCAGTTGCGGGCTGTACAGACTGCTTTCTTTCCCGCTCGTGAGTGCATGCAGTTGCTAGGTCGCCAAATTCTCTCCGTGGTGCCGCTCCTACCTTTCTTGGCAAAGTGATAAAAAGTGATCCACAATTGTGGTCCACTTCTGGCCCGCATATCTTTATTTTATCTTCGTCCTTTTTGTACGCTGCCTACCCGAGATTTGTATGGTGGATGTTAGAACGGTGGTGTTTTAGCTAGAAACGTTGCGTGCCCAGTTTCACAAATGTTGAGGGCTAGCCTTGTAGCATGGAAAGGAACGTCTAACAAATAGTTTCTCGAATCCTCGCGTGCGACGCCAAAAATACATCGGGAATGCCCGTCGCGATAGGCGCCAAAGCCGCAAAGCTTTTCTCGAACCCAAGTTTTTGAGATAGAACCGAGTGGTTTCGAGATTTTTTAACTATAAAGTGTCCCCCCATAAAATTTGTTTTTTTTTATTGCAAGAAGAAACTATGCATTGCAGAATGCTCGTTCTCTGCCCGAATGTAGCTCTGGCAGTCTGAACCAGATGCCGAAGTATCAGCATTAACTGTTATCTTGTTCCAAAGTTAAAAGTGGTTTCCTGAAATTTTCGATAAATAAATAGGGCCCATTTTAGCCCATTTTCGGTTACTGGCAACCTAGACCTTTGTGTATTACGAGAGGTCCATCGGCTGCCAATTTCCCCTTAAAAAGTTCGGCATCTGTTTCGGAGCTCTGGCACCACATCCGGGCGGAGAGTGAACATTCGGCAATGCATAGTCTATTTTCGTGGTTAAAAAAGGAAAAAACAAATTTTTGGGGGTAGGGTGTCAACTCTGAGTGGAAAAAAAAGTTTGAAGTAAGAGTGGGTTTATGCGGCCCAAATACATCCTCGGTCATACTAGAATGATTGTGTATACTCCGCTTGCGGAGCAGAGTATCGTTACTTTCCCAGGGCAGCCATGTTGAATCCGAGGCCGCACTGCGGGAAGCAACCGCTGCTTCTGCAGGGGGCGCGGATGGCATGGCTGTGACTTGCAGAGCGAAGAAAATTTAGTGCAGTGACGCACCGCACGCGTGCCGTCGTCTCATTATTTGTTTTTCGTTTCTTTCTATACCCTCTCTAGAACGTAGTAGCAGACGAAAATGTCGTCCCTTTGTGATTCGTAGCTGCGCTTTGTTGTCTAGTCGATGTGCCAGTTGCATATTAGTTCGCAAGCACCTCAGACACGAGCAGCACGATAATTCTCCGTGTGGTCTGCTTCCCAGACTTTTGAAAAATCTTTTAAAACGTCTTTCCCATTATAAAACAATGTGATTATACTGTACTCTGTGGCTACACATAATGTTCAGTGGTCAAGGTACCTTCCAATTAATTTGATTTTAGTGTTGGATGTGTATTTCGCAATCTCAAAGCGAGAAGCATGTTTCGCCCAAAACTTTGTGCCTGCAAGGTTGCTTTCCCTCGTGAAGTTTGGATCCAGCCGGACACAGGACCGCTTCTCCGCCAATACAGAGTTGGCAGTGCAAAGAATGGGAATGTGATTCTCTGGCTCTGCAAGCAGAACCTATACAGTTACTCTAGGTCATACTTGGAGTTCTGTCGTCGACGGAGCCACTCGGCCATGCCTGTGTGTTTCACCAACACAAAAAATGGTTTATCGGCGTGCAAACTATTGGAGGCGGTGGCAGACGTTGTTCATCAACATGTCAGAATGTGGGGGTTACTAGAAGGAACCGTCCAATTGTTGACTCCAGCAAAATTGACGGCATTTAGTGGCGAAAACAAAGCTGTGGCAGCAGGTTCCCTCTCCAGCCTTGAGCGAATTAGATATTCACAGTGCCTGGTGGTCGAAACACGAAGCCATGAAAGCAGGTTAAAAAACGTGCATTGAAAATCACCGATAGGCTTGAATTCTGAAAAATGCACAAAGTCTCTGAAAGTGACATGCTTTCGCTGTGGACGGCACGCTGAGAGATAGTGCTAGTGAATGTTGCGATACGTTGGCTTGTGTTCGCCATGTCTTGCATCCTCTCGTGCCAAATACAACGAACCATTGGCCATACTGGTGCATGAAGGGCCTCATGTGCAGCCAGTTCTTGTGTGAGAAGCTTGCACCACCTCTCATTGTGGCATCTAGGAGAGTCTTGTCTCTGCACAGTTAAAAACCAAGCAAGAGAGGAGGAAACTCTCTATTCCTCCTTTCTATTCAAGAAAGAGGGAGGCCCTCCTCTTTTCTGCGGGGAGTAACTCCAGAGACTCTTTTGGGGAGAGAAAAGTGCAAGAGGAAATGTAGAGAAGGAAACTGGGAACCGGTTTTCTGCCAGACAAAATAATTCTGTAGGTTGGTCTTTAAAGAAAACCAGAAGCCCTTCTCGCACAGCTCTTCACTCTTTCCATGTTAGCAGAGCAAATGCTGGAGAGGGGGCAAATATACTCGCCTTCTCTTTTTTAGTGTTCGCTCTGATGAAGTGGACGGTTTTGTGGGAAGAGCTTGTCCTGCCTCCCTTATTCTGTAGCAGAGTATAGGTGGGTCTACAGTAGCTCCCCCTGGTGGCATGTGTGCTGGCCTTGACTGTTCGCCTTGCCCCGCCCAGGCTGCTTCCACGCCCAGCGGCGGCGCCACCTCGAGTGAGGCCAGCAGCAACGGCACGGCGGCAGCCTCTGCCCCGTCTGCAAGCCTTGACTCCTCGTCGTCTGCCGTCGAGGGCACCGTGTCGGCCTGAAGGTTGATGGGCCACCCGTGGAAGGATTCTTTGTTGTTGGTTTTCTTCTCTCTTCCCTCGAGGCGCACACAACAACAACCCTCCTCCCTTATCTCCCTCCCCCGACACCTCCACGAAAACACCCCTTTTTCCCCCACACGGAGATGCGCAGGGAACATTGCGGTTCTGAGAGAGGCGGGGCGCGGACGGAAGACGGATGGACGCACCACAACCGGCGGGAGGAGCATGTGACCTCGCTTCCTTCCCCTCAGTGTTTGTGTGCGTGTGCAAGCGTGCGTTAGTCAACCAAAGTAGAGAGAGGGGGGGCCTCCACAACGAGCGGTAGGGGGTTGCAGGCAGAGGTTCTTTTTGTCCTCCCTCACGGGGCCTTGGGTTGTTTCGACACTTCATTATTTGGTTTTCTTCTAACACTCGAGCAAGCGGCAGCGATGTGGGGAGAGAAAACATGGGGAAAGTGCAGCGATGTCTCACAAAATTTGCCGTGTGCATGCAAGGAGGGGGAGGACTTGGGCTCCTCCCCCCTTCCTCTGGGGGCCCCCCCTCCTGCCTTAGACCAGCCTCTCTCCTTTCCCGCCTGGACCCGGAGAGACACTCCCTCCCTTCCTTTCGGCTGTCTGCCGCCAAAGTTGTCTTCTGTCGCGCTAACATCCGACATGCACATGTTTTGTGAACATCTACAAGAAAGAAAGGGAACCAACTTAGACAACAGCAGCGGGAAAGCGACAAAAGAGCATGCAAAGAAAAACGCGGAAAAACCAACATGCGCGCCCAGCTGACGCCTTAATGTAAAACGAGGAGTGAGAGAGAGTCAACAAGAAAAGAAAAACTTGCCAAAAATTTGCCACCTCTGCAAGATTTTTTCTTTCGTCAAGAGCCAGTGCAGAGTTGTACTTGGCGAGCTTTATATAAGTTATTTTTTTCCCATCTTTTTGTAGAAATTTTTTGTGAAACTGACGACCGAATCTATTCAATATTACATTTACGAGGCATTTGCAGGCATATTGATTGGAGTTGCTTGCATTTGTATAATTTGTTGACATTTTGATGGCATGCCTCAGTCTGACTGAGATTTGTTCCTTTTGGTTTTCTTGCCTAACAAGATTTTGACTTTTTTTTTTTGACAGGTGGCACTAACTTTGTACAGGAATACAAAAAAAAAAGTTTCTAAAACATGTGCAGTTGCAATAAAGAAGTTTTCCCTACTGTGGTGAGTACTGATCTTATTGAAGGTGTGCAGAAAAGAAATTGATTTATATTTCTATAGATACTACTCGCATATTTTTTTTTTTATTTAGAGGATACTACAAGCCATTGAAGGCCCAAGTAGAAGAGGGGTGCAACATATGCATTCACTCTTACAACAAATAACACGACGTTAAAAGGTTTACAACAATCGGCTAGCAATTGTACAGGATATATATAGAAAAAAGGGGGGGGGGGGGGGGGGGGGACTACCATCAAGCAGCATGTGGTGCACTCGTGCAATATTGCAAATTATGAAGGTTTATGCAATCTTAATGCCCATGCAAAAAGGATGAATGTGCAGTGATGTACAAAGCAAGCGTGCTAGTTATCAAGACGTTCGAGACCTTGTACAAAGTTGGTGCAGATAAATAATTGGAGGTAAGCCGTTCAGTTGCTAATAGTGCGGGGAATAAGCTAAACTTAAATATCTTTGTATGTGCAAAAGTGGGTGTTAGTGAAAACTGATGTCTGTGCTGCGTGGTTGTTGACGCTAAAGGGGGAATATATTGCAAGGGGTCTATGTGAGGCTGTCCTTGTTACAGACGAGAAAAGAATTTTAACAGTGCTAGTTTCCTTCTGGTCTGTAGAGTGTATTTCATTGGCCTGGATAAGTTGGGTCGGGGAATCCAGCCTTCTTTATTTGCTGTAAATAAACCGAACCGCTCAACGTTGCACCATCTGCAACTTCCGGATGCCTTTCTGAGTGAACGGATCCCCAACGACATTTGCATACTCAAACTTAGATCTGACTAATGAATAGCATGTAGCTTGACCTGAATCGGAGCGTATTTCTTCTAATGAAGCCCAACTTCCTGGATGCGAAGGCACAAATATCTCTTATATGGGGAGACCATAAAAGTGTGTCCGATATAATTAAGCCAAGATATTTACATTCCCGCTCCACAGTAACCAAGGTGTCTGCGACTTTTATCTTCATTCTGCTTCCAATGCTGCTAAGGAGCAGTGTCACTTCCACAAGTGTAGGTTTTTATAATAATTGAGGGTGGTGGTTTTGGCAGTTCAAAATAAAGTATTGAGTTTGGTTGGTTCATAAAACTTCGGGGGCTTTTTTGTTGATAGATAAGCTGGTTTTTGCAGGCATTTTACAAAACATGTATAGAGGCTGTAAAAGTGCGAGGGGAGGATGCCTTATCTCAACTGAAGTGTTGTGCTATGGTCATGGTCTTCTCTGACTAGAGTGTTATTTCTAAAAAGAACGCTCTTGTATTCCTTTTGTGCCCTTTCTATTCGCATTACAAAAGGTAACGTAATATGCTCCAATATCAAAGGGGAACCTCCAGTCATTGTCACTGATAAGCTCATTTAGTGATGCAGTCACTTTTTATTTTCAAGTGATGTGCTAACAGATCTTTGCATCTGCTCCAAACCAATGTTTTGAATTGCCTGCAATACATGCCTTGCAAGTGACGTCACGCTAGGGAAGGACGGGGCCCCGCACCATCCTGGTGGTTTACTTTACACCGCGCGGGTGCGCTTACCAAGGCGTAGGATGCCGCTAACGGCCCGGACATGCGCTAACACCATATTTTCAACAAAGGTATCTATAGTTGTGTTATAAATAACTTGGAAAGACGTGCTGAGCTTACGATGATGACGTTTATCCAGTACTTGCAGAATTTTTCGGCATTGGTGCGATTGCGCTACGAGCAGAAAGTTTCGAAATGCCGCCGACGAAGTTTTGACGCGAAGGGCTGCCGTGTCGCAAGAAAAAGAAAAAGCTTAATTGAGCGCCCCATAATTTGACGAGCGGCTCTAGAAGACGACTGTACAAAAATTGTTACGATTTTGCGAGATACTGGTAAACAACGCTATGTTACCGTCATAATTTAAGCCCCGAGACAAGGATAAATCAAATAACGGACAAGACAACTCTCATTGTCTCAGGGCTTATATTATGATGTTTCCTAACCGGCTCGTTTGCATACTTTCGCTCCTTGCAAAGGTTACCGTCTCGCAAACGGCACAAACCGATGCCCCGGCGGCGGCGTCTCAACGAGCTTGCACAAGGGGGCCGCCGCCGACCGAACCGTATGGCCGGGCTCGCGGTGCGACACTCGCCCGGACACAGCCGGGAGCCCCGAAGGTGCGCTCGAAGCGTTGAAAAGTCGTTATGTAACGAGCAAAAGCCGATGCAAAGGCGTGCGCGAACGGAAACAAGGGTAGAAAAGTACCGTCGCTCGCCGCTACGAAATGCGTCCCACAAACTCGATAATCCGCGGCCGCATCCCTTTCCTGCCGCTCGTACTTTCTCCAACTTGACGGCTACTCTGTCTCGCGGGGCATGCCGGCAAAACGATCGGACGATCGTCGGGATACGTAGCAATTGCTACAGCCGAGCGCGGCGCAGTTTACCATTGCTCTCACAGCAACGGGCCGTCGAGTCAACCACCAGCATGGTGCATACCGGTGTTCGACGTCATTATGTGACGCAGGTGCAAGGGCAGTTTGATACTTTAGACCCATGTTACGGGTAAAAAAAACAGGACGCGGGATGGCCAAAACATGCTTTTCGCGCAAGGCTCGTCAAATTATGAGGCGCTGGAGAAATGCAGCATTCTGCGTTAAGTCCTTATTTCGAACTCTTTTTGTTCGCCTTCCGCCCATTGAAAAGCATGCGGGAAGGGCCTTAGAACGCACCTGGTATCGCTGCGCCGCAGCGTTCTTCCGCATCAAAAAGTTCGTCTGCTTTCCTCGCCGTCACCATGGCAACGAACGCCGAATGAATAGAAGCAGGCACGGTACCGCCGCGTGAAGCTAGCAACAGCTGACGCCATTTTACGAACGCCGTCTGCTAGCCACAGCCGAACGCGGTGTGTCAGGTCAACCGCCTCCGCCGGTGCGCCGCTAGCAAAGACGACGAAGCTAAGACACGCCGACGGCGATGGAGCAAGCAACAACACCGCGGGGCGACTGCAACGGCGGCATTTATTCGGATCTAAGGCCGCCTTCGCCGGTGCGCCGCTAGCAAAGACGACGAAGCTGAGGCACGCTGACGGCGAATGGGCGAGCAACAGCACCGCGGGACGACTGCAACTGCGGCATTTATTCGGATCAAAGGCGCGAAATAAGCAAGAACAATTTTTATTTGAATTATAACACCCGATATCCAAGTTGGGGACCACACACCTTTGCTGGGTCTTTCCTGTGAACTTTTTACAGAGACACGGGGTGCCGCATTCAAAACACAGCTCCGTTTGCAAAATATGGGGGCCCTGAAAAGGACCGTTTAGACCGCCACCAGAACCTACAATTGACGTAAGGAGCACTTGACGAGCGGTTGGCGCATAAGTCGTCTTTATGCATGCAGGCAGGTGACGGGCTCAGCGCAGCGGATCACTCGAAATCACCGGGGCCGTCAAAATCCTCGCCCTGTCTGCGTCGGGGCTCTAGATTTTGGCGGCCGCAGCGACGAACGACTGGAATCTATTAGTGTTTCCGCGCACCTTGTCTCTCCTCCAAAATATGAACTTTGCAAGGTGACCAGTGAAATGGTGGCTCTCGCGCCGTCCAGATGGAAGAGAGTTTTTGACGTGGGCCCAGGTGCAATCCAGCGTATTGGTGTGCGCACCAGTGTTCGGGTCGACAAAGTGCAGCTTGTGGTTGACGGTGAGGTGCGTGAAGCGAGCGTCATCTGCAAGCTTGCGATAGCCAGCCCAACAATCAGTGATTATTCTTGTTCCAGGGCGGACCCACTCGGCTATTAGCCCTTGCACGGTTTTAGCATCACGGGTTTCCACGGGAACAAGAAAGCAGCACCCGCTGCAACGCGCCACACCGCCGAAAACCGACTGGCCAGGCCTTAAATACCCGCGATGGTACTTGTGCCGACCGATCATACTCTCGTCTAGTTCTACAGTCACGCCTTCGCCACCAATCAAGTCTGAATGCTTAAAGACGGCATTTACCACAATCTCCCGACAAAGGCTCGCCCAATCAGTTATTGTCTTACTTGCGATATCAGCCTCCCGCTGAATGACGGCGCACGGTAGGTTCTGGCATCCGGAGGATGATTTTCACGAGTTGGAGAAGCGTCAGGTACGATCCTTCGAAAAAGGAACCGCTCGGTACAGGGACCTCGCCCCGGCACTGCACTTTGACCGGCTTCCTCCTGGGCACCACACGAATCATCCCCGGTGTAGCCATCCGCAGATCTAGCGCGGACTTGCAGCTTGTCATCGCAGCTTCGCACTCTGGACACGCACGAAAACCCAGGAGCCAGGAGCAGGCCAACGCGCTAAAGCAAATTAATTGCTTCAAGAGGGTCTTTCATGGCGCCATGAAGACGGCACAAGTTCAACGCCATGGCACTGCGTTGCTCGCCTCTGGAAGAATAAAGCACCGAGGGGGAAGGGGGAACTGCGCGCTTCTTTGCATTTATTATTTTTATTTCATCCGCCATTTTATACCTCGTGACACAATTCTAACAAACTCATTGGTTGAACGGTCGGACCACACCATCGCGTGACAAAACAACCGCCAAACCAGAGTCCTGCCAAACGTATGTCCACAGACGGCATCGTCACAGAGAAGGGAGCAGTCGAACCCAACAACAAAATAAAGTAACAAAGTGAATAAAAAGAAAAAAAAAAAAAAAACAAGAAAGGAGCCGTTGGAGTTTCGGACGGCGTCTTTGATGAGAGGAGCTGCTCTGGCTGCTCGGAATATTCCCTCATTTTTTTTTTTTTTTTTTCATTTTCTTACTCTGCAGGGTGCCACAACCCTTATTTGAAGCTGATTTGTTAAATTAATAACAAACAACGCGTTGGAACGGAGGAGGTAGAGAGTCGTGGCGTCAGAATTTGACGTGGTGGAAAAGAAAAGAAAATAACGAATGCACAATACATACCGTATGCCAAGACCGTTATACTCCACATGCACTTCGCGAGGCCTTTCGACGCCGCCGACGACCGTTAGGCTATTTATTTTGTTTCTTCAGATTTTTATCGTGACGACTACTCCACTGTGCCTCGGAGTCTCCAGCGGAGATCCGGCAGGTTTTAATAATTATTATTATTGTCGTTTGAAGGGCACTCTTTCTATGCTGCTTCGTTCCTGACGCCATAAAAATATTCTTTCTGTTTAGATTATAGGCGCGAAAAATCCTCACTGACTGGGGCCTGAGTAACAACTCTGCATTACTCAGGGTCTAGTCCGTGTGGATATTTCGCGCCTACAATCTATAAAGAAATAATGGCGTACACACACATCACAAGCGCACGCACTCAAAGTTGGTCCAGAAGTCCAGTCTCCCCGACGTGTTTTTGTATCGCTTTCAAAACGATACACTGATACCACCAAGTGTTCCCCGCCCAGGATTTTGGTGACATAAAATAGTCTACTTGTTGTCTCCCTTACTTCCTCCCTGTCTTTCGGCGCATTTTCTCAAAAGTGGTCTATGATCTAGCAGTTGCAGCGTTGTTCTCGTGTCTTCTCGTTGGGTGCTGTTTTTCACGCATGCACATAAAAGATGCTAATAATGAAGCTAAATAATCGTACTAATCAATTATTGGACTAAACTAACGAGAAGACACGAGAACAACGCTGCAACTGCTGGACCATAGACTACTTTCGAGAAAATGCGCCGCAAGACAGGGAGGAAGTAAGGGAGACAACAAGTAGACTATTTTATGTCACCAAAATCCTGGGCGGGGAACACTTGGTGGTATCAGTGTATCGTTTTGAAAGCGATACAAAAACACGTCGGGGACACTGGACTTCTGGACCAACTTTGAGTGCGTGCGCTTGTGATGTGTGTGTACGCCATTATTTCTTTTTAGATTGTAGGCGCGAAATATCCACACGGACTAGACCCTGAGTAATGCAGAGTTGTTACTCAGGCCCCAGTCAGTGAGGATTTTTCGCGCCTATAATCTAAACAGAAAGAATATTTTTATGGCGTCAGGAACAAAGCAGCATAGAAAGAGTGCCCTTCAAACGACAATAATAATAATTATTAAAACCTGCCGGATCTCCGCTGGAGACTCCGAGGCACAGTGGAGTAGTCGTCACGATAAAAATCTGAAGAAACAAAGTGAATAGCCTAACGGTCGTCGGCGGCGTCGAAAGGCCTCGCGAAGTGCATGTGGAGTATAACGGTCTTGGCATACGGTATGTATTGTGCATTCGTTATTTTCTTTTCTTTTCCACCACGTCAAATTCTGACGCCACGACTCTCTACCTCCTCCGTTCCAACGCGTTGTTTGTTATTAATTTAACAAATCAGCTTCAAATAAGGGTTGTGGCAACCTGCAGAGTAAGAAAATGAAAAAAAAAAAAAAAAATGAAGGAATATTCTGAGCAGCCAGAGCAGCGCGGCTGCTCTGGCCGCCCTGGCCAGAGCAGCTCCTCTCATCAAAGACGCCGTCCGAAACTCCAACGGCTCCTTTCTTGTTTTTTTTTTTTCTTTTTAATCACTTTGTTACTTTATTTTGTTGTTGGGTCCGACTGCTCCCTTCTCTGTGACAATGCCGTCTGTGGACATACGTTTGGCAGGACTCTGGTTTGGCGGTTGTTTTGTCACGCGATGGTGTGGTCCGACCGTTCAACCAATGAGTTTGTTAGAATTGTGTCACGAGGTATAAAATGGCGGATGAAATAAAAATAATAAATGCAAAGAAGCGCGCAGTTCCCCCTTCCCCCTCGGTGCTTTATTCTTCCAGAGGCGAGCATCGCAGTGCCATGGCGTTGAACCTGTGCCGTCTTCATGGCGCCATGAAAGACCCTCTTGAAGCAATGAATTTGCTTTAGCGCGTTGGCCTGCTCCTGGCTCCTGGGTTTTCGTGCGTGTCCAGAGTGCGAAGCTGCGATGACAAGCTGCAAGTCCGCGCTAGATCTGCGGATGGCTACACCGGGGCAGGGGAGGTGCGGTGTGTGGATGACTCGTGAGGTGCCCAGGAGGAAGCCGGTCAAAGTGCAGTGCCGGGGCGAGGTCCCTGTACCGAGCGGTTCCTTTTTCGAAGGATCGTACTTGACGCTTCTCCAACTCGTGAAAATCATCCTCCGGATGCCAGAACCTACCGTGCGCCGTCATTCAGCGGGAGGCTGATATCGCAAGTAAGACAATAACTGATTGGGCGAGCCTTTGTCGGGAGATTGTGGTAAATGCCGTCTTTAAGCATTCAGACTTGATTGGTGGCGAAGGCGTGACTGTAGAACTAGACGAGAGTATGATCGGTCGGCACAAGTACCATCGCGGGTATTTAAGGCCTGGCCAGTCGGTTTTCGGCGGTGTGGCGCGTTGCAGCGGGTGCTGCTTTCTTGTTCCCGTGGAAACCCGTGATGCTAAAACCGTTCAAGGGCTAATAGCCGAGTGGGTCCGCCCTGGAACAAGAATAATCACTGATTGTTGGGCTGGCTATCGCAAGCTTGCAGATGACGCTCGCTTCACGCACCTCACCGTCAACCACAAGCTGCACTTTGTCGACCCGAACACTGGTGCGCACACCAATACGCTGGATTGCACCTGGGCCCACGTCAAAAACTCTCTTCCATCTGGACGGCGCGAGAGCCACCATTTCACTGGTCACCTTGCAAAGTTCATATTTTGGAGGAGAGACAAGGTGCGCGGAAACACTAATAGATTCCAGTCGTTCGTCGCTGCGGCCGCCAAAATCTAGAGCCCCGGCGCAGACAGGGCGAGGATTTTGACGGCCCCGGTGATTTCGAGTGATCCGCTGCGCTGAGCCCGTCACCTGCCTGCATGCATAAAGACGACTTATGCGCCAACCGCTCGTCAAGTGCTCCTTACGTCAATTGTAGGTTCTGGTGGCGGTCTAAACGGTCCTTTTCAGGGCCCCCATATTTTGCAAACGGAGCTGTGTTTTGAATGCGGCACCCCGTGTCTCTGTAAAAAGTTCACAGGAAAGACCCAGCAAAGGTGTGTGGTCCCCAACTTGGATATCGGGTGTTATAATTCAAATAAAAATTGTTCTTGCTTATTTCGCGCCTTTGATCCGAATAAATGCCGCAGTTGCAGTCGTCCCGCGGTGCTGTTGCTCGCCCATTCGCCGTCAGCGTGCCTCAGCTTCGTCGTCTTTGCTAGCGGCGCACCGGCGAAGGCGGCCTTTGATCCGAATAAATGCCGCCGTTGCAGTCGCCCCGCGGTGTTGTTGCTTGCTCCATCGCCGTCGGCGTGTCTTAGCTTCGTCGTCTTTGCTAGCGGCGCACCGGCGGAGGCGGTTGATCTGACACACCGCGTTCGGCTGTGGCTAGCAGACGGCGTTCGTAAAATGGCGTCAGCTGTTGCTAGCTTCACGCGGCGGTACCGTGCGTGCTTCTATTCATTCGGCGTTCGTTGCCATGGTGACGGCGAGGAAAGCAGACGAACTTTTTGATGCGGAAGAACGCTGCGGCGCAGCGATACCAGGTGCGTTCTAAGGCCCTTCCCGCATGCTTTTCAATGGGCGGAAGGCGAACAAAAAGAGTTCGAAATAAGGACTTAACGCAGAATGCTGCATTTCTCCAGCGCCTCATTATCTGACGAGCCTTGCACGAAAAGCATGTTTTTAGATCGGAGTTTGGAGATAGTTTCTTTTACAACAACATGGGTCTAAAGTATCAATTGACCCCGTAAGTGAAGACGTCACAACATGGCGTCTGGGTCCAAACAAACCGTTGCTAGGGACGTTGCTATGGACTAATGCATGTAGTCTCCACAGGAGGCTAGATTTTCGCTTATAAGTAAGTAAATAATTTTTTGTAAGCGACCTAACTTCTTGATATCTAATTATGAAGATGTTCTTGTCATCTCAGCGTCGTATTGCAACGATGAAAGCCATTTCTGAAGTATTCCTCTCCGCTTTGCTTTGGTAGCAGACGACACGATAGATTTGCTGGCCTCTGTTGCAGCGGGCGTCTTCATTGAATTTGCGTCGTTAAACGATCAACACAAGCAAGTGCATCGCCATAGCTGCAGGGGCCTCTGCAATGTGCGTTTTTTTATTTGAAAGACCCAGCTTAGTTCAGAGGGGCGAAAATTCCGTAAAATCAAACCGCGTCATGCAGATCAGTTACGACGACGACCTGAAGTGCATTACCGGCGTAGTGCAGGCCAGCATGAGAAACAAATCGTACGCCGTCAAGGTAAGTCTTTTGTTATAATCATTATTGAGGTAAGGTTATTAAAATATTGCACGTCTATCGCAATTTCACTTTTTTTTTTTTTTTTGTATACATTAAAATTAGTAGATGTGCTCTTTCGGTGAAGATCTCCATCGAACCCGCGATGAGAGTACAATCTGTAATAAACTCACCTTATGGTTTTTATCCAGTTCTTTCGCGTTTCGGGGTTTTGCGGACATCTGAAGAAACTGCAAGAATCTTTCTCCACGCGATAGTTACAACCAGGTACGAAGCACCCTTCCATAGCGCGAGTCCGCAAACAAAAATTTGGGATCTCAACCGATCGCCTGAACTGCTTTTCTCACTGGTGCATTGCGATCTTTTAGCAGACGATCATCTCGATCGATGCCCGGACTTTCGATAAACCATATTTTGTATCGTTTGCATCGCACCCCATCATGAATTCTTATAAGTGTCTTAAACTTATTATATTTCAAACAAATGCAATATCAGAATATTGTCTTTATTCACCGATTCAGACGCCGGCCCCGGCTCGGCCAGCGGGCGTGTGGCAGACGGCATTCTTCTTGCATTCGTCGTCTGCTGCAGGCATCTTGAGGACCGGAAGTTGCAGTCGTAAATATTTCAGAAACAAGCGATTACCGGCACACTTCAGTCGAAACACATATGACATTCAAGCTTTCTATATCTGTGATTTTTAGAAGTTTAAATCCTACTCCCGATTTTTGAACGGTCGGGTTTTCGTAGCGAAACCTAGCCACATGTATTTGTCCATAACAACGACCCTAGCAACGGTTTGTTTGGACCCATGACGTCACACTTACGGAGTCAATGTGCCGAAGCTGCTACAAAAGGTCAAATTCCACTTCCATCACTAGTAGGATGGTGGCTACTGTGATAAGAGAACCAGGGCCTTGTACTCCTGATGAGATCAATTGACCACCGTACCTGCCACATTCCTCTGTGCCGCCTCACCAGAGCGCGCGACGAGTTTTGCCTCTTTGCGCCGGAGTGCTTGGAGCCATAGGCGGAAGGTTTTTATGGCGAATTCCACTGGGCGTTTTGGACCGCGCCGGGATCAGTTGACCAGATCCGGACTAGAGCACACGATCCGAACGGGGTCGCGCCGCCTACGGATCCCCAGTGGAACGTGACCACTGCTCCAGGATCGGCAGATGCCTTCCCGTCATTCAACTGCCAGGGAATCCCCTTTCCGCGGCCGCCGCGGTCGTTTCGAAGACGTTTTCGCAATCGCCTGATTCACATGGTGCGAATTTGCCTGCGATTTCGCAATTGCGACGCCGTTCTTGCGGCACAACGCAGTTGCGGTGGGAATTCGACTAATTCGCGACTCCGTATTTTGCCAAACCTTCCTTGCGAACGGCCGCTCTTGCGAAGGAGACGGACAGCCAATGAAACGCGGCTCGTAAAAAACGTCACGGTGGTCATAGCAACGTGGGAATCAAAAATACGAAAAATGCGTCACCTACGTCGTCGTCTTCAAAATTCGCTGCGGGGGTGGGGCGGCGAATGTGCTTCTCGCAAGTGAATATTTTCCGCCGGGGGATGTAAGCTTGAGTTCGGCATTAAAACGAACTGCCGTTTGCGTACCACGCGAGGGTTGTGGTTGCTTGCTTTGTAAAATTGCAGGCGATAACAATTGACGCTCCTGTTCGATCACTTTGCGTAAGGGACTCGTTGCATAGTAGAAAGATCCTTTCTTCAAATCTGCTGGCAGATGACGCGAAGGTCCGTCTAGAAACCGAGAAACGCTGAACAGCACCTTGTTATTAAAGCCATTTGATAAAAATCGAGCTTCACATTTTTACGAAGTGCCAACTATTGATATGCAAACGCGCTGGACGCGTGCTACGCGAGTGACACGCTAGTAAAATGGCTTTAATTACAAGGTGCCGACCAGCGATTCTCGGTTTCTGGACAGACCTTCGTGTCAGATCTGCAAACAGATTTCAAGAAAGGGTCTTTCTACTATTCAATGAGTCCCCTACGCAAATGTCACACGTGCCACGCGAGACGTTTGTCATAGAAATCCTGTGACAATTGGGTTTCGTGCATAGTTTGCGATTATTTCACCAACATGATTGTTTTGGCTTTCTTTGCATTTGGAAACCTGTGTTTTTTTTATTTATATCGTTTCCTTTATCTTCGGTGTTTTTGTCATGTTCGCAGTCGCTAATATTGTTTTGAATTAAAAAGAAAAGCTCAACATTTACGTAAGTTGTTCATGCTGACCTAGACTGAGGAAGTACAGAATGTTTTGCACTTTCACACACACACACGTTGTGTGTGTGGTCCAGCGTGTCGTTCATTTCATGAAAATCGGTCGATAAAACGCATTTTGTGCTAAGTAATGACCCGATTGGGCAGCGTACGTCCAACGAAAACACTAAAATAGCAGCTCACTCTGTGGGGAATCAGCCGGTACTCTGTCGATCTACTTTAGGGTATACCTGCCACAAAAAGTGTCCGCCAGTTTGTCCGTAGAAAAGGCAAAAACAACCCATTTTATAAAAAAAAAAAAAAAATTGTCTGATTTGCAGGCAACAGGTCCGGGGTGGAAATGAAATAGAGAGGTGACATGAGGCAGGGGTGATCCAGGAATAAATATTTTATTACTCGCTTTAAATGTTAAAATATAACAACTAACAAAAGACAAAAAAAGTTCCAGTTACAAAAGAAAAAAAAATCAAGTGCAGGCTCACTTTTTTGGCAGACATCAAATGTGAATAGAGAAACATAACATGTTGCTGGAGTCATGGGGTGCACGGGCGCCAAAAGGCAAATATTTGCATTGTGCGCCGGTGCTGCAAGGCCGCCCACTCATCTACGCACGCCGCCGAAAATCCGAGTGCCCCTTGTCAATGGCCAGACTAAATCGACCCCTACGTGACCCGGAAGCTACAACGGAAATGCACGACGAGAAGGAAACTCGCCGTGCCTTGTGTTATAGTTTCGTCATAACCACATAACCCTCTACAACTAACCCCACACCGCAGAGAGGGCAGATGCTACGCTTCTTCAGCGTGTACGAACACACTCCCTCTCAACACTACATTACCTCCAGCACGTTGCAGATCTACCGGAACCACCTAAGTGCACATACTTCGGAGACTGCTCAAATAACTCTCACACACCAAGTTAAAGGGAAGTTGAAGCGGTTTTGTATTTGAGGAAACACATTTAAATCGTCTTCATTTCACCTCCAGGATCTCGAATATCAAAATTATTTCTTTTATAATTTGGTGCATGGAGGTTGCAGAAAATCATTTTCAAAGTACCGCCGAAGGCTCTCGTTCTAGGAGCCTGACGTCACAAAAGGAGTTTTCGGCATCTTCCTTCCAGCAGCGTCCATCAAAGCTATGCACTCGTACTCTTGCTATTTGTTTTTAAGAAGGGCAGAAAAAGATGTTAACACTTGTGCCAGTAGGGTGGAATACACCTGGCAAGCTAGGGATAGCATACGCGGCCCTCGAGCGACACGAGCTTTGCGGCCGAAAGGCCCTCTTATGACGCCACGACGGGTCGGGTGTTTTTCGTGTTTTCTCACGTTTAGTTACATCTTCGGGGAAAACGAACGCGATATTCATATCCACGGGATAAAAATACGCTAGAATCAAGCTCTATCTCATTTTTTTTTTTTTTTTTTTTTTGTAAAGAAGTGTTCCGGCTTCTCTTTAAGGACTGCGCGTCAGTTCAGGATCTTGCAGAATTGCACTGAAAACACTCGTCCCACTTATCCAACCAAGGATCTGAGAGGACTGGGTCACTCCTCCACGGGCAACAGAGTATAAATTACGTCCACTCCTAGTTAAGCACATGAAGAGCGAACATGAACAGGGAGAGTCCCAAATTTCATCCCCATCCAGCACCGGTCTGGGTACAATACAGATGTTTCACTTTCTCTGTTCAAAGTCCTAGTGGGCCTCACACGGAAGCCGTCTCACACCAGAGCGCCCGTTCAAAAGTAGCTAACTCGCAGCGGCAGAATATTGTTGTAATGGTGGCCTCAGCTCCCTGTTCCACCGGAAATAGGTCAGACGATCCTCACACACAAAAACTTGAAAACTTTGTGATTTGTCACCATACCACTGACACTACTTAGGATTTCAGTCCAGCGCTGTTTCTTGACCATGACACTGCAGCTTCCTTTACGAAGTACCTCCAGCACAGGTCTCCCACTGCGGTGGCCATTGTGTTACATTTTCGGGCAGATTGGTCGACGTGCCGCGATCTTAGCCTCGGTAGGTGGAGCAACGCGGTTGTCTTTTGAGAAACCTCCTTACGCCACTGGCCATCAACAATGTTGCCGAAGTGGTCGACTTCAATCAGCATAGGCGTTTAGCATGTGCAACTTGTCGTCTTGTAGGTAGTTCTGCAGTACACAAGCTGCGCGGACGACTCCAGTGGCGTGGTCTGGGAGGAGGTCGATTGGCCTGCGGAAGATGCAAAATCTAGTAGCCGAAATTTCGAATGCGTTCTCGACGGACCTTCTGGAAATGGGACAAAGACAACACTGTGATTTTTGTTATGATAATGCAAGTGCAACAATTCTAAAGGTTACCTCGCTCTACACAGTCGATAGTTGAATATTTTTAGATAATCGCTGAGGTATCAACCAGGACAGGGCCTCAGAAAGTCCGGCCTCAGTTGAAATGCCTCGTCTTCAACGAAAACGTACGCGGCGATAACATGGGAAGATGGCAGCAGATTTGCCGGTGGACAATTCAAGGCACCTTGACTGAGGTGCTGTCCTATCCTTGATGCCTTGAAGACGCCACCACCACTTTGGTGCCCATACGCTCCAGCGTCTGTGGCCACAAACCTCAACTTGCTGTCCACGACGGCCATTAGCACTATAGAGTAGATCACCCTGAAAAGCCGAATGTTACGTCACTTCATGCGCTCTTGAAAAACATGATATATGTTAAAGTAAATTTGTAGATCCATATACACCACCTTGTAGTAATAGTACAGGCTTCCAGAATCGGGAAGGGCCTCGATATGTGCGTGTTTTCCGTCAACGGCCCCCACACAATGAGAAAACTTCCGCCCTGTCTCAAAGCCCTCGGCAATTTTCTTCAGTCTGTGATTCTTGATGGGAGTTAGTAGTACAGCACGAAGTTCACACATGGTTTTACGTTGTTATTTAAAAGCAGTTCATGTAATCTTACTTTACCTATAGTAAATAATACTGGTAATAAATGTATTCTCAAATATGAGAAATACTTGTTGATGCTTAACAATTGCGAATACTTGTGTTACTGAATCTGAAAAGCTGTGTGTCTGTTTTTTTTTTTTTTGTTTTGTTTTTTTTGTTCTCCCTCGCTCCTTTTTTTTTACGTTCAGCTGGAAACTTTCAGAAGCATGTTTAACCAACTAGCCCAGCTCCAGGCACTCACAACTTACTTTTGTAAGCTATCATATTATGGCCAAGTCAGGCCGGTGTCAGACTGCCTATACAAAAGACAAAAGCCAGTCTGCAGACATCGATCGAACGCGACTCACTGACGCATCCGTGTTCCATAAGCCGCGTGCCAGGCTGCTCCTTTCATTGGTTGCCGTGCGACATACAAAGCAGAGATGGTGCGGTGCCTCGAATTACTATTTGTCTGCAAACTGTATTCGTAGGATGCGTAATGCGTGACCCCGTCTTTCGAAGGTGGCGCAGTAGTAGCATTGGGGCCCTCAACATCCTCAGGTCTGCAACTCTCCCTTCCTAAGTTCGTCCTTATGATCATAAATTAATGGCTCTCTATTGTGTAAACTTTCTGAGAAACCTTTTTTGACAGTGCAGCTTTCAACATGATTCATTTAGATATTTCGGCTGCGCATATAAACCACGCCGTGATATAAACCCATTGAACCGCAGAATTTGCCTCATTATTTGCGATCCCGTCTAGTTAGGAGCAGCTGCAAAGGACGAGCTTGCTGCAGTGATTTGTACACGCGACTCCCATAATTATCTCCAGGTTGGGTGTGACACCTCCCCCCCCCCCCCTCCCCAGGATGTCTTAAGCAATGTATATAAATCTAAGGCCAGCCCCTTCCAACACCCCTATTTATCTCCAGGTTGGGGGCGACACCCCCCAAAATTTCTTGACCAATGCATCTAGACCTAAGGCCACCCCCTCCCAACAGCCCCCCCCCCCCCCCCCCCCCCGAATAGTTGCAACATCCCCTGATTTAGAATTCTGGATGATTCCGTGGTTTGGTAGTGTGTGGAAGAGTACACCGGGGCAGGGGGGGAGGGGGGGGGGGGAACTTGAATTTATCACTTTCCCAAGACCACCACTGTGAGTCTGTGAGTCTTGGTGTTCTTAATGATCTACATCTTTAAAGGCGGTATTTAGTGGACGCCGTATTGGCGCGCATTGATCGCAGCTAGAGCTCAAAAAGAACTGCTACGCACTGCTGGCAAAGATAAACAATCTTGACGGTGTGAAATATACATTGCAGAAGCGTTGTGCAAATTCACTAACAGCACGTGCTCTCAACAGCAACCGGCGCAAGATATGGCCCCCATTTAATACTACACGACCGGAATACCACCTCTATTTGAAGCATTTTTTTTCATTACGAGACGCCAGCGACTCTTTCACACCATGCATGCGACATTAAGGATACGGTTGGTTTTGGACGAGGCGCGTTTTTATTGGCTGTCTTTCCGTACCGTCGTAGCGGCGCTGGTGACGTCACGAAAGATGTTTGACAATTGACGCAGCTCCGATTATTTCATAATCGCATTGATCCTGCCTGTTTGCCGCAACAGCGCCGTCGCAACTGCGAAATCGCAACTAAAATCGCTCCATGTGAAACCGTCCTCTTTTCCACAAGTTACCAAAAACGAAATCAGATTTCTTTGCTTACCTTCATGTGTTATGGGCGAAGCACCTTCCATATATGCGGACATCTCTCATGCACAATGGATGCCACTGTTGACACTCCAACCTTGAATTTCGGTGCAAGGTCCTGCATTGACGTTGCCGATGACAGGTACCTGAATAAAAGCAAAACATTGCTGTGTATATTAATGTCTGGAAGCCGAGAAACTAGTCATGAGTTCGCCATATAAACCAGTTTAATTGCACCTCGTATCCACTCAAAACAGTGCAGTTTAAAGAGAATACCATTTTACCTCAAAGAGATAGCAAGCCGCACCCGCGACGAAATGGACTCTCTGACGGCATATTGCTTCGTAAGCTTTGTTTCCAGGCAAGCGTAGAGTCTTTCAAATGTGTTCGGCATTATCCGATAATATCTTCGAAACTGCTCCGGGTCCCTGTGCAGCATAAAGAGGGTCTGCAGAGAAAAAGTATTCCAGAAACTTGCTCGCAGAAAAGCACAAGTCGACTTACCAATGAGTAAAACTCCGATTCTTTGGTTCTGTTTTGCCAGCACGGCCTCACCCACCATCACCGCGGGCTTCCGTCTGGGAGCAGCAGTTCTTTTTCCGCAGAATTAGGTATTCCTTTTTACAGAGCAGTCTGAACTCGTCATCTAGAGTAGCGGCCATCATGCTCTATGAAAGTCAAGACGCGCAGCTACTTGCCCTCTTTCATTGTGGAACATCGTCCACGTGACGAAGCCACCGGGACAACTGTTCGCCTTGCGCGACATGCCAGGCAACGCAACAACTAGCTTGCTCAAGCAGTTATGAACTGTGGCTCTACCGGTGTCCTTGTCGCATTCGTCGTACTCGTTGTTTTTGTCGTTTTCATTGATGCGAATGCAGTCGATGCAAACGTCTGAATGGGCCCTAAATATAAGTATACCGCGTACTTTTTACCAGAAGCTCATAAATAAATCGGAAAATTCTATAATTTTGTTAAATATCGAAATGAGTATCCTCAAACGAATTCAAGGGTTCCAACCATGTGCTTCGCAAGTGCGGAAAATCGCATATGTTCTCAATCAATGTGAAAGGAAACGCGAAATTTCGCATGTGCGGTTCATCGCTTCACCGATTTCGCAGAAGAAAATCGCACCACGTGAACCAGGCTTAACACGTGTTCGACGCACGAGCGGCAGGAATGGCTCAGGCTAGAGCCACTATATGAGCTGCGCTAGAGCCACTATATGAGCTGCGCTTAGAGTACCGGCACTCCGTTCCCCGACATTGTTGTGGGCGCCGCCATATTGGGGCTTGTGCAGAGCAGACGCAACTGCAGATCGTCATGATTCAAAAGCGCGACTTCCTCAGCATTCGATTCGGTGTTAGGAAGCTCATGTAATATTGCTTTTCTCTGCCGCGGTCTGTTTAAACATTTTTGGAGGACGAAAAAGCATTTCCTGTGATTTCAGATAAAGCTTCAGATAACAGGCAACCATGATTTTAAGCCCCAATATAGCCAAGTGTCGTTACTCTGAAGCGTAGCTTATTTAGTGGCACTAAGCTGCGCTTAGAGTACCGGCACTCCGTTCCCCGACATTGTTGTGGGCGCCGCCATATTGGGGCTTGTGCAGAGCAGACGCAACTGCAGATCGTCATGATTCAAAAGCGCGACTTCCTCAGCATTCGATTCGGTGTTAGGAAGCTCATGTAATATTGCTTTTCTCTGCCGCGGTCTGTTTAAACATTTTTGGAGGACGAAAAAGCATTTCCTGTGATTTCAGATAAAGCTTCAGATAACAGGCAACCATGATTTTAAGCCCCAATATGGCCAAGTGTCGTTACTCTGAAGCGTAGCTTATTTAGTGGCACTAAGCTGCGCTTAGAGTACCGGCACTCCGTTCCCCGACATTGTTGTGGGCGCCGCCATATTGGGGCTTGTGCAGAGCAGACGCAACTGCAGATCGTCATGATTCAAAAGCGCGACTTCCTCAGCATTCGATTCGGTGTTAGGAAGCTCATGTAATATTGCTTTTCTCTGCCGCGGTCTGTTTAAACATTTTTGGAGGACGAAAAAGCATTTCCTGTGATTTCAGATAAAGCTTCAGATAACAGGCAACCATGATTTTAAGCCCCAATATGGCCAAGTGTCGTTACTCTGAAGCGTAGCTTATTTAGTGGCACTAGCTCAGGCGCTTCTAGCAAAGATTGCCGGAATGCCCGTAGCGCGGCAAATACCTTATCTGCTTCCTGGAAAACGAACCGGCTGTCGAGCCAAGGGGTAAGCAAGCGGCCATTACGAATTCTTCTGATGTCGAGACAATCTATAGGAGCCCAGCCCGCGACGTGCTTCTTCTGAGGCCAGATGGGCAAAATCAGGCGATCAGGCGAGATGCTCCACCAGAAAGGAAGTCACGTGTTTGCGCCGAGGGCCGGCCCGGCTGGCTTCCGGTTGAATCCCCCGAAATCGTCGGAGCGATTTTTCTCGGATCTAGGTCGAGATCTGAAGCGGGAGCTAATCCAAAACGACCAGTGAAACACGTCGGTCTTGATCCCGATCGCCCAGTGAAATAGGCTCGCTCCAGAAAAGTCGATCCCGGCGCGCTCTGTTTACCAACACGGCCGGAAGGCCGCGCATGCGCGGTAGCTATGTGGGCAAAAGCAGCCCGGCTCTCCGTGTTTTCGCCATTGCGCTCTATGGCGTGCGCTCGTTGTTGACGTTGTAGGGACGCTTGTGTTTTTATTTGTCCGTCGTATTTCCTCACAACGTATGTCGTATGCTATGCCCGACTATTTGAGCTCGTTGCCCGAGCGTGAACGGCAGCGGTATCGAAACAAACTGTGAGTGGACGGCGTTGACTACGAGGATCCGTACGCCGTATAAACAAGACCTGCTGGACTTCCGACGTAAAGTTGCTGCCACCGACGTCGATGGCTCACGTCGTCGTTTATTTAGTTTTTTCGCCAAGCCAGTTCACGGCCGACACGCTGCACACGTCTCTCGAGGTCTACGATTACTTTGACTTGGTTTCCGCACTGCCGGCGGGATCAACAGCCTGTGGGTCCGCGGAAGTGTGTGTGTTCATTAATTGATTAAGTACACACAGCGTCTCCAAGTCAAGGTATGATATTTTCCCTGCCCCTCATGACCACAAGGCATGACAAGCAGTAACGCTTTGTCCGTTCTGCAGTCTTGGCGGTAACAGGTTACAAGTAACGGCGTTGTTGGTAACGCGTTACTTTTTTCAGTAACGTAGTAACCCACTCGTTACGTTTTCAACACAGTAACGGGTAACGTACTTATGTTACTATTTCAAGTAACGTAGTTACGTTACTCGTTACTACTTCCTTAGTCTTAAAGAAATTACACTTCAATTTTTTACGTGTTTTAGGCGTCCCATGATTTTCTGTGCGTTTTTTCTCGTATTTAGGTGAAACCGTAAAAAGAGATAAAGTAATTAAGTTCAGTTTCTGCATGAACATAATGTTTCTTGATATATTACCTGTATCGTCAAAACCGTAAAATGTGTTAAATCATAATTTAAAAAAAGTAACGCAGAATCAGAAGTAACGTGCGTTACTTTTTATCGGTAGCGGTAACGCGTTCTTTTTATTTTTAGGTAACGTAGCTCAGTAACGCGTACCTTTTATTTGCAAGTAACGAGTAACGTATTTCGTTACTTTTTTTCGGTAACGCCTACAACACTGCCGTTCTGTCGCCGTTCCCCTTCTGCTGGGTAGCACGGGCGTAACGAGCCTCCGACGAGCGCTTGGCCGGTGCTTTGTGCGCGAACACCATGCATGGGAACAAAATCCGGTTGGTCTCGATCAGAGGACGGTTTCCCTGCACATAAGCAAGCCTCGGGACGGAGATTAAAATGGAAGCCGCACTTGCCTTCAAGAAAGTGTTTGCCGCACAAACGGTCGTTCGCGCGAGGCGACCATACTTTTCGATCCACGGATATTATCCACCTTCTATGCCTTTCAGAGTCTGCCGGGAACTTGTGGAAACTCACTCTGCTGCTTTTCTTGTACATTTTGGCGCAATTAATGGCAACACGGCTTCGCGGCATGCTGAAATGCTATGACGCCTATGCGAAACGTGCGCGCTTTTGCCCACACCCCCTGGCTCCGGCGCGATCGCAGCGCCGCCGCAGCTCCGTGACGTCAAGCCCGCGTGTCGGTCAAATAAAATAGGCAATTTATCTTCATTCATGTTTATTTGATGGAATGCCGAACTTGGTCTCAGATATATAAAGGACGGATATTTCGAAACATTTCTGGGGGGAAGGGTGGCGATTTCAAGGCCAAGTATAACCAACTATCCTCACTAAAATACACAGTTCAATCAAACCAAATCGAGCATAATAAAACGAACACATGGTTATAATATAAAACAATGTCATTGATGTGAGTAATATTGAATGATTTCTAAAAAGTAACTGCACTGTAAGCAACGGGTGGCGCTGCGCTCACGACACCTTGAGTACTGATCAGAATTACGTGCTTTCGACTAAAAGTTACCACGAATAAAAAAGTAAGTGTGACTTGTTATTTCAGAAAGCAATTAACAGGCCCTCTTGATCATCTAATTTATGCCAAGCGCCTACACATAGATGCAGCCGCCTGCGTTCACGATAAGGAATATCCAGGGGGTCCTCCGCTTGAACTTTAACGTCACAGTGAACATTCAAAAGCGCTAGACCGAGCAGTCGCTCATTCGAAGTGGATGCTTTCAGATATCTTTTCAACCGCGCCGTAGTGAAGAGAAAAAGTACTCAGCTTCCGCCGTTGTTACGCGCAGAGTCGCTAGAATTTCGAAGAGACGATGGATGCTTGGGAATGGGCGGCGTGTGCGACTACAGGGGCGCTTCTGCAGCTATCATGATCATCGTTTGTGACGTCACGGGTAGGACAGACTGGGACAGACCGCGTAGATCTTGGATCCCTTGGCTCGTCAGCTCATTTCATGGGCTGTTGGGGTAACGCGCGGCAAAGCCGGTTTACGCGTTGTGTTTATTTGGTGAGGTGATACTTGTAGTAGTACATCTTACCAAAGTTTCAAACCGCACGTGGCACGCGTAGTCGTGCCAGCAAACACTTTCGGAGCTGAGGTGTCGAAGTACTCAGATAGTGGTGTGCTGTTCTCTATCCCGTACAAAAAGCTGAACGATGAAAATAGATTATCCAGCGCTTTATTATACTACAGCGTCTACCACGGCGAATAGGGTGTATTTTCGTATTATTATGATTCGGACAAAATAAATCTAAGAAAGGAAGATCTCATCAAATTGAAAAAAGTAAAGCGAAATGCGAGATCCTCTCGCGTGTGCAGTAAACACTTCAGTGAAAACCACTCCGTGTATCCTCTTAGTTCCAATGTGTTCTGTGAGTGTTGGTCTTTCATTAGTTCCGAGTTGATTCCTTTTCTATTAATTTTGTAAACCAGTAAACGAACATCTCCTCAAAATAACTGGCAGGAAGAAACGGGGGTTGGCTTCCGGAGTCGTTTCGACTAAATCCCCGTTTATTCACCCGGCCGACCCGAAACGTGCGAGACCCCCTCGCGATCGAAGTGATCTTGGTGACACTTCAGCGTCTAGAAAATGAGGAATACACCTGCTATAAATGAACCCAAACGCGCATAATGCGTGATGCGCTCCTCAGCGAGCGATTTTAAATTTGTAAACAATTCTCGGTAAAAATAGGATAGAACATTTTAATCAATCGCCCGAATTTACCGGGTCATGGCCGACAATTTAAGAATTCATAAAAGTTGCTTCTTTTCTTTCGAGCAGAAGTCGCGATGTGGCAAACTTCTCTGCCCCATATTCGATTCTGGGAGAGCTAAGCGTCATGTTGCTGACGAGCATTTGCTCGGAAGCAATTGTTGAGTCACACCTGGGGCCCTGATCCGGACACTTAGCGAAAAAGTCGGCGAAAAATCCGGCGGCTATGATTGGCCGGCGCCATGGTCAAGTGAGGCGTTGGCCAATCACGGCCGCCAGACTTCTCGCCGACTTTCTCGCCAAGTGTCCAGATTAGGGCCCCTGGTTAAAAGCGTCGGTATCGGCAAGCTCAATGTAGCTAAAACAAGTGTGCGGCGCTTTTCAACGCAACTGTGCGCGCGCATGCACAGCTAAGAAGACAGTATACGTCATTTACTCTGGTGAATGCAAAACCTCTTTCAACAGCGGCCTCCACAGATCCGAAAAAAAAGAAGGCCAGAGAGGCTCTGAATAGCCCTGACGCACGCCGCGCAAGCTGCAATGTGAAGCTCCAGGCTTGTTTTTGAACATTTTAAAGTTTTTTTATAATACAAAAAGCAACTTCGAGACACTGTTATTCATTAGATAGATCACTCAGAAAAACGTTACACGCGTTCCTTTAGTAAATAAACCATTTTTAATCGTCATAGTTACGAACTATACATAGCCGCTCCGTGCTTTGACATAGCGCATCGTTTGCTCGTATCCTACCATCTGCGTCACAGGAGGGCGCCAGCGGGGTGGCGCCACCAAGAACATCTCGTCGCCAATAGAGCCTCCGGACAGAGGGCGACCGCCTGTAGCGTAGACGTGACGGGCGCTTCATGAGAAAGTGTTTCTCCGCGTCTTGCATTTGGCAGCCCATATAAGCAACTCGCATTGAGTACAGGAACTGAAACCAGGCCCGCCCGTACGAAAATGTCAAATACAGGCCGGAATGAAAAATGCCGGTTCCGCCTAGACCCAAAATTAGGGCACCAGTTTGTGTCCAGCCTGGAACCGAGCAGTTCCAGGCGGGATACAAACTGGTGCCCCAATTTCAGACCAGGTGGTGCACCGCCGGAATTACCGCTGCGCTCACCACTGGACTCTACAAAAATATTTCGCGCGATGCCCTTAGCCGTTACAACCGAGAGATCGTCGCGATTTCAGACCCAGGCGGACTGGGTCTGAAATCGCGACGATCTCTTGCTTGTAACGGCTAAGGGCATCGCGCGAAATACTTTTGTAGAGTCTAGTGGTGTGGGGCAGCTGAAATTCCGGTAACGCACACGGTCGTCCAGGCGCCGTCACCAAACACGGTGCACGGAACACACACAGCACGCACAAGCACAGTATCCAGTGTTGAGTGCATCGGGAAGTTCCGGCAAGCAAGCGGTATCCGAGTTGTCCAACGAGGGGCGCGTCAGTATCCGTGCGCCCGCAGCGCGAACGTCACCGCCGGGCGAGCGCCGACCGACAGTTCGAAGAGCGAAGAAGAACCTAAACTTTCGGAGTGCTGGCGCCGACTGCAACAGACAAAGCGATGGCGAGGCGCGCGCGCGGAGTACGCCCGCTCGCAGCGCCTGCGTAGCGGATGCGCCTCTCCCTAACACGTGACCTGCGAGAGACCGCAGGAGTTCCCCTCCGACCCCCCACCCCCCTCCTCCTCCAGTCACGCATGTGCGCGCCCGCTGGCTGGGAGCAGACCCTACTGGGACAAGGGGAACGGATCGGATGCACTTATCACCGTGCGACTCCAGTGCGTTGCGTCTCACTGGATCCGATGCAACCTGAGAACAATCTTTTAGCTCCACCCACAAGCGCATTGCGCCCATCTGAAGTGCCTCCGCCGTCGAGAAAGTAGTTCGCTAGCAACGTTGCTTTTTCTTCCTCCAGGAAACGTGTCTTAAACTACTACAATATTTATTTAATTCGTTCAGGACATTTAAATAAGTTAGAATACGTTTTTGTCAACGAAGTAGCTGTTTAGTAAAGAAAGAAAGTAATGTCCAATGTACCGTCTTCCCAATTCATTTTCTATCCAAGATACTGTCTAACATACCGTCTTCCAGCGTCTTCCAGTGCTAAGCCTCGCGCCCGCTTCGAAATTTTCGTTGGCGATAGCGTCGCTGGATTCTCACGTTGTCGCGCAAAAACTGCTGCAAACGCAAGCCGATACCATTAAGATTTCGTGGCGTAACCTCGGGCACGTAAAACAAGGTGCAAAAAAGGAGAATAATTGTCACGAGAAACTAGCGTCGCGTTGCTAAGGCCAGCAGCCATGTTGAGCTTTTTTTTTTTTTCAAAAGGATCGCGATTGGTCCACGGAATCGTGACGTCATGAAAACGATTGACTGGCGTTTCTCGGCGTAGGATTACATTTTCCTCTGAGAGGCATTTCCGGTTTTTTCTTAGCTTGCAACCGGCTATAGTTACACCTAGAATCGCGCGGATCGGAACTGTCCACCATACCTCGGCAAACCTCACTCCATGAGGGCCCTCACTCACCCTCACTCACCCTCATCTTCACAAGTGACGTGAAGGTGAGTGAGTTTCTGAACCAGGAAAATTCATGAGAGTGAGGGCCTTGAGGGCCTTGAGGGCTGTGAGGGCGGTGAGGGCCGTGAGTGCGTGAGGGCGGTGAGGGGTATGAGGGCCATGAGTGCGTGAGGGGTGTGAGGGCGGTGAGTGCGTGAGGGGTGTGAGGGCGGTGAGTGCGTGAGGGGTGTAGGGCCATGAGTGCGTGAGGGCAGTGAGTGGCATGGAGGCGTGAGGGCCGTGAGGGCCGTGAGGGCGGTGAGTGCATGAGGGGTGTGAGGGCCATGAGTGCGTAAGGGCGGTGAGTGCGTGAGGTCCCCTTCAGACGGAGCATCTTAGCAATTTTGGTGTTGATGGAGGGTTGTTCTCTAGCTTTCCCTAGATCGACACGAATTTCTGAGATCGGGTCCGGCTCGAAATAAGCAAGCAACTCGGAGCAATTCGAAGACGTTTGAAGTGGCTGCATCCAATCAGGGACGCAAAATATTCACGTGATACCTCGTGCCGGAGATGACGACACCGAAAGACTTGGCTCTGGTTTGAAATCGATCGTTTTTGGAAATAAACTTTTATGATGACGATGGAAAATTGCAGCAATTGGTTGCTGCGTGCGTGTTGCTGGTGTTGCGACGTCAAGTTTCTGGGCGAAATCGCTCCATCTGAAGCTGGCCTGAGTGGCGTGAGGGCAATGAGTGCGTGAGGAACGTGAGGGGTGTGAGGGCCGCGAGGGCGGTGAGTGCGTGAGGGCGGTGAGTGGCGTGAGGGCCATGAGTGCGTGAGGGCGGTGAGGGCGGTGAGTGCGTGAGGGGCGTGAGTGCGGTGAGTGGCGTGAGGGCGGTGAGGGCCGTGAGGGCGGTGAGGGCCGTGAGGGCGGTGAGGGCGGTGAGTGCGAGAGGGCCGTGAAGTTCAGTGAGGGTGAGTGAAGGGCTGAAGGTGAGTGTGAATGTGAGGATGAGGGTGAGTGAGGGGCTGAAGGTGAGTGTAGCTGTGAGGGTGAGGGTGAGTGAGGGGCTTACGTGAGTGTGGCTGTGAGGGTGAGGGTGAGTGAGGGCGACCTAAAATGCCAACCTCTGCTGTCCACCAGTTTAGAACCGCGCGGATCCGAACTGGAACCGCTCTGATCTTACATTTTTGTACGGGCGAATAGAGCTCCAAAAACTCTTCAGCGCCGAGAGCTGCCCCGCTTTCCAAGATCTTTGCAGGCAGAAGCGACGAAAGTAATTGCAGCGTACGCCAATGCTTTTTAAATCTCCCATCTCACTGTGCGATCAGGTAATCCATGAAGGAAAGGAACACGGAGTGCTTAAAATGCTCTTCCGTGCTTCCAGTGGGAATGTTAGAGCAGTGGCGTTGCCGACTTGTTACTGGCGGCATCTGAATTTCAACTTCCGCTGTCTCGGCCATTTTAATGTCGGCTTGGAATATTTCCTAGTGTTTGTGGGTGGACGTTTGCTCTGATTTTTCAGCGTCGAGATTTTCTTTTTAAGTTGCTGTTTCATTTTTTGTGACAGTATAGCTATCCTTTTGTTTTGTCTGGCCGGCACGGGTTGGTAATAAAGTGCTACCTCAAGAAGCGGGTGGAGTTGTGTGCTGTGAGAAAGCTTTTAAAGTTGGTGGGCCGCAGCTACGACGATAGTAGAACAGTGAGCCACCACGCCCGTATTCCTGTAAATGAAGCCTGCTCCGTTTTGAAAAATAAGAATGCAGCTCCCTGATCTTTGCCTGAGCGTCCATAGCGCCGAGTTCACCCTGCTTCGTCATTGGGGTAGGGGGGGTGCGGGGGGGTGTGATAATGCCGTTGAACCCCTCCCGAAATAAAATGCTGGCTCCGCCACTGCCTTTCGCGGTGCCTGTTTCAACGGCGGGCGTGTAGTTTCTCCGTCTACGCGACTTAAGGGAAGCATCCGGATCGACTTCGCAAACAGATCAGCCTACAACATTGGCAGTAACATGATATAGGAGGTAGGGCGCGGTAGAACCCGAACCTGTACCGCCTGTGAGCGGCAACCTAAAAAGGCCACACAATGGGGGGGGGGGGGGGGGGGGGGGGAGGGGAGGGGAGGGGAGGGGAGGGGAGAGGGGAGGGGAAGGGAAGTAAGGGTACTGAGAAAAAAAAAAGAATTGCGATTCAATGAAATTGTTTGGAACTTAAATTATAGGACGACAGTTTGGAGAATCGTGAAATCCAATTTGGGTATGTTCATGTGACCTACATCGTGCTGCAGCAATCCACTTTAAAGGAGCTGTGCAACGATATTCAACTGGAATGTTTTTCTCTCTACACGAGCTGACTGGCACACCTGGGACTCAAGGACACTCACACGCAACGCCATTGGCCAAGAAAGTCCTTTGTTGCGGCGTAATTTCAAGGACAAAAGCGATCATTTTCATTCAATCTCTCCTTTGCAAAATTTGATGACGTAACTCGGGGATCGCAGTACACCCAAGTGACGATATTTGAATGCGGTTCATAGATTGGACCCGAGCATTGCGTGGGCACTCGACTTGGGCTCGTGACAATTGCTAGCTCGAGAAGCATTCGGATTGTGACCCGTGTCCAATCGCTGCAACGACGACAATAGCCGAGCCATAACAATGTCTGGAACTCGGCGCGTGTCCTGCGCTTTGCCAACCCCAGCGCGTGGCTATGATCGACACTGGCGGCATATAATCGGCTCCAGATCACGTGGCCGCTTGTTCTGGCTGCGAGTTGAGGGGGTGAACGCTGCTCGTTTTTCTTACATTTTTCTCTGGGACTTCTATTGCGTGGGGTGAAAAACGAATGCGTGTTTCATAGGTCATTAACGTTAGGGATCCGTTTTAAGCGGTATTTGTGCACAGTACAAAAATTGTTGCATCGCTCCTTTAAAAACAAATACCAACTACACGAGTTTCAGAGCAACAAGTACACGCCAGCGAGGTGGATTTTTTCCGCAACTGGACATGGCAAGAGTACCTGCGATGGAATCGGGGGTCGTGTCAAGCACCAGTCAACGTTGTACAAACCTCCGACCGCCCACCACGTCGGTGATCCAGTCGGCGTCAGAGACGGTTGCCCCACTGAACACTAAACTGCCGAACGTGTAATCCACCTCCCGTAAGCTGACGTCAAAGCGCTCAGGGACATGAAAGCAAAGGAGTGGGACTCTGTTTCTGTTGTGCGTGGCATTCAGTCCTGTACTTGAGGCAGTGTACGCGGTCTGACACTTCGCAACCACAGCTGTTGTAGCAGGAACAGTAGACGCAGAAAACATACATATTTGCAAATAGAGTGGTGGATACTTAGGCTAGTTGGTGGTTGCTATACATAATTAAACAGCGCACAAGGAGAGGGACAGAAAAGGAAGACAGAACAGGCAAGCGCTGTTCTGTCTTCCTTTCCTGTCCCTCTCTTTGTGCGCTGTTTAATTATGTATTGCAAATAGAGACTCCTTTGGCAGCGCGAAGCATATCGAGGTCGCGAGCTTGCGGTGCCACTGAGAAGAAACGAACAGTGATCGCTACAAGCAAATCGGGAAAAAGATGCTCCTCCTCGGAGTGCCAGGAGAGCGCGCCGTGACCGGTTCAGGTCAGCGTCTGGCAGAAAGAATTCACGCGACAAGCTCCGAATGTGCGCACAGGATCTTGATTTATTAAACTTGTTTCAATTGCACCAATTTAAACATGTGTTCTTTTTTATCACTATTTAAACCTGGTCGTGAGCAGCTGGTAGGCTTTGAAATTCACTGATCCGAGAAATCTTTATTTAAAGTAGTTTATGTGTGCTTCAATTACCTCACGTGTAATCTTCAGTATGAAATCTTATTTTTCACGAACTCCTGTCACGGTGCTTTCTCTTCACAGAATTCGTACATTTTTCAACTCTTTTCTTGTCCTTGTTTGAAATCGGCATCGTACTATCTTTCTCTACTCCCGTTACGGCAATTCTGTATATTTAGCGCTCTGTAAATTCAAAAATACAAAAAAAAAAAATATTGCGAAGCATTTTCGAAGCGCCTGATAGGACAAATTATGAGCCTTGATCTGTGAAGAGCAGAAGAAAAATTAAGATGGGCCTCCATGTTAAGCTGAATTTCCAATTATTACAAAATCGGTAACGTCTACATATCAGTGTATTTCTTTTTTTTAGAAAGGTTATCGTTTTCAGTTTCAATGACAATTTATGCGAATATTGAACAAATGCGTCAAAACATGTTAAAAAATGTGAATTTGCAGCCTTTTAAGATCCGGATCAATAAAGCTCTGAATTGCTTTGTAATCTATAATACATGTTTACCTCCTTTTATTTTATGTGCAGTCTCTGCACAAACAATATTAAACGTAAGGCGACAGCAGTTTTTCTTTTATAAGTATCGAAATGGACGGTTTCACGCAAGTCACAAAAACGTGCGCGTATGCCAACAGCGACTTTGTGCTTTTTTGTCCCTCAAGAAAAATGTGATTTTCCTCAAAAATGATCGAATATGTTTTTGCCACTGCAAAAAAAAAAAAAAAAAAAAAAAAAATATATATATATATATATATATATATATTGCCACACTCGTCGGCGAGCGACCGCGTGCGTGGCCGAGTGGTTACCGTGCTTTACTGTCGCGCGGAAAGTCTGGGTTGGATTCCAGTCAGTGGAATGCTCTTTTATTTGTTCTTTCAACATTGCGTTCTAGTGTGTTCGAGAACATCCTCGTATGATCGAGTTCCGAATGTTCCAGTCGCCGAACAATCTACGCCGATTATTCCAGAAGCTTATGCATGTACATAAGAGGCTCCGTGTGGCGAACCGGAGTCAGTCTCGCCCCAGCGTTCGACTCTGCTGTTACGCCGACTTCGACGCCCGCGACGCTCTGTTATTATCTTTTGTACCCTTTTATTTTTGGTACAAGTTCGCCACATTAAACGTTTATTTCTTCCTGTTTATTTATTGGTTTTTGGTCACCACCCGTGACAATATATATATATACAGGGTGTTTTTTTTATTCTTACACATTTGTTTAAAAAAAAACGTGAAAGCTACAATAATGCGGTTTGTGCAGGTGGGTTATACGGCCAGGCGGACATTATGTGGGTGGCTTATCGTTGCGATAAGTCGGCTAATTAATTAAAATTCGTTAATTAACTTTTTAATTACTTAAAATAAACATATGGTTTCAATTATAAAATTGCTGAGCATCATCGAAAACCCCTAAATCAACTATTTTTAGCAGGATATAACGCCAGGGCAGCATTTTATGGCGTTCTGTAAAAACGCTCTATTTGGACGCCTTTCCAGATTTCGGTTTCTTATCGCAGCGCATCTACGCGCCCGCGATCCTGCTCCCCGGTGGTCGCGACGCGAAGCCACCTCCTCGCCTCCCTCGTAGAATGGAGGGAAGTACGGCGCACGTGTGTTGCGCGTCTCAGCCACTGGGGAGCAGGACCGCGGGGGCGGTGATGCGCTCCGATAAGAAACCGAAATCTAGAAACGCGTCCAAATGGAGCGTTTTTACAGAACGCTGTAAAATGCTTCCCCGGCGTTATATCTTTCCATAACTAGTTGATTTAGTGGTTTTCGATGATGCTCTACAAGTTTCTAATTGAAATCATATGTCTATTTCCACTAATTAAAAAAAGTTAATGAACAAATTTTGATTAATTATCCGACTTATCGCAAAGATTAGCCACCCACATAATGTCCGCCTGGCCGTATAACCCACCTGCACGAACCGCATTAGTGTAGCTTTCACGTTTTTTTTAAACAAATGTGTAAGAATAAAAAAAAAACACCCAGTATAAATATATATATATATATTTGGGTTACTTTTTAAAGATAACTTCCGTTTACTTCTTTTTAATTAAAAAGTTTAAGAGGGACTTTTTTTTGCCTCACGCACTCTTGCATTATAATGCAAATATTATTTGTATGAAACTGAATGACGTATTTGTGTATTATATACGCCTTTCATTGCACCATGATGTTAGGCTTGGTAGCTGAGGAGTTCTTTTCATTTTAGCACGATCTTTATGAAGTCTCCTGCCGTCTATTCTGCACAAGTACAGTTTATTCCATCATATACCTTTCAGTGCTTACGCGAGTCACATTCTACATGTGTTAGGTCACAGTCCAGCATGCGCATGTTAGCCGCTTTGGAAGGGAAGGAAAGAACGCACCACACGCACGAACGCTGAAAATGGCACTGACCAGAAGCGCTACTCTGGAAATGACCCAGCACCAAGAAGCATAATCATGCTATAGAAGTAGTTACACGTGGTGGCGTCTGCAACAGTAACTTTTCTAAAAGCAATCTATAACTAATGGCACGTTCCTTCAGGGAAATCGAGCGTGTGCGGACCTGTTCCCACATTCCAAGCATTCTTCGTGGTGCTTGGGTATTCTGTAAAAAAATCTATAGCGTGACTCCTCGACCATTCTTTGCCAGCGCAATTGCTAGGTTCTGATAGAAGAAGTGATTTACTCTAGTTGTATCACAAAACTAGCGAGTCGCGGCTTGAGCGTACGGAGTTGCGAAATTAAACAAAAAAATAGGGACTCTAACCAAAAATTTAATAAACATTTACCCGACGTTTCGGGACCAGTTCGGTCCCTTGTTCACGGGTGAGTGACGAAAAGAAAAGAACACGCGTCACCTAAATGCACATGTCGGGTAAATGTTTATTAAATTTTTGGTTAGAGTCCCTATTTTTCGCTTCCTGTCTATTCCTAATCAGGCAGAGGGCTGCCGAATGTTTACGTTCGAGTTGGGAGAACGGTTTTTCTTCAAACCCAAAATAGGAAGGGCTAGTTCGTCTGCTTCTTTTGCTGGGTTTGTTGTGACGTCAGAACACCGGGCTCTGATTGGCTCTGACTGGCTCTGACTGAAGGATAATGGGAAGACCTCCAAGGCAAGCTGCCCTGAGTTCTACCACAGCCTCCTCTATATTGACAAAGCCTGGCAGATCGTCATGAGACGCGGCCGCCGAAAGTGAAAAGGTAGAGCGGCATACAACGGATGAGAGGAGAGTCTAGAGTTCCCGTATATAGCTATGCTCCCCCTTTGGGGGAGCATATCCAGGAACTCTAGGAGAGTAGAGTCATTTAACGGGCGCCCCACTGCGGCGAGACGCCGAAGCACACTTCTCCCGAGCGATGGAATGTTCGCTCGTGCTCCTCGCGTTCCTCGCGCGTCCTCGCCGCTGCAAAAGCTGTGCGCTCACTACCAGCTTCCCCGAGAAATGCTCTGTGCTACCAGATCGTCGATCGCGCTTCAAATCTGCCACCGTGCTCTTTATGGCTCCGTCTTCGAACTGCCCGGATCCTGCGGACAAAAAAGCGAGTTGCACGGTCGGAACACAGGTGGTGAAACCATAGGGGTGTACAGCAGCGCTCGCGTGGTCAGAGGCGCTCATTACTAAAGCTAAACAAAAGAATAATGAATCAAACTTCATTTAGCTCTAGTTATAACTGCATATAATTTCACTAAACACAAATTACGTATTCCTAAAAATATAACATTTTTTTATATTCATGTCTACATGACTATCTCTAAATATTGTCTTTTTCTGTTTTTAGCGCTTCTAAAACAAAACCGCTGCCTCTGAGCATGCGCGCTTGCGTTCTGCGCGCTCCAAAACCGGTGGACCGTTGTGGAAGCGTCCGTGAGTCTGCTCGGTGTTTTCGCGCTTTCGCTCGCCTTCGGTGCGTCAAGCGACGGCGCAACACCTCATAGAAGAAAAGGCTGTAGCGCGCCGAGTGGTTACGTCACAATGTCGGAGAAGGAACGCCATGGCACTTCGGCGGGCCAAGGAAGCTTTGAACATTCCGCCAGACCGGCGAAACTTGTTTTTGGACGAGTTGTACCTTTTTCCTGCGGCACTGCGCTTTCGTAAAAAATTTCCACGTGTTCTCAACGGCAAGTATCACGGCTCAAACAGGATCTTAAAGAACGTCTTCGGCAAATGACGACGAACGAGTAGAAAACGTGTCGATAGCACGCTGCCGCCAACCTCTGCAACGCTAAAAAAAACGGCATGTAAGAAAGCCGTCCGGTGGCCGCATGCGCTGCAGCGAACAAGCGGGGATGCGCGATCCATAGAGTTCAGTGGTTGATGTAGTAGTTGCAGTGGCTGTCGATGTTGATGTGGTTGTTGGAGATGTAGGGCGTCTGTCGTCGATGTTAATAAAACAACAACTACAATAATAATAACAACATTAACAACAACAACAATAACAACAACAATAACAGTAACAACAACAGTAACAATAACAACAATGATGATAACAAAAACAACACTCAAAAGACGAACGAACGGTGAGGCATCGGGCGCGGCCACGGACGTGAGAGATGAGGTGAGGCGGCTGACCAGAGCGGCCAGCCTCACCGTTCGTCCCTGGCATCAGGCGCAGCCACGGACGTGAGAGGTGATGTGAGGCTGGCCGGAGCGACCAGCATCACCACAGCATCACCGCTCTTCCCTGGCATCGGGCGCGGCCACGGACGTGAGAGATGAGGTGAGGCTGGCCGGAGCGACCAGCATCACCACAGCGTCACCGTTCGTCCCTGGCGTCGGGCGCGGCCACGGACGTGAGAGATGAGGTGAGGCTGGCCGGAGCGACCAGCATCACCACAGCATCACCGTTCGTCCCTGGCGTCGGGCGCGGCCACGGACGTGAGAGATGAGGTGAGGCGGCTGACCAGAGCAGCCAGCCTCACCGTTTGTCCCTGGCATCGGGCGCTGCCACGGACGTGGGAGGCGAGGTGAGGCGGCTGGCCAGAGCGGCAGCCTCACCGTTCGTCTTTGGCATGTAGCGCGGCCACGGACGTGAAAGGTGAGGTGAGGCTGGCCGGAGCGACCAGCATCAACATAGCATAACGTTCGTTCTTGGCATGAAGCGCGGCCACGGACGGAAGTGGTGAGGTGAGGCGGTGGCCAGAGCGGCAGCCTCACCGTTCGTCTTTGGCATGTAGCGCGGCCACGGACGTGAAAGGTGAGGTGAGGCTGGCCGGAGCGACCAGCATCAACATAGCATAACGTTCGTTCTTGGCATCGGGCGCGGCCCCGGACGTGAGAGGTGAGGTGAGGCTGGCCGGAGCGACCAGTATCACCAGAGCATCGCCGTTCGTCCCTGGCATCGGGCGCGGCTGCGGACGTGAGAGGTGAGGTGAGGCTGGCCGGAGCAACCAGCATCACCACAGCATAACCGTTCGTTCTTGGCATCGGGCGCGGCCGCGGACGTGAGAGGTGAGGTGAGGTGAGGCGGCTGGCCAAAGCGGCCAGCCTCACCGTTCGTCCCTGGCATCGGGCGCGGCCACGGACGTGAGAGGTGAGGTGAGGCTGGCCTGAGCGACCAGCATCACCACAGCATCACCGTTAGTCCCTGGCATCGGGCGCGGCCACGGATGTGAGAGGTGAGGTGAGGCGGCTGGCCAGCGCGGTAGCCTCACCGTTCGTCCCTGGCATTTGGCGCTGCCATGGACTTGAGAGGTGAGGTGAGGCGGTTGTCCAGAGCGGCAGCCTCACCGTTCGTCCCTGGCATCAGGCGCAGACACGGACGTGAGGGGTGATGTGAGGCTGGCCGGAGCGACCAACATCACTACAGCATCACCGCTCTTCCCTGGCATCGGGCGCGACCACCGACGTGAGAGGTGAGGTGAGTATGGCCGGAGCGACCAGCATCACCACAGCATCACCGTTCGTCCCTGGCGTCGGGCGCGGCCACGGACGTGAGAAATGAGGTGAGGCGGCTGACCAGAGCGGCAAGCCTCACCGTTCGTCCCTGGCATCGGGCGCGGCCCCGGATGTGAGAGGTGAGGTGAGGCTGGCCGGAGCGACCAGCATCACCACAGCATCGCCGTTCGTCCCTGGCATCGGGCGCGGCCACGGACGTGAGAGGTGAGGTGAGGCTGGCCGGAGCGACCAGCATCTCCACAGCATCACCGTTCGTCCCTGGCATCGAGCGCAGCCACGGACTTGAGAGATGAGGTGAGGCGGCTGACCAGAGCGGCCAGCCTCACCGTTCGTCCCTGGCATCGGGCGCGGCCACGGATGTGAGAGGTGAGGTGAGGCTCGCCGGAGCGACTAGCATCACCACAGCATCACCGTTCGTCCCTGTCATCGGGCGCGGCCACGGACGTGAGATATGAGGTGAGGCTCGCCGGGGCGACTAGCATCACCACAGCATCACCGTTCGTCCCTGGCATCGGGCGCGGCCACGGATGTGAGAGGTGAGGTGAGGCTGGCCGCAGCGACTAGCATCACCACAGCATCACCGTTCGTCCCTGTCATCGGGCGCGGCCACGGATGTGAGAGGTGAGGTGAGGCTCGCCAGAGCGACTAGCATCACCACAGCATCACCGTTCGTCTCTGTCATCGGGCGCGGCCACGGATGTGAGAGGTGAGGTGAGGCTGGCCGCAGCGACTAGCATCACCACAGCGTCACCGTTCGTCCCTGTCATCGGGCGCAGCAACGGATGTGAGAGGTGAGGTGAGGCTCGCCGGAGCGACTAGCATCACCACAGCATCACCGTTCGTCCCTGGCATCGGGCGCGGCCACGGATGTGAGAGGTGAGGTGAGGCTGGCCGCAGCGACTAGCATCACCACAGCATCACCGTTCGTCCGTCATCGGGCGCGGCCACGGATGTGAGAGATGAGGTGAGGCGGCTGACCAGAGCGGCCAGCCTCACCGTTCGTCTCTGGCATCGGGCGCGGCCACGGACGTGAGAGGTGAGGTGAGGCTCGCCGGAGCGACCAGCATCACCACAGCATCACCGTTCGTCCCTGACGTCGGGCGCAGTCACGGACGTGAGAGATGAGGTGAGGCGGCTGATCAGAGCGGCCAGCCTCACCGTCCGTCCCTGGCATCGGGCGCTGCCATGGACGTGGGAGGTGAGGTGAGGCGGCTGGCCAGAGCGGCAGCCTCACCGTTCGTCCCTGGTATGAAGCGCGGCCACGGACGTGAGCTGTGAGGTGAGGCGGTGGCCAGAGCGGCAGCCTCACTGTTCGTCCCTGGCGTGTAGCGCGGCCACGGACGTGAGAGGTGTGGTGAGGCTGGCCGGAGCGACCAGCATCACCATAGCATAACGTTCGTTCTTGGCATCGGGCGCGGCCCCGGACGTGAGAGGTGAGGTGAGGCTGGCCGGAGCGACCAGCATCACCACAGCATAACCGTTCGTTCTTGGCATCGGGCGCGGCCGCGGACGTGTGAGGTGAGGTGAGGCGGCTGACCAGAGCGGCCAGCCTCACCGTTCGTCCCTGGCATCGGGCGCGGCCACGGACGTGAGTGGTGAGGTGAGGCAGGCCGGAGCGACCAGCATCACCACAGCATCACCGTTCGTCCTTGGCATCGGGCGCAGACACGGACGTGAGAGGTGAGGTGAGGCGGCTGACCAGAGCGGCCTTCGTCCCTGGCATCGGGCGCGGCCACGGCCGTGAGAGGTGAGGTGAGGCTGGCCGGAGCGACCAGCATTCCGACAGCATCACCGTTCGTCCCTGGCATCGGGTGCAGCCACGGACGTGAGAGGTGAGGTAAGGCGGCTGGCCAGAGCGGCAGCCTCACCGTTCGTCCCTGGCATCGGGCGCGGCCACGGACGTGACAGGTGAGGTGAGGCGGCTAACCAGAGCGGCAGCCTCACCGTTCGTCCCTGGCATCGGGCGCTGCCATCGACGTGGGAGGTGAGGTAAGGCGGCTGGCCAGAGCGGCCAGCCTCACCGTTCGTCCCTGGCATCGGGCGCTGCCATGGACGTGGGAGGTGAGGTAAGGCGGCTGGCCAGAGCGGCAGCCTCACCGTTCGTCCCTGGCATCGGGCGCAGCCACGGACGTGAGAGGTGAGGTGAGGCGGCTAACCAGAGCGGCAGCCTCACCGTTCGTCCCTGGCATCGGGCGCGGCCACGGACGTGAGAGGTGAGGTGAGGCGGCTAACCAGAGCGGCCAGCCTCACCGTTCGTCCCTGGCATCGGGCGCTGCCATGGACGTGGGAGGTGAGGTGAGGCGGCTGGCCAGAGCGGCAGCCTCACCGTTCGTCCCTGGTATGAAGCGCGGCCACGGACGTGAGCGGTGAGGTGAGGCGGTGGCCAGAGCGGCAGCCTCACCGTTCGTCCCTGGCATGTAGCGCGGCCACGGACGTGATAGGTGTGGTGAGGCTGGCCGAAGCGACCAGCATCACCATAGCATCGCCGTTCGTCCCTGGCATCGGGCGCGGCTGCGGACGTGAGAGGTGAGGTGAAACTGGCCGGAACGATCAGCATCAGCACAGAATCCCCGTTCGCCCCTGGCATCGGGCGCGGCCACGGACGTGAGAGGTGAGGTGAGGCTGGCCGGAGCAACCAGCATCACCACAGCATAACCGTTCGTTCTTGGCAGCGGGCGCAGCCACGGACGTGAGATGTGAGGTGAGGCGGCTGGCCAGAGCGGCAGCCTCACCGTTCGTCCCTGGCATCGGGCGCGACCACGGACGTGAGAGGTGAGGTTAGGCTGGCCGGAGCGACCAGCATTCCCACAGCATCACCGTTCGTCCGTGGCATGGGGCGCAGCCACGGACGTGAGATGTGAGGTGAGGCGGCTGGCCAGAGCGGCAGCCTCACCGTTCGTCCCTGGCATCGGGCGCGGCCACGGACGTGAGAGGTGAGGTGAGGCGGCTAACCAGAGCGGCCAGTCTCACCGTTCGTCCTTGGCATCGGGCGCAGCCACGGACGTGAGATGTGAGGTGAGGCGGCTGGCCAGAGCGGCAGCCTCACCGTTCGTCCCTGGCATCGGGCGCGACCACGGACGTGAGAGGTGAGGTTAGGCTGGCCGGAGCGACCAGCATTCCCACAGCATCACCGTTCGTCCGTGGCATGGGGCGCAGCCACGGACGTGAGAGGTGAGGTGAGGCGGCTGGCCAGAGCGGCAGCCTCACCGTTCGTCCCTGGCATCGGGCGCGGCCACGGACGTGAGAGGTGAGGTGAGGCGGCTGGCCAGAGCGGCAGCCTTACCGTTCGTCCCTGGCATCGGGCGCAGCCACGGACGTGAGATGTGAGGTGAGGCGGCTGGCCAGAGCGGCAGCCTCACCGTTCGTCCCTGGCATCGGGCGCGACCACGGACGTGAGAGGTGAGGTGAGGCGGCTGGCCAGAGCGGCAGCCTTACCGTTCGTCCCTGGCATCGGGCGCGGCCACGGACGTGAGAGGTGAGGTGAGGCGGCTGGCCAGAGCGGCAGCCTTACCGTTCGTCCCTGGCATCGGGCGCAGCCACGGACGTGAGATGTGAGGTGAGGCGGCTGGCCAGAGCGGCAGCCTCACCGTTCGTCCCTGGCATCGGGCGCGACCACGGACGTGAGAGGTGAGGTGAGGCGGCTAACCAGAGCGGCCAGTCTCACCGTTCGTCCCTGGCATCGGGCGCGGCCACGGCCGTGAGAGGTGAGGTTAGGCTGGCCGGAGCGACAAGCATTCCCACAGCATCACCGTTCGTCCGTGGCATCGGGCGCAGCCACGGACGTGAGAGATGACGTGAGGCGGCTGGCCAGAGCGGCAGCCTCACCGTTCGTCCCTGGCATCGGGCGCGGCCACGGACGTGAGAGGTGAGGTTAGGCTGGCCGGAGCGACCAGCATTCCCACAGCATCACCGTTCGTCCCTGGCATCGGGCGCGGCCACGGACGTGAGAGGTGAGGTTAGGCTGGCCGGAGCGACCAGCATTCCCACAGCATCACCGTTCGTCCGTGGCATCGGGCGCGGCCACGGACGTGAGAGGTGAGGTTAGGCTGGCCGGAGCGACCAGCATTCCCACAGCATCACCGTTCGTCCCTGGCATCGGGCGCGGCCACGGCCGTGAGAGGTGAGGTTAGGCTGGCCGGAGCGACCAGCATTCCCACAGCATCACCGTTCGTCCGTGGCATCGGGCGCGGCCACGGACGTGAGAGGTGAGGTTAGGCTGGCCGGAGCGACCAGCATTCCCACAGCATCACCGTTCGTCCCTGGCATCGGGCGCGGCCACGGACGTGAGAGGTGAGGTGAGGCGGCTAACCAGAGCGGCCAGTCTCACCGTTCGTCCCTTGCATCGGGCGCGGCCACGGCCGTGAGAGGTGAGGTTAGGCTGGCCGGAGCGACCAGCATTCCCACAGCATCACCGTTCGTCCCTGGCATCGGGCGCGGCCACGGACGTGAGAGGTGAGGTTAGGCTGGCCGGAGCGACCAGCATTCCCACAGCATCACCGTTCGTCCCTGGCATCGGGCGCGACCACGGACGTGAGAGGTGAGGTGAGGCGGCTAACCAGAGCGGCCAGTCTCACCGTTCGTCCCTTGCATCGGGCGCGGCCACGGCCGTGAGAGGTGAGGTTAGGCTGGCCGGAGCGACCAGCATTCCCACAGCATCACCGTTCGTCCGTGGCATCGGGCGCGGCCACGGACGTGAGAGGTGAGGTGAGGCGGCTGGCCAGAGCGGCAGCCTCACCGTTCGTCCCTGGCATCGGGCGCGGCCACGGACGTGAGAGGTGAGGTGAGGCGGCTGGCCAGAGCGGCAGCCTCACCGTTCGTCCCTGGCATCGGGCGCGACCACGGACGTGAGAGGTGAGGTGAGGCGGCTGGCCAGAGCGGCAGCCTTACCGTTCGTCCCTGGCATCGGGCGCAGCCACGGACGTGAGATGTGAGGCGAGGCGGCTGGCCAGAGCGGCAGCCTCACCGTTCGTCCCTGGCATCGGGCGCGGCCACGGACGTGAGAGGTGAGGTTAGGCTGGCCGGAGCGACCAGCATTCCCACAGCATCACCGTTCGTCCCTGGCATCGGGCGCGGCCACGGACGTGAGAGGTGAGGTGAGGCGGCTAACCAGAGCGGCCAGTCTCACCGTTCGTCCCTTGCATCGGGCGCGGCCACGGCCGTGAGAGGTGAGGTTAGGCTGGCCGGAGCGACCAGCATTCCCACAGCATCACCGTTCGTCCCTGGCATCGGGCGCGGCCACGGACGTGAGAGGTGAGGTTAGGCTGGCCGGAGCGACCAGCATTCCCACAGCATCACCGTTCGTCCCTGGCATCGGGCGCGGCCACGGACGTGAGAGGTGAGGTTAGGCTGGCCGGAGCGACCAGCATTCCCACAGCATCACCGTTCGTCCCTGGCATCGGGCGCGGCCACGGACGTGAGAGGTGAGGTTAGGCTGGCCGGAGCGACCAGCATTCCCACAGCATCACCGTTCGTCCCTGGCATCGGGCGCGGCCACGGACGTGAGAGGTGAGGTTAGGCTGGCCGGAGCGACCAGCATTCCCACAGCATCACCGTTCGTCCCTGGCATCGGGCGCGGCCACGGACGTGAGAGGTGAGGTTAGGCTGGCCGGAGCGACCAGCATTCCCACAGCATCACCGTTCGTCCCTGGCATCGGGCGCGGCCACGGACGTGAGAGGTGAGGTTAGGCTGGCCGGAGCGACCAGCATTCCCACAGCATCACCGTTCGTCCCTGGCATCGGGAGCGACCACGGACGTGAGAGGTGAGGTGAGGCGGCTAACCAGAGCGGCCAGTCTCACCGTTCGTCCCTTGCATCGGGCGCGGCCACGGCCGTGAGAGGTGAGGTTAGGCTGGCCGGAGCGACCAGCATTCCCACAGCATCACCGTTCGTCCGTGGCATCGGGCGCGGCCACGGACGTGAGAGGTGAGGTGAGGCGGCTGGCCAGAGCGGCAGCCTCACCGTTCGTCCCTGGCATCGGGCGCGGCCACGGACGTGAGAGGTGAGGTGAGGCGGCTGGCCAGAGCGGCAGCCTCACCGTTCGTCCCTGGCATCGGGCGCGGCCACGGACGTGAGAGGTGAGGTGAGGCGGCTGGCCAGAGCGGCAGCCTCACCGTTCGTCCCTGGCATCGGGCGCGACCACGGACGTGAGAGGTGAGGTGAGGCGGCTGGCCAGAGCGGCAGCCTTACCGTTCGTCCCTGGCATCGGGCGCAGCCACGGACGTGAGATGTGAGGCGAGGCGGCTGGCCAGAGCGGCAGCCTCACCGTTCGTCCCTGGCATCGGGCGCGACCACGGACGTGAGAGGTGAGGTGAGGCGGCTAACCAGAGCGGCCAGTCTCACCGTTCGCCCTGGCATAGGGCGCGGCCACGGCCGTGAGAGGTGAGGTTAGGCTGGCCGGAGCGACCAGCATTCCCACAGCATCACCGTTCGTCCGTGGCATCGGGCGCAGCCACGGACGTGAGAGGTGAGGTGAGGCGGCTGGCCAGAGCGGCAGCCTCACCGTTCGTCCCTGGCATCGGGCGCGGCCACGGACGTGAGAGATGAGGTGAGGCGGCTGGCCAGAGCGGCAGCCTCACCGTTCGTCCCTGGCATCGGGCGCAGCCACGGACGTGAGATGTGAGGCGAGGCGGCTGGCCAGAGCGGCAGCCTCACCGTTCGTCCCTGGCATCGGGCGCGACCACGGACGTGAGAGGTGAGGTGAGGCGGCTAACCAGAGCGGCCAGTCTCACCGTTCGCCCTGGCATAGGGCGCGGCCACGGCCGTGAGAGGTGAGGTTAGGCTGGCCGGAGCGACCAGCATTCCCACAGCATCACCGTTCGTCCGTGGCATCGGGCGCAGCCACGGACGTGAGAGGTGAGGTGAGGCGGCTGGCCAGAGCGGCAGCCTCACCGTTCGTCCCTGGCATCGGGCGCGGCCACGGACGTGAGAGATGAGGTGAGGCGGCTGGCCAGAGCGGCAGCCTCACCGTTCGTCCCTGGCATCGGGCGCAGCCACGGACGTGAGAGGTGAAGTGAGGCTGGCCGGAGCGACCAGCATTCCCACAGCATCACCGTTCGTCCCTGGCATCGGGCGCAGCCACGGATGTGAGAGGTGAGGTGAGGTGGCTGGCCAGAGCGGCCAGCCTCACCGTTCGTCTTTCGCATTGGGCGCGGCCACGGACGTGGGAGGTGAGGCTGGCCGGAACGGGCTCCGTCGGACCTTGCCGTTCGAGCAGGGAGTATAAATTTGCCGCTACCGTGTTCCATAAGGTTTGTGCTCACGTTTACTTTATAATCTTTGCCTCGCAAATATTCTTCTTATTACAATGCAATAAAGAAAGCAGAAGCCTATATGCTAGATTTTCATTTGGAATTCATGGGTCCGAGGCTGCTTCCTGTAGGTGTAGAGGGAGGTCTCCGAGCTTCGTTTATTCTGAAACCTCCTTTACTGAGAGGGACCTTTGTCTGCCATGAGAATACGAACTCCATCTCCCTTTAGGATAGGGCCCTATGCTAAAGGTACCTTTATAGGTCTTTTGATGGAACCGTAAACGTTATTAAATCCTTAAAAGTTTCTTCGTCATGTGGAATTGACAGCATCAGTTCCAAGATTCTCCGTAACACTAATCTAATGTCTAGCCTTTTTTTAACAAAAATCTTTCGTCAATCTCTGGAGACGGGAGTCGTGCCTGAGGACTGGAAGTTTGGGAAGGTCATTCCGGTCCACAAGTGCGGTAGTAGGTCATCACCAGCCAACTATAGACCGATATCTCTTACCTGCATCTCGTCTAAAATAATGGAACACATCATCTTCAAGCATTTGGTTTCATTCCTGGACTCTAACTCTTTCTTCAGTGACGTGCAGCAGGGTTTTCGCCGTAATTTTTCTTGTGAAACGCAGCTTCTTCATCTGACTAATGACTTGTTCTTGAACCTCGAATCCGGATACCCCACTATCGCTGTATTTCTCGATTTCGCTAAAGCATTTGATAAAGTACGTCATAAACTTCTACTTCTCAAACTTTCCACGCTAAATATTGACGCTCATGCACTAATCTGGATTGAATCATTTCTTTCTCAACGCCGTCAATAGGTCTACGCTAACAATGCCTCGTCTCACGTCTCTGCTGTTTCTTCTGGTGTTCCTCAAGGCACCGTGCTTGGACCGCTACTTTTTCTCATTTATATTAACGACCTCCCATTGCGTATCACCTCTGTTATTCGCCTGTTTGCTGACGATTGCGTTGTTTACCGTAAGATTACTACTCAAGATGACCTTTTAATTTTGCAAGCTGACCTTCTCAAAATAACAGACTGGTGCCAGAATTGGAAAATGTCTCTCAATACTAACAAATGTAAGTGCATGCGTTTTTCTAATTCATTAGCAGAAACTAATCCTACGCTACTTTTGGATGGGACTATACTCGAATATACAGACCACTATAAATACCTCGGCGTGCATCTTTCACCTAACCTCTATTGGAATACTCGTATTAACAACATTGTACAATCTGCTAATCGAAGTTTAGTCTACATCCGTCGAAATTTTAGATCTGTTCCCAATAACCTTAAGCGCCTCCTGTACGTTACTCTTGTCCGTCCCAAATTAGAATATGCGTCTTCAATTTGGCATCCTCATCAATCAACGCTAACTGATTTAATTGAATCTGTTCAGAGCCGTGCTGCACGCTTCATTTTTTCTGATTATTCCCGTTTTTCGAGTGTCTCGTTAATGAAAGCTCACCTTGACCTTCCGCTATTATCTTCACGTCGTAGGATCTCTCGCCTTTGTCTTCTTCACAAGGTATTTTATACGCCCATTTTTAAACAATCTCTCTTAAACCCCCCATCATACATCTCGGCTAGAATTGACCATCCTTGTAAGATCGCCCGCCCACAATGCTTCACCCTCGCACACCAGAAGGCGCTCTTACCATCTGCGATTGTGGACTGGAATGACCTCCCCGAGAACCTCATCGGCATCACCGACAGTGGAAGATTTCGGGACGCCATCACCAACTACGTTATGTAAACCCACTCCCCTCTGTAACGCCACTTGTGGCCCTGAAAGTATTATAAATAAATAAATAAATAAATAAATACCGCCCATGCGAATAGGGGTTACACGGGCGCTTAGCATACAGTGTAAGGGTTGAAGTCAAAACGAAACCAACTGCGCAATGTCACGTGTTCAGATCAAGGACACGTTTTTTATATTCATTTTAACTGTTCAAAACGAGTAATTAGACCCATAATTTTATTTCTGGTGCGTAAGAAACTATTATCAAAACCCCTAAAATAAATATAAGCATGGGCGACATGAAGGAAGCCGCATTGCCATCGACCAGAATCAATAGCTGCGCCCGAGGCGCGCGGGCTTCCCCCCGTCCCGCGACATGGCGTAATTGCTTTTGCTGCATATCTGTCTCCGAGACATGTTTCTTTCTGCCGTATTTGTTTCCACGGTTTTTTCTAGGCGTGTCCCCAAACATTCCAAAATAGTTAGTACTTCGATAGCCGGCAATGTATTGGTCGTCGCCATCTTTAGCTCAGTTAGCGAGCCCAAAGTGAGATCGTGGAGCTGAGTTTGCGCTAACCATGCTTTCGTGTTAACTGCAGTTTGGTCAGCCGTGCAACTTCGCAAATCTCCAGTTTAGAGTAACTGCAGTTAGCTTAACCGTAGTTATAGATGCCGTGTAACGAGACATGTGCTCGTTACTCGAAAAATGTAATTGATTACAATTACAAATTACCGAGCCTCAAATGTAATGGATTACCGCTACAAATTACTTTTGCTGAAAATTAACGGATTACTTTACTCGTTACATTACAAATTACTTTCACGTTACTTTTTCCGTACACTTATCCAGAAGACTATATAAAGCAGTTTTGATAATTTTCAAAAATGTTCTGCAACACTACTTTTCATTTCTCATACGGCCGTATTATGGTAGTCCTTATAAAAATAAAATATTGTATTTAAAAAAAAGAGTGTAGGTGCACTCCGTTCACCTGCAAGCTGACAAGGCACCGAAAGCTGCAACCACACCCGCCACACCGCTAGCTTACTGCTTTGGGAAATGATCCCTGGAATCGTGCAGACAAAGCTAGCGGTGCGCTTGGTCAATAGCAGCGTCTACCTCCGCTACGAGATTCGGAGCTAAAGAAGCGATCTACGAAAGTTCCCTTGTGACTCGGGTGTTTTGCCTTTTATTTACAAGAAAAGAATTTGGTTCCAACGTTAGAATGTATAGCCAATGCTGAATGCAGGTGTCCCAGCTTGCCTTGATGTGTTTCAGTAGATTAGAGTTTGTTTTTCTTGCTAGTGACAATACGTGTTTTTTTGTTTTTGTTTTAGAGCGCAGCTCTTAGGGGCCCGTTCCCGGCTTGAGCGGCGTCGCCGTCGCCGTTGGCGTCGCCGTCGGCGTAACCAAGGTCATCCCAAGGTCACTTGACCCCCAAGGTCACGTGACCCCCAAGGTCATCCCAAGGTCACGTGACCCCCAAGGTCATCCCAAGGTCACGTGACCCCAAGGTCACGTGACACCCAAAGTCACGTGGCTTCCCAAGTCACGTGACCCCCGATGACGTCATCAGTGACGTCACTGATAACGTCACCGGCATCCTCATCGTCAGCGTCATGATCACTGATGACGTCATCAGTGACGTCACTGATGACGTCACCGGCATCCGCATCGTCATCGTCATCATCACTGATGACGTCGCCGGCATCGTCATTGTCATCATCACTGATGACGTCACCGGCATCCGCATCGTCATCGTCATCATCGCTGATGACGTCATCAGTGACTCACTGATGACGTCACCGGCATCCGCATCGTCATCGTCATCATCACTGATGACGTCACCGGCATTCGCATCGTCATTGTCATCATCACTGATGACGTCATCAGTGACGTCACTGATGACGTCATCGGTATCCGCATCGTCATCGTTACTGATGACGTCATCGGCATCGTCATCGTCACGTGACAACCTAGGTCACGTGACCCCCACCCAAGGTCACTTGACCCCCCCAGTACCCTTCCCTCCTCCTCCTCAAGAGCTGCGCTCTAATTCGGCGTTACAGGGAGTTGTAAACGGCTTTCACTTTTTTTTGCAAGCACAGTATGCACTGAAACTCTAGGTTTCCGTTTTCCTGAATGCCCTGAATTTTGAACATCTCATTAAGAGATGGCCATGGAGACGACGGACACTCCACAACCGAAAACTAGAGCAGTCAGAGAAAAAGTGGCGGTTACGGGTTATCAATCGTTCATCGGTTCTAACTTTCATACCAATATTCGTGGAGGCCAGGAAAGGGGAGGGTATAGAGAACTAGAGAAGCGGTGACCATCAGTTTCACAAAACAATAGTGGATCACACCACTTTTACTCGTTCTCTCTCTATGTCAGCACTCCTTAAATGGCCTAACACCTCCCCCCCCCCTTTTATGATGACAGTTGACTGTAAAGTGAGGAGTGGACTCGACCACCATGCCCAGACAAGTAAACCAAAAGAAGCATCGTTCGTACCCTCGAAGACGATCCTCTTAGCTTCCCGCCGGGCGCTTTTCAGCGGTGTCTCTCGAGCGTACTATAGAATAAAGTAGCGCACATCAAAGACAAAGATAATTCGACCCCCCTCGCGCGAGGCTACATCGTCCGTTACGCGAGTTGTGAACCCGCGAATCGGGGGGGGGGGGGGGGGGGGGGGGGGGGTACGGACCCGCATTTGATGTCATTGCAGGTGGCGGGAGACGTCGAAAAAGTTGGAAAGGGTGAAACGGTGTAAAAGATAAAAACAAATAAACACGAAGAGCTTTCTCCTGCCCGGGAGAAGAAGAAAAACACGATGGAAGGCGACGGAGAGCCTACACGGCGTTGTCTTACTTGTTCTTTGTTTTTCGTATATTTGTACATGCCTTGCAAGTTTTTCTTGTGGTTCCAGTGACCGGTCATACAAAATATTGTGTTTTCGGCTATTCTCCCCTTCCTGATGTTTTCTATTTTGTTGAACTATCTCTCTTTATGCTGCTGAATGGTCTACTCGTGTTGCTCCAGATACTGTATTATGCTTATATGTTTAAAAAGTAACGAGTAATTAAAGTAATCCGTTACCCGTATTTTGTAACGAAATTACATTACAAAATACTTCCGAAAAAAAGTAACGTGGCTATTACAAAATTATTTGAAAAAGTAATGGATTACAAGTAATCCGTTACATGTAACGGATTACTTCCCAAGTCTGCGTGTAACAGGGGTATACGTCTGTTATCTGTTTATTAACGGATGTTTACTTACAGAAGCAAGCCGGGTTTCTCTGACAGAATAAAGTACTCCTCGCCGACATTTACGATTCTGCCTCATTCTATGATTAGTTGAAGAAATGACTAAAACCTGAAAACCCCGTATCCATACTCCTGCCGCAAAACCCCGCGTTCTCCCAGGCATCTTCAAGATCTTCGGTTTTTAAAAACAACGCCCACTTGACATTTTTCCAAGCTTCTCCCCTAATCTTGCTATCAATGCGTCTTTTCCTACGCATTGTCTACATAATTAGGCAAGGGGTAGAGTTGACAACACGACCACACTTCCTACTTTTACGTATTTGTTTATCGAATGCGCTCTCATGGCCCGAAGTCGTTATAGAGCGGGAGGTATAAATACACTGCCAAAATAGTCTATACATCTATAACAAATCATTACAAATATTAAACAGTAACAAAGAAGCAGGTCACGGGCCACCGCAAAAATGCCACTGATGGCGTTTATAATCAAGTTAGGTCAGTGATATTAGCAACCAACCAGATGAGGTGGTTCTATCTGTAGACTGCAAGATAGGAAAGATGAACTGGTACTTCAAAATAATGCTGATGATTGGGGGTCCGGACACGTCATCGAACGAAGTCTCACCGAAGCCATTTCATCGAACGCCATTGCATCCAATGCTATTTCATCGAAGCCGTTTAATCGAATGCTCTAAAATAGTATTTGGAAATCGTTTTTCGTTTTTTTTTTTTTTAAGTGTTTTTTTTTTTTGCATCGAAACAACAACTATATTCTTTGTCATGTGTTCGATTAAATGTCGGGACCAAGAAAATAACTGCTTTTCTCCGGCACTATGATCCAAGTTACATGAGGATGAGCGCGCGGACACTATATATGCAGTGCTGGCTACCCCGCGACAACCAGAAAGCTTCTGGGTCGGTGACTTTGTGTGCGAGCCTATTTGTGTCACACTTGTGCTTATGCTTGTCTAAAGTAGAAAACATCCAAGTTGGCTATTGTTTTAAAGGTCTCATTTACGCACAGGGAAACCAGAATTTTTAGGTGAGGCGATGAAAGGGATAAAAACAAGGGTACAAACATTTTCGGACATTTTATTATGCACCTAGGCTACGTTTACATGGATTCGACTGCAGCGCGTCGGATCCAGTTGACGAATCAAATCGGTCCATGTAAACAACTCGGATCGGATCGGATCGGATCCGCTGGGTTGTTGATCCGCCGAGTTGTTTCGGATCGGATCAAACCACCCCGCTGGGACGGGGTGGTTTGAGATGGTCAATCCGAGTCGAGACTCTCCGTGTATACGCTAGCGGATCGAATCGAGTGCTCGAGCGAGGGATTACGGGAGCTTTGCTTTGCAAGCCGCTAGGCAAACCGGACACCTCGGAAACACTCTGAAGGTCACGAGGTTTGCGTTGTGATCCTTCGACCCGAGGTGCCGCTCCTGGTCGATCCGAATCCATGTAAACGTAGTGGTTGAAGTGGATCCGATTCGCTAACTGGATCCGATGTGCTGCTGTTGCATCCATGTAAACGTAGCCATAGTTCGTAGCTCAAGCTCAAATCAACCACAAGTTGCCCAAGAAGCTGTCTGGTTTTCGAAGTTTTCTTTTACTTGTCTGTTGTTTCTTTTACTTGTCCGTTGTTTTTAGCGCTTTTACCCTCACAAACATGGATCACCAACTAGCCCAAGTGCATACGCTTCTATGGTTTTCGAAGCTTACTCCCAAGCCTCCCCGTTATTTAAAGACTTGGGCTTGAAACATTGAACCCAAACACAAGAAAGAACTCAGTGGAAGCCCCTCCTCATCGAGTGCCTCGATATCACGAGACGCCAGAGGTGACTCAGCGGCTGGAAAAAGTGACACGTGGCATTTGGATTTGGTGCAGCGATGCGCGCCACGGAGCGAGAAGTCATACGAAACCCTCACAGCAGCGCATTGGCTGGAACAGCTTACAGCCGTCCGGGTGTCCTACTTCCATCAAGCACCCCGCCTCAGCGACCCGAAGGAATTCCCAAGCAGACTCTAAAGTGCCATTGTCCGTTTCGAAAACCTAGCTCGAACCGGGCAATAACGGTATCACAGAGTTCCTCATACACTGAACAAAAAAAAAAACGTTGGGTGCCCCCCCCCCCCCCCCCCCCCCCCTTCGCTTCGTTCCCGTATTTCTTTGTTCCCGTATTTCTCCATTCCCGTATTTCTTCTTTTTTTTTTCCTCAATGTTATAGTTTTAAGCGCGATGGGTATGGGGTAGTGTGGGTTCGGGGTGTAGGAGCAAATGGTCCCGGAACTAATGGTCCCGGAACTTATGGTTTCGGAACTAATGGTCCCAAGTACAAGGTACACTCTCAAGAAAAAATGGTGTAAAAGGGTGTATCGTTACACCCTTTGTCCCATATAATACACCCCAAAACTTCAATTCTACGTACAGCGCCCTACAGTCGAACAGACGACACGAAACTTTACGAGGGGCTTGATAGTCGTGCGGTACAACTTAGTGAAATAGGTAATGTACGTTTTACTGACTACAAAAAAAAAATGATCGGAGTTTTCTTGGCCCTACTGTAAAAACTCGGTGTTTTTTTTTACGTGGTCTTTGACACGTACTTTAGCTATTAAAAAAGTCATATCACACCGTTATCAAGCCCCTCGTAAAATTTGGGGCCGTCTGTTCGACTAAAGGGCTCTCAGTACGTCGAAATGAAGCTTTGGGGTGTATTATATGGGACAAAGGGTGTAACGATACGCCATTTTACACCCTTTTTTCTTGAGAGTGTAGGACAAAATGGTCCCGCAAGAAGATTGTTTTGAAACTAAGATATACTAGCAATATACTTCATCTTTTGTGCAATCAGTGATTTCCTGGTAGAATGAAGAATCTCGTCTATATTTTGAGGCCGGTTACTTTAAAGAAAGTGGTCGGGTATTGAACTTAATTTTATTCAAAATCGTGAGAATATTTTCGAAATGAATACTGTCCAACAGTTATTTTCATACGGTTCATTTAGTGACCTTATATGATAATAAAGGAGTTATTGCTATTTTCAATATTTTAGGATATTTAGGACATCCAGTATGCTCTTTTAAAACAAAAAAATACTATACCTAGTCATACTGTTGAAGCCATAAAACTGGAATCACTTCCATCTCGTCATGACGCGTGGTGGTAGCACACATAACGAACAGAGCTCGACGCCTTTATATCTGTATTAGGTTTCCATAGCGCAAAACATTTCGGAGCTTCCCAGAAAAATATAAAAACCGTTCAAGTTCGTGCAACCGTCAGCCTCGAAATTCGGAGCTTGTCTTATAAATTGGAAACCGTATAATGTTTACCAGCGACTGTTATTGGATTTCATTGGATATATCCGAAAACGCAGAAGCCGCATTGGCGATATTTATCTTGGACCATTTTTTTCTAGTTTGTACTTGGGATTATTAGTTCCGGGACCATTTGTTCTGTTTTCCATGGGTTCGTTACCTCTTTCAACGACCGCTCTTTTGAAAGTTTGCATATGTTTTGTTTTGATATATTATTATGAAACCGCCAGTCGTCGCAGTTGTGGCTTAAATCTCGGATGAACTCGGATACTTGGCGTTTACAAATTTAATAAAAATACAAGGAGAGTCAAATGACCCTCAGCCTTTATTCGCAAAGTCGTTGGATTCTCCAGACTGGGGATTTCGACATTTCGGTGTAGGGCATTTCGGTGTAGGACGTTTTGGAGTAGGACGTTTCGGTGTAGGTCGTTTCGGTGCCGACAATTCGGTGCAAGGACTTCTTGGTGCACGGAGAGGTCTGTGTAAATACCGGTTTGGAAGTTCAGATAGTTGAGCTTTCCAGCAAGCATTGCGGGCATTGGAATGTTCAAATGTCGTGGTGGCAGTGGCACACAAAATATATGGGATGCAATTATCAAGATGTTTAGTCTTAATTTGACCCCCCCTAATGCAAATATGCGATTATTTGCCTATGTGATCCTATGAGGTCATGTTCATAAAAGAAAGGGATATTTCGGTATAAATGGCCCGTCGTTTGAGGCAATTGCATACTTTAACATTTTAAAGCTTAGAATATACTTCTATCTAGAACATACTTATAAAGATTTGTCCTATGTCTGGATGATAGGCATATAACATGCATCAGCATACCCATAAAACTTATTCGCATGTGTGGCTTAATAACAATATATTCCCGAAAAATGCCCTTTCTGTAAAGTACACCCGCCGGCAATATGAAGGTGAACACCTTACCTGGTTTCTTGCCAGTTTTACGGCTCCCTCAACGTCTGAAATAGTACGTGGCTTTGGGTCTTGTGGGGATTGTGATCCCTCAATATTCTGTCGAGTCAGCGTTTTGGCGCGCTGTGGCGGCCGCGCCGACATAGCGAGAGGTGGCGCTGCTTACCACTGTGAGTGGCTTCCTCCTCTCCCCCTTGGGGCGATTTCCGTAACGAACCCCCGCACAAAGGAGATCGACGTGTCGCTCCTTGATTGGCCACTTCGCCCCCGCCGTTATCTTAAAACCAGCGGACAGCAGTATCTCCGCTCTCTTCTTCCTGGGATTCGGCGGCGGCGACAGCGGGGAACCTTCCGGCGCACCGGTGAGCGTTTACCCCGTCCTTTGTACATTTGTGAACGACCGTTCGGCCGTGGGCGATCTCCACACCGACGGCGTTCACCAGCTTATAGCCGCTGTGTTGTTGTTATTTTGTTTCATTGTAAATAAACAGTTTATCACCGTTACCAACGTGACTGGTGTCTCATTGCGCTCGACGAGCAGCATGCCACGCGAGCGCGAACCCGCTTCGCGGTAGACCGTCTCGCCGCGAACGTGGTACTCCCAAAGGCAGTGGCCCTAAGGAGAACCACAGTCTAAACCTTGCGTTCTAGCCCTCTTCTGGAACAGAGCTTGTTCCAAAACTTGCAGGAACATCAAATACAAGAAGAGGGCTGTTCACCTTCATATCGCTCACGGGTGTACCTCGAGTTTCTAGCACTCTTAAATACTATATCAACACGTATAGTTCCACGTATCACAGGTGAGTCGTCGTATTCGTAACAAAGTAAGAGTCAGGTCAGTTGTCTTCAGAAGAAACGTAATTTTATACAAAAGATAATGTGGACCACTTTTATTTACAAAACGCGTGTGCTCACTGCCGTCGAGCATCATTACGGTCCCTGATCACGGCTTCAAGAAAGACGCTACACGGGGGTGTGAGTTTAATAATTCTGGTCGGGGGTGAAACGACACGGGCTCTAACCCCCTGGGACGGTGGTATCTGCTAAAAAGCCGAGCAGAGGGGGAAGATGACCTCTTTGTATGAAGTTGGAGCAAGAAATAATCGTAAAATGAGGACAAAAGCGACTCTTTGGGTCACTTTGTGTTCAATAACCATGCACCGAAAAGTCCGCACACCGAATATTTCGCGCACCGAAATGTCCTAGACCCTTGAGACTGCTAGATGAAGCCGAAAACAAACCATGACACTATTCGCGACTCCAGCAAAACGGACGCCACCAAGCGGGAAAACCGGGAACCAGCCGGTCCAGGTCGCTCCGCGCCCCTCCGCGTCTCTGGTGGCTTTCGCGGACACGTGTTGTCGGCGCGATGGCGAACAGTGTAATTTCACGAAGGTCCGAAAATTTCTTAAGTTTTCCTGAGTGTTCATTAGTGTGGCGAAGCCTCAGTAGATTGCTTCCTTCCACCACGTGTTTTCGATTTCTTGGATGGGAAGGAATCACGGAAAAACGTTTTGATTTCTTGTCTGTCTCGAATCACATTCAAAGTGACGACTACTTGGTAACTGATAAGGGGTTTCTTTATAAGGATGTAGAACAGTGGGAGGACGACAGACGAGGCATTTCACTGGAGGGAACACCAATGCTGCAGTCAAGTGAATGGGAATGTTCGATAGCTGCTTTTCTTGAGCTTGCTTGTGTTCGATTACCTTCAAGTTTGAGCCACCCACGGCGGTCGGTGCGTTGGCTATTCATCTTGGCTGCTTTTTGCCGAAAAATCTTCTGGACCACTCTGAAGGATTTGGGCTGATTTCGCCATTATTTGATTCAGGAAAGCCTGCTCGCTGCAAATGAAGAATGAGGGAAATTATCTGTTTTCAAAAGGTGGGGGACGAGTCTCGCAACGTTAGAAGTTGTCACGGCATTATGATCTATCGCGCCTCCAATATTTATATTATACCCCCGTCGAATTAAGCCAACAGCAATATACGTCTACATTGCTCAGGTTGACCGGCCACAAAAATACTCATTTTTTCCGTTCAGGATTCGAAGTAAAGTTCAGTGCAGAGAGGTTCTGCGTGAATCTCCAATGAAGACTCTCTTCAGTTTGTCCGCATTCATCTCCGTGCTACCGGCTAGAACCATTTGGTTAAGTTTAACTTAGTATCTCTCTGTCTGTCAAATATACTTTTATTCAGCAGTTCACCTAATAGCTAATTAACTAAGGTCATATTTCAACCCGAAGAATATACTAATATCGCTTTAGTGGGACGTAGTACGTAATATAATACATAACTCGCTCGTCAAAATGACTTCTCGATTGCTACTAAAACCTGAATTGGAATACGAGTATCAGCTGCTCAGTGGGGTGCCGGCGGGTTAGCATGATGCTTGGCTCAAGAAGCGCTTGCTTAATTTTCATAATTTTCCTGCAGCCTGTGTTGTTGACCGAGCAGACGACTGGAGCTGTTTCTTAAACGCGGATACGCACAAAAGGCCGATTTCGCGGACAGATAAGTCGCATGGTCGAGGCGTGCGAGTTGGCTAAAAATTACTGCCGCTGGGAGAATTCTGCAGTCATTGCCGCTTTCCTTAGATGAGCAAAACTGATTAGTATATCACCGTCTCTCCAGAGCCCATAGTTTCGGTTTCGAACGAAATCTCCGAAACGAAAGTTTGACATGAAAAGAACAAAAAAACACACTTGGAAAACAAAACTATGTTCTGCAAGTTTATGTGCACCGGCTACACTGAACAGTCTCAGTTCAAATACCTATAAAATTGTTCATTAAACAAAAGAAAATCTGTTAAATTGAACGCGCCACCTGTTCAGGCGGCCCGGCCGAGCCGACGCGACCTGGACTCAGCCGCCATGTTTGTTTGGTGGTGGCGCCCCCTATAGGTCGCTGGAGTCGCGATATATCGCGACTCCAGCAAAACGGACGCCGCCAAGCGGGAAAACCGGGAACCAGTCGGTCCAGGTCGCTCCGCGCCCCGCCGCGTCTCTGATGGCTTTCGCGGACACGTGCTGTCGGCGCGGGGGCGAGCAATGTAATTTGACGAAGGTCCGAAAATTTCTTAAGTTTGTTTGAGTGTTCATTAGTGTGGTGAAGCCTCAGTAGATTGTTTCTTTCCATCACGTGTTTGAAAGCCGGTTTACTCCACAACACACGGTCGCGTGCTTTCAATTTTTTGGATGAGGAGGAATCACAGAAAAACGTTTTGATTTATCGTCTGTCTCTAATCACATTCAAAGTGACGACTGGTTGGTAACTGATAAGTGGTTTCTTTATAAGGATGTAGAACAGTGGGCTGAGGTCGACAGACGAAGTGTTTCACTGGAGGGAACACCAATGTTGCAGTCAAGTGAATGGGAAAGTTCGATAGCTGCTTTCCTTGAGTTTGGTTGTGCTCGATTAGCTTCAGGTTAATTTAGCCACTAACGCCGGCCGGTGCGTTGGCTATTCATCTTAGCGGCTTTTCGCCGAAAAAGATTACATTGAAGGAGTTGGGCTAATTTCGCAATTACTTGATTCAGAAAACCTGCTTGCTGCATATGATTAATGAGGGAAATTATCTGCTTTCAAAAGGTGGGTGACGCGTCTCGCAAAGTTAGAAGCTGTCACGTCATTAGGATCTATCGCGCCTCCAATATTTATATTATAACCCCTGTCGAAGCCAGCAGCAATATACGTCTACATTGCTCAGGTTGACCGGCCACAAAAAATACTCATTTTATCCGTTCAGGATTTGAAGTCAAGTTCAATGCACAGAGAGGTTCTGCGTGAATCTCCAATGAAGACTCTCTTCAGTTTGTCTGCACTCGCCTCCGTTCTACCGGCTAGAACCATTTGGCTAAGTTTAAGTAGTATCTCTCTGTCTGTCAAATATACTTTTATTCAGCAGTTCACCTAATAGTTAGTTAACTAAGTTCATATTTCAACCCGAAGAATATACTAATATCGCTTTAGTAGGACATAGTACGTAATATAATACATAATCCGCATATTCGTCAAAATTACTTCTCGACTGCTACTAAAACCTGAATTGAAATACGATTATCACTTGCTTAGTGAAGCGCCAGTGAGTTGACATGCTGCTTGGCTCAAGAAGCGCTTGCTTAATTTTTGTAATTTTCCTGCAGCCTGTGTTCTTGACCGAGCACACGACTGGAGCTGTTTCTTGAAACGCGGACAGGCACAAAAGCTCAATTTCGCGGACAGATAAATCGCATGGTCGAGGAATGCGAGTTAGCTAAAACTTACTCTCGGTGGAACAATTTTGTAGCCCTCGCCGCTTTCCATAGATGATCAAAACTAATTAGCGTCTATTACCGTTTCTCCGAAGCCCATAGTTTCGGTTTTGATCGAAGTCTCCGAAACGAAAGTTTGACGTGAAAAGAACATAAAACACCGGCAAAACAAAACAATGCTCGGCAAGTTTATGCGCACCGGCTACACTTAACAGTCTCAGTTCAAATACCCATAAAATTGGGCATTCAACAAAAGAAAATGTGTTAAATTGAATGCGCCACCCATTCAGGCGGCGCGGCCGACCCGACGCGACCTGGACTCAGCCGCCATGTTTGTTTGGTGGTGGCGCCCCCTATAGGTCGCTGGAGTCGCGAATATACTCGGTGGGGCAGGGGGCAAGAGGCCTCTAAGAACTCCGGACGCGACCGAGACGCAGGCACTGGCAGGCAAGTGGGTGGCGACCGGATCTAGGATATCGCGGGACGCGAGGCCTAAGGGCCTCCTTTGTGTTTAGCTTTAGCCTGAACGTGCATTTGTAGGAAATCGCGTACCGCCGCCGATTCGCCATTTCCCACGTGGTCCGTCAACAAACCGAGTCCAGCCTGGTTCTTTCACGGGAGCGGGATTCCGCTCCCCGTTTATTCGTACAATAAGGGTGCCTCGGAACCCTCAGTGTTTGTTTTTCTTGTTTTTGCTTTGAATGTTTTTTTTGTTTTTGTTTTTGTGTGAGGCGTTGCTGTTGGTGTTGGGGTACTGCTCCCTCGCTGGGCGCTCGCCTTGGACTTTTCCCATCTTGTGCGTCATCGCCCCTGCGGCTACTGCTTCGAGACGCAACTTGGTGTGCACCGAATGGTCCTCTCTGGGAGAGGATGAAAGGAGGAGTCGCCGTTTGGACAAACACCAGCCTGGGCTGAACTCCTCGTCTTCGGGCGGCGTACTCCCCGGCCGGAACCACAGCTCGGGGAGCCTCGTTGGACGTCCGCGACGCCACACAGGACGCCGAGGTGCAGTTCTCAGTGACATTGGACTTCCAGCCCCACAGCGCTCCGGGAGGGCTGTCGCAGCTGGGTCACAACCACAGTCCCTCTCCAGTGCACCACTTCCTGGGGGGGGCCAGTCTCATGGTGGCCAGGCACACTGCTCAAGGACCCCGTTGCCCCGGAGGTTGCCGCCAAGCCGAAGTCGGCAAAGTCTACTGTGAGGTGTGCGGTGGCCGCGCACCCCAGGTCTCGGGCGAACTGATGGACCTCAGTGAGGACGACCCATGGGACCAGCGGTGTGTGTGTGCGTGTGGGGGGTCTCCAGGCCAAACCAAGCGACGGTGTTTTCAGCAGCCTAGCCGTACGTCTGAATTCCGGCGTACTTCGATTTTTAGGAGAGGGGAGTATGGCGCACCGTGAATTCACGAGGGCGCCCATCAAACCATTCGGCCAATCTTGGCCGCGACACGATCACATGGTCGTGTTGCCGCGGGGTCGATCGGGATCTCGAATTCGGCTCCCGACGCGCCGCTTTCTCTCCTAGCCACTGGAGGGCGCTGCAGGCGCCCCCGTGGCAGGCGAGGAGAAACCTCCTCGCCCATCGATAGATATATACTCGGTGGGGCAGGGGGCAAGAGGCCTCTAAGAACTCCGGACGCGACCGAGACGCAGGCACTGGCAGGCAAGTGGGTGGCGACCGGATCTAGGATATCGCGGGACGCGAGGCCTAAGGGCCTCCTTTGTGTTTAGCTTTAGCCTGAACGTGCATTTGTAAATAATTGTGTAATGTAGCTTGTATTTGTAGTTTAGATTGAGTGTTTTGTAGTGTTGTGTTTTATTGTACGAATAAACGGGGAGCGGAATCCCGCTCCCGTGAAAGAACCAGGCTGGACTCGGTTTGTTGACGGACCACGTGGGAAATGGCGAATCGGCGGCGGTACGCGATTTCCTACAATATATAACGTACTAATCTTTATTGCATGCAAAGTCAAGTGAATATAAGTTGGGCGAATTCAAATATCCGGTTCGCACAGTGACGAACTTTCCTAGTGACAAATTCCCTTATGACGAATGTTCCGCTGTAACGAAAGGGCCTATTACCAGTTGGCCTATGACGAATGCGCACATGACAAACGGGCCTACACCCCCTTGGATGGTACAATTGACGGCGCGTATGCCGAAATTTCTGGGACATGCCCCATTACGCCGGATTTTGACGTCTGAGGCGGCTGTACAACTCCAGAGCGCACGACACGACAGCGCCGACAGTATAGAGCACCGCGACGCTAGCGTACGCGACCCAGCCTTGAAATCCCTTATCCGTTAACCTGAGGGGACAGATCTCGCCCTAGAGTTCAGACCTCCGATTTTCAGGCGATAACTCCCCGCGTACTTTACAGGGCAGGTTAACCTTTATTAGAAGTGACTAAAGGCCGGCGAACCCTATAAACCGCATTCCCCCCGCGTTTTGCGTGCTAGGACGCGGCGTTCTAATGCGGTCAAGGCCACCGTTTCCTATGCGCCTCTAGGAACCTGACGGTGCTAGATCTTGGCTCTCTGGTGCTGTATTCCTGGAGGGCGGCGGAGAAAACCTCCCTGGAGAAAATCTCACCGGAGAATAGCTCACGGAGAAAAGCTCACCGGAGAAAAACTCACCGCAAAACCAGCAGATGCAGAGAAAAGCTCGCCTGCCCTTGAGTGGATGCGGAGAAAAGCGCACCGAATTTTTTTATTTGGTCTTAGCTTAGCGGATTCTGCGTTACACGAGGCAATTTAACACAATTAGAATTTGTCACTTCCTAAAAAATACTTGTCCTATTTTTGTAATACTCTTGAAGTGAACTGTTATCATGTTTTTGCTCTATCTCTAGTGATTATGAAATCCTAGTCTTTGCTGACAGATAATACGCTTGTTTCTGTAGTTACCGTCCACCTGATGGCAACATTCTGAATTTTCTTGCTTTCTTTGACACTCTCCTGGGATTCTGTAGTGACAATAAGTTAACTGTGATAATTGGAGGTGATTTTAACATAACATGCTACTTAATACCACACCTAAAATTATTTCGATTTTCTACATGCTACGTATGACTGTAAATGTGGTAACTAAACCATCTAGAATCACGGAAAACAGGGAAACCCTCATTGATCTCTTTATTACAAATGTTGATAACACTTGAGTGATTAGCGGAATTTTAAATTATCATATAAGTGACCATTTTCCAACTTTATTTTGCATAACGGGCAAGCGATGCCATAAAAATAATAAAAAAAGTGCATCAGTCGTTTTTAAGATATCTCGCTTGATAACCTTGAAAAGGTTCGTGAATATAGTAGAAATAAAAATTGGTCTGACGCTGTTAATGAAACAAACCCTGATGTATCGTACAATCGTTTTCTGGACAGGTTAAAAAAAACTGTATGCAAGCAATATTCAGTTTAAGATATTTAAAACATCCAAAAGAATTCATAAGCCCTGGATTACCCCAGGCCTCTTGTCCAAAATTAATATAAAAAATTGATTGTTCGAAAATTTTTAATAAAACAAGAGATCAGACGGATCTAAGCCATTTCAAATTATATAAAAATAGGCTAACAACGGAACTTCAAAAGGCAAAGGCTATCATAGCAGGAACCTGGGCTCGTCAAGTGGACGTGTTGATGTTCTATGTAAAAGGATTAATTCAATCCTACAATGTGACTGGTCTCATGTCGGTGTGGAAAAGCTGTGTGTGAATGGCACAGAACTTACAGGCGTTGCTTTAGTTAATGCGATTAACGATAATTTTGTACTTAGCTACAAACACATATAGTAATGAAGATAATGATTAAAAAGCCCGACAGGACAACGGACACAGAAGGAGACACAGACACAGCGCTACTTACAACTGAACTTTATTGCTTTCTTCTATCAGCCGTAGCAGAGAACACTTTCAAGACGTTAAAGAATAAAAATAGGCAGGGAACGGAAGTACATAGAAAGAAAAAAAAAAGAAACCAGTGGTCATACCATACCTACATAAAGAGTCCCATAACCTGAAAAGAGTGGGCTTGCACGCAGGGGTTAACGTTGTTTTTTCAGCACCTGTCAAGTTGGCTAGTTTGTGTAAAAAGGTAAATTCCACCTCGAACATCATAAGCATACCCGGCTGCACAAAAAAGCACAAAACTTGCTTTGTTGAGTGTACAGAAGTGGTTGTGTACTCTGTTGCATTATCGTGCGGGCGGCATTATTATCGTGCGGGGAGACTGGTCGCTGCCTAAATGAAAGATTGAGGGAACACCGTTACAACGTTGATGCCGTCATATCAGGACACCTCGGTGTGCATTGCCGGGATTGTGGTTGTACTCCGATTTTCACAGATTGTACAGTAGTAAACAAAAACAGAAACAAAACCACAAGCGAAATACTCGAGGTTCGAGAAATTACTAACTGCAATGTGTCAGCGCACCCTCTTTATCGTTATCCGAAAAAGAATTGCAGTTTCTTGACCAAGCATGACTAGTTTCGGGTGGGTGCCGATGAGTGATGCAGGAATTTTAGCCTTTTTATGTTTTTTAAAAAGATTTTTACGATATGTATTTTATATCTTCCTAACTTGTTTGTGTTGTTCCCGGTAATATATACCGAGCCGCAGCGGAAATAAAATTCAGTTGTAAGTAGCGCTGTGTCTCTGTCTCCTTCTGTGTCCGTTGTCCTGTCGCGCTTTTTAATCATTATGAATCACCAACTCGCCCAACTTTCTACCCTCGATAGTAATGAAGCCTGTTCATACATTAAAAGAAGAAATCAGAATTCTGTTTTTCTAGATCCAGTTATTGATACCGAGGTGTTTTCGGTGTTTATGAATTTAAAGAACACCACGACTAGAGATGTTGATGATATCCAGATTAAGCCAGTAAAATATGTTCTAGGCATTATAACACCTTATGTAATACATATTTTGAGCTTGTGCATATCGACAGGAATATTTCCTGTGCGTATGCAAGTAGCCAAGGTGTCCGTTCTGCACAAGAAGGAAGATAGGAATGACATTAATAACTATAGGCCTGTGTCAATACTGCCAGTCTTTTCAAAGAGATCTGAAAAAAATTATTCATACCCGCTGTGGGAATTCGCGTACCGCCGCCGATTCGCCGTTTCCCACGTGGTCCGTCAACAACCCGAGTCCAGCCTGGTTCTTTCACGGGAGCGGGATTCCGCTCCCAGTTTATTGGTACAATAAAACACAACACTACAAAACACTCAATCTAAACTACAAATACAAGCTACATTACACAATTATTTACAAATGCACGTTAAGGCTAAAGCTAAACACAAAGGAGGCCCTTAGGCCTCGCGTCCCGCGATATCCTAGATCCGGTCGCCACCCACTTGCCTGCCAGTGCCTGCGTCTCGGTCTCGTCCGAAGTTCTTAGAGGCCTTTTGCCCCCTGCCCCACCGAGTATATATCTGTCGATGGGCGAGGAGGTTTCTCCTCGCCTGCCACGGGGGCGCCTGCAGCGCCCTCCAGTGGCTAGGAGAGAAAGCGGCGCGTCGGGAGCCGAATTCGAGATCCCGATCGACCCCGCGGCAACACGACCATGTGATCGTGTCGCGGCCAAGATTGGCCGAATGGTTTGATGGGCGCCCTCGTGAATTCACGGTGCGCCATACTCCCCTCTCCTAAAAATCGAAGTACGCCGGAATTCAGACGTACGGCTAGGCTGCTGAAAACACCGTCGCTTGGTTTGGCCTGGAGACCCCCCACATGCACACACACACCGCTGGTCCCATGGGTCGTCCTCACTGAGGTCCATCAGTTCGCCCGAGACCTGGGGTGCGCGGCCACCGCACACCTCACAGTAGACTTTGTCGACTTCGGCTTGGCGGCAACCTCCGGGGCAACGGGGTCCTTGAGCAGTGTGCCTGGCCACCATGAGACTGGCCCCCCAAGAGGTGGTGCACTGGAGAGGGACTGTGGTTGCGACCCAGCTGCGACCGCCCTCCCGGAACGATGCGGGGCTGGAAGTCCAGTGTCACTGAGAACTGCACCCCGGCGTCCTGCGTGGCGTCGCAGACGTCCCACAAGGCTCCCCGAGCTGTGGTTCCTGCCGGGGAATACGCTGCCAGAAGACGAGGAGCTCAGCCCAAGCTGGTGTTTGTCCAAACGGCGACTCCTCCTTTCATCCCTCCCAGAGAGGACCATTCGATGCACACCAAGTTGCGTCTCGAAGCAGCAGCCGCAGGGGCGATGACGCACAAGAAAAAAAAAAAAAAAAAAAAAAAAAAAAACATTCAAAGCACAAACAAGAAAAACAAACACTGAGGGTTCCGAGGCACCCCTCCCCCACCCACAAAGAAAAACAAAAACACAATGCCGGGAACGCCGATTTCGGATCGTTCCCCCCTCTTCTTCCCTTTCCCGGGCCACGCACTCTACGAGGTTCCGATCCCATCGGGTTGCCTCCGGCTACGCGTGTTGTAGCTGTGCCGCGGTGGTCCCAGGAACTCCTGAGATCGTTGGTGCCCGCGAATGCCCCTTTGCGGCCGCTTGACCGGCTCATCCCCTTCTCTGGGGAAAAAGGGTTTCAGTTCGCCGATGTGAACTGTCCCGCGGACGAGATCAGAATTCTGGTCCCTCAGCGTGTATGTCAGTCGAGACTTCTTGGAATCGATGACAAAGGGGCCAACCCACTTGGGGGCCAACGCCGCCGAGAAGAACTTAGTCGCATCGCTCTGCACGTGACTTCGCCGCAGAACGGTGTCGCCCACCTCGAACTGCGCATCGCGGTGCGCTTTGTCATAGGTGTTCTTCTGCTCCGCCCGCGCGCGAGCCCTGTTTCCGCGGGCGGCGTCCAGCGCCCGCGACAGTCGCTCTCTTGTGCGCGTCGCGAAGTCCTCGTGCGAGGGCACCGCTCTGGCCGCGCTCTGTCGCGGGCGAAGAACCGCATCGGTCGGCGTAGAGAGTTCTCTGCCGAAGTTCAAAAGCGCAGGCGTGAACCCAGTGCTGCGGTTGAGGTTGGACCGCAATGCAAACGAAATCGAATCCAAATGCAGATCCCAGTCCCGCTGCTTTCGAGCATACGCCCCGAGCAGCGGCTTGATGTCGCGGTTCCGCCGCTCGGTCACATTTGCTTGGGGATGGTAACACGAAGTCTTACAATGCTTAATCCCGAGGGCCTGGCAGGTTGCCGCGAAGACTTTCGAGCAAAATATCGAGGCGTTGTCACTCACCAGTCTCTCGGGGAACCCGTAGCGACACCAGACCTCGGACAGCCTGCTCAGGACTCCCTTGGCTGTCACCTTCCGCATTGGAAACATCTCGACGAATCCGGTGAAGTGGCAAGTGACTACCAACACATGTTGATAGCCTCCGCTTGACCGCGGCAGGGGTCCCATCAAGTCGCAGGCCGCGATCTCCCATGGCCGCGTACTCACGATGGGCTCGAGCAGGCCGGGTGGTCTGCCCCCCCTGGGCTTGCGCTCTTGGCACACTGCGCAGCTACGGACATAACGGCACAGCTGCCCCTTCATGCCCGGCCAGGTAGCGAAACGGCGCAGCTTATGCCACGACTTCGGTGCACTGCCGTGACCGTCCGCATCGTGGTAGTGACGCAGCGCTGCCACTCTGAGATCGCGGGGAATCACGGTCTTGAACGACTCACTTGAATCGCTCTCTTCCGGGAAGTAGCGCAGCAAGACGCCGTCCCCATCGATCAGGTAAGATTCCAGCTCACCTGCTTCGATGTCTGACTCTTGGGCGATGGCACTTGGCCCTCTCGGTATTCCGGAGTGCCGGAGTGTCTTTTCGCCCATCTGGTCAGGATCCATCTCTTGCCTGAGCCGGTCGAAGATAGCGCGACAAAACGAATCGCTCTGCTGTGCGTCGTACAGTTCCGTTCGGTTGAACGCCGGTCCCAGTGAGGTAATCGCCTCAGCCAGCTGCGCGACGCCGCCACAGTGGGGAGCGGAGCGCGAGGCGGGATTTCCCGTCTCCCGGGGGATGGCCCTGCCTCCGCAGTCTGCTGTCTCGCGCGGTGGGGGATCCACGGGTGCGCGGGAGAGCGCGTCGGCCACCACATTTGTCGTGCCCTTCCGGTACCGAATTCGGTACTCGTACTTCTGCAGTGTCAAGGCCCAGCGCGCCAGTCTTCCGGCGGGTTCCTTGATTCGGGAGAGCCACGCGAGGGCCATATGGTCCGTCTCGATCGTGAATTCCGTCCCCTCGACATAATGATCGAACTTCTTAAGAGCAAAAATGATGGCGAGGCATTCGCGCTCACTCACCGTGTAGTTCTTCTCTGCCGGGTTCAGCGCCCGGCTGGCAAATGCCACCGGGCGGATCTCTCCCTCTGTCTCCTGCAAGAGCACCGCGCCGAGTCCCTGGTCGCTGGCGTCCGTCTGGATCGTGAAGGGCCTATTCAAGTCTGGCAGTTTGAGGGATGCTGTACGCGCCAAGGCCTCGGTCAGCTGGAGGAACGCCTCCTCCTGCGGCGCTTCCCAGCTCCAGGGAGCAGCTTTCCTCAGCAACTGCGTGAGGGGTGCCTGCATGGCGGCGCAGTTCGGGATGTAGGCTCGGTAGTATCCTATCATGCCGAGAAAACGGCGCACTCCCCCGACATCGGTAGGGACTGGGAACTCCAAGATCGCCCGCAACTTGTCCGCGTCGGGGGAAACTTTTCCTCTCTCGATCCGGAATCCCAACAAGCTGATCTCAGAAGCTCCAATTTGGGCTTTAGTCGGGTTTAGCGTGAGGCCGGCGATTCGTAGTTTGCGCAACACGTCCTCGAGGTGACGAAGGTGGTCCTCGAAAGTTTCCGAGTACACAATGATGTCGTCCAGGTACGCGAGCGCGTGCTGCCACTTGGCATCTCCGAGCACCCCGTCGATCAACCGCTGAAATGTCATCGGTGCACCTGTTAATCCGAACGGCATCCGACTGAACTCGAACAGGCCTCGGTGACACACGAATGCAGTTTTGCTTTCGTCGCCCGGGCTCATCTCCACTTGGAGGTAGCCTTTGCTTGCGTCGAGGGTAGTGAAATACTTCGCCTTCCCCAGATTCGAGATGATTTCTTCGATGCTCGGAAATGGATACGCATCTTTTACGGTCACCGCGTTCAAGCGCCGATAATCGACGCAGAGTCTCGATGTTCCGTTCTTCTTGGGCACCAAAACCACCGGGAATCCCCAGGGTCCTGATGACCGGCGAATGATTCCCGACTTCAGGAGCTCATCGACTGCGGCATCTATCGCTTTTCGCTTCGCCAGGCTCACAGGACGCGGATTGGACTTCCAAGGGCGTGCGTCCCCAGTTTCAATGCGATGTTGCACCTGCTTAGTGCAGCCCGGCTGTTCGGTGAACATTTCGTCAAAGTTGTGCAGCAAAGCCGCCAACCTCTCTCGCTCTGGTCGGGACAGTCCATCGGCATTGGCCAACGGGTGGCCCATTTCGTCGCAGTGCTCGGCGGAGCTCGGAGTTGGGTGACTCATGGGCATGGCGTCGTCGCGGTCGGTTCTTTCCTGTTCTGTCGCTTTTCCCAGCGCTGCCGCAATGGCCCCCATGGAGCGCTCTCGAAAACTTGAAAGGGGTGCATGTGCCCCCTCTCGGTACCCGCCACTTGCCACGTCAATGATGATGCCCGTATGGGCCAGGAAATCCCGTCCCAGAATGATGGGCACTGTCAGCCCGGCCAAATGGACGAACCGCTGTCTCTGCGCGCGTTGATTCCAACGTACCACGAGACGCACTGCTCCCCTCGAAGTCGTCGACCCACAAGCCAACTGGAAAGTGGTCTCCCCATGCCTCACCCGAACGGACTTCTGTTGGAGATGCCTGAGGACCTCGTCCCCAATTAGCGACGCACTAGCCCCGCTATCCAGAAGAGCTGCGAACTCCTTTCCCGCCACCGTCAGGGAAATAAATGGGGCCGCGGTGCTTGTCGCTGCTCCGACTCGATACGCCGTCGGCACGCACACGGTCGAAGGGGTGTCGGGGACCCGCTCGTTGGTCTGTTTCGCCGCCGAATGCCACCGGGCGGATCTCTCCCTCTGTCTCCTGCAAGAGCACCGCGCCGAGTACCTGGTCGCTGGCGTCCGTCTGGATCGTGAAGGGCCTATTCAAGTCTGGCAGTTTGAGGGATGCTGTACGCGCCAAGGCCTCGGTCAGCTGGAGGAACGCCTCCTCCTGCGGCGCTTCCCAGCTCCAGGGAGCAGCTTTCCTCAGCAACTGCGTGAGGGGTGCCTGCATGGCGGCGCAGTTCGGGATGTAGGCTCGGTAGTATCCTATCATGCCGAGAAAACGGCGCACTCCCCCGACATCGGTAGGGACTGGGAACTCCAAGATCGCCCGCAACTTGTCCGCGTCGGGGGAAACTTTTCCTCTCTCGATCCGGAATCCCAACAAGCTGATCTCAGAAGCTCCAATTTGGGCTTTAGTCGGGTTTAGCGTGAGGCCGGCGATTCGTAGTTTGCGCAACACGTCCTCGAGGTGACGAAGGTGGTCCTCGAAAGTTTCCGAGTACACAATGATGTCGTCCAGGTACGCGAGCGTGTGCTGCCACTTGGCATCTCCGAGCACCCCGTCGATCAACCGCTGAAATGTCATCGGTGCACCTGTTAATCCGAACGGCATCCGACTGAACTCGAACAGGCCTCGGTGACACACGAATGCAGTTTTGCTTTCGTCGCCCGGGCTCATCTCCACTTGGAGGTAGCCTTTGCTTGCGTCGAGGGTAGTGAAATACTTCGCCTTCCCCAGATTCGAGATGATTTCTTCGATGCTCGGAAATGGATACGCATCTTTTACGGTCACCGCGTTCAAGCGCCGATAATCGACGCAGAGTCTCGATGTTCCGTTCTTCTTGGGCACCAAAACCACCGGGAATCCCCAGGGTCCTGATGACCGGCGAATGATTCCCGACTTCAGGAGCTCATCGACTGCGGCATCTATCGCTTTTCGCTTCGCCAGGCTCACAGGACGCGGATTGGACTTCCAAGGGCGTGCGTCCCCAGTTTCAATGCGATGTTGCACCTGCTTAGTGCAGCCCGGCTGTTCGGTGAACATTTCGTCAAAGTTGTGCAGCAAAGCCGCCAACCTCTCTCGCTCTGGTCGGGACAGTCCATCGGCATTGGCCAACGGGTGGCCCATTTCGTCGCAGTGCTCGGCGGAGCTCGGAGTTGGGTGACTCATGGGCATGGCGTCGTCGCGGTCGGTTCTTTCCTGTTCTGTCGCTTTTCCCAGCGCTGCCGCAATGGCCCCCATGGAGCGCTCTCGAAAACTTGAAAGGGGTGCATGTGCCCCCTCTCGGTACCCGCCACTTGCCACGTCAATGATGATGCCCGTATGGGCCAGGAAATCCCGTCCCAGAATGATGGGCACTGTCAGCCCGGCCAAATGGACGAACCGCTGTCTCTGCGCGCGTTGATTCCAACGTACCACGAGACGCACTGCTCCCCTCGAAGTCGTCGACCCACAAGCCAACTGGAAAGTGGTCTCCCCATGCCTCACCCGAACGGACTTCTGTTGGAGATGCCTGAGGACCTCGTCCCCAATTAGCGACGCACTAGCCCCGCTATCCAGAAGAGCTGCGAACTCCTTTCCCGCCACCGTCAGGGAAATAAATGGGGCCGCGGTGCTTGTCGCTGCTCCGACTCGATACGCCGTCGGCACGCACACGGTCGAAGGGGTGTCGGGGACCCGCTCGTTGGTCTGTTTCGCCGCCGATAACTTTATCGGCGGCCTCCTCCGTTTCCCGGAATCTCCCTTGTGCAGTCGCGCCTATAGTGCCCGATTTCGTGGCACCGAAAGCAGCGGCCTCGCCAACCTGGGATAGGATTCTCCCCAGTGGGACGTCCGATGCGCTCACCGCTTTGTGGCAGCGGGTCGGCGGCAGCCTGCTCCTGGGCTGCGGCGATCCGTGGTGCGCCGGTCAGACGGAATTCCGTCGCGTGGACGGCCGCGCTCCCTCCTCGGCGCGATCCTGGCTCCAAGGCGTCATCCGTGAGCTCCCAGGGATTCCGGCTCGGCTCCCCGCTGGCCTCCGCCATTGCGGCCTCCCCCCGTCGACACCCACGTGGCACCGGCCCCTGCCACGCGCATCGGGGTTCGAGCGTGTCGATTGGTGCTGGGGGAAGGTGGTACCTGCGCTCCGCCAGTATGTCGGCCTGAACCCTGCGCGCCTCCTGTGCGAGCTCACTCAGACTTCCGAATGGGCGCCCACGCAGATACCGCGAGAAGGTGGGATGCGCCTGCCTCACCACCCGCTCGACCTGCTCCTGGTTCGTAGCATTCGGATCGGCGATCTGCAGGAGTTCCTGCATTGCCCGCAAGTACTCTCCGAAGGGCTCAGCGGGAGCCTGCGTTCTTTCCTCCAGTTCCCTGCGCATTCTTGGCAGGTAGTCTGCCGGCAAGAACTCTTGTCGGAAGAGGGCCGTGAACTCGTCGAGTGTTCCGGCTGACTCGCCCACAAGGCGATGCCACCTGGCTGCTGGGCCTACAAGAGCCACCGGCAGAACTCTGCCTAGCGTCTCCTTCTCTGTCAGGCCGGTAGCCTTCCGATATCGCTGGATTTCCAGCAAGAAGTCGGTCGCGCTCAGAGCTCGATCGCTGTGTCCGCTGTACTCCGGCACCGGAATGCGGATGAGGGTTCTTGGCAGCGGCGTTTGCCCCTGCATGCTCTGTAAGGCCTGAGCGAACGCCGCAACCAACGCCGCGGACTCACGGGACATCTCCGTGCTTTGCGGCATAGACACCGCTGGCGATACCGTCGGCGTTTCCGGCACTACGGTCATCTCCGCGGCGTTCCCCTCCGTCAACCGCGAGAGCCGTCGCTCTTTTTCCGCTTGTGTCGTCGCGACGTCCGCCAGAAACATTAAATCTGTTAGCGCGAAATTACCCGCGGCCATCCCGAACACTTGTTTGGACGTGCCCTTTCCACCTTCACAGTGCCGCGGTATAGACCCGCCAACCAGGGGGACCGCCCCGCGTGAACTTTCACGCTGTGTCGTCGACGGACGTTGCGACCGTAATTACGGCTCGCCTGCCCCAACGTTGATGCGCCATTTGTGGGAATTCGCGTACCGCCGCCGATTCGCCGTTTCCCACGTGGTCCGTCAACAACCCGAGTCCAGCCTGGTTCTTTCACGGGAGCGGGATTCCGCTCCCAGTTTATTGGTACAATAAAACACAACACTACAAAACACTCAATCTAAACTACAAATACAAGCTACATTACACAATTATTTACAAATGCACGTTAAGGCTAAAGCTAAACACAAAGGAGGCCCTTAGGCCTCGCGTCCCGCGATATCCTAGATCCGGTCGCCACCCACTTGCCTGCCAGTGCCTGCGTCTCGGTCTCGTCCGAAGTTCTTAGAGGCCTTTTGCCCCCTGCCCCACCGAGTATATATCTGTCGATGGGCGAGGAGGTTTCTCCTCGCCTGCCACGGGGGCGCCTGGAGCGCCCTCCAGTGGCTAGGAGAGAAAGCGGCGCGTCGGGAGCCGAATTCGAGATCCCGATCGACCCCGCGGCAACACGACCATGTGATCGTGTCGCGGCCAAGATTGGCCGAATGGTTTGATGGGCGCCCTCGTGAATTCACGGTGCGCCATACCGCTTGCCTAACTTTTTTGACTAACATACGCTAATTACAAGATCCCAGTTCGGATTTAGAAAGCATCAATGCAACTGAACTTGCCTTACTTAAAGAGAAAGAATTTATCTCAAGAAATCTGGAGAAACAAAAACTAGTACTTGGGATTTACGTAGACTTTACTAAGGCTTTTTGATTTTTTAAACCATGAACTATTTCTGAAAAAGCTGGAATATTATGGAATCAGTCTTACCTTGGAAACAGCAAACAATACGTTTGTTGTAATAATTTCATTTCCCCTATCAAATCTGTAATATCGGGTGTACCTCAAGGCAGTATTTTAGGACCTTTTCTTTTTAACGTTTATGCCAATCATATTGTGAACATTGACCAGACCACTAAATTTGTTATATATGTGACGATGCGACGCTTCTTTTTACTGCTGATAAGGCACATCTATTTATACCTATAGCCAACACAGTACTAGATAAATTAGAAGTATAGACCGATAAAAACGCTTTAAAAATAAATACCAATAAAACAAAAGCTATGAATTTAGACCGAAAAATAAAGTTATTTCTCCATCAGGACACATTTATATAAACTCGGTAAATATTGAAATGGCTGACTCATTCAAAACGCTTGGCATTGTGTTTTCACAAAACATGTAATGGGGCCATCATATTGAGTATCTAAAAAATAAATTAGCAAAGGTTGTAGATCTGGTATATCGGAATCAATGTATATTTCCGAGGTCCGTTAAATTATTAAACTATAAAACTATTTTTTGATCATTTAAATTACTGCCACCTGGTTTGGGGTACTACCACGGCAACAAATCTTAAGATAATAACACTTACTTCAAAAATGAATGTTACGTACAAGTGCTAATGTGCCGCTCTGCTCGCATACAGAAAACCTGTTCAGAATGTATTATATATTAAGTATCTAACTAATGTATAATGATAGGCTTTCTACGAAGTACAAGCAGGAATTGTTCAGTAACCGTACTCACATTATTGAACCGTCTGGTTTAAACCAACGCGTTCCCAATTATCAATTTCGCAACCCTAAATACTGGAATATACCTATACTTGCCGATTAAACCTAGGAAAAGAAACGTCATCTTACAGATTACCTAAACTGCTTAATTGTTTTATTCACAATGACGTTCACGTAGATACCATCATCATGAAAGAGTTGCGTGAGTTGATGTGCCATTTTGTTGCAGACGACTAATATTTTTGGGGTGCGTGTGTGTTTTTTTAGTTCTCTCTCGCCCTGTCGCTACTGCACGTAGAATGCAATGGGGGCCGAGAGCTCGTCAAGCCGTTTTGTGCAGCTTTTTTTCTCGGCCTCCACCATTGTAAGTGGGAAATCAAGATGTTATTATTATAAGTTTATTGGGCATATTTACTAATTCGTCAGAAATTAATTATCGCCCATTCTGTATATTAATGACGTCGCAAGTATAATATCAGAACATGGGACACCCGTAAAAAAGACAATTTAGTGACAGCTTGAGAGAGCACCGTCGGTAGCTCTGTCAGAAAAAAAGTATTTTTTTTTTTTTTGCGAGCTAATATGAATTGCAGTGTGTGAACCGTTTCAGCTCCGAAGATTGTGTGATTCCTGATAGATAAGGAGGTGTTTGTTGATGCAATCAGTGTCGGCTATGCTGTTTTCTTTCTGTTTTTCTCCTAATGACACTTTGGTTGCGAGAACAGCTTCGTCCTGTCGTGTTTGTTATCTTCACGCCGTCTTCGTCGTTTGTGCGATTTTCATCATGTATAACGTTTACCAACCCGCCCAATTCGCTACCTTACACAAGTCTAGTTTTTATATAGGTCACGAGTAACGTCGGTGACAGTGTGCAGCTCTGAAGGTCGTGGGTGACTCCCCGTTGAAGGGCAGACATTATTGCGTTTTCGAACTTTTTCCTGTTTCTCGAGTTTATAAAGTTTTCAGCTGGGCTTTCGTTGTCTCAAGAGTAAACCACAAAAAACACTCGCTCGCAATTATTAATTTGGGAGCAACATACCCAATAAGCTTAAAGGGCAACTCCGCTTAATTTCAAAAATGTTGAGATAGTGGCCGATTTGGCTTTTTGAAGCACTTAAAAACAATCCCCAATCTTTTGTTTCGCGAAAAATAAAATATTTTTTGTGTAATTTTACTCTAGCCATGATCACAAACCGAAACCGAAACGGTGGCAAAGCCGGACAACATTGTATATTCGGCATCACTAAGCATGTACACCCACGTGATATACAAGGGGAAGAAGGAGCTCCCCTCTCATCAGGATCCTCCTTTGTACCTCCTGGATTAGCACAGGCGTCGCTATTCTCCTCCCAGAAGATTATAGAAGATTAACCTGTCACTCAAAATTCTTACAAAAGCAGCTTCCCTCTCCTCCTTTTACTTGGTGTTCAAAAGTATGGGATGTAACACAAGCCGCGCTCAACGAGGCGATCGGCTTATCAGTAGTATCAATAGTCGAGCGCCGGGCCGGCCGAGCGCGTCACTCACGTCTTTCACGGCGCTGGCGCCACCCGTGCTCTCACCAAGAAAGAAAACAAAATTGAAAAAAAAAAAAAAAAAAAAGAAGAAGCTGTACATGTTTGATGACGTCGCGGACGTGCCGGGAGAAGGAATTTGGAGGAAGCGGAAATGCAGCCGGGCAGTGTTGTCTGGCCCGCACGTCTCATCCAAAACCAGCGAATTCGTGCTTGTCAAACTTTGACAGCGATTTTAATGAACTTCTAGGCGGAATTCCGTCGTAATATTTGCCATGGGGGTTTTGTAGATGATAACAAAGAGAACTGTATAGTTTTGCACTACTGGAAAAGAAGCGGAGTTGCCCTTTAACAAATATTACAAAAAAGAAGATTTTTTTCTTTTACAATGCTGACGAATTTTAATAATAATAAATTGATGTATGTTACGCAGGGCCCGGCAGCTTCTATAATTGGTGACCTTTTCACCACATACACTTAAAGGGGCTCTGCAGGGACTTTTTTACTGGTTTTTAATTTGTACCGAACCTGAGCGCACTGAACGTAGTAACTTAATGAAACTTTTCTTTTCTCGAAATTCGCTTTATTTTAAAAGTTATGGGCAAATTAGAATTACAAAGACAAGCAAAAAAAATAACCTCCCTCATGACGTCCTTGGTTGCTTGAGTGGCCGTGAACTAGAGGAGGGGTCGTGAGCTCAGCGAGCGCTCACGGCTGCCGCACTCCGTGTCGACGACTCGAGAGGGCGCCACTAAAGCATATTCTGGAGAGGCTGTATGAAGCGGGCAGCCAGGGAGGCTTGCATTGCATTTGCTGTGCGATTAAACACTAATTCGGCATGACACTTTATTGACCACAAACGACAGCAAACTCGGGGTAAAGATCAGTTCAGAACGGGATCCACTTCGCGCTGCCATACCGCGAAACGGCCAAACCTGCTCGCCGAAGGCCTTCGGGACGTTCGGAACCTGTGGGATCCTCGAGCCCGTATACGACCGCAGCGCCGCCGAGTACATCCGGGACCTTTCTACGCCCGCCGCACGTCGGTGCCTGATTCCATTACCCATTTCTAGTATAAGCCGCCTTTTCCACCGCTTGGTGGCGGGTATGTCGACGGGTCATTTCTTGTTCCCGTACTTTATAAACTGTATTAATTTTGTTTCGATCTAAAAGTCTGCACCAAAACTACTTTTATAAATAATTGAAACTGAACGGTTCGCGCCGCTTATATTTTTTATTTCGACTAGAAAGAAGCTTTTAGCGGCTCTGACCAGTAGTGAGCCCAGGACTAAAGACGTCATATTTCACGCGCTTTCGGTCCCGCGGGTCGCCCTCGTCGGTGGAGGAGGTTTCCGCGTCGTCTGGTTAAAATATGACGCACTGATATTTAGTTACTCTCTCCGTGCCCGCTGGCTTGCGCGCACCCCAAAAGACGTGGAAACCGCAAAAAAGGTAAAAGCTTAAATATGATTGCAGGGCCCCTTTAATGGCCGGTGAGTATTTCTCCGGGATTCATCACTGGAGACGTTCTTTTTTTTATAGCAATAAACAATAAATAATAAATGCAAAAAAAAAAATAAATAAAGACGGTGACAGATGAAGCCAATCTCTTCCATTATTTTGAAGTCCTCCGCAAAATAGCGTTGTGTTTAGTTTGGCGTCTCCTGGGTCACGAGGTCGCTGAGAGCGGGATTTTTGTAAACCGGGAATTCCGTACAAAAGCTCGCCGTTTTATCAATGTATCGTGACAAAATTTCACCCAGCTAAACGTCGTTTCTTTACGTCGGTCTTGATAAAACTCCGATTTTATGTTTGTTGGAACTCGAAAATTGGACGAGAAGAACCCGTAAAGTTACATTTTCCGTCTAATAGTCCTTATGAAAAAAAAAAAAAACAACAACCGCATTTTCACGTGATGAATGATGTTGATTGGGGCGAAGCTCTGGTGGTGCTTGTCTGCGTAGACGCTGAGCCGCAGCATGCCGAGCCTTTCGTTCGTTTTCATCCATGTCACACTGCGGTCAATTGCTCAAATGCGTATATAACCACGTTCTATACCACACATTCTCTTTCTGACATGGATGAAAATGAACGAAAGGCTCGGCATGCTGCGGCTCACCGTCTACGCAGACAAGCACCACCAGAGCTTCGCCCCAATCAACATCATTCACCACGTGGAGATGCGGTTGTTTGTTTCTTTTTGCCCTACACGAGCACGGGAGCACGTGCTCACGTGCTCGTGAGCACGAGCACCCCCCGACGCCGGACATCGGACGGACATACGGACATGGGTATCCACACGAAGGAGAACTCCGCGGACGGATGTCGTGACGTCAAAAACCCGGGAAACTCCGTCCCCGGCTCCGCCGCGTGCACCTGGGGAGCTTTCGTGCTGACAGCACGAAGCCTCCGCGCCTCCGCCACGGACGAAACGGCGCCGCGAGGCGTCAAAAAGGGATGACGTATGTCTCACGTGATACGCGCTCCGCGGAGGAAAGGGGCGGATTTCTCCTTCGTGTGGATACCCCTAATAATTGTGGCACGGTAACAGCGACTGATACCACAAGAGCCACAAGAGTGCTTCGCTGGTGGCCACACTGACAGCTGCGTGGGGACGTAGTATACAGTATAAAATTTTCCAGCGAATGCCACTCCTACACATATAAGACATCTAGAACGGCAAATCGCCAGAGGTACGGGCGATTTGGTGCGATGTAAAAATCAAATTAATAAACTAATATATTAGTATTATGTTTTCTCATTTTGCCTTTTTTTTTTTGCGTTTCGGGTTTTAAACAAAATCCTGCTCGCGCCACTACCGCCCCTACTTGGGGCGACAAAGACGGCTGGGGGAACAAGAGGACAGAGGCGGGCGGGGGGGGGGGGGGGGGGGGGACCGCAGAGACTTCCAAGTTGTTCCCTGGCTGTGAGTCTCGCAGGAGGAGAAAGCAGGCCTCCTCGAGTCGGTACCGCACCGATCAAACACCAAAAACAACGCCAAAAACCGAGCCCCACTCCGCCGTCGCAGCGGGAAAAACCTCCCAGATGGCGCCATATGTCTCCCAGCTGTCGGCCTGCCGTCACGTGCTCCGCCCAGGCCGGTCGCCGCTCTGTGCCAGAACCGGTGTTGGCCGTCTGTGCTTCGGCCGCGCCGCCTCGCACGCAACAAAGCACTGCCCAAGCTGGCGGCTCGCTTCTAACTGCTCGCGTTGTCGTGGACTAAACGTGTACTCGAAGCCGGGCCGCAGCTCGAGTGTTCCGCGCGGCCGCGGTTCGACGGCCCTCGGAGTGCGCCCACGACGAACTGGCCCAAGTGCTGAACGTCCGTGCGCGAGACCAGTTGGCGACGACGACGCGACGCGTCGTCTGCTCTCGGATTATTCCCGCCGTCGAGCTGATCGACTGGAAGGCAGCATGGATTACTGGAAACAGGTAATTTTTGGGTCCACGAAAGCCGGCGCCGGCGCTCTCTCGCGCTCCGTTTTTCCGTCCTTTGTGTGCCCTTGTCTCTGCGATGTTACTACTGTGCGAATCGTGAGCTTGAAAACCAGCGGCGCTTTAGAGGGGAAAAAATTTTCGTCGGACGTCCCACCGTAGGCGTTTGCTGTTGCGCGGCGTGGGTGCGCCTTTTGGCATGCAACGCGCGCGACACTTTTACGTTTTTTTTATTATTATTATTATTTTCGCTCTTCTTTTTTGCTTGCGGTGTGTGAACAGAAACCCGAGTGCGCCGCCTTCGCGCGAGCGTACTGTATCCATCAATGACATCCCGCCGTACGCGGTATCCTGCCCGGCGTGTGCTCCGTGCTTTGTTTTTCTTTTTTTCATACGGCGGAATCACGCTTGTCCCTTCAGTGACATTTGTGAGGATGCTGCAGCGCTGTTAAAGCACTAAACACGGGAATACATTTTTTCCCCCTAAATGTAGCCGATTCCGAGGATATTCAACTGAGTATAGAAGCATTCTTGACAGTTGCCTTCTTTACAGAAGCAACTGGCAGCCCCGAAACATTACTGCGGCTACAGTTGAAAAGCAGTGCTGTCGTACAAACTTCCAACATAATCAAACTGTGTCATAGAAAGGCAAAATGTTAAAAATAAACGACGTTACAAAAAAAAAAAAAGAAAAGATATTTTTAAAAGAACAATTACATGTTTAATTAAACCCTGGCAAGACCGATTGCACTCACTCATTGTGTGAGCGAAAATAAAAATCGCTCGTAGTTCCTACGACACAATATTGCTTTCATTCGAAGTATCCACAGCAGTGAATTCCCTACATCCCCCTTGTTTTTTTGAAGGCACCCCCTTAATTCTCAACGTCCCCCCTATTCTCAAAGCCCCCCCCCCCCCCCCCCCCCTTTAATTTCCATTCCTGGGGCAAAACCCGACTGCGAGTATTTTTCGTATATATCTCTTCCCGTCAAGTTGTTAAAAAGCAGATACGAAAACTGGAGGCAAAGACTTTTTCGCCTTAGGAAGAAGGGTTTCTGTTATTTTCTGTCCCGCCAATATTTCTTCTGTATCACTCGCAAACCTTATGTCTGAAACATTAGAAAGCTTTCTTGTTTATCTGCAAGATAATTTTGGTGCTGCTCCGACAGAGCACATGCCTATTCAACAATACTACAAAGGTTGGGAGTAAAAAGAAAAAAGTTATTGTTCGACTAGCTTTTTGATGGTTATGATGACGCAACATTAAAAGTAAACGTTTCCATCCGTTTCTTATTCTATTTTACTCAACAACCAAGAAAAATGTCGGATGGAACTATGACAGCCTTTGATAAGTGATAAGGCACGCTTATATGCGTTTAGGGCGTTCCCACGCGTTGCGTCACGGGAATGTCTGATTGCAAAAGGGTGGCAACAGTACTCCGCTACGCAAAGCGAAACCGCCCGTCAACATCCCCGCGGGCCACGTGATGCATACCTTTTTGTCACAGCTTCATCGGGGATTCTCACCGCCAAGAGAAGAGTGCGGCTTCCGAGCTTTCGGAAGGGTGTGGCTTAGGGCGTTTCTCATTAGAATAGTATTAGTTGCGTCAATTTAATTGTCTTGCTTCCCACGTTTATCACATGGCCCTCGTGTTTGCATAGCTCGCTTCTGAGCCATTCTTCCCTGCTGGACTCCGTTTGTTAATTGAGGTGTAGGTCTAGACGAAACTTTCTGCTAGCATCGGGCTGACGTTTGCTTCGGAAATTGTACTCCTTTTAACTTTGCCACAGTCACTTTACGTTTATATTTTTTTTTAGAAAATAAGGATATTTCCTCAAGATATTTCCACATTTTCGGAGTATTCGCTCGTTTTTATACGTTTACTATACGCATAAAAAATATGTCAAGGCATCCTGCAGCTCGGACGACAGGGATCAAATCTCAAACTAAGTAAATGCTGTACTCTATAGTGATATGTAATTTACTGCAAAGAAGCAGTCAGGTGTTGAATTTGTTTCGTAAAAGTTTATAGGAAAAACTTGCCGCGGAATGTGCCTATGGAGAGAGGCGTCGATAGAGCACATTTTGTGCGCGGATTTAATATGTTTTTGGTTCGTTCACTGATATGTTGAATTTGATTAAACAAATTTGGAAGAGAAGGCAATGATACTAACCTAGATATCGTTTCCTGTTTTATCAGATTGGGGCGTCTTGTTTTATGAATATATATTCGTTATTCATTACTGAATGTGCGACTTCGCAAAACACCGAGTTATATATATATATATATACATTTTTTTTTTTTTAATGTTAAGAAGCGGACGGTCTTTAGAAGTTTTCTAAAATAAACAAATGCTGCAAAAGCAGCGACGTGGCTTTTGTTTTCGTGAACTTATATGTTAATCCATAGATAAGTTTGAACTTTGGTAGCAACGTTTGGTTGAGATAAGTGGATGAGATAAGTGAAATATTACAAAACGAATGACTCATTTAGCTGAATCGTCGATGTAAATTACAGCTTCATGGTATACGGAACGTACTTTTACCCTTCACTGTAACTTGAAGGAATGAATTTTCTCCACACAGTGATGAATCGGCCCACTCAAGATGCGCAATTTGTTTTTTGGGAGTAGACACGCAGCATCGATAAAATTAAAACAGGCCAATTAAAAAAAACAAAAAAAAACAAATCAATCTTACGCAACACTGCGCGCGTTGCAGCCTGGGAACCAGTTGGCCACGGAGCGGAGTGGCATGGTTTCGGTTTCGATAACACGTACAGCCGCTGTCTGTACTCGTGCAGCCAAGCACGTGAACTTTCAAGCCAGCATAACTTTTCTTCACGCGCATGCGAATGTGCTTGCACGACAGGGCCACCAGCAGGGACGTTGCAATCCATCGTTCTACATTTGCCTACCTTTGCCCAAAATCCTGCACATCGAAATCCACAAAAACAGTGCCCAGCGTTTTATTAATTTTTTTCGGTATCTCTTGGCAATGCTTACAGTATTGCACACTTGTAGCAAGTCACAGTAATGAAAACACAAGCAGCGTATTCCCTCAGGACACGATAATCATGGCAAAATCTGAAACTGAAACCAAAACTAAGTGGCCAACTGGTACCAAAAATTCATTTCGTGCCAGCAGGGGCGCTTGGATTCGGGAAAAGATCTCTTCCTCCTGGCAATCGCATTGAGTGCTGACCGACGCGCTGTTTCCAAACAAGACCGCGTTTGCCCACACAAGATGCGGGCACTGCGCGTGCCCAGAAACGGAATTCGCGTGAAGGAAAGCATCTGCGCATGCACAGTGCCGTCGACAGCGCCACCGCAGCTGCGTGACGTCGGGGCTGCGTGTTGGTCTATACTGTCTTGCACTACTATACATCTTACTATACTATGCGTCTATACTATACATCAAGAACCGTAGTAAAAAAAAGAGTACGACTTCTCGCGGAGCATTTTTAATTTCCCTTTTATGCTCAGAATTGAGATAAATGTAGGTGCATTTTAGATGAGATATACTCTAAACGGCTTAATTTTCGCGAGGACCCAATTTTCGCGAATCGCCTACAATTCGCAAAACAGGTTCCGCGAATAATTCCGGTAAAATGTAAAGACGCTGGAATCTATATTGAGAACCCTCCGCGTCGCGAAAATTGGAACCCGCGAATTATTCCAAAACTTCAGCTTTGACCTAAATCGCGAAATATTGAGCCCGCGAAAAATAAGTCGTCTACAGTGTGTTACCTTATCAAGAAGTCGACGTTTCAAACGACAAAAGCACCGCTTCTGCCTCCAACAAACATATCTGGTAAGAACTAGTTAGCGCGGCGTATGAACATTGAGCAATTTTTTTCTTGAGGTGGAAACGGGTATAGATTATTCCCTGTATGAAATGCGAAACAATAAGTTGGTCGAGTTCCTACTTATAACAGCGGTTTCGTTTTCTAGGAGTTTATTTGTCCTTCGGACTCGAAAGTGTTTTCTCGAAAGTGTTTTTTTTTTTTTTTCTACAAATGCAGTCCCAATTGTTGGTGTGGGTAAAAAAATCGGTATTTATGGCGACCTGCGTTGAAGAAAATCGGACACGGGTATGAGATTCGTCAACCTCCAGAGAACGTGCGCGTGACCAGAATGCTTAGAAACTGTATACCTGGGGTCCGATTTTGGTCACAGCGAGAGCGAGAACTCATTTGCCACTCGTGTAGCTAGCAAGATGGCGTTCGCAGACGCTCCGTCTGCTACTATGAAGCGGCCTTCGCAGTCGGAAATAAAACAAGAAAAACAGTAAACACCGTACGTCGCACACACACACACACAAAAAGGGGGTGTAGCCCTTACACCCCTTATCACATATACGAACCCCCTAAACTTCAGTTTGGCGTACAGCGCACTGACGTTCAACCGACGCTACCATGGGCGTACCAACCGGAGGGGCAAGGGGGGCACTCGTGCTCCCCTGTCTACTTCGCGCGTGTATCACTGGTGCGCGTGTTAACCCAAACCCCCCGCTGCGCTCCAGCCGCTTCGCGGCTGCAGACTTGGCGGCAGCTTATTACAAAAATGCTAACTGACCTGACTTATCCTATGCACGCCGCTTCGGGGCGGCCGAATTCACTAAAAGGAGGCTCATCGCCATTTCTTCTAAACTTGGTTTCTCTATAAAAGAATTCGATAAACTGGTGTCGGTAAAACGGCGTTCGCTAAAACGAGCTTCTCTAGCCCGCATGCCTCCGGATTGCCAAAATATTGACCCATTGTGAACTTGCGAACGGGTCATAAATGTTTCATTGGTTGATTACGCGCGAGCTACGGCATCACACCCAATCAGCAGTCGAGAACCAAATTTGGACCCCTGTACCAAAAAAAGGAAGGAAACGAGATAAGCGGGTTTAGAAGACAGAAGCAGCCTCGTGAATAGTCCAGTATAGACGTTATTCCTGGTTAACACAAAAAGCTGCTGACAAAAACCTTGGATTTTTTTTTCTTATTCGGGGATCGCCACAGCTCTGATTTGGGGTATTTCGGTTCTCGCCGATTTCGATAAAACCAGCTGGAGGTTCTTTTCAGGGTTTATGCGTATTTACCGAAAACACGGAACCCTGCTCACAACTCGGCGTATTCATGCGGTCAGCATTTCTGCTTGACAGAGAAAGGGGCTTAGTACACCTGTATCGCGCGAAACAGATGGACGGCAGCTACCATATCACTCTGTTTCGCAAAATATTCTGTGCTATCCGATGGATGGTACCAGCGTGCCGTTGTAAGCCGTTACAAGCTTTTGTAGCACAGTCGAGTACAGTAAAACGCGTGTGTGTGAACCAGTTTGTTATATAACGGTCCCACCTGTGCCTCAGCGTGGCGGTGCTGGAGGGTCTGTCCGCCGCACGGTTGAAGAAAAGAGAGGTGTCGGAACTAGACCGGAAAGGTGGCCCCTTCTTCACTCGGGGCTTCGGGTATACACTGCAGGGACACTGTCGGGTTGGGGCTCCGCGCGCCTCGCAAACATGTGAACGAATAAGGATGGTTCCTCGAGCTCCTCTCATGCAGCGCCATCTCACGGTCAATGACAACAACAACTTGCTTTATGGCGAGGCGCGGCGACCTTCAGACGAGGCCTCTCTTTTTCGCCATGGCCCGCTAAAGACTGCGAGAAAAGTCTCGTATACGGCGGCAGCGCAGGATTGCGTCAGCCTAAGTGACGAACATGAAGAGCCCAGTTGGGTCGAGCTTGCACTCCAAGCCTGCCACAAAGCACGGAACGCCTCGAGTCCCTAAGACCTTGAAACACGTGTAACGAAGCTGAGGAACCGGTGGGCTTTGGACGAGGTATCGGCAGCGTCTGATGCAAGATCAGACTTGTACCCGCTACTTGCAAATGGGATGAAGTTATTACCCAGTTTCTGGGCTTCAGACGTTACGAAGTACCGTTAAAAAAATTGCTTTCGCATAAAAAAGATTAATTGATTACTTTACTTGATGCGTTATTAATTACTTTCCATGTTAGTTGCGAGAAATCCTTCAATTCGATGTTTAGAAAAAAAAATGTTGTTCAATCTTAGTGTCCATTTCCCACATTGCCAACTTTATTGCAGTATTTAAAAAAAAATTGTAGAGATTGTTTAACTGAAGTAGGGAGAGGGAGAGCGGAGAAAAGTTGCCGCGAGCTCTCCTCCTTGCTGGATTGGGGCAACCGGGAGAAAGACGCGGATGGCGGTCATGAAACAGTATTTGTTCGGACACCGTCACTTCCGCACGTCAATGGCAGATAAAGAAAATAAGCTTCAGGACCAACCAAGTTCAGTCGCAGTATCCGACGCACTGCAGGAGGCACTCACTGCGGTAGTCAGAATTTCGCTCTCCACTAAAAAACGGCGTATAGATAAAAAAAAAATGGAATCCTCGGCTTTTTTATTTGCTGCATGCTGCACTGAAACGTGCATGGGCACGAGCGCACAGATTTGGGCAGAGCTTTGGTTGCGCGGGAACTCCCGCGCGACGAAGCTCTATCGGACGCTACACGCTCGTGCACATGGCTCTTCTTCCCAACCTGCGCACATTTTCTCATGCAGAGACAGACAAAAACGTAGAACAAAACGTGCTGTGCAATATTTCACGGACATACGATAAGCGGTCAAGACGACGCGAGTGTCGCCCAAAGATAAACACGAAGTGTGCTCTCCTGCAGCAGAATAAAAATAACAGAGGAAAAGAGATAGGAAATGCTACCTATCTGCTCGCCTTGCTTTTTTATCTTCAAGGTTCAAATATGCAGCTGTTTGCCTTGTCTCGCCTTTTGGAAATAAAAAAAAAAAAACGTATTATTATCATCATTATTATTATTATTATTTTCGGTTTTCTCATAAATATATAGTGCATCGGACGTTTTTTCACTATGATTTCGTTGTCAAACTGTTCCCTCGGCAAAGAGCCTTCGACAGCATGGTTTTATAAAAGTACCGAGTAATTAAAGTAATATGTTTGAAGTATGTTCTAGCTAAATGACATGACAAATTACTAAATCATACATATAGCGTGGCAATTTCAAAATTCCTCAAAAATGTACTAGATAGAGTATGCTGGATAGGCAGCGCTGTTGCTGATGTGTATCGCGGCACTTCTGTCGGAGTTTCTTGAGCGGCGGTTGGTTCTAGCCCAACAATCGGTCGAGGAAACCCTGGACACTTGTCGCAGAGACGGCGTCCCTGGGGTCAGGATGGTGGTGTCGTCGCCTGCGCGCTGAACGATCAGGCACTCGGTAGGTGTAGGCATGCCACTGACATGCCGACATCATTGGTCTGAATGATCAGCATTGCTCAAGACCATGTAACAACGGAGTGCACACAAATAAACCTAGTATATCCGCTCATCACATACTCAGAAACCCCTAAAAACAAGCTGTAAATGCTTCAAAAATCTACCAACAGTACAAACCAGACTTAAGCGTTGGAAATTAAGCCGCAAAAAGCATAAAATAAAGCTTAAAAAAAAAGATGGGATTTATTTATTTAAGGTTCCGAGTTCCGTTGCTTATTTTCTTGTCCGCCTGCTTCCCTTGATTGGGGATCGACTGATTTGGCGCATCTACGCGCAGTACTAATTAATATTACACACAAAAAAAGAAGCGGGGACTAATGACACATGTCAAGGGGGAAGGAAGTACTCATAAGGACTACATGTATCCTGTAGCCGCTGCCGAGAGATGACGTTCGCGAATTAAACTGCACCTGCCGTTTGGAGAGGTCTGACGTGCGGTAGTCGCGTTTTTATCATATCATCAAGGTTTGTTTCGGTGTCATGAGTCAGAACTCGAGAATACGTCTAGCTGTGCGCCGCCTAACGGACGAACCGGCGCCACCGACGGAGTTCGCCCGTGGGGTTAGCGGCGAGGTTCGACTTAGATTAGTAACGGCACGCAAGCTGTTGTTGTAGTAATAAGGGCTAGGCGTCGATTAAAAACTTTAGCCGGATTAATCGGTATTCTTTAATCGATTAAACAATCGATTAATCGGTTATGTTGACATCCAGACTTGTTGACATCCGAAATATAAAAGTTTCGTTAACTATTTTCACTCTCATTTATAGCGGAATATTGCAATCCCATTTGAGATAGTCACAAAAAGAAAAAAAAAAAAAAAAACGAGCAAGGAACTTGGTTTGGATGAGTCATATGGAGTGCTAAAGTTATTTCTGTGGATGACAACAGCGCTGCCTCCTAAAATGAAAATACAAGTCAACTAATAAAGCGGGACTTTTTCCTCCTCCACGCATTTTTCAAACTCCAAGCCAAACAGACTGACTTGGTTAATAAAATTATCGCATTAATGCATTAATCAATTAATCGATCAATTTCCAAACCCTAATAATTACACGTGGTAAAGGGAAATGTCCATGTGTATTGTACCAAAAACATAAAGACGCAGGTAAAATCGAAGGTGCGTATATTGTGCGCCGCCGTAAAGTTGGAGGTGGAGAGAAAGATACTCGCCCTCACACAGGATCGTAGCAAGGCATTGAGAAACAAAACAGAAAAGATTGTTTTGGCCTTTGTATTACCAAAGGGCTAAACATAGCTCTTTAGACTGAGAAATACTGAGGACATTCAGGCTTCAGCTATACACTAATAGCCCCTTCCCCTGGCAGATACCGAGCGCTCCGCGCTAGTGGTTGTCGAGCGGTTGGCCTCCGTGCGCGATGGGTCACGTGATCCACCCCGGTGGCACGAGCTGCGGAGAAAATCGAGTGTAATGCTCCCAGCGCCACCGCTTTCAGAGCATCTGCCCTCGCTTTTTAACAGTTTCGTTTCCCATTGCTCCTGCTGAGAGCATGAAGTTCTGATCGTAGCTTCATGCTCTGACAAAAGATCTGATTGTTTTCTACTTGATTAACGGTGACCCCAACGTTAAGACACAATTTATCTTTCCTTAGAGTTATATAAACCCGATGAAGACAACTAAAAGTACTTGTACGAGCCGTAGGATGCAATTAAGCAATGCGAAACACGTATGCCGTAAAGCGAGCGTCATCTCCGAAGGCGACTTCCATCTGTGCAGTATTTGGCGTATTGTATTCTAATTATTGCAATTAGATTACAGAGACCACACAACTAACAAACGACATACCTAGCTCTCAATCCGAAGGGGCGCGCACAACGTCTTTGACGTAACGCGATATCTTGGGCCTCTTCGCTGGCAAGGCGGGCGGACGACTCGGCAAACACTTCGCCGAGAAGGGCTGCCTCGTCGTCACTCGAGCTGGAGCTAAGCTGGTATGACCAAAGTAATCTCTGGAGAACGGGTACAAGAGGGACAAAGGACGAACACACATCTCCCAACGTCGCTGTCGGTGATTTCGCTGTCACTGTGTTTTATTAGACCTCCTGAAATTAAATTCAAAGATGTCATTGCCGCAGTATGCTGGGACCAGTCGGTCATGACAAGAGGAATAAAAGCAAGCAGAGCAAGAGAGCCCACCCAGCAATCAAAAAAAAAAAAAAAAAAAAAAAAAAAAACGCGAAACTCCTTATTTCCCCACGGGGAACGTTGATAACGAAACTGAAATGTTGCGAGTGACTACAGATCGTACTCTTTCGAAAAAGGCTGCGCGGAGCTCCTGACCGCTCGACGCGCTCCTCCACTTTCCCACGGATCGGTTGGAGCCGCTCGGCGAAGCGCCCCAGCGGCTCCAGATCTGCAAGCGGCACACGGAGAGATTACTCCCATCTCGAGAAGGGAACAAGAATCTGCTCGGCGAGCGCTCGCGATTTGCCTGTGGAAGGGGCTATAAGACATTACTGCAATACGGCGGTTTCTAAATTCAAGTTTTCACGTTGTTCATTTTTTTTTCTTTGCGCAGAGAATAGCGAGGCGTTGAGAAACTGAAACAGAACAGGAAATATTACCTACCGAAAAAGAAAAAAAAAACAGTATAACTTTTCGCTAACTGAATTATGGAACTGAAAATCTAACTGGATTTCTTGCTGGAAACCTAAATTCCAGTTGGCAGGCAATTGTCTGCTAACTGGATTTCAGGTTATCAGCAAGAAATCCAGTTAGATTGCCAGTTTCATAATCCAGTTAGCGAAAATTCGTACTGTTTTTCTGTTTTTTTTTTCGGTAGGGTTCTTTTGGGCTTTCTGTTACCATAAGGCTAAACATAGATCTTCAGATTGAGAAATATGGAGAACATTCCAGCGATACACTAATAAAAACATTACTGCAATACGGCGGTTTTTATTCAGGTTTTCTCGTTGTTAATTTCTTTTTTTTTTTTTTTTTTTGCGGATTTTTAGGTCGAACTTTTGGGGTTCGACTGGGTGGAACCGGTTCGACGAACCTTCGAACTTGTCACCAGATTCGACCGGTTCGACTTTGTGGACAGTGTGGCCAGACCTTGATACAAGCATGCTTCGGTTTGGAGAATCTTTTTTAGGCAAAAGGTTATTTTATTTTTTGAACAGTTGCAATTTTAAAGCAAACAATTCTAATCAGTGAAGAAGTTAATAACCTATTTTTTTTTTGTACTGTATTAACTGAAATAACCATACAGCGCTGCTCTTAATTCATCCCCTAGCCATGACCGTCCAATCCGAAGCCAACTGGCCAGCCTGTCGCGCATGCGCACACGAGTCGAACCTCAATACAAGGTTCGTCGAACTTTCCACTAAAAGTTCGAAAAAGTCGAACCTGGTCGAACTCGAACCTCCGCCGGTTCGCGACACCCTTAATTTCGGGCTTCCGCTAGGTTTTTTTTTTCTTATTTAAAGGAAGCTGAAGATGTTCTAAAAGCAACGAGTTAGAGGTGAATTCTAGTATTATGTTTATGCCGTGAATCTGAATATCAACGTTCGTTTTCCCCGAAGATGTAACTAAACGCGAGAAAACACGAAAAACTCCGACGAGTCCTCACGTCGTTACCAGATCTTTCTGCCGCCAAGCACATGTGGCTCGTGTGGGCAGCGCGTGCAATTGCAAGCCTTGCCAGGTGTACACCATCGCAATATTCACAAGTCCTCAGCCCAACGCGCGATCTCCTCAGCCCAGCACGCGCACGTTCGTAGCTTCGGAAAGCGAGCAAAGCATGCACCATGGATATGCACGAACACTGAAACTGTAACCAGTCAGAAGCCCTTTTTTGGAAAGGTCTATATTCCCCCGCACTGACACCAGTCGTGACGTCTATCTCCGACATTTTAATAAACGCCGAAGATGCGCGAGAGCTGAGGTTCCGAAACCTCCGGATATGACGTCACGCTCCGGGAAGCAGCCTGACATCAGAGGTACTTTGAAAATTATTTTCTGCAGCCTCGGTGCACCAAAGTGAAAAGTAATATCGATATTCGTACCCCGAAGGCCAAAGGAAGACGATTTTGGTGTTTTTTTTTTTTTTTTTTTTAATACAGAACCGCTTCAGTTTCCCTTTTCTTTTTTTATGGCTCGAGCTCTTTCAACGCAGCCTAAACAGCCTATAAACCCCTGTCCAGAGATATCCCAGGAAAAGGTCGTGTCGTGGTATTTGGTCGGTTTTTAATAGGGGAAATAAAGCCACGCACGGTTATCTTTTGGGGTTTTCTATCATACTTATGGCGGATAGGGTGAGCTGCGCCATAAAAAAGAGGATGTGAAAATTCACTTTAGTGCCCCTTTAAGAGAACAACCTTACGGATATTTTTGCTGCAAGTTCTTAAGAAGGGGTTGCACCGCCAGTCCATACCCCCGAGAGCGCACTAATAAAAAGGGTATATTCTTACACCCCTTGTCACACATACGACACCCGAAAACTTTAATTGGGCGTACAGCGCACTGACTTCGAACCGACGCTACCGAATTTGAAGAGCGCCGTGATAACCGAGTTGTACGACTTTATAATATAGCTAATGCGTGCACTAACTGGTAAAAAAAAAAAAAAAAAAATTCGGTGTTCTTTTGGCCCTACTGCAAAACCTTTTTTTTTTTTTCTTCTCTAGACCTTGATACATATTTTAGCTGATTAATATGTTATGTCGTACCGTCATCAACCCTCTCGTAAAGGCAGTCAGTCCGACGCCAGTGCTCTGTACGTCGAACTGAAGTTTTGGGTGTCGATAAGGGACAAGGGGTGTAATAGCTACACCCTTTTTTTTAGCGTGGCTTCCCTTGCACCGTGCAAGCTAATTCACAGAGCCCTGGTTAAGCATGTTTCTTTACCATATGCAAAAATTGTGCAATGTATAAAGCTGTAGACGTCTAGCAGGGAACCGTGACGACGAAAGTTTTGGGGTCTCCGATTTGGCTTGCACCTTGCCACACGGAAGACGCCCCAGCGTAGGGGCGGTCTCGACCGAACGTTTGAAGCACCGTGGCACCGTGTGCAAGACGCCAGGCATTGTTTCGATGGCCCGCTCGTTTGTCGGGAGTGTCTCGCTCCGTGCTCTCGCGATTGATGGGGACGGCCATCTTTCCGAGCGCGGCTTTGAGTGTGGCGCGGTGTGCTGCGCGTCTCTTTGTCGACGCGCCACAATGAAGAGGCTCTGTGTGGGCAGCCCTCGGCAGGGAACCGACGCTCACGAGGCCGCGTCCGTCGATAAGAGGTCGGGCGTCGTCGTCGGTGGACTCCGAAGGTCGCCTGATCGTATTAGCGCGCGCCCACTTTGGACGTGAAAGGAGCAAGGTATACCATCTCCAGGCTTCTCAGGGCGGCCTTGTGAAAGGCGCCGACGCTCACCCGAATAGGCGTCTTTTTTTTTGTGCAAAAAACCCCTGATGGCTGCGCGCGGATCACGCTATGAATTATGATAACGGACTGTACGGTTCTCCTTGCTCTCGCAGCGTCTACCACATGACGCTGAAAAGAGTGAGTGAGAGAGAGAGAGAGAAATTCAACCGCTCGCTTGCGTTTCCTCCGTCGCCGTCCAAGTCGCCTCCGTCGTCTGCAACAGCCTTTGGCGCCGGGAATGGCTCTGCATGCAGTGTAAAAGGTCTATTGAAAACACTCGTGTGCTTTTGATGTCGCAGAGAGCTTTCATCCACCTCTCTCAAGTTTGTACAGGCGGTCGAATGGTAGCATCGAAGCCATTCCTTGCATGACAAACGCTGCCTAAAAGCCAGGCTGTGGGCTGTGACAGACGACACTCGTGGACGGAGCGTTTCAGTCGCAGAATTTCGGAATCCGGCAACGCTTGGTTGCTATCGAAGCTAGTGGCGGGGAAGTGTGGCCGTTTCAGTGACTTCAACTATACTCAGTATCAGCATGACTTAAGTAAAAAAAAAAAAAAAGCTTAAGCGCCTGTGAATTAAAAAGGCGTTGGTCCCAAGCACGTTACAGCGCCCCAGGAGAACTCGCTCTAACGGCAGATTTTTACGCGCTTTGCTCGGAAAGCCTCATTGGCCCACTGGGCAGCTGTCTGCCAAGTTTTGCTGATACGGAGTGTGGAGGACAAATTCTCTTCGAAAGGGCTTATCTCTTGGGACTCGATCGGGGCTTTTGGCTCCGCACCGTCTTGGAAGTCCCTTTTTTGCTCACCAACTGATAAAAAAATAAAATAAAAAGCTCGCAGCTAGACTGCTATCTCCTCTGCAGTTGCGACGGATGTCGAGATTCAGAAACTCGAGATGAAAATAGCGACGCCGTTTTGTGGTCCAGAAAAACGATCGCGAATGATGATCGGTGATTTGTCACTTGGGCACTTCTCCCTCGTCACACTTTGGTGGTAACCAAGTTACAGTAATGCAATCACTCTAAGAAACTTGACCAGTAATTTTAATATTAATTTATTACTTTTAGCTTTAAAACTTATTGCAATCTGTATTGAAAATGGCTTTTTTTTTTCTTTTTAGCCTTAGTAGTTGCAAAATATGAATTGCGCTACCAACTATATTATGGTTTTGTCGCTCTTGAAGTCACAGGCAAGGGAAAACACCCCGAGCGTTTGCCTCACTGCCGTTCTGCCAATTCGTGGAACTTTGAAAACGCCAAGACTGGGCGCCGACTGTGGAGCTGACTAACTGTCAAAGCCGCATCATCCGCAGAGGGACACACAAGGTGCCCGACATTGCGAAACTGTAAATAACACATTTGGGGTAGACAATTTCAGGGGTTCGCGTGGCCAACGATGCACGCAGTACCTTTTAGGGAAGTAAATTCATTTTATTTATTGGTTTCGCATACATTCATATCCCATTCGCTGATGGCAAATAAACCTGAGAACAGAAAAAAGATCCCCCTCTACTGTCGCTGAGTTGCAGCTGCTAAGGAAGGGGTGTCTCAATACGACAGGAAGATTTCTTTTTTTTTTTTTTAACACGCATTGTTTATCCAGAAAGGGTTGATATTTGAAAGAACACCCGAAAAATGTTCCCGACAACTCTGGCAGCACGCATTTCGTTTGAAAGATTTCAGCAAATTTCCGCATAACTTCGGGTCAATTTCGCCGATGAGACGTGGAATCCCCACCTTGACAGGGTGCGCACGTGTCCTTGAAACCCTTGAATTTAAAAATTGGGTTTTCAAGGCCCCTGAAAACCCTGGGTTTTTTGCTAGACCTTGAAAACCGTTGAATTTGAAAATTTGGCTTGTCATGGCCCTTGAAAGCCCTGGATTTTCATAAAATGCTTTGCGCTACAAGCTTGGACGTGCCGCGTTACTTAGGTACGTCCATTTTCATTTCAGTGTAACCTTATGTCACAGGAAGGCGGTAGGCCTCCCGAGTGACGATGTGAAAGAAGGGGACCGCTGACCGAGCGCTAGGGCCACGCTCTGGTGGAGAGTCTTACCAGTGAAGAGAGACGGAGGCGTGTGTCGGATATAGAAATGAAGTTTAATTTGACAGGGGTATAGTAGATAATTAGGCGCTATATAATATGCAAAAATCACGTAGACACCAAACGGCGGATAGCACAGGTACGCACAGTATAACGGTTTACAATTTCATGCTCGGAATTGCCTAGACAGTACTAGAAAAATACTAAGTTTAAGAGAGTCCAGATGGTAAACTAAAATAAAAAAATAGGTGAGTGCAAAAAAAAAAGAAAAAAGTCTTATCTGGCGTAGAGGTGCTGGCGTTTCCCTGTCCGAGGTGGAAAAGTTCCGGCGGGTGGCTTGGCACACCGTGGGCGCGGCTCACTGGCCCCGCACGCCCACTTTTGGTCGCACACTCACCGGAAGCTTCGTCCGGTGCCTGGCGTGGGGCCGTCGACAGGGTCTCGCCGCATCCCTCGACGTCGCCATGCGTCCGTCCGCCCTAGAGTTCTCTCTCGCACTCCCAGTCCTGGCGACCCCGCGGTTCCCGCACTCTCTTTGTTCCCACGGTAGGTTGTTGCCCCCTCGGTCCGAGCCCTGACCCTAAAGCAGGATTTTTTGAAACACTCAGACCCGCCAGGCGATTCGAGCGCTGACGAAAAACACATTCCAGCAGTGAGCCGCCGGCTCGCCTCGTAAATCTGGGGCTGTGTATACCAACAGAACACCGAACATGCGGTCGCTTCAACGAAGCACCCCCTGCGTAACCTGACACGCGCCTGGATGCGAGCTCATCCGCCGAAGGCGGCCGATTATTTCCCTGGACATTATTCTTCCGCAGACGTCAGCACGACTCCTGTCGGTTTCTAGAACAGCCGGTTTCTGTGACACTGTCTTCTTACATTTCGAGAACAAGAACGAGTAACCTATATTCGTTGCTTTTTCTCAGATTAACGAGTAAATCGCACTGTGGCAATGGTACGCCAGGTGTACATTTGGAAGAGGGGCGCACAAAGAATAGCCATGCTCGATGATGGCTCCGATGTGTTGCTCCAACCCCCCGCCCCCCCCCCCCCCCCCCCCCCCTCTTTTTTATAAATTCACGAAAAAAAAAAAAAAAAAAACGAAGTATGATCGGTTGGTTTTTCGCCCCTTTTTTGTGGCTTTGGTAAATCCGTTTCGGTTGCCTTACTCCGGTGTGAGCTGGGAAAAGCGTTCCCTGATATCACTGAGTGTCTATTGAAGTGCGTGCCATCTAGTAGCGGCAGTGCCAATTCTCCTGTAGTTCGCCATTGTCTGGTCACCAATTCTTAGCCTGTACTAGTCACCAGAGCTGCTTCAGCGTTCTGCGAGTACACAATTCCAAGCACACGTTACGTGCCCAATGGATGAATGGATGGATATGTGTTAATAGCTGTACCCTTTGTAACGGGCGGTAGGTTGCTCCACCTAGCCTAAGTCTAAAACCCCCCAAAATGGCGAGCGCCAGTGTTGCTTGATCGGGTTTCGAAAATTATCGGTTGAGAAAAGAGATGTACAGTCTTTGAGAGAAACGTGGGTGAGTGGGGAAGTGAGGTAAGGGAAAGTGAGTGTGACATCGCGACAATGTCATGTGAACTTGGTGGAATTGGGGGGGGGGGGGGGGGGGGAGGGACTACTTTGTAAATAAAGAAACCGAATTATCCGTTCATAAAACCCATGGCCTCATGAATAAAAAAATAAATAAATAGTGGAAGTCCTTTTTAAATCTCACTATACATACCAAGGCAGTGGGAAGTTAATTGTCACACGCCGGCAGGACCGGGACAAACAAAACTGGCATGAACTAGCGCCCCGCCATACCTCGCTCAAAACACCGTCGCAGCGGCGTTCGGGCTTCGTGCGTATGATTTCAGAGGCCGGTAGGTTCGGTGACTATTGTCCGTTCTTATTTGAGTCCGATGTTTCTTTCAGTGCCCTCTACTACGACCATGAGACCCCGAAAGGAGGATAAAGCTTTACAAAATTTGAGTTTAGCAAGACTCGGTGAAGCGAGCATAACAATTCGAGGACACTGGAGTACAGAATGGAGAAAAGCAATAATTTTCGAGCGGAGATAAACTTCTTAGGAGGAAAGTACGGGTACACTTCTCGCGAAGGCCGGAAAGTTTAACGGAAGAAAGATGCTAATTCGCGGAATTTATTCAGAAAAAAAGTGCACTGATACGCGAATAAGAGTCGGCAACCGGATGGCTATCTATTAGATACTTGGTCGTTTATTATCGAAAATACTAAAGGCAAACGAAAAACTGGAGGCAATCATTGTATCCAGAGTCCTATAATCCGTGGAATGTAGTATTTAATTTGCGATCGATCGTTTGACGCGACGTTGTCAGGTTACGCCATGGAATCAAGTCGTGAAGTCACGTTACCTCACGTAAATTTGCCACCTAAACCCAGCGGGAAAACGTTTCCGGTGGGACCAACAGTGTGTGACGCGACCTGAATTTGATGCGAAATATACATCTTCGAACGTGAAACGAATCCTTTGTCCAGTCAGGCAGGCGTTCAGATTTCGATGAAGCCCAAAAGTAAAGCCGGGATAATCGTGAAACCGCGAAGCTCGATGCTGATTGGCTGATGGAAGAGGTCACGTTGCCAGTGAAGTAGGCGAAAAGCCCCGCGACCCAATAGGCCGCCGGAGCAAGGCACGTGATAACACTCGATGGTCGAGGCTAGAGTAACTGTATATGCTCCGCCATAGGCTCTGTAAGCAGAGCCTATACAGTTACTCTAGTCGAGGCCACCGGGGCGTCGTTACCGTCACAAGAACAGAGCCCTCCGCGGCAAAAAGAAGTTCGAAGCCTTTTTTTTTTTTGTTTTACGGCAATTGATTTTGCGTGATTCCATCTATAACAAGAAGATATGAAGAATAAATAATAAATAAGTACACATTTATGAGTTTCATTTATATTTAAACCAAAAAAGTAACGCCACCATCCCTATCCGCTCGACTTCTTTTCGCCTTGTAGCGCCATGGCCGCTGGCGATCGCCGGCGATCGCAGCCGTGTAATCGGCCGCTTCCGCTCAAAGCATCCCACTGTGCCCTGGCATGAGCACCCATCAAAGATTCCCGGCTAAACTGAGCGTGTGGTCTCATGAACTGTTCCCGAATTGTTCGCTATTCTAGCGGACGGATATGTTGCTGCGGTGGACGTTCACCCGAATTTGGTTGGTTTCGTAGCAGACGACTCTTGGCTAGCAGACGACAGCCTCGTGCCTCGCATTTGGCGGGCTGACACAAAATGCCTCCGTGACGTCGGGTCACCTGCCTCGCTCCGACGCTCTAATTGGGTCGTGGGATCCCAGCCTCCACAGCTCGCCAAGTTATCGAGAAACGGAGTGGCTGGTATCTTCGTTCCAGGAACTCTATCAAGTTTATATGCCACGTGTTATCTGATGAAGGGCGCCGTGAGCGTAGGCGCCAGGCTCGGCAATGTTCCGGGGCAATAACAGAACGTTTCACGTGTAACACAACTGCCCAGTTGTTTGCTGCAATCTTTTCCAATTTGCCCGCTAGATCTAGCGGCGAAATATATGCCCGGACGGACGGACGGTCCAATATCAAAGTAAGGGGTTTTTTTTTAAAAAAAAAGCTCTAAAAACAAATTTTTTATACTTTTAATGAGAACAATATATCGAAATGTCAAGGCGGTTATTCCTACCGGCAGGCACTGACGGCCAAGGGCGACGCCCTCTTCATACTTTTGCTTTGCCTGCCAAAGCGCAGAGAGAGCCTCGCGTTAGCCACCAGCAACAAACTCCAAAATGTGCCGCAGTGAGTACATGAGGATGTTTTGTGGCATTTATTTCAACGCTCAGTAAGTAGTAGATGCATTTTACGCACTCTAAAAAAAACAAAAAAACATGTTCGTCAAAGAACTTTAAAGAAATGGTGAACCGAAATTTGGATTTAAAAAAAAAAAATGCAGGAAATCTAGGCGGGACGCTACAATCCCTACAACACTACTCGTAAGGCAATATCTCGAATGGACGGCCGTATTTTTGGAAAAAGAGGTCGAGATTGAACCAGGCCGACGAGGCGCGTGACGTCAATATACCTAGTTTCCTCCTCTCTTCGCTTCGCTCCCTCAAGGCCGCGAGGCGGAGAAGACGCGAGGCCGTTCCCTCTCCTTCTCGGAGAAACATGACGTCAACATTCCTGCCAAATGCGCCTCCTTTTTTGAAAAATACGGTCATCCGTTTGAGATATCGCTGTATGAGTGATGTTTTGGTGTTTGTAGCATCCCGTTGCACGCTTTTGCCTCGTGTTTTGGGAAATTCAAATTTCGGTTCATCATCCCTTTAAAGGGCAACTCCGCTTAATTTCAAAAATTTTGAGATAGTGGCCGATTTTGCTTTTTCAAGCACTCAAAAACAATCCCCAATCCTTTGTTTCGCGAAAAATAAAATATTTTTCGTGTAATTTTACTCTAGCCATGATCACAAACCGAAACCGAAACGGTGGCAAAGCCGGACAACATTGTATATTCGGCATCACTAAGCATGTACACCCACGTGATATACAATGGGAAGAAGGAGCTCCCCCCTTATCAGGATCCTCCTTTGTGCCTCCTGGATTAGCACAGGCGTCGCTATTTTCCCCCCTGAAGATTATAGAAGATTAACCTGTCACTCAAAATTCTTACAAAAGCAGCTTCCCTCTCCGGGGAGAGCACGGCGCTGGCGCCACCCGTGCTCTCCCCGGGAAAGAAAACAAAATTCGAAAAAAAGAAGCTGTACATGCTTGATGACGTCACGAACGTGCCGGTAGAAGGAATTTGGAGGAAGCGGAAATGCAGCCGGGCAGTGTTGTCTGGCCCGCACGTCTCATCCAAAACCAGCGGATTCGTGCTTGTCAAACTTTGACAGCGATTTTAATGAACTTCTAGGCGGAATTCCGTCGTAATATTTGCCATGGGGGTTTTGTAGATGATAACAAAGAGAACTGTATAGTTTTGCACTACTGGAAAAGAAGCGGAGTTGCCCTTTAAGGGGTTCTTCGGCTTGTCCATATTTTGCTCCCTAAAAAGTGCTTTTCAGCGCACCCTTAAAGGGTTCCTCGTGAAAAACCTATAAGGGATTTTTTAAAGCTCCTCCTTTGATACGAAAGTGTTCCTCGTCGCCAAGTTGCCGTTCTAGTGTGCCAACCGTTCTTCACAAGCTGGAAGAGGTCTTGGGGCGTCAAAAAAACCTTTTGGAAACGGATTGATTTTTTGCTTCTTTTTTTTTTAAAGCGTGGCGGCAGTAGTTATTTTTAATAAACTTAATCCAATCAACTTACCATAGACGTGCGAAATCAGCGTCGCTGTGAATGTTTAAAAAAATAAATGTTTCTGCACGCGGTTTTCTTTGCGCGTGTCATGATATGAAAACCGTCTGCATGAAAATTTCGTATTCCCCGTCCTCCAATGACCTTTTGCCATACGAGATTCCAATCATATTCCTGTTTCCGCTCTGTGTAGACTGTGCGCCCTTTACTTCATGAAGGCAAGTCGGTTTCGACGTGCAAGCTGGGTTCTTTCTTTCATTGTAAGGAATTGACCTACGCAAGAGTCTTCCGATGACGACCGTATACAGGATAGAAAGAAGTGTTGGGAATGTCACGTCAACATTGTTTTCTGCTGCCTGCCGGTCAGAGCCTTGCCTCGGGCGATGGCTCTTTTTTTTTTCTTTTTTTTTTTATTTCTTGTTTTGCCCTAAAGAACGACGACGACTCGAGTTTTGTTTTAGACGGGCTCGGTTGCAGCTGAGAGAAATCGGCGAGAATCTGTTTTATTATATGCCAAAGAGGATGATGGTTTCCACAATTATTTTGCAGCTATTCGCCAACGTTATTACTCAAACAGATATTACTTATAAACATAACTTTATGGCCAATATCGTAGATGGTGTTTTTACTTATAGCGGCCTTTCTATGTCACCGTACACTGCGAAATATCTGTATGATTGGAAGGACTGTTGTTGTGTCTTCTAAAATTATGTAACTGATTTCCATATATAAATGCGCATGGGTTTATAACGGCGAAAGCAATATTGATTTAACTGTAATTGAATGATCACATCAAAACCGCTTAAATTGAAAAGAAAATGCTAAGCACGTACAACTAAATAAAATGACAGCACTACCATGCAAATGAATGAAAAAATGACGGGCAGACCCGCCATTTTTATATTTTGGGTGGGAGATATAAGGAGAGAATACTTGAGTACTGCCGGTGCGTGAACTCTCTCCCTGCCGAGCCCATAAACCATCGATCACCCATGATCGATGAATTGCACGCGCCGCCAAAATTCAAATACGGCGCAGGAAAATGTTGCGCCATCTCAGAGGTAGCCAGATAAGATAGTTTCGTTTTCGATTTAGTTTCTCTTTTTCCCGTGAGGCAGCGAATCATCAGCAATAAGCCATTGGTCCATGGTGCGAAATGAAGCCAAAACTTGTCAAGAATGGTGTCGTGCGCGCGTTCGGTTCTTCGGAAAAAGTTGTCGATCGCGTGATTCAACTCCGTCGGCTGCAGAAATTGGAGGAAACAAGCAGTGAGGAGTCGGAGGGATCGTCCGATTTTAGCTCTCACTGCGACAGCTTGTCAAATCGACCCGGAACTTGAACAGGTGCTCGGGGATGAGCCTCCTTCAAGCATGCATATCGGTCCTGAGCCAGTGCACCCGTTATATACGCAAAACATTCTTTTTAGGCTTTACAGATTTGTTTAAAGCAAGGCGTGAAAGTTACACTTGCGCGGTTTGTGCAGGTCAGTCATACGGCTAGGGGACATTCGTAACGATCAGTCGGTTAATGAAGTGATATTTGTTATTTAACTTTTTAATGAGTGAAATTAGTCATATGGCTACAATTAGAAATTAGCGGAGCGTCATCGAAAATCACAAAATCAGCTTTCTTTAGAAAGATAACGCAGAGGCAGCATTTTACGGCGTTCCGTAAAAGCGCTCCATTTGGACGGGTTTCTCGGTTTCGGTGTCTTATCGGAGTGCACCTTTGCGCCCGCGGTCCTGCCCCCAGTGGTCGCGGCGCGAAGCCTCATCCCCTCTCCTTCTTCGTAGGATGGAGGGAAGTTGGGCCGTTGCGCGCACGTGTGTTGCGCGTCTGAGCCACTGGGGTGCACTACCCCGGGCGCAGAGATGCGCTTCGATAAAAAAAAACGAAACCTGGAAACCCGTCCAAATAAAGGGTTTTTACGGAACGCCGTAAAATTCTGCAGCTGCGTTATATCCTTTTGAAGAGTTGATATAGTAATTTTCGATGACGCTCAGCAAGTTTCTAATTAAAACCATATGTCGATTTTCACTAATTAAAAAGTTGATGAACACGTTTTGCTTAATTAGCCGACTGATCGTTACGATTAGCCCCCTATACTATGTCCCACTGGCCGTATAACTCATCCGCACAAACCGCATAAGCGTACCTTTCACGGCTGTTTCTTTAAACAAATCTGCAAAGCTTGAAAAAAAAAAAAAAAAGACACCCTGTATGTTTGCAGTGCTTTATTTTGCTTGTTTAGGGTCTTAGCAGCCTACGGAAATGATGTTCTTGCGCCAGCTCAGCAATGAATGACATTTTGCCCTAGACAGCAGCCAGAGGTGAATTTCGGCATCGCGCTTCCTAGTGGCCCGCGGAGGTTTTTGAGAGCACTGAATTTTTACTTTCTGTTATTGACCTCTGAGGTCCTCGAAAGGTTGTGCCAAAACACGAACAAATATGCTTCAATGCATATACCGAAAAAAAAGAAAGTGCTCTACCTGACGGCTCCTGTGCAGATGCCACGTCCAGTAAAATGTTGTACTTCATTGGACAACTAATCTACATGGGCATCGTGGAGGTTTTTCGGCTGCACCTTGATTGGAATGTGGGGCCACCTACAAAGGTGTTCTTCCTCCAAGGGTGATGTCTATGGGTCTGTTTTCTTCATTACCCGGGATGCTGCACGTGTCTGACCCATGGATGATGCGCGAGCGTCAGAAGGCAAGCTCCGGAAGGCGTCTTAGCCACACGGTTTGGCTTTTAGGGTCGTCAGTGCGCTTTGTGATGAGCACCTTGACCAAGCCCACAAAGTTTTCATGAACAATTTATATACGTCTACGCACCTTATTGTCCACCTCCTCGACCGCACAAAACTGACTTGTGGAACAACGCGTAAAGATCGTCGAGGCTTCCCAGCGGAGCTCAAATAAACCATGTGGGAGAGGCAACTTTAACGGGGAAACGTATTCGTTCGCTGCGTGACCAAAGCACTATCCATGCAGCCAACGAGCACGTCCGTGCACTGCGAAATGAGCGGAGACACGTAGACTAGAAGCAATGTTACAAAGCCCCTGCTGATTTCCGACTGCAATGCTGGGCGTGGACAAGTCCGACCAACTCATTGGGTCGTACAATGTCCTAAAGAAATCGTGAGATAGTGGAAAACCTTGTTTTCCCACTGCATTGGCATTGCCTGCTTGAAGAGTTGTATTCTTTTCCAAGCGCATCGCAAAGAACACCCGGACATTACGGAGCTGGCTCGATGTCTTGGGTTTGACCAGCTGGCTTTCAGAGCGGAGCTGATCCAGCAGCTCTTGGTCATAGTGATGAGGAGCAAGTCCACACCCGTCCCCCGACTACCTGTTCCACAAGTCTGAAAAAGTCCAGAGCGAAGAAATTGCAAGGCATCCCACGAAGAAATCAAGATTCGACATAAAAACGAATGTGTTTTTCGGCACATGGTGAGGTGCACCTCTGCCTCACGACTGTGCACAGCTGCTTCACGGAATGGCACGGGTGCCACGAAACCTAACTTAATAACGGAGCAAAAAAAAAAAAAAAAAAAAAATGAATATCAGCTAGTGTTGTTTAACTTGCAGAAATGATAGCTGGGGATATGAGGCACATTATTTTGTATTCTGTATTTTTTTTATTCCTAGTAAACTTTGATGTAGCCAACATTGAAAAAATAACTTTTTAATTACAATTAATTTTAAGTTTAGAAATCAAACTTTACAGACCATTTTATTTTATACATTGGAACTTCATTTTTAATACATGGAAGCTAATTGGCTGCATTTAGAAATATTATAATGCGCCATAACTCAAGTAGTTACGAAAATAACTTAGAAAATTTGTAAAACCTTAAGCCTTTTTTTCCCGTGGTAAGGAAAAAGTTAATAAGGTACTCCGCCGTTTTTTTTTTTTTGTTTTTTTTTGCGATATGATTTTTTTTTTCTAAACTGCATCAAAACAAGAGTAGGCTTGACTGAATATAGCAACCCTAAGATTATCTATAAATAACAATTGTTCGCGAAGTTATAAAATGTTAAAACTTTGCTTTCATCTGTGCTCTTTTGTTATTTTTTATTACGTGAACACCTTTATTGGCAACACTGAAAAGGTGACGCCCGGGGCAGTCACATGTTCATTGTTCGGTTGGTAGAAGTTCTACGCAAGTGATTCCAAAAAGGTTCGGTAGTGTGAAATGAACGTCGTGCCTCATTTCACACGACACTGCTAGTTGATGGGGTCGATCAGAGAAGGTCAAAAGCGCACCATCATTCGCTATGTTTCTGTATGTGTTCTTTAATTGCTGAACCAGTCACAAGCAGGAAAAGTCCAGTGATTGCGCTTTTGATACTGCTTGATTAGTTATACCACGTCGTTGCGTCAGCTGCTTCTGGACTTAAGCTGAAACAAAGCATAGATAAACCTGTTCGACTCGCAATGACCAGCCTGCCAATGACGTCACGTTTCTGAAGAGCTCGGGGAAATTTCAATGCTGGTTTTGGCATCACCTTCATTACGTCGTTTTCTCAGTAGCTCTTCTGAAATCAAAATCAAATTGGACGTTTAGTGTTTATACAGCGTGAGGTCGGTCTGCCAGGATGGAGCCATTCTGAACTGGCACATGCTATACGGCAAGCCGGGGAATGTTGAAGCTCGGGTATTCTGAGAAAATGTATTTAGTTTGGGTATACCTCAAGAGTCCAACGGTGTATACACCCTTGAAATATATTTCGCCGGTTTGGCGGTTTTGAGAACTCCTTAATTTGGTGCGTGTGTTCCTTTCATCACATTTATATCGCGGTCTATCCTCTTTTGGAGCTAAATCTGTACCGACACGTCAAATTAACACCTCCAAATGGCGGATCCGCCTCTTCCCCGCAGTCTTTTTTTCAGTGGCATCCATCCGTATTTCCTTGTTTCCTCTTCTGGGTAAACCTCTAGTGACCTCTGCCCTATGAATCCATGCATGCATATTCTGAACTACCCGTTGGACTTTTTTTACATTCGCCGTAAAGGGCCGAACTATTCTTGTCGCGTTTTTCATGCAGAACTTTATGGTTTGACTTGGGTTGTAAATACTTGGACCTTTTTCTTCGTTTTCTCACGGTGCGTTCCCACCTCGCTTATAAGCATGGAGTTTAGTCGGTTGCTTTGAAGTTGTCTAAAAAAAAAGCCTCCCCCTTTTTTTTGTTTTTTTTTTGGAAGATAATAACATTTACGCGCCATCTCGGCTATTTTTTCTCAATCGTTTTTTTTACAAGTGCACACACTCAAACGTTTGTTTTTTGGTTTTTGGAGGTTTTAATTGAAGTCAGCGTCCATAAAATCCGAAGTACAATTTGTTTCAGGGTAGTGTGTATGTCTCTGAAGGCGGCGAGGGACGTATGCAAAGGTCCGAGGAGGTCAAATGGCGTAAACTGCCGCTTTCGGGACGCGAAATCGCGGCCAGGCGCGTATCAGACTGCATGGGGGAGTAGCGTTCGGTCGCAGTAGCCTGGTGGTCCACTTGCGAACAAAACTGGCTTTTCGGGGGAGGCTGCAGATGAAGGCAGTTTGCGTCCTCTCAAAATTTACGAAACGACCTGGCTGCACTTTGACAGGTTGGTGTCTGTTCTCTGAATGCGCCGGGAAATGTTTTGTTTCTCGAAGGGAATTCGGCGCTCGGTGTGAGGGTCAAAAGGCAGACCCGCAGGGCCTACCGTGGGGAAGGGAAGTTTATCCGCTTAGCGTGCGACTCTGCAGTTGAGTATTTGTGGCCATCGACACTGAAAGAGATGTTCGAGAGAGAATTGTACAGTGAAGAGCACTGTTAACTTGAGAAAGTGACGGTGCCCGGTAAAATACTGCAGGTTGCAGGTTCGTTGCCGCCATTAGTACGGCAAAGCTAAACCGCCGTATCAGCCAACAGATGGCACTCAATTTCGGAAAGGGTCTATTGGTGGTTAAATGTTTCATCGACGTTTCAAGCAGCGATGTTAAGGTCGCCTTCTTTCATTCTTTTTATGAACCGGAAGTTCGCTGGGACGTCAAAGAATAGAGCTCCACCTGGTGGCGTTTGCAAAGAAAAGGGTCTATCCGGAGCACAAGTTCGTCTGCTTCTTAGGCAGGAGTTGCGGTGACGTAAGAAAGACTCCGGGCTGTGATTGGCTCTGATTGAAGGATAATAGGTAGACCTCAAAGCAAGCTGCCTTGAGGTCTACCCGCTATTCTTCATTCAGAACCCATTAGATCTCGACATCTTTCGGACGTCACAACCTCTGCAAAAGAAGATGAACTTGCGCTCCGCATAGAGACTGGTACGGTGCCATATAATGTCATGTGCAAGGCATGTATACACCTTTAAAAGTGAAATCCCGACTTGGCCTCGAACCGCGCGCCGAGGTGAGGCGGACCTACCCTCCAGCCAGGACGTTCGCTGCTTATCGTACAATGTTGCCAATCGTCTCTTACTGAAGCATACACCACTGAGCGCAGAAAGACATTAAAAAATAATGATAAAAATTATAAAACATACAGGGAATGTCTTCGACCGCGAAAGTGCACAAACAGTTAAATATAATATATATAATACATAAACCAGTAACAAATCGAAAAACTTGAAAAATATCTGAAGTCTCAAAGCGCTCATCAGAATGCGCCAGAAGCCGCATGGCCATTGCATCAACGATGGCTGCGCCGGCGGCAGCTCTGGCTTCCACATCGTGCTGGAACAGAGGCTGCGATCGTTATAAAGTCACCTCCAACCCTTAGTCCTGCAATATTCTATGCTAAGATTCTGTGGGGATACTTCCTGCGTTACGAAACAGTAAGTGTGTCGCTACGGCTGGCCGTCGGCGTTACGCCAGACGCCGCCATCTTGTCATCGCGCACCCCAATGACGTGCCCCTGACGCACCCGAGTATAGCGGAAACGTTACGCGGCTCCATGCATCGCTCAATATGGCAGCGCACAGGAGTATTTCTTGCAAACGTGTATAATGACCTTAACAAAGTTTAACGGTACCGCCTGCATGCGCGTATTTTGATGCGCAGTGTTCTAATATTTTTTGCGGACTGCGTGTGGTGTGCACGCGTGCATGCCTTCGTGCGTACATCTGTATACCTATATGTTTGCGCGTATTATCGCTATATTATAGGTAACCTGTAGATAATGAAATAGTGGTGTGCAGGGCGCACCTTTAGTAACGTAATAAAAGGGTTATTTTACCGGGAAATATTCTGCATAGCCGTTATGGCACTGTCACATTGGTGATTGATGAAACACCTGGACAGCTCTGTCTATCAAAAAGAAAGAAACATGTTTTCGGCGACCCTGTCACATTGAGGCAAAAGCAACTGTCGGGAGACAAGTTTCTGTCGCCCGCAACCGTGTTCGCCGATTTGTTGTCCGACAGTAGGAGAGCACCCTGCCACACCGCGCTGACGGCGAGGACAACACGGTGGACACAACGCCATCTTCATTGTTTACCTCCGTTCGTGTGCGGCGTAGCGTCGCTGGAAATGTCACTAAAAAGTGCTGGTGCTTTCGAAAGGACGGAAATTCGACGGGACGCCATCAACCAGTAACTGTGATTGGAGAACTTGACAGGGGAAGTATTTTCCACGCATTATTTTATAAAAAAATGTTCTTCATTCGCTGACAGCTAGCCCTAACCGAGGAAGATGAGATCGCTGCTGTTCGTTATTTACGCCACCGTATGAGGTGTTTCTGTCCGGTTATTTTTTTCGTGCAGTTCCTATTTCTAGTGTAAAATTAAATTAGCGCCGGCAGTACCCCAAGGTGTCTTTTGCAGCGTGGTGTTGAGCTGAACTGACAGCGCTTAAAAACCGCGACACCGACACGATGGGCCTTCATGCCGATCGGTGGAGTAAATAATTTTCAATGCTGTCTATGTGCCTACCGCATGCTACATGATAGTTGCATTTCCCCAAAACGTCCTGGGGATTTTTTGAACAATTTAGCTGTCTAGCAGGGACCGTTTTCAAGTTTCCAGCGAAGACAATCATGACCAGAGCGATCGTTTTAATGCTTCGATTTTTGAATCGCTTGCTTTTCTGGGTGATTTTTATTCAACTTTATCAACGAGTGAGTAGGCATGTCACAGTAAAGTGAGCTGGTCTCTCGGCAGTTCTAATTTCAACAACCGTCTGGACGTTCACGACCGTAGCTGTGACCATTTCAACAATCGCTTTCCGTAATTACGCAGTAACAACATTTATAAAATTATTTTAGCTGCACGCCAGCCTTAATTATTGTTAAATGGCGTTTTCCAGACCTATATTTGAGTAAGCTCTTAGAAAAAAATTTACCGCATCTCCACGCGGTGAATGATGTTGATTGGGGCGAAGGTCTGGTGGTGCTGATGATACTGATTTTATTGTTTATAGGTAGTGCGGATGGTGCTGATTTTTTTTTTTTTTATTGTTGAGTTTCGGGTAGCGTTTCGACTTCATTATTACTGCTTTATGGTCGGTGAAATGCAGAGCCAGTGGTTCTTCTAGCGGATCAGCTTGGATCCGCTAGAAGCCGTGGAAACGGATCTCCACCGCTTAAGTCAACGGTCCATGTCAAAAAGAGAATGCGTGGTATGGAACGTGGTTATATACGTATTTGAGTATTCGACCGTCTTCATGGCGCAATCTGCTGACAACGTGCATTGTCTTTTACTACCATTGCCATGCATGCCTTTGAATGAACCCAAAGGTTCATTCAAACTAAGGGGAAAAAAAAAAAGACTGGAAGAAAGGGTTAACAAACAGGCGGGATGGTTTAGGTTACACACAATTTACACTTTAGAGTCTGAGACGACGGGCGAAAGATGGGGACAAACACACAAGCGACTCAAACGCCGCTGACTAACTGGTGGACATGCAGCAGAAGTGACTGCGCATCACTTGACGTTTTAAGGGCCAATCAATTCGGACGACCCCGCGTCCGGCCATCAGCAGGTGAAAAACATCACTTCCTTGTACCGGGGGAGGTCCGGCGAAGTTCCAACGTTCACCCCCTTGTGTAACCGCGGGCATCGGTCGTGTTCGCTTCCCCGGCTGATTGCGTTTCAAGCGGTCTCGGAAGCGTTCGCCTTTTTTTGTTTTGTTGGTGAGTTTGATAGAATGTGTAAAAAGGTCCGCGCCATTTTCGCTTCAGCTGTCTCGTGATGTTATATTCAACCTTACAACAGGGACTGGAATAACCTGCTAAACATTACCCGAAATGAACATCTCACGTTTACAGTGACAATTTTCAGTGTCATTTCTAGCGTAATGATTTATAGTGAATTTTTCTGGTTAATTGCGTAAATATTCTATTTCATCTGTTTACTTTGCGTATCGTTTTATGTTTCGTATAAGACAGTTTTAGTGCCTCTTTTTCTTTTTTAGAAAAGAAAAAGGGGGGGGGGGGGGGGGTTGGGATGGTGTTTGCTTTTATGTAATGATGTCGCGGATCTCCTCAACCCTTGTCTGATGAATGGATGGATGGATGGATGGATGTTAATGGCTATAATGCCCTTTGTAACGCGCGATAGCTGGCGCCACCTAGCCTAAGTCTAAAAAGATAAACATACGACTCCTTCCGCCCTTCTAAGCCAATTTTCTTCCCCTGACTATCACCTGGCAGTGTGGGACATCACCAAAACGACCTTTGAGGGATCGGGCGAAAAAAAAAAAGAAAAAAAGAACCTTAAAAGCATCATTTTCCGTTTTTTCCCTCCGGCGAGGGTGTCGCCAATTTGCTCTGGTCAAACATTGTCGGCGTTACCCTAGCACCGTACCCACTGGGGCACAGGGTTGAGACTTTGGGCCAAGCCAGAGCCACGCCAGAGGGAGCCCCAATTTTTCTCTCTCCCGCCTCTCCCCAGCTGTGGTAGTTAGTTGTACATCCTTCCCGATACCCTTGGGACTGTCCAGGTTTACCACATAATGATGATGATGAAATTCTCGTAGAGTCCGTCAGTGGTACGTGCGTGACCAGTGTCTGCTCTGTTCCATGGGCGCCGCCATGACACGGTAGGGGAGCCGTAGTTTTTGCGAGACTCCGTTTTTTTTTTTTGGATACCTTTGCACATACCGTAGTGCAAGAGCGTCAGAAATGCATAGTCACGAAGCTCCAAGAACAACACTGATGCCAAGAGTGCTGTAAAAAGCGAAACTCTCGTTTTATGCGCAGCCGCTCTCTCCGTGCACAAGAGCTTCCGTCTGAGATTATTATTTCCCATTTTTATCGCTGGGGGCTAGGATTTCGGACACTGGTTCATACTCTGCTTTGGCCGGTGAACGGTCCCGTCCGCTGCCCCGCGTTGCCGCACGCCTGCCGGCCGCCGAGCCGCAGCGACCACGCCCCTGCGGATAACGAACTCGTTCGCTCCACTTCTCCGGCGCGCTTCCTTCCGAGAGAGTGGCCGACTCGACGGACTTCCCGGCGGAGGACACCGCGATACGATCGCCGGGGATGCAGTGCAGCGGACTGCGGCGTGTGCGCCTCGTCACGCACACGCTCTGGCCAGAAGACGAGATCGGGCTATCGGGCGCCTGCCCAGCTCCTTCCTGGTAGGAAGCCCTTCGGAAGGAAGGCCGTCTCGCCGCTTTTGGCTGGATTGATGGAGCCGATCCAATGCTCCACATCCCACCACACGCACAAAGCGCGGGTTGCTCGCCCCTGGCTTCTCCGGAAACATGACGACGTGCCAAAACACTGGCCTCGTTTGAAGCGCGTGTCGCTGCGATTAAGTTATTCTTTAATGCGTTTTTATCTTCGTTGAAAGGTGTGCTGTCGCTCTTCAGTGATTCATCTTAAAGAGATAGTGAACTCTAACAAAAAAAAAAAATATATATATATATGTATATATATATATTTTTAAGTGCCCGAATCTGGCACATATGTCACTAAATGAAATTTTCTTCTACAAGCAACTAGCGTGATAATTACGTCGCAAGACCCAATTAAGCGATTCCAAAGCAAGGTTCTATTCTGGGGTCAACGTCCGAAATGGAAGCGTGTATCGAAATCTGTACTGACTCAAACCGTATCTCAAAGCGCAAATACAACGCTAATAGTTTTTTTTGTTTTTTTTTGTAGGGGGAAGTTTAGTTTGTGTTATTATTGTCTTCTTTAGGCACCTAAAATGTATTTGGGAGCTCAATGTTTCTTTAGGAGTCCCCCTTGCGGCCGCACACAGTGTACAAGATGGGACACCTCACCGGGGCTGCGGATGGAAACATTAGCACTGCGCGAGTTCGCCACTTGGACGAGCGAGAGTAGCGCGGCACACGCTTTTGCAGGTAGAGCGTAATGCATACGCCTGCTATCCTTTTCCATTTGTAGCGCTCATCCGGTGGGGGGTTGCCGCCTCGCATGCTCGCGTGACGCCAGTTAGGCAATAAAGTCATGCCTGATGATGCGTTTTATGATTGCTTGCCAAACACCACCCCCCGCATTCACGTCTCGCGCGTTGGCGCCTGTGAAGAAACAAAAAAAAAATCAAACTTCGCAATACCTTTTGTGTGATCAAACGGCAACGTATAAGGTGATACCGTGGCGACAAAGCTAAAACATAGCGTTTTTTTTTTTTTTGGTGTTTAGGTCGCTCGATATATTTGCGCAGGGAAGTCCCCGTCGCTGGGGATCAAATAGGGAAAGGCCTAGTAAAAACGAATGTATGAATGTTTTAATAAACATATTCCGTAGATTTTTGTGTGCGTCAGCAAAAACTCGGGTCCCGAATTCAGTGCAAAATCGCTTCGTTCTGTGCAAAAGCTTATACATCTCATCACGTGGAAATGCATTTTCACTACATTAGTTATCAATAGGCACCATTTTCAAGATCAGTAGACTGTCAGGTGGATGATAAAGGTTTCTCAAAGATTCGCCACTGTGCGACCCGCGACGGCCATGTCTACGCTCGCACCGCCCTCTCTTTGTCGCCGTTCCAAGCCGCTTGCGCGCCTATTTTCTAGTCCCGTCGCGCGTGTCTAGTTTCCGCCGGGTGGCGGTCCCGTCGCGCGTGTTTAGTTTTTTCCGGCTCCACGGGGCGGGTCTGCGTGGTGTGCTGCTGGTCATCCACCTTCATACAGTGGAATGGCTCATGATTTTTTTCAATAGTGACATCCTTATAAATTGCTTAGGCTTGGTGCCTTTTTTGCCGTTTGTTGTGACTACGAGCGACACGTCCTTTGGAAACACGAACGAATCGGCACAAAAATAAGTGCTCTCTGCTCCGGTGAGTCAGGCAGATCTTTTTCTTATTTTTTTCCTTTCTGTATTGTACCTTTTTTTTTTTAAAAACAAAGGTTGTTACAACGTATACTACTCTGATTAGTAAAAAAAGCGAGGTTGTGCGGATGATGGAACCGAGGGCATGAACCACCATGTCAGTCCGAACTCCACGTGAATATCGCGTATGAAAGTGTCGAACCAATCGAGCCTTCGCACGAATATTCACTGGCTACGGCAACGACCTCGTGTGTGTCGACACAAAAAACATGTGTACTATAGTCCACACGGGCACCGCTATTTTTGCTGCCATTAATTCGAGCAGCGAACGGAAGACCCCACGGTCGGCTTCCTGTGCCAGACTTGGGAAGTTCTATTCACAGAGCTACTGGGCATGAGTGTTGCGGTTTGAAGGGTTATTTGCACGTTCAAACCCCGCATAGTGTCCAGTGAAAACGATGATGGAACTTCTCATGTGGAGTGCGGTATATGCGCATGTTCATCAAAATGTATATGTGCCCTTTTTTGTGTTCGCCGGAATACATACGACAGAAGAACAAATCGCCTCAACAAAAGATGAAGACGTGATCTATAGGTGCAGGTTGCTTGTAGAGGACATGATTTACTCTACGATGCCAATAATTCTTTTTTTCATGTCCTTGCAGAGTGAATGCCCATATGCACAGTTCGATGAAAGGCAATCTTAGTCCTGGGATGCACTCACAATTTCTTTTTAATTGCCTTGATATCCCTTTTTTGATACATACATGGTGGGAAAACACGATCGGAATATGGGTGTTCGCGGGTGAACACTGAATAACCTTCAGTACATTCTACAGCCTACCTATCAACCAGACGCTGCAAGTAGTGGTTCTGGCGTTCATAGACATGGTGCAATGTTCCGAACGATCGGGGTTTGTTTTTTTTAACCGGATTAGCGGCTACTTCTGATCATTGCTGTCACGAAGGCCCACCTAAAGTGCTGAGTATGAAACCATAATTACCAATTTTTCTAAATTCTGGCAACGTCCTGGAGTCGGGGACCACGACGTTTAATTAAATTTCCGGGAGCTCTCGTCTTTGTACGCATGTTGTTCATTATTGACCTCACTCCTACGCTACTGCTTCTTATCTCAATGGAAAAAAAGGACCTGTATACGCACCTAAGCAACTTCTATGTCCTCTAATACCTCATCACTCTTTACGTCTTTTAGCCAAAATGGCTCCAGCCGCAAGGCGAGTGACAGAAGTGAACTCTCCAACTACACTAGTTTCCCAAAAATGAAGATCTAAAAAGATAATACACACGGCTTAGTTAAGCCCTAATCAACCGTTGTGGCCTCGTTTCTATAGTGTACCCCAGGGTCCCCAACGTAGCCTCAGAACTAAAAGAACTCTAACGCAAGTTCCGTTTCTTTAAAAACTCTGTACCCTGTAATAACAAAACACTGTGTGTGGGAGTCAACCTCCAACTGTTGATAAAGTTATTGGACATCCCCAGCGTATTTCTTTCCCAAAGAACTAAAAAGCGTAAACTGGAACGGACGAAGAAAGGCGCACGTACTCCAACAAAGATGGACGTGTGCCGTTGTTCGTCCTTGTTTGGTTCGTGCTTTTTAGCTACTTTGATTTATTATTAACCGACCGGCTCAAAGGTTTACTCTTTCCTCCATTTTTTGCACACACAATCAAAAAGGGAAAGCTTTTAAGAGATTGAAGGTTCGGCGGTCGTGTTCTGTCAGCAAAATGTTCGCTGTAATATTTAGCAACGGCTCTATCGGTGGACATTTCTGTCCATACTTTCGGAACTTCGATGTTCTATTTACGTTGTTATTATGGATGAGGCCAACTTTTCTGCCACCATTGCACTTTTTGTAGATTGTTCTCCGATATTGAATGCTTTTAGAGAAAGACCTCATAATTGTGGCTTGATTGCGGCTTCGATAGATCCACTGTCTGGCTGTGGTTTGATAGGCGCAATATTATCGACCCCTTTACTAGGATTTCCACATTCCTACTCTGTGTGCCGTCGAACCTGCCGCGATTTCTTTAAATGTATTTTACGGTTCTTTCAGATGTTCCAGTAAATAAATAAATAGCAATATATGGCTAACCCTTTATATTGTTCTTCTTCGTTTAATTATCTGTTTTCTAGATGTCGCTGTTTTTCAGTGACAGCTGCCTGATTGCAGTTGATGAAATAGTCGTACCCATATGGGTAATTTCATTTCAAATTTAAATTTTGACAAAAGAAATGTATGTTGTAGGGAATTTTATACCTTCCAAAGTTTGAAAGCCTCGAGTTTGGATATATATATATATATATATATATATATATATATATATATATATATATATATATATATATATATATATATATATTGCGTTTTTCCCGACTGTGGAAGTTCGCAACTTTGACTGGTTCTCGTGTCGTTTTTCTTTTTTTTTTTCTGCCTTTAAGTTTTTTTTTTATTTTCGTCTCTCTGTGGATACTACGTAAACGTATTCATGTAATTAAATCACTTGAGGCGTTTTACTCTTTTCTTTAAACCAGGGATGGGAAAAATACATGCAAATATGTATCGAAATACAAATACAAAATACTTCGTCAAAAATGTATTTAATTACAATTATAGTTACATTTCCAAAAAAGCATTTAAGTACAAGATACAAATACAACCAAACGTATTTGGTCTCCCTCCAAATACTTTTCCAAATACATTCCTCAAAATTTGCTTCAGCGACTTCAGGCACCTGCAACGGGTTTCTGGGTACCTCATTTTAATTTTGCATCGCACACTCGGGAGATAATGTGCGGGGCTCTAGTAACGTAATAAAAATATAATCACAAAAAAATGTAATCAGCTTGGACTTATAGGTGAAAAAAGTACAGAGCTTCAAGCAGCTTTTTTTGTCGGTTGCATTTTGGTACTATTACTATAGACCAACAAAGAACCTAGACGACCAAGACGCGCAGCACTAGCTAGAGAACTTTTTATTGTTGCAACTCGCACCAGTTACGAAAATCTGGACGACCCGGTATTTAGAATGTTCCAGGCAAAAATATGGATGGAAATCAGGCTGGAAAGCATCACAAGTTACCACAGGCACTTATTTAGCCAGTCTGCCTGTGAACGTAGGTTTCGTCACTATTCTTGCCCTAGACTAGCATTGTAATCACAAAGTCACTAAACGCGTGTGCTTGATTGAGAGACACTGCATTCGGTGCAGAACATAGTTTTCGTCCTGCTCTGGACAGTGACAATGAATTTGAGGGATGTATTTTCGCCCACAAAATTGTATTTAATTACAATTGTATTTGAAATACCCACGTTTTAGTATTTAAATACACACGTCAAATACATTACCCAATTTGTAATTAAATACAAATGCAAAATACACAAAGTATTTGAAATACGTATTTTAAATACTTGTATTTGAAATACTGCCCATCCCTGCTTTAAACAAATCGCGAAACACACATCTCCCCGGTCAAAATTTTTTTTTTTTTTTTTTTTTTTTAAGTTTGACAGGCTGGATGTGTTCAGATAAGGACGCCCATTGGGGTGTCAACCCCATTTTTGTTTTCAATAAAAATGTTATACTAGGTAGCAAAACATATCCATAACAAATATAGCCTAATCTCGTTAAAAAGAAATTTCTTTGTTTTCAAAAAAAAAAAAAAAAAAAAATCACGAGGAGTTGAGCATTAAAGGAATCCCTTGCGCGAAGGCGGAACGCTGGCCCAATGACGCTTCCTAGCTTTCCTCTTCTTCGTCCCTTTTTCTTTACTTTTATTTTTAGACGCAACCAGCTATTGTTTCACCCTCGCCACGCCCGCCATCGGTTGGGGCATGAGGTTCCTAACGTCTGCTGTTCACATGCTCCGTTTTACCTTAACGATGAAGCACAGAGGACGCTACAAATCATACAAGTCAGTCCAATGTCGTACGAGTGGCGCGTGACCTTTGAGACGAGCGCAGTTGTCACTTAATACGATACACTGGCTGAGATAGTTCCTAACGTCCGCTACAATCCATCGCATTTAGAAATAGGGTACGGAGATGTCTAGATAAATGATATAGACTTTTGTCAACAGGCTTCTCACATTAAAATACTACCCTGGGAAAGTAGCGCAGTGCAATGCAATCAACCAAGCAAAACACCCTAAGGACTGAATGCGCCACAAAGTTCTGTTTTCCTAGGTAATATGAGCCATATCGCTAATTATTAAAAAACACATTTTTTTGTATAATGTTTCATGGTGTCTGGGAGATACAAGGAACTCCGGCCACTGTGGATGGATGCGGTGCACTTACAAAATAGTTGAGCTCTAACTTTTTGGTTGAAAGTAAACAAAGCATGAAATACTTTCCAAAATATTTCAGCGTGATAACTTAAACTTAAAATAGGTTTTAAAAAAAATCGCCGCAAAATGTCTAACAATAAGAGTTACGTAAAAGCCGAGTTTGTCATTTTATTTTCCCTGAAGTATAAACTAAAATAAGCTAAATCTAATTGTTGTAAGTAGACCAGTTGACTTGCTTTTTACATCAAAACATTTACGTTGCAAACTTTTTTTTTATTTTTGTATTTTTCTTGTTCTTAACTTGTGTCTAGGAGGAATAAGAAAAATCGTAGTTCCGCCTTCTCGCTGAAGCGATTCTTTTCTATAAAAACAATTAGGCTTTTTTTTTTCAAAAGTAAAGTTAATTTTGTTGTATTGACATGTTTTGCTACCTAATATAAACCTTTCGTTGAGAACAAAAAAAAAAAAAAAAAATAGGCTCGACACCCCCTGGACCTCCTTACACCTAGGCTCGAGTAATTTTTATAATTTTGATGTCCATGGAGCTCTTTATAATTTTATTAAAATCATTCAGTTGCGCGCATAATCCCCTGCGATATAATTACTTAAAAATCGTAAAATGAAAAAAGTTGCAAGTTTAAGATTAGTTTTGTCAAAAAAAACCTCTTTTCCCGTCCTCGTAGAAGAGTTTTCCACAAAGAATCGTGGTTTATAAATATGATAGAGTATTTGTATGACCTTTATTTAAACCCGAATATTGTGAAGTGTGCGTCTGTACTTCGCTAGAAAACAGGCCGCCTTATCGAGACTGATTTCTAAAATTTAGTGCTATATCTCTCGGGCGATATATCCACGCCCTAAGGTGAACTCACTCTAAAAAAAAAATACTCTGAAAAAAAGTGTTTTACATTTTTGTGCTCTAATGCACCCCAAAACTTCAATTCGACGTACAGACGGCCCCAACAGTTACGAGCGGTTTGATAATGGTGAGACATAACTGATTAAATTGCTGCAGATCGCATCAAAGACTATATATAAAACAAAACAAAAAACTGAGGCTTTGCAGTGAAATGGGGGAAAAAAAACTCGATTCTTTTTTTTTTTTTAAGACAGTAACGCGCACATTCTACTGTAACAAGTTGTACCATTTAGCTATCAAGCCGCTCGTGAAAGTTGGTACCGTCTCTTTGACGTCAGCGGGCTGTGCGTCGAACTGAAATTTTGGGGTGTGTTATAAGTAGGGTTCTGTGTTTTCGGATAAATCCGAAAAACACCCCCCGGTAAAATTTTGGTCAATTCAGATTTATCCAATAAACCCCGAATTGCGATGTGATGTTTGTCCCCCCCCCCCCCCCCCCCCACACGCACACACACACGCAAAAGTATTTTACAATTAGTGGTTTGATCGGCGCGTAGAGTCAATGGTCATGGGAAAATGCCACCACACTTATCTTTCAAATTTCGGTCAGGACAAGAGGTCATTGTACTTTTGGGTCAGGACAAAAGTCACTGTTTATGTTTCCAGTTGGGGTCAAATTTTTTGTGCTTTAGATGAAGGAGAGGTTGTGTTTTTGTAACAGTGAAAGCTGTGGACCATAGAGATTGCATAAAGTGGGGAAGAGCGACAACTGATACTTCTCTGTTACATCCTTTACGACTCTACCTCGCGCGGCCGCGCGGGAAGTTGATGGAATAGTATGGAATGAATACAAGCTTCCCAACGACTACCTTCAGGAGTTTATTGATTTTAAGGTATCGACATTTATTGAAGCAACACTTGTGAGCAGCTTTTGTCGTAGGAAAAATTAGTATTGGCAGTAATGGCACCAACGCCAAATCCAACTGAAGAAAATATTATTTGATACAATCGCGTTTTTTTTTTGTTTGTCCAGCACACGGTTACATCCGTATATTATTTATTTTGAATAAGTAACACTGCGAAATTAAACTCCGAATTTCCCAGAATCGGGAATAAAAAAATAAACTCCGATAAACTCTGAAGTTTCGGCAAAAAATAAACTCTGACAAACACAGAACCCTACTTATAAGTTGAAACTTATAAGGGACAAGGGGTGTAAGAATATACCATTTTTTCCCCTCTGACAATGTAGTAACGAGACCGAAACGGTGTAAGTGAAAAAAAAAAAAAAAAACTGTTCCATGAATGCGAAAGCATTATAGTCCCTTTGGTGAAATGTTTTCGATTGATGTTTTCGACATGCATTAAAATTTTCCTTTTTTTTTCCTGATGATTCGGTGCGTGTGTTAGGCGTATACGTTGGCCACAGACCGGAAACATTCGAACCATTTTGCTGCAGAACGATGCAATTTATTTCGAGCTATGAGACCCTCTATGTCTGATGGTAGGTCTGTCGTAGTTATGTCATCTTCTGCTGCGACAATGTGTTCGTCATCAGAGGGATACATGTCTGACGTATAATCTTCGCGTCGTAATGGTTGCGGTGGTGTCGGCGGTGGCGGCATCGGGTCGATTGAGAGGACCATTGCCTTGTGGTCGGTGAAGTACGTTGACAAGTATTTCAAGTATTTCACAGCGTTAGGCCATACCTTTAGTCAGCCAGATGGCTGCGGCGTGACGTGTGCAATGACGCGCGCACTAGGCCACACCTTTAGTCAATCAGAACTGTGGAGCCGCCGTGGGGTCGGGGAAGCGGGCTCGTCTCGCACCCCGGAGGCCCGGGTTCGATTCTCACCCAGACCGAAATGTACCGAATGTTGTTTTCAAAGTCATTAATTTACTTTGTTCACAGGAACCTCCCTGAGAAATCTGACGCCAATCCGAGGATTTTTTACGTGTTTTTACTCTCTGTGCCTTCGGCCATTTTTGGTACCATCGGTCGGTCACGCCGCCGACGCCGCCGGATTTTCGCGTAAAAAAACATATAATGCTTTCGCATTAAAAAAATCATAATTTGGGGTCGCATTTCGATAAAAAGAACGCTTATTCTTCACGAGTACGCACCTCGCTGTTACACCTGCGACAAACGGCGAGACGCGTTAGCGTCTCCACCAGCGTGTCTTTCAGCGTCTCCCAACAAGACGCACGCGTCACGCACGCGTCTGCCACTTTGCGCCGTACTCCCGTCAAGCTTCAGCGCGTTTGCTCTTGGGGCAAACGCCCCAAGAGCAAACGGCTTTGTCCCAAGAGTTTGCTCTTGGGACAAAGCCTGGCAGATCGCCACCAGAAGCGGCGGCGAAATGAAATAGGTGGAGCGGCAGACAACGGATGAGAGGAGAGCCACGTGACTGGCGCCCCGCTGCGGCGAGACGCCGAAACACACTTCTCTCGAGCGAACAAGTGTGTTTCGGGTCCTCGCCGCTGCAAAAGCTGTGCGCTGACGTCCAGGTTCCCTGAGAGATGGCTCTTTGATTCTCTCTGCTACCAGATACTCGCGCTCGAAATCTGCAACCGGTCACTCAATGGCTTTTTGTCGTCGAACTGCCACGCTTAGGCTACGGTGTTCAGTGATATATCTATATTTTCTACTATCTGCGTCCAAAATTCGAGAGAACATTGTAAAAAATTTTATTTTATAGTTTGCTGGCTAAAGAGAGCCATAGGAAAACCCATACAGCCTTCTTTAGCAGACCATATATATGGTTAAAGACACCAAAGGAAAAGCCCTAGGCAGCTATAGCATCCTGGCTATAGAAATCAAAAAAGTCAAATTTGGAGGGTTTTACGTGCCAAACCTACGACGGGCATCTGGCACGCCCCAGCGGAGGACTGAGGATTAATTTCGACCACCTGGGGATCTTTTGACGTGCAACCGAAAGCTCGGTTACACGGCGCCTTCTCCGCAATAAGCCTCCGTCATATTGCGGGCACCTCGGTCGGGATTCGAACCCGCCACCTAGGGATCCCTAGGCCGGCGCTCTCGCCTCGGAGCCACCGAGGCGGCAGGCTGGCTATAGAGATCGAGCCATTAGAAAAGCTAAAGAGCGCTATGGCTGGACAGTGATAGGGCCATAGACAAAACTGAAGATTTTATAAAGACGACAATAAAAAATGCTAAACACAGCCACAAAGAACTCTTTAGCTAATTGGGACAAATAGCCGACCATACAAAGAATTTTCTATAGCCGACCATAGGACATTTTCGTATGGGCGCTGCTCAAGTGTGCCTCCTCTCGCTCTCTGCGTCCATTTTTCCGTCAACGTCGACTTTGACCTCATGTGCTACTATCGTGGACACAGCTGGCCATAACTCCGGTGGCTTTTCATGCTCCCAGCGACAGATGCTCTCCGAAAGAAATCGAACTTTGCGATGCCTCTCGGAGATTGATTGATCTTTCAAGTTGCGTCCACAACCCCAGCTGATCGACTGCTAGAGCAAAGATGATGATGCCACAGCGGTTGTCGATGTTATAACAAATACATTCTTATGTTGTTTTTTTTTTTCCCCATAAACGTTGTTTCGATCGCCATATAAAGGCCTTTCATGTTTGTGGTCGGTTTGGAATGTTGATTGCCAATTTGCCATTGACAGAAATGTGACCACCTCGATTTTCTTACAAGTGTGTTAGGTAATATGCCTCCTTCTCCTGAGTTGGCGGCATAGCACCCCTCGCCGCGTCCTCTTCCCGGTCTGCGTCCTTGATGTGTTAGTTTGACTTCTTCACCGCCGTGAGTGCTCCCATGGCTCTTGCATAACGTTTCAGGAATTCGTCGCTGTTACGTCCAAAGAAAGGGGCACTTCGACTAACTTCGACCGCATCGAGGCTCTGCCCTAAGCGCTTGCAGTGTAAGCAGAGCGGTGCGCGGTATGGGTTGCACAAAAGACACGTCCTTGACACGTCCTTCGAAGAATTTCAGTCAGGTGGCGCACGTGTTCTGGATTTAAGCCCGCTCGCAGTTTCATCCGGGCGAATCTGATCTGACAGTCGATTCAACATGTTGAAACCTTCAACACAAGATGTTTACCTTGATTGCTCAGTCGCGTTCCCGTTGGTTTTCAGGAACTTACATACGATAAAATTCGGTACATGGTAAGTTATAACGTAGCCTCCTTATACTCACAAAGCCTGGCAGTTCGACGACGGAGCCATATAGAGTGCCCGGTCGCGGATTTGGAGCGCGAGGATCTGGTAGCACACAGCATCAAAGAGCCATTTCTCGGGGAACCCGAACGTCAGCGCACAGCGTTTGCAGTGGCGAGGACCCGAAACGCACTTGTTTGTTCTGGAGAAGTGTGTTTCGGCATCTCGCCGCAGCGGGGCGCCAGTCACGTGGCTCTCCTCTCATCCGTTGTCTGCCGCTCCACCTTTTCCATTTCGGCGGCCGCTTCTCGTGGCGGCCTGCCAGGCTTGGTTGTACCCAATCTAGGTGCTATTGGAGTTAACCACCATACACATCAGGTTCTTTATCTCTAGTTCCATGGCATTCGCCACCTTTCGTTTTGCTGTCGTGTTCCGAAGAGTATGCACCCTCAGACAGGTTATCTCAACTAGCTTGTGCCAAATGAGACTTGAAAAAAGTGATGCACTTCACACGTATCGATCCAACGTGCTGTTGTTCAGTCATACTGAGCAATTGAAGATATTTTTTTGCGATTTGCCAAACTGGATAATTAAAATGGATGAATTAGCAAACCTTTGTTTTTAATATTAATTTGTGTGCAAACCCTCCAATACAAAAGTCGCTCCTCGTTCTGAGAAAAATCCCATCGAGTCGTTTCCATCAAGGAAGTCTTATATGTGTGTTTAATTGTTTCAAGGTTTTATAAAAAAAAGCGCGTGAGATGTAGAAAAAATTCCACGTGACCACCCGCAAGCGAACTGCGATGTTGGTGTTCTTATAGTAACGTATGATTTTTAAAATCTTGCGCGCTTTCTTTGAAGCTTAAAACTTTACACACGCGAGGTCTAGCTTGATGGAAATGACACGTGGGATGTTGGTCAACTCGCTCAACAACTTTTGTATTGAAGGGCTTGCGCACAAATGAACACTTATAAAGTTAGCGAGATAATCTGGTTACTTAGTCAGTCTAGCTAGCGCACTGCACAAAATATCTTGATTCACTCAATGCTACCGTGAACAGTGCTGCGTTGGCTCGACACGGCAAACGTGGACCAGTTCTTTTTTTATGTTTTGGCACAAGTTACCAGAAACACCCGGTATAATTTATCTGGTAGGGGTCGGCGGGCGGTTGTCGGCATTTCTTTTTATTAATCACTTTGGCACTTTTCGGTGTATATAATTTTCCCACGCGATAATGTGTTAATGTCCCCCCCCCCCCCCCCCCCCCCCGAAAAAAAAGTTTCGTTAAATAAAAAAAAAAAATGTGAGCAGTCTGGTGCTGCAGTCGACACCATAGTCTATTCACCGTCACACACGCCTTTATATCATGCAGAACAAGCTGCGCGTATATTAAGGTCACCTGTTTCACTATACGATCGTTGTAAGAGGAGCACGTTTGTGTTTACTTTCATGTTCATCACTCATTGGGATGCGTGACTCTCCGTTCATTAATCTGAAGTTCTGAGCTGTGAAGACGTGCTCTCGACAGTCGAACTCGAGACTCGGAAGAGGTTCGGTGCCGCGCCAGACAAATATTACCAATCGGACGACGCTTCTTGAACGCGATCACATTGACTGCCTTGTCTAGAACACGTCGCTTATAGTCAGAAAACTGCTTCTTCAGTGTCTTGACCTTATGAACGTCGCAAATTACCACGTAAAAGACTGGTTTGTACAAACCTAAGTCACGCGACCGCTCCAGTTGGGGTTCAATATGCGCGCTTGAAATGAGAAAAACAAAAGTGAAATCATCGCTGTAGTGCACGTCACGCGGCAGGTGCTGAGCTCGAGGGCCATTTGTCATCCAGCCCCTGTTTCCACAATACAAAAGACACCCCCCGGGGGGGATACTGAGGTGTGGCAGATCTGTCAAGTCATACTATGGCGCACTTCAATAACGTTTCATATCGAAAGAACTGCTCTAAAACACGACTCACAAAAAAGGGCATAGAAGAGACGAAAGTTCTCTTGGACTACAAGAATATTAATAAGTGTCAGTCTCGGAAAATATAAAAGACAAACAAATCTGGCAGGCTCACGCGTCTGATACCTAATATATCATGATAAAAAAAAATATGCAGCAAAAAAAACTTCTACGGTAAACCCCTCCCCACACAAGCGCGCGCGCACGCACGCGCGCACTCACGCGCACACACGCACACACGCACGCACGCGCACACACACACACACTTGATTTGTCGGAACCGTGGTTGGCCGGCACTGTCGCGATACATGCAATGCTTGTTCATATTTGCTTCTCGCATTATAATGTTTCAGCGGTGTTTTGCATTTCTGTGTTTAAATACATTTTCAATATTATTCCTGGTATCGCGATACTATTAGAGGTCGATGTATTTAATATTTTTTGAAGAATTATTTCATAAAGATGTGTATAATTTTCAGACAAAAAAAATTATGTGGTGTCATTTTATATCGCGAATTTTCTCTTAGATTCGTGCATCATGTTAGTTTGTTGATGGTTTTATCTTTTTTTAATTTTTGTATCTAATATATTAGGCTCTATTCATTCTATTTTTGTTTCCTTTAAAGAACCACTGACAACCCCAAGATCGATATTTTTTACCGACTCAAATTCATCAAAGACGCATGGCAAAAAAGAAAAAAGTCATTGCAAAACGTTTTTGCGCGCGAAAGAGTTTGTTAAAGTGTTTGTCCTCATCCCCCAATTTGAGATCCTCCTCGCTCATTTTTGAGTGACGTAATTGGCGAAAGCATTTTTGAAAACGTTAGGTGACGCAAGTTGCATGTCTGCGATAATTATTTTTGTGCTTAATAAAATAAGGTTTTTGACGACTTTAAAGGCACGACAATACTGACTTCGAAAAGTAAAAATCGGAGACCGGAAGTGTTAATGACGAAACATCGGCCGTCTCCAAGCCTTTTCTTCATACACTCAATATGTCGTGATGCCAGAAAGGTCGTCGGAACGTTTTAAGGTCAAAATTCAACTCCCAACGATTTGGAAACATTTAAGTTTTTCCATAGCCCTTGTCAACAAAGTGGTGAGAACATATCAGGGGTATGAGACTAACCCCCTGCAGCTGTTCTTCGGGGATTGTAAGCAGCCATGCATTATTTTCTGCTTCATATATTGGAAAAATTTCTGTATGAGGGGGAGAGGAGGTGAAGCCTTAGTAGAATATAGCATTTTCTATAACACTGACGCTTTGAACAAGTATGTGCCATGTTTCATACATTCACCCAACGTGTAACACGTGCCTAAAGACTACTGGAATGAATAGGCACCACTTGCGCATGTAATCAGTTACTACGATGAAGTTCGGTTGCTTCACACGTGGTAAGTTGGCCTGCGTTTTTCGAAAAACGCAAAAAAAGGTAAAATGATGGGGGAGAAACAAGAGTAAAACGAGCGCACTTGCTTTGCATGTGACTACTTTTCTATTCACGCTATAATTTTACCTGTAATATGCGTAGAGTTGATGTTGTGCTCTTGAATTGACAAAACAAGGAGCGCTAATTACCTGAATATGTTCGTATTAAAACAAAAAGAGAGTAACTAATGTAAATCGCAAGACAAATGTTGAAATTAAATTCCATTACAAATTAATGCCGCGAAAAGGTAGCATGACAAATGCAAAATTACTTGAAAAGGTACGGGTCACTTCCCACGTCTTGTTAGTGGCAAGACGGCCAGCTTTATTGCTTTCCTTCTACCGTTCGAGGGCGCCGCTCGTTTTTGTTCCTGCCAGCACAGCCGCCATACCGCTTGCCCTCCTGTACGCTCCCGGCGTAGATGTAAGCTGCAGCTGCAAACTTGCATTGTTCTAGCGACTCGAACCACTTGTGCGGCGTCCCGCCACAGATAGACCGGAAGTTGTGTGGTTGAGGGAGTTGGACGGCTGACTAGAGCAAAGCCGAGTCACGTGGGCGTCGTGCGCATAACTGATCGTACAAACGCGCTGCGCAAACGGTGACGTACCTCTGAAGGCGCGCTCCGACTCGGGCAGATGTTTCCGTCGCCAACCCATAGTCGAAGTCAAATATGCTTTTTGCATAAATTGTAGCGAATGGCGGAGACAGAATATTGCATTGCTTTCCATTTCGCCGCCAACTCCGCATTGCTGGAGAAGGGGGGGCATGCCCAAAAACTCGTCAAAGAGCCGTGGGCAACTTGCCTCGAAGATCACAAAGTTTGGGGCGGAACGGGTCTTTCGCTTTGTTTTCAGAAAATGTAGATCTTACACCGAAGTATGATCTTCAACTTTTTAATGTTAGGTATTTCACTTAGATAGTATGTAGTTGCGTCCTTACGCACGCAGCGCTCAATCGGTTGCTTCGGAGCAGAGATGGCAGGAATGACATTACTGTAATGGAATTACAGTAATTAAATTACTTTTTGGAGCAATGAGTAATGTAATGAATTACTTCTCGAGGCTAGTAATTTAGTAATGTAATTAATTACTTTCAGGCAGTAATTTCGTGAAAATTACTCATTACCTTTGAAATTACTTTTGTCCTAAATTAGAAAATTCGTTTGCAAGCCTTAAAAAAGAAGAGAAAAAATATTTTGCATGGTGAAATGTTGTGAAAGAGCATCAGAAGAAATAATCGACGGCCACCTCAGCGCAAAGCCTTGTACGAAGAGCTGGACAGACGCACAAAGGAGGGCTGGAAAGGCGAAGGAGAAAAGCCTGCGTGTAGACATCGCTGGAAGGCAACGGCTTACGAACTCCAGGCACTACAGATTCATGGCATCGCGTCATCACGACGATACTATACTTCCTTCATCCCTAAGTTCACAGTGCTGTGGGAGCTGCAAGCTAACCAGAGCCAATCAAACACCTTCCTTTAATCACCTGCCCCGTCCCTTTCTCTGCGCCTTGGTATGAACGAGAGCGTGGTTCGTGGCGAACGATAGACACGTGTGACTGCTCCAACAAACATGTAGCTTCCACCGTTCATCCTTAAGCTGACAGTGCGTCAGCGTAGGGATGAACGGCTCATGGGCTCCAAGGCGACGGGCACATCACCAGTGAGTTAAACATCTGAGAGGACAGGACAAAGAGATCCCCAGCCTTGCACTTTCGTCAAGCCAGGTCAAACCGTAAGCTACGGACATTGTGAACAACGAACGACCGGAATAAATAGTTAATTCTAAATGCCTTCTCAAAACTCCAGAACGTTTCGTGCATCCTCGAGCAAAGCAGGTGCCGCGCGCGCGGTATGCCTAGCTGCCTTCCCTTGGGAAGTTTATTCGGGAATAAGCCTACAAGCAGATATCGCCCCCCGTTTGTTGGGAAAGTACACAGTTTAGGAAGCTCAGGCCATTCCAAAACTGGCGACGCTTCTGCTTAGCAATTATCCGGGCCCTTGGTGTGACAATACGAAAAAGCTTGGACTCTTCGGGTGTTTGGGAAAAATGCTGCTACTTGAAAGGCATGACCGAGAATAGGTCAACTATACTCGGCGACAGCTTTCTTTGGCAATGCAGTGGAGGGTACAGGCACGCGTTCCCTCTCCCATTTTGAGCGCTGAATAAAGCTGTGCGCGAGCTCTGTCCCTATACTGCATCGCCAAGAGAGTTATAGCCGTAGTTCTGTCGGGAGAAAAGAATTAGATTGCGTCCGAGCCAGCAGGGAAACGTTTCACGTCACGACTCCTTGTAAGAACGAGCTGCCATTGCCCAACTTAACAAGCTGACAGGGACTACAACTTCTAAATCACTAAGACGGAAAAATATCACCCTTTTAGTGAGAACCTTCACCGTTGAATGAACAGCGAAACCGGTGAGTCAACTGTCTTTCTGAGTCACATCTAAAGAAGCTATTCATCATGTTTAACACTTATGTCGTGTGGGCCAGGAAAACCACTGTTCAGCGTGGATCACTTTGAGGCACACAAGGTTGTTGCGGTGTAAACGGGAAGATCTGAGTTTTGGTGCATATAGTCCAACTCAGCTCTTTGACGTCACATCACTGAGGTGGCGCTGCTGTCGGCATTGCGCATGCGCAGCGCCTCGCTTCTCCCGGATCTGGTTCCTGCACACGCGCTGTGTGGGCAAACGAGCGCTTGTTTTGTAAACACTGTGTTGGTGCATATAGCAAATAAAATGAGCGCGAATTCCTGCCTCAAGGTATTCAAAAGTAATGTCAAAGTAATTTCAAGTAATTTCATGACTTTTGAAAAGTAATTGTAATGGAATGGAATTACCTGTAGTCTGCGGTAATTTGTAATGTAATTTAAGTATATTTTTGTAGTGTTAAGAGAAAGTATTTAGTAATGTAATTTAATTACTTTTGGAAAGTAAATTTGCCATCTCTGCTTCGGAGTGAGTGTCGTGAACCACCGCACCAACAGAGACCGAGGTCGTATAGCCGCATGCCGTCGCGTCTCCTGCAAAACGGCCGGTCGCTTCCCGCAATACTCAAAAATGGGAGACTATTATATACTCAGCATATGTCAGAAGAAAAAAAAAAAACCGCGTCACTTCACAACCGTTGCTGATACTGTGATGTGGCGGCTTCCCGCAATACTCAAAAATGGGAGACGATTCTCTGCTCAACATATGCAAAAAAAAAAAAAAAAACGCGTCGCTTAGCAATTGTCGCTTCACAACCGTCGCTGACACTGTGAGGTGGCGGCGCAGCATTCAGCCACGTCATCACGTCAGTGGCGCGGCGTGACACCATTTTTTTCCACACGTGTTTCACGCTTTACTTTTGCAAAATGTGCAGCGCCCTAATTCGCGGCGCAGGAAGGAATTCTGCGAACCGGCTGTATTGAACCGTCTGTAACAGACGACGAGGGCGACCTTGCCAACGACTGAGACAATGCAGGCGAGCGGGCGAGGGAGAAAAACAAATGCGCTCTTTCTTTTTTGCGCTCTTGCTCTGCATTGTCAATTTGTAAATGCTCCTGGAGCACGAAGGAGCATATCTGCAGCCCGTGTCCTAAATTTGTTGGGCGCGTTCCGCACCCACCCTGATGGGATTTTTGACAAGGGTCTATTGGTCTCGATGGAGTTGCGAGTAATCAGAGCGCCTTGAAATGTGGCGACAACCGGGAAGGGATGCCTTTTTGCGCCAGCGGTCCTGCACCTCGTTGCGAAAGCGCGCAACCATCGCAGCGCTTCTTTCGTAGGAGGGAAAGAAGTCTGGTTCAAGTCGGGCGAAATGAAGCCCTGTGCTGTTTGAGGGACATTGCAAGGAACTAGCTTTGATTCTTGAGTTCAACTCCGTCAAGCGAAGCAGAATGCGAATTGGCGCACAATAATTGCGCGCTTCGGCCACGGGAAACAGAACCGCTGGCATAGCAAGCGGTTCTGTTATATTGCCCTTAGGCTATCTTCCAGGCGGCGCAGCACGTACCGCGAGCTATGCGCTCCTCTCTTCGTATTTCCATTTTTACCCGATAGTACCTTCAATAACTTCAGAATCCAAAGCACTACAATCTCAGATTTCTTGTAGGCCTTAATTAACAAAGACATTTTGCACGAGTAAAAGGGAGAAAGAGAGAAAAGGCCAGATGACGCGTTTCTAGATGACGAAACAGTCAGTGCGACTCTAAGGGTCCCTCTAGGACGAGATTCCCTTTCTAACCAGTTCGCCCATGGCTACCTACGACCAATTCGCTGTGACGGTTCGGTCGGTGCTCCAGATGAGTGGATGCACCAAAATACTTAAATTCGAGTGGTAGCAGTGAAGACTGTTCTTTTGTGTACTCGTCGGGTTTTTTCCGGGCCTAGTTGCGATTCTGTCCTGCCATAGCCTCCTATCAGTGTTGTACACGTTCCTCAAAAAAGGAACGAAAGATCGTTCCTCCTTCCTTCTGATTTTGGGAACGCGTTCCCGTTACAAGTTCCATCTGTGAAAAAGAAACTCGTTCCCGGTACAATAAAAAAAAAATGGAACGTATTGTTGCATGCACGTTACATTTGCATTTTGCTGATTACCACATTTAGTTAGATCGAGGAAAGTCTTTTTTTTTTCATCTATCCCTTCAAATGGGAACATACGAATTTGAATGCCGTGATGGGAACCAGGAGAAGAGAACAAGCGGAACCAGGGTTCCATTTGTTGATATATCACAATTAAAAATCTCAGGTTTTAACCATATTCGTGTTTGTGGTGGGCGATGGTGGTGAGTGTGTGGTGGGTGAGTCAAATGTACTGTTACCCCACATTGCACGAATGTCTTATAACAAACTCACACGTTTCAGTCTATCAAAGTCCCTCGTTCGAACTTAACAACAGTGGCGTCTCGATGTTGCTGTCCGCAAGGCGAGCAAGTGAAGGAGAGAGTAGGGCTTTTGGAAAGTCCTTCTTCGCAAAGGTTGGATTCGTTGTTCAGTTTTGAAGGTGGGAGACAAAAGGAGAAGGAATAAAGTTTAATTTTTGTGTATCTTTTAAGTTACCAATATTCGGGATACAAGGGTGTGTTCGATGTCTGGTAACCTGTTCTTTCGTTGTAAATGTAGCTCTCTTTGTGGAAGTACAGTGATGGCTGTAGTCGGCCTTAGATTTCTGGGTGTATGAGGATTCGTGGAAGCAAAAAGAAAGTAGCTGAGTTTGAAAAGTCCCTCTTTCTGTGTCTTTACCTACGACTAAAAGTTTTGCTTTTTGTACAGCAGCCTCGGGCACAGAAAAAGAAAATTCGATGACCCCTAGCTCTCTTGCACCCGGCTGTTACCAAGCGAGGACCACACGAAATAAACCCTAAGATAAGTAACCAAAAAAAGTTAAAGATATCCTGCTCTTCGTAAAGATATTGTTTTTATACTTTTAGAATTTTCCTCTTAGAAATAAAATTAAAATTACCGCAGTGTACGAAAAAAAAAAAAAAAGGAACGCCGTTCCTTTTTCCGTTCCAGTAGATATGTAACGAGTTTCCGTTCCAGTTTCACCGATGCGAAATGGAACTGTGGCGTTCCTTCCTTCCTCCTAAAAGGAACGCGTTTCAGGAACGCCGTTCCGTACAACACTGCCTCCTATTTGGTCCCGCTGACACAATGGGTGGAGGTGAACTTTGAGGACTTGAAGTGCTTGACTTGTACGGACAGGTTTCCTAAGCATAAACACAAACACGCCCCAGTCGATTTTTGTTTATCTTCTTTTCTCTGAAATTTGAACTTTTGGTTTAATACAGAATCCAATCCAACACAATCCACAAGACATGCAATCTCTTCTGTCAACTGTACCCCTCCGTCATAGGAGGGTTGGTATACGACGCAGCTTGCCACACATCGAAACGTCGAAGGTTGAATTGGTTTAAAGATGCTATATTCTTAAAGGTGACAAGAACCCTCAGAGACGCTGCCACCTCCTCGCTCTCATACACCGATAACCGCAATACGCTGGCCCCTGTCACGTGATAATTTTGACTTCCGGTCTCGAGTTCTAACTTCCGTCCGCCCCTACATTTCTTCCACCGCCGTCGCTTTCCTGAGTCGCTCCCTTCCGCTCCCAGAACGTGTGAGGAACGCTGTGGCTGAATTCAGAGGTGTTTACTCGTCAGAGCCTGTAGCCTCTGCAGCTTTGTTCGTCGCGTGACACCTGAGCGACGGCTTGCTGTCCATTTGGGTGTTCGAATCTCCCTCAACCTTGGAACTACACCTTCCAGTCCCATGTAGGAAAGCTAACAAAGCGCAAAGGGAGGTCTGGCTACAGTGTACTGGAAGACACAACTTTCGGTCGACAAGGACTTGCTGACTGTGCGAGGTAAGTCCATATGGCGCTCAAAACTGTAAAATCGCCAAAGGATGTTTATTTGCGAAGACTTATCCGCCTAGAAATATAAATTCTGCTTGCACGAATGCTAGTTAACCTGCCAGCGGTTTCAGTTTATTTTTCTCGAGAAAAAGTATTAAAAATATGATGAAAATAATCCCTGGAGAAGGGGAACAAGGGGGACAGAGGACAAACACAAATCTCCAAACACAGCTAGGTGACTGGTGCGCGACCGAAAAAATCCGCCTGGTCCGGGTATCGAACCCGGGACCTCTCCATTACAGGTGGAGCGCTCTACCAATTGAGCTAACCAGGGGTTAGACATCAGTAGAGCAAACGGGTTTTATCAGCTGCCACCAGTCTAACACCAACAAGGGTGAAGCTTGCAATTTAAGGTTATAATTAGAATGCCATTAAATGCAAAGGTGCAAGCGAGCTGGACAAGAATGATGAAAATAATCCCTGGAGAAGGGGAACAAGGGGGACAGAGGACAAACACAAATCTCCAAACACAGCTAGGTGACTGGGAAAAAATCCGCCCGGACCAGGCGGATTTTTTCGGTCGCGCACCAGTCACCTAGCTGTGTTTGGAGATTTGTGTTTGTCCTCTGTCCCCCTTGTTCCCCTTCTCCAGGGATTATTTTCATCATTCTTGTCCAGCTCGCTTGCACCTTTGCATTTAATGGCATTCTAAAAATATGTGCGCGTCTCTGTCAACAGCTTAAATGATACGCTTGGGCTCTCCTCGTAAACTTCTCTGATCTAATACGATCGCAGCCCTGTAGTCGGAAAAAACCTTACGACAATTGTCGACCGAAGTTTTTTTTTTTTTTTTTTAATGTATATGGTTAGGCTTGGTTTAAATTGTGATCGCCCACTACAAAGGGTTTAGCCGACAGAATCTAATCCAAGCCAGGCCATTACGTGATGCAAAGTTCGTACCGCGGTACCACAAAGCGTACGACTGGCCTATAGTCGCAAGAGTGGTTCCGATGGATCAGGTAAAGCTCTACATCTGTTTTACTGATTTGCTTCGTAAATATCAAACATCTGTAGCAAATATTAATGCACATCGCCGGCCAAAAAGAGCTCGCAGCTATAAATAGGTGATAGTCACTGAGCGACATATAACTAGGCGCGGTGTTCACAGCACAGGCTCAGCTCAGAACGAGCGAGCCCCAGAAGAAATACAATCTATCAGTGTGGGATGCAGGTTGCAGAAGCGTTGTGGTCCTGCGCAGTTCGCGACCGGACTCGACTATGGCCGCCAGCGAAGGTGTCGGAGTCTACGGCCCACCGAAATCTCTTCGAGGTTTCTTTTCTGGAAAACTCGTCATTACGCGCGTCTGGGTTGAGCAGCAGGATGTTTGCGCAGCCCACTGCACAGCAAGGCATGCTCGGCATTGCACAACGATTGCAGTTCCTTGGGCTCTTTGCACTTCGGCACCATTATACGTGCTTGAGCGAGCAGCGAGTCAATAATTTTCGTGCGGCATCGCCGAGGAGCACTTACAAACGACGGCAGCTAAAACATAGCGTAACAAGCAAGAATTGTCCACACTGGGACGGTTGAAAACCAACCAGAAAAGCACGGCGAAAGAAGTGGCAGTACGAACAAGTAACTACCTTGAGTACGAACATGACATCGGAGCATAAGGTTGCTTGACAAACAGTCAACCCACTGAAGACCCGCCGAAAAACTGGTGGTATAGCATTTGTAATGTCGGTTTTAGAGTGGATCGCGGTTTCCCACGAGTGTAATATTTTGGCAGTGTTCGTATTTAGTCTCCACAAATCGACATATCATTTGTTTTTGTTCGACGTTTGCCCGAAGTTACCTTTTAAGGGATTTTGTCTACTCCTACTCTGAACTTAAATTTAAGACGGTTCACTGGGTTTGTAGATGCTATAAGGCTTTTGACGATCTATTTTTTTGCTAAGTAATAACGCAGAACCATTCTTTCCAACACTCTGATAAGACCCGGATATCTGTCTATTCGCTATCCCCCCTTCATAAATGGCGTGGACAGGTGGTCTATCTGCGAGCCGGGAAAACGGGCGGAAGAGTGTCATGGCGGTTTGATAAATTTAAAGAGAAACGCAGGTGCAGGATGTTGACGGTTTCATGCGAGAAAAGCTTCTCTTGTAGAAACGACGTATTCTATGTTTTCTACTAACATGAAATTGGCAAACGTAGCCATATTTATAGGCAAACCAAAAGAATTGATGCTGCTGAGGTTCACATTTAATACGGGAATATGTTAACGCATCCCACGCCTTTGAAACCGTTCGTTGTTCGTGGGTCTTCGATCACAGATTAGCCATCTCCCCGTAGCATATCTATTTTGCAAACGAATCCTCCTCTATAAACATTCGACGGACTCGTCGAAGGCTAGCACACATTGTTGAAAATTTTGCTTGATCCTTTCGTCCAGAACCCTTTTATTTGGGATCATTTCGGGATAATTTAATCCAATACCATTTTGTCCGGGACAATTTCTTTCGGGACCTTTTTGTACGGGAAAATCTTTGCCCGGGATCATCTCTTCCGAAGCTATTTTGTCCGGGACAATTTTTGTGCGGTACTATTCTGGTGCAAGACTATTTTGGTCCGGGACCAATTTTTGCCCAAGACCATTTCTTCCGGAACCGTTTTGTACGGAACAATCTTTTTCGGGGACCATTTCTTCTTGGACTACTTTATCCGTGACCACTTTTGTCCGAAAACACTTTTGTCCGAAAACACTTTTGTCCGGGAACACTTTTGTCCGGGAACACTTTTGTCCGGGAACACTTTTGTCCGGGAACATTTTTGTCCGGGAACATTTTTGTCCGGGAACATTTTTGTCCGGGAACATTTTTGTCCGGGACAGTTTTGTCCGGGACAGTTTTGTCAGGAACGTTTCGTCCGAAACCATCTTATCCGGGTCCGTTTTATTCGGGTCCGTTTTATTGGGGTCCGTTTTATCCGGGCCCGTCTTATCCGGGCCCGTCTTATCCGGGCCCGTCTTATCCGGGCCCGTCTTATCCGGGCCCGTTTTATCCGGGTCCGTTTTATCCGGGTCCGTTTTATCCGGGTCCGTTTTATCCGGGTCCGTTTTATCCGGGTCCGTTTTATCCAGGTCCGCTTTATCCGGGTCCGCTTTATCCGGGTCCGCTTTATCCGGGTCCGTTTTATCCGGGTCCGTTTTATCCGGGTCCGTTTTATCCGGGTCCGTTTTATCCGGGTCCGTTTTATCCGGGTCCGTTTTATCCGGGTCCGTTTTATCCGGGTCCGTTTTATACGGGTCCGTTTTATACGGGCCCGTTTTATACGGGCCCGTTTTATACGGGCCCGTTTTATACGGGCCCGTTTTATACGGGCCCGTTTTATACGGGCCCGTTTTATACGGGCCCGTTCTATCCGGGCCCGTCCTATCCGGACCCGTTCTATCCGGGCCCGTTCAATCCGGGCCCGTTTCATACGGGCCCGCGTAAAACGGGCATATTTAATATGGGACCATCTTATACGTGCCCACTTTATACGAGACCATTTCGTACGAAAAAAAGTGGTCTGTCAGATCGTCGGGTCGTCGTTCTTCTACTTTGCCCACATATGCAGCGCGGCTATGGCAGCAAACGCCTACGGAAGCAGAATTCTACACCAGACATATGGCGCGCAAGTAAAACAAGCAGACACAAAATAATGCGAACTGAATCGTTCCAGGAGGCAAGGTCACAAGGGCTTTTCGGCAAAAAACGAAATTGGAAGAAGTTCGCGTGTCAGTTCCCGATTCACTAGGTTCACGATCAACAAAAATGCAAGGGGAAAAAAAGCTTCACAAGGAAGCAAAAGTACGATTCACAAGCACCAACGTCACTTTGTTCGTCCCAAGAAGATTAAAAGAGCTTCTATTTTGTCGCATCTGGTTACGCTGCTCTGCTTGAGTAAATCTTGCCAGTTTCTCGAGATTTGTTTGCAATGTTTGCGGATTGAAGCAGGGGTCAGGGCTGAGCAAGAATCTTAAATTTTGTCTTCAGCATTGATCTTCATCAATACTCCAAAAATGTTATCTTAGATACGATAGGAGATACAAATGCAACATTTATTTGCGCAATAAGTACTCGACGTTATATCGGATTTACTAAAATAACATCTCAAATAGTGTAGAAAGCCTGTTATCTGCTTTAGATTGGTTAACATGTCTACACTCTCAGAAAAAAAAAGGGGTGTCGAAAGGTGCATTCTTACACCCTTTGTCCCATATAATACACCCCAAAACTTTGATTCGACGTACAGTGCCCTACAGTCAAACCGACGGCCCGAAATTTTACGAGGGGCTTGATAGCCGTGTGGTACAACTTATTCAAATAGCTAATGTATGTTTTACTGACAATAAGAAACATAATCGTGGTTTTCTTGGCTTTACTGTAAAAACTCGGTGTTTTCTTTATGTGGTATTAGATATCTACTTTAGCTATTTAAAAAGTTATATCCTATCGTTATCAAGCCCCTCGTAAAATTTGGGGCCGTCTGTTCTACTGTAGGGCGCTGTACGTCGAATTCAAATTTTGGGGTGTATTATATGGGACAAAGGGTGTAACAATACACCCTTTGACACCCTTTTTCTTGAGAATATAAGTTAAATTGTGTGGTCTACCAATATTGCTGTTATCTTCTTTTTTTTTTAATAGAACGAGCCCGACAAGGTTCACTGGTCGGGTAAGTTGAGGCAATAGAGGTTCGAGGATGTTAATGGTATGAAAGGATGCGGAAGAGGCTCACTCTAGTACTCGCTCAGAACTACAAATGAAATTCACTGGACAGTGTTGCGTGCATAGCCGAGAATGAACGCTCTTCCTTACTTCTAGAGGATTCGAGTTTACTTTTACCACGAGTGTAAAAGATGGAGGCCAACATGACCTTGCCGAGTCAGTCTCGCCCTAGCTCACTCCCGAACATTCTAGGTCGAATATACGAACTACCCAGTGTAGTATAGATAAGGAGCCGAGCGAGGCCTTGCCGACTCACTTTCCCGATGCCGACGCACCCACTCACTAAGCAGTCTATAAGGGGTCTCGCTCCATGCCAGCTGTCACGCCGACGCGGCGACGTTCGCAGCTCCTGTTTCGACGCTCATTCTTTTGTTTCTGGCACTCGCCGATTGAGCCTTTATTTTGAGTTTTACGCTGGTCGGATTATTTCCATCCGCGACAATATCATGATCTCGACTGTCGGATCGTGCCAATGGCTCGACCCTTCCTAGTGACGTCACACCACCGGAAAACGCGGGAAATTTACATTCTCGGTATCGGCATTGCCATCTGGTCGTTTTCTCAGCAGCTACTGCGAATTCATTGATACTAAATAGCATTTTGGGAAGAGTGAGGCCCGGGCATTCAGAAAATATAGTTAGTTGGAATAGAAATGTCGCGAACCTGTCGAGGTACGAGTTCGACCAGGTGGGACTTTCACGAACTTTTAATGCGAAGTTCGCCAGAAATTTGATACGCTCAAATTAAAAAACGAGCTAGCGCCAGCTAGTAGAGATAGGGTGCAATATTTATCGAGTATATCGCTAAATTTAAAATTTAACTACATCATTATAACTTTATACGCACGCTTTTGTGTTATACAAACATTGTTCAATATGTATTGTTTCTTTCTTCTTTTTTTTTTCTCTCCAAAATTTGAGATGCCTGCGTTGTAGTCGAGAAACACTGTTCAAGAAGTCCAACTTCGTCAAATTTTACCGAAGGTTGGATAATTCGTCTAACTAGTCGAATCTCGGGTTTACATAAGATCACCGTTAAGCCGAAACTGCAGCGAAAGTTACTAGCGCGAGCCAAGACGTGCCTTTCTATAGACACGCTGTCTACACCCGCGTTGGCCCACACTAGGTGTGAGCACTGCGAGTGCGCGGATACCAGATACGCGCGAGATAAGGGGTCTGCGCATGTGCATTACTGACATCAGCGCTACCTCATGGGCGTGACGTCATATAATTCATTAGGTGTATAGTCACCGATTTGCACGGTGCGATTTTATTCGCTATTTCGCAAGTGGGCACCGCAGCTTCCACCACACTTTTCTCGCGGCACGAGCGACGTCGCAACTGCGAAATCGCAAGTAAAATCGCATCACGTAAACCACGCTTAAGAAACGTTCAGAGCATCTTATTACGAAGCCAGTGAGATTATGGGCCGGGAAGAGCGCCCAAGAACGAAGCTGCCTTTCTCACGCTGTCAGCGACGAGCGCCGGTTCTGCTTAAGAACTGTTAATGATGGCGTCCTCTCCCGCTTCTAGCCTCAGTCTTAGCATATATACAGGCTTGCTACGCTAGCACCATGCTGGTGGTCGGTTCTTTTTCTCCTTGCCTAGAAAAACAAATTCAATAAGGGCCCGTTCACACTCTTGCAACCGAGTACGACCGAGAGAGACCAGACCAGTTTTTAAGCCTCTTGCGACCTCTTAGGACCGGACGCGCTGCAGCGGAGCTGGTCCTAAGAGGTCGCAAGAGGCTTGCAGCTAGGCCAGCATAATGGCCGCTGAAGTGACGTCAATGCATTTCATGTACAGTTTGACGAGCTGATAAAATCGACGGTGTACCCCCCCGTAAGCCGGGTAAATTCTCGTCCCAACGACCAACTCTTTCTTCGAGCGGTGTCCACGGCGTCGAGTGGCTCCGCGTCTTGTGGGCACGTGTCGGGGAGCAGCGTCCCAGGCATGGCTTCCCGCTTTCAGGGTCTCGGTGAACCCCGACGACGTCGAGCGGGGCCGACCGGAAGTCCCTCACGCGGAGTCTTCCTCGACCTGCCTCCGCTTCGGCGTGCTCGCGCGGGTGGGAATGTTTCCTGCCCATTTTTTGACGCTCTTTTTTCTCCGTTAGATTTCTTTTTTTTCTTTCAGGTTTTCTTCTGCGGGCTTCTTCGCGTGGGGTGGGGTATTTTGGTGACAAGTTTGCTTCCAGGTTTCTTTGGGCGGCGCGCAGCTATTCTCGGGAACAGAGTTCGCGCGCATCCGGCAAAACAAAGCCAGCGGGCGTGGGGGGCTTGCGCGCGTCTGGTCGCTTTCCTTCTTTTTTTCGCGCTTTAGTTTCTCTGCCTTCTTGCCCGTGAATCTCGGGGAGGCGTAACGAGATGAGTAAATAAAAGGGGTGAAGGAGAAAGGCACAGGGTTTCATGGCCGCCTCTTTTGCGGTGTATCCCTCCCTCCCCCGCGCAAGCATTTGGCGCCTTGGTACGCGTCCCGCAACTTCACACCATTCCAGTAATTGCCTCGTGCGCGCTGCCATCTATGTGCGTTGGACTCTGGAGCAACGATGTGAGCGGGACCAGTCGATCTCTTCTGCTAAATATCAGACTCCTCACAGCCCTGTGCCCCGGCATACTTCGCGTGGGTGCGCTGGAGAAGGGTATAGACTTCGTTTCACCAGCATGTTAAGAGCGTGGAAGGTCACGGCGTGCGTTCACTCTGCCTGATTGGTTTGACCGTTGTTAGCACTAGGGAAAGTGGACGACAAATGTAGTGACGTTGCGATTTAGAACTGCTCGAATGGCCGCTGAGCTTCGACTTACGGTTAGTATAGTTCTAGAGCGACGGTATGTTTGAACGCATCGGCTTCGTTACCATTTCTCTCTCTCTCTCTCTCTCTCGCAGTGTTTTCAAAGATGGAGGTGAAGATCGTTACTCTGCTTTGGGACAACTAGGGTATGCGGCGAGCACTCTTTTGCTAGAAAATATATTGAGAGCTAAAATTTAAGTTTTACCAGTATAAAAAGAAGTCCTGAGAGGTATGCCAAATTTGTTTATCGACCCAGTACTTACGTGCAAGGATAATTGTAGCCGTCAATTTCCTAATTAACTACAGTTTATCAATGTTTCTGTCGCTATATGCTTCTATATAGTTCGCAGCCTGTGCACAAAAACAAATTTCGGCTGAAAAAAAAACAACAAAAAAAACCTTTGATAGTTCACATTCAGTGCATAATCCCCACTCGGCGCATAATCCTTGCGTAAAAAAAAAAAAAAAAAATGCACAGCATACCTTAATTGCAAAAGACCCACTTTATGAACTCACAAAGAAATGGAATAAATTGGAGATTTGGGTTAGTTGGTTCATTGCAAACAAAAAGCGCCGAAACAATACAGGGACACAGACGAAGGGAAACAGGACAAGGCGCTTTTCAACTGAAGTTTATTGAAATTTCACACGTTACATAGCCACAAAAACACCGTTTACCCTATCTGCTCAGCCCGCGTTTCAAAAATTCAAACTCATTCGTAGATAAAGATAACGAGGTGTCACTTATAGAATTCTTGTCCCTGGTCCTAATTTCAAATGCCTCGCGTAAATCTCGCGACGCTTTATCTTTGTACCTGGCCAAAATCTTAGTATCATTGAAGGCCGGTGTGCACGAGCATCGAGTATACACCAAGTTCGGCTCCTCGCAAAGCATTGCTAATTCTCCCCGCATTATGCGCAGAATTAAGATATAGACCTTTTCTGTCTACTTTCGTCCGCAGCAACCTAATAGGCGTATCCGGTATGGGCGATGAAAAAATAATGCAACGTTTCAACCTGCAAATAGTAAAAAAATAAAGGGGAGGCAAAACGAGAAACTGTGACGGTTACGCTTTTATCCTTAATGCCTTCTATTGGCGTGGCAAAGGCAAAACAATATTTTCGCCCATACTGGAAGTGACGTCAATTCAAGATGGCGGCGCACTTGCAGAAAAGGTCTATATGTTATCTTGCCGAGAGATGTATGTACTACCGGGTTCGAACTGCGTGGCCGTTGGCACATGCTGCGCCTCCTGGAGGCCCTTCGACAAAGCGGGTTGGAGCGTATACGGAGCTGCGAGGGTGTACGTCCTACATGAGTTATGTTTAAAAAGTTAAAAGAATGAAAAATATAAGGTCCTCGATCGGTGTTGCCTGTATGAGCACAACCAATTTAAAGCCAATTCAAAATATATGAATTGGATCCTTGAATGAAATGGAAATTTTATCAAAAGCGAATTGGGAACTGAACCAAGGAAAAATTGGTCACCACCAAGAAAACGACCCAGGAGAGACCGACGGGGAGAGAGGGCCCCACAGACCCCGACCCCTGCCCAACCCCGCAAAGGGGCCACGAGTGTGCAGCACAGTGGGTTCGACGAGACCGCAAGCAGCCCCGCCGTAGTGATCTTTGATATCCCACGACTCCCCGGAGGAGCCCCAAAAGCGAGGGCCCCTCCACTTTGGGTAGGCTCGTGGGGTCACCACTCTTTATGTCAGCCTTACCCTCAAAGAAGCCGCCCCGAACAACAAGGGGCTCCCTCCCACCAGCGGGGAAGGCTAGGGAAACCACCCCCTCCATGTACTCCCCGCCCCGCCCCCCCCCCCCCCCCCCCCCCACCCCCCCACCCCCACCGTTAGGAGAAACCCCAGAGCCAGGGCTCTTCCCCCCGGCCCCTGGGGGGGGAGGAATGTACGTGCCACAGTTTACAATTTCTAAGTGAGAGCATAAAAAAAAGAAGTGTGTTTCTCAATCTGCACCGCCAAATGGCATAACAGGTTTAAGCCAATCAAAAATAAATAAATAGGGTCCAATGACCAAAAAGGAAATTCGTTATTAAAGCCAATTATAAAGAAAAACTGGGGGCGTTAAAACCACGGGATCAGAAACGGACCTAAAAGCTCCATTCGAGCATCTATTACAAATGATTTAAATTGTCGCTGTTTTGAAGTATACTGCTTTAAATATTGATTTGCTGTCCTTCTTGGTCTGTGCCCGTCGGTAATCTTGAAAGAGGAGAGAGGAGTTAATCTTGAAAGAGTACGTCCTACAGTAGGACCGTAGGGCGAACACCCTCGCAGTGCCCTACTCTCCAACCCGCGGTTTTAGCCTCCAGGAGGCGCCGCATGTACCGACTGCCACGCAATCCGCTGTTCGTATTTCATTTGAACCCGATCATGTTCCAAACGCCAAAAGCATAGCTACTTCTTCCGACAACCAAATTTTGTAAGATCTACTTCGCCCGACGTGTGAACAATGCGCACAAAAAACCAGCATAGTTCAGTCTTGGCGCGGGACGAAAATGTGCGGCTGTGGTGCCACCGGGCCGTATCGCAGAGCCGTCGCGGCAGCCGCGCGATGTCAAAGCCGACTTCCGGCAGAGTACAGCGGCGCTGGCTCGTGCCTTCCGCCGTCGCAGCAGAAGGCCGCAGGTGGCTGGCTTCACGGCCTGCCTGACCCCGAGCGAACGCGAATGTTCTGGATCATCGTGCGCGGCGTACGGGCGCAGGTGGGAAACGTGGGCCGCACATGGAACATGTGCGGAACGTTTATAGTGGCTTCGAGAAGGAAACGGGACAAATGAAGTGTATGAAAACGTTTCGTTCCCAATAAAAACATACGACACGCACGCCTCCTCGCCCGGCAGGCACGTAGCCAGGGGGGGGGGCGGGGCGGGGGGGGGCGAAGGGTCCAGGCCCTTCCCCCCCCCCCCCCCTTCCCTGAAACAAAATTCTGGCTACGTGCCTGCCGCCCGGTATCCTCTACATGTTTAAACTCCTCCCTCCCCCCTCCCTTTTTTTTTTTTTATTGTAGAACGACTAACGTCTACTGGGCTCGCACATGCTTCCAGCAGACATGAAATTGGACCGAGACGCTGTTGGTTTTTTGACGTTCCAGGCGCCATTCGGTGATTGATTCGACCGTAGAGATTAGCTGCGACCTTCCTGTATTGCTGATGTTTAAAACACTCGCAATGGAACTCGCCCCAAGAACCCAGGGTCGCCGCTGCTCGACCACCTGCTTAGGAAGTCATATACGTGCCGTTCCAACGTTTACAAATCGACGGTCCTGTGTGCAATTTGCACAGCTCAGCGTGGGCGTGTTCCTCGTTCTGGGGTCTGCAAGGGGCTTTCGGCCCCAAAACGAGGCTGCCACAGAAACGAATTCTTTCGGTGGCAGTCCATTGGCGACGTGCGTGACAAAAGCGTCGCTGTGATCGGCCGTCCACGATTGACAAAAAAACTCACTCTGACGTTTCGAGTAGGAACACTTCTGCTCTTATTGGCGAAAATAAGAGCAATGTCAGATTCTCATCTCTGACGGTGTTGATTTAGGAAGCATCATCGAACTTGTAACGCTCGGTACTAAGAACCCTGGTCGTGACGTCAGGGATAGTGCGAGCTATAAGAGGGCGCCACCGAAACATGCCTTTTCAAAGAAGGCTTTCTGCGGCTGGTGCCATTTTAATATCTCTCGTGCGTCTGGAGCACGATTTGGTCGCTTTGCGGAGCGACAAAGATGCGCGCGCTGGGCTGTGGAGATCGCAAGCTATACATGTTTGCAAGAAAGGCTCCTGTGCGACGCCATTTTGAGCGATGCTGGCGCCCCGTACCGTTTCCGCCATGCTGGGGTGCGCCAGGGGCACGTCATTGGGGTGCGCGATGACAAGATGGTGCCGTTTGCTGCATCGCCGATGGCTTACGTTAGCGGCACAGAGAATCGTAGCGTCAGATATTGTAGGACGGGGCATCTTTCAGGGTTGGAGCTGACTTTATAACGATCGCAGCCTCTGTTCCTGCATGTTGTGGAAGCCAGAGCTGCCGCGAGCGCAGCCATCGTTGATGCAAAGGCCATGCGACTTTTGGCGGATTCTGAAGAGAGCGCCTTGAGACTTTAGATCTTTTTGAAAATTTTCGATTTGTTGCCGCTTTAGGCATTTTATTTAATTGTCCTTGCTATTTCGCTGTCGAAGACGACACGTGTACGTTTTATAATTATTTTTTTTTTTAAATTTCTTTCTGCGCTCAGTGGTGTACGCTTCGGCGAGAGACGCTTGGCAACATTGTACGACAATCAGCGAACGTCCTGGCTGGAGAGTAGGTCCGCCTCACCTTGGCGCGCGGTTCGAGGTTAAGCCGGGATCCCACTTGCAAAGGTGTATAGTCTGAGGGCTTGTAAAACAGTGGAACGGAGTCACCCAGAAGATGAGGACGGCAGGGCTTTTTTGTTGTTGTTAGAAGCCCGGCTTGCAAGCACACGCTCGAGTCGTTACCTTCCACCGTGCGTTGGTTGCGCGGCACCCTCGAAGCTCACGAAACACACCGAAGTATGACCGAAGGCAGGTAGCTCTCACTGGAGACGGGACACCTGCTCCCTGCCGTTTTCACAGTGTAAGTGGCTATATGCAAACTCCGCAGGCACCGAAGAAAGTGCTCGGAACGTATACCCTGCACGCGCTCACCTTAGCAAATTGAAAAGAGTCGACGTAAATAACCGAAATAAAGCGTTGATGAGCATACGTACAACATGTCATTTGTCTTGGGTGTTTGCTTCAGAAACAGTTAAGGCTGGTTCACACATTCGTGACGGTTGCGTTCCCAACAACTAAACCGACAGAAACGACCAAAAACACTGCAGCAACCGTGAGTCGCGATTGCTGGCCGAACTACCTCTTGCATCGCTTGCCACGTTTTCAGCAAACGCAACCGGCGCAAATGTGTGAACCTGCCTCTAGGGCAACGTTGAGCACGCGTGCACAGCTTTGGTGGTTCAGGGTACACGTGAGCACACGAGCGGACCCATGGCTTCGACTGAATAGAATGGTTTCCAGTTTTATCGGCTACAGTCAGACTTGCGTCGATAACCGTGCCTTGAACACGAAGCTCTGATCACATGACGCCAAGTAACCGAGATGGGCTTTTTCCGAGGCAGTCCAGGCACGATGTCGTATGTTTTTTTCCGTCGAGCGGCGCAGCGTGAGACACGTGGCAGAGGAGCGGAACCGTTGACCGAAGCCGTGCCTCTCGACACGCGATATCGCCGCAAGGTACACGTCGATGAAGACGCGCCGTGGGGCGTTAAATTCGAGCCGATCACGAATTTCGCTGGTGCCGTTGGCGTGACTCGGCCCTTTGTCCACACCCATGAGCGTCTCTGGGCCGTCGCTTGTTTGCGGCGCCGTTCCGTCGCTTCACGCCCCGTCGGCGTGTGAACGACTCCGGCTCTTCTCTGCCGAGCGACGGAACGAACCAAACACCTGGTGGCGGGCCGCTGAACTCTCCGATCACGACCGATGACTGCAGCCATCCGCGTCGGTTTCCACCTGCACGTGCCGTTGGGGGTCGCCTTCCTTGGGCGGTGTCACCTTGGATACACCGTTCGAAAGGTTACAAAATCGCGGCCCGGCGGCCAAAATTCACTGCCCTGCGCACGCATATTTGTCGCTTCAGAAAGTGAGCAAGTACGCGCCATTCGCACGGACTCTGAACATGGCCCGCTGTTAGAATAAAAATCAGTGCTTTGGCAATTTTCGACATGCCCATGTGACAAACTTAGGGGTGTAGGGGTCAACAGATTTAAAAGAGAAGAGACCTCGGTGCTCTCTGCTTTTTGTAAACTCAGTTTTGGCAGTGATATATTTAGATGTGATTTGTTTATATTACTACTTTAGGCCTTGACCTGATGTTAAAGCAACAAAAAAAAAATTAAATGACACTGCCTCTCCAACGTGCTCGCATTTTTAATAAAACAAGAGAGCAAATACACTGTCGTTTCCGTTGCTCCATCCACTCATGAATTAAACAAGCTCAATATGTCTCTAAAAAAAGCAGTTATTTGAAAGTTTTTGCCATTCTGACGATTTCTATTACAACCTCCATACTCCTCTCTTTTAACGGTGATATTTCTTTTAAGGCGAGAATCCCGAGCTCGTAGCTTTGTCGAGAAGTTTTGCTTGCGCGGGTTTTTAGTCTACAGCTTTACTTTGTTTCTGGCGTTCTTCGGGGGTTCACTCGTCTTTACGGCACGGCTCATGGCCTCTGCCGGGGTCGGGGGACCCCAAATGGGGGAGAACGGGAACGCTGTAACAGTATACACTTATAGTTTACAGAACCCCGCGTTGGAAACGTTTTGTCTTGTGTATGTTTGCATTTGGGATATCTACTTCGGAGGTGGTTTTGCGCTGTGTATGTGTAACTTCTCTGTCTACGTACGGAAGTGCTTTCTGTTGTTTATGGCTGCTCTTGTCAGCTTCGTTTGGAATGTGTTCTGTCTCGTGTATGCGCATGTTTTTTGGAATGTTCGTATTTGCTTTGGGCTCCGAGCCTTTGATTGGCTCTAAGAAAACCCCTCTTGATTGGTCCTTCCAAACCTCTCTGATTGGTGAACTGGAGGACCCCAGAATGCTGCTGAACTCAATATAAGCGGCCACCGAAGGGCCGTAAGGCACTTGGCTCCTGGATACCAAGCCTTGAACATCTCCCTGCCTCTGGAAAACCAACCTGCACGTCCGACCCCCCTTCGGCTGTGGAGCCGTCCGCCCGCTAGCTCGCAAACTTGGTCCCCCTTACGGCTGTGGAGGAGTTCGGCTCGCCCGCCTTTGTGTGGAACTGTGTTTGTCGAGTTTGGCTGTGGTCGGGGCCCCCGCTGAGGGTGTGTGTGGTCAGGGAGGACGGCAGGGAAGGTTTCCTTAGGTTAGAATTATTTCTCCCCCTAAGTCTAATTTCTTATGTGTGTATTTTAATGTTTAACTTTATGCCAGTTGTTTAATAAATCTATATTTGGACTAATCGAACCAAGTCTACAAAGGTCCCACTTTTATGTGACAGCTTTATCCTCGGCAGTTGCTTTTGCTAATCGAGAGTTCGCGCAGCCGAGATGCATCCTTCAACAAAGAGCTCGCGCTTGCATCCTTGTAGCGAAATTGTTGTACATTACAAAAAGCAAGAAAGCAAGAGATAAGGCTCAACAAAGGGCAAATGAACACAGATAATAAAAACTATGTGAATACTTTAAAATAGCGGAGCAACTTTGAAGTAAAGTAAAGAAGTAAAGAAAGAAAAAGGCTTAGCTGCTATGGAAACGCAGCGACGCCTCCGGTCTGCAAACAACACGGCGCCGTTTCGCACAGGAGACAAGAGATGGCGCAAGCGGTCGCGACGCCAACTGCCGCCAACGAACGAGCAGACGACGCCGAGAGCCGGCCCTTTTGCTGACAAGGAACTGCAGTTCCTTGCTGTTACCGCGCCTGTCTTTTTTGTTTCTGCGACTGTCGCCGCCTGCGGAACGCGCGCCGCTTTTGAGTCGAAAAGATCGTCTGCTAAAAAGGCCTGCTCTCGGCGCCGTATGCTCGTTCGTTGGCGGCGTTTGTTGCGCCATCTCTTGTCTCCCGTGCTAAACGGCGCCGTGTTGTTTGCAGACCGGTGGCGTCGCTGCGTTTCCATAAGAACTAAGCCTTTTTCTTTCTTTTTCCTCGGGTAAGTTCGCTCTTCGCAAATTTTACAAAAAAAAAACAATAATAATAAATGCACCATCTGTGGGCAACACTGCACGAAGTCGTAGCGCGATAGGTTAAGAAACCAAATTTTCCGGTCGATTTAAAGAGCCTGGCGTCTCCTTGTTTCACCCTGTATTTTGAGACGACGGCCGAAACATAGAAGTTAGCTTAGGAATCGGTCCTAACGCAAACTGTGTGGGGCGACATACATATTATATTCTAATTTTTGTTAAAAACACAGCACAAAACACAAATGCGCTTAAAACGTTTGTGGGCGTGTTTACTGTTTCTTTAATATCGCGCCAGCTCCGGAAGTACGGGGGATATTCGATTCTAAAATGATGGAAATCGAATGCGCTACAATCCTTAAGACATGGCTCGCGCTTTTGTCTAATAAACGCTTCCCGCGTCGTCGTGCTCGTGGGCGCAGGGCCGGCGGGTGGGACTGCCTTCCCGCTAACTAACCGCTTCGTGCCTCGTGGTGGTCCCAGGAGCCGTTCGGGGAGGGTCTGACGCGAATCTTTCGGGGCCACCGGCCGCACCCCCGACGTCCCAGAACGCCCTTCGAGAAGGGCCACGGACTGCACCCGTCCCTGCAGCGGCGGGAAAGCGGTCCGCGCCGTGGTCACGATGCTTGGTGGCCAGTCTGCATCCCTCGTCGTGCCCGCAGACAGGGAGGGGACGGAGCGTAGCGAGCCCGTGCTACTCGTTAACCGCTCGACGAATGGCTCGCTACTGCTGAGAAATCTGTGGAATCATCGGACGGAAATTGAAGACAAGTAGCGTCCGAGTTGGAGTGAAACTGGAGCAGTTCCGCTGATGTAACCGCAACATGCGTTCGAGTAATGGGAGCTTGGAAATTGGAGTAACCCACAGTCGGCACGATCTCCTGTGTCATGTAACTTTGCGGGAACGGGGAATGTAGCCTTCAAGGAAGGCGGGGTGCGATGCCATCTTCCTCTCCGACTCACTGTGATCTTGCGTTGTTTTTGTCCGGTTGCCATCGTGGTGGGCTATGGTACGTCGGCAACATACACGTTTTGCACAACAGAACTTGTTTTTCTCAGCAAGAGCAAGTAAGAACGATCACCGGCATGGTGCAGCAGGCGCATAGCCAGGGGGGTGTTCAAGTGTAAGAACACCCCCAAAATTTTTATTTTTTATATATATATATTTTTTTTTTGTGTGTGTGCGTGTAATAGCACCAGTCTCTTTAAACACCCCCGAAAATATTTGCTGGCTACGCCGCTGTGGTGCAGTGACGCCAGGTGCTAGCCGTGCACGTAAAAGCTTGGGGCTTGGGCGGATGACTCGGTTTTATCGGAAGCGCGAGCGCCGATGCTGAGGCTGTAGGCGCGACGCTTCAATAATGCCTCCAATGCGAAAGTTCACGCACAGGGCAAGTACGCTCGAAGCCTTAAATCTGCAATGGAAGCTCCGCTACCGAAAACTGAAAGAAATGCTACCGGATTAAAAGTCAGCGTGGTCTACGCTCCAGTTCTTAAAGGAGCTGTGCAACGATATTCAATTGGAATGTTTTTCTTTCTACACGAGCTTACTGGCACACCTGGCACTCAAGGATACTCACACGCAACGCCATTGGCCAAGAAACTCCTTTGTTGCGGTGTAATTTCAAGGACAAAAGCGATCATTTTCATTCAATCTCTCCTTTGCAAATTTTGATGACGTAACTCGGGGATCGCAGTACACCCAAGTGACGATATTTGAATGCGGTTCATAGACTGGACCCGAGCATTGCGTGGGCACTCGACTTGGGCTCGTGACAATTGCTAGCTCGAGAAGCATTCGGGTAGTGACCCGTGTCCAATCGCTGCAACGACGACAACAGCCGAGCCATAACAATGTCTGGAACTCAGCGCGTGTCCTGCGCTTTGCCAACCCCAGCGCGTGGCTATGATCAACACTGGCGGCATATAATCGGCTCCAGATCACGTGGCCGCTTGTTCTGGCTGCGAGTTGAGGGGGTGAACGCTGCTCGTTTTTCTATAATTTTTTCCGCGACTTCTATCGCGTGGGGTGAAAAGCGAACGCGTGTTTCATAGGTCATTAGCGTCAGGGATCCGTTCTAAGCGGTATTTGAGCAATGTACAAAAATTGTTGCATCGCCCCTTTAAGAAGTTTAAGGAGCACAGTGTGCAACAGCAGAACAGACTACGAGAGGTTCATCTTGCAGGGTGAAGCGGCAAACCTTATCTTCGCTATCTGAAGTAACGATCCAGATATTGCTACTTTAGAAAATCATACGATTCCCAATGCGTGACCAGATTGTTTTCAATAAAACAAAGACGAAAAAAAAAAAACGACCACCGGTGAAGATGCTGCGGAAAAATTGCGACATCGGCTGAAGGGGAAGAAATGGGCATGGGAGCTGTAGCCATGTACTACACAATGACGCACACGTAGAGCACAATCACGATCGAGCGGCTTCCATTGTGACCAAATACGCGGAAGCATCAGGCCAAAGGACTCTGTATCAAACGGTGTCAAATGTAGCTGAAGTATAGCAGTAAAAAAAAGAAAAGGAATCAGGAGCAGAAATAATTCCAGCTGGTAAGAAAATGTTCCAATAGTGCACCACTCGCCGAAAGAACCCGTGTCGCGCACTTCCAGTGGGCAATCTCAGAGTGGAACACAAAGGGTGGTTCTCTTGTGCATTGTGGTTTGCGGATACCAGCTCTACCATTAAATGTTACAAAAACAATGACACTGCGAGACATTTTCGCCCGTTTGCCAGCAAGGGCCATTCTAAATTATCGCGAATATCATATATAAGAGCTCTTTTAGAAATCGCCGAACGCAAACCGCCCTGCGCGTTTTTGAATGCGTGCGAGCTCGTCTTTTCAACTCCGACGTTACGCCACGACGGTGGCGCTGCTGTCGGAATCTGGTTTCCCAACCCGGCGCGGCCGCAGAATTCGACACTCTCCAGGGGGCGTTGTGGTATGCAAAATGGCGCCGTCCACGATTAAAAGGTATGTTCACGACTAAAGATCCTATCATGCCCATCAAAACGCAGGTTTCTTTTTTTTTTTTTTTTCTTTCTTCATGGTCTATACATTGTTCTATTATATTCAGTTCTGCAGTTAACGCTACGAGCTGGTGGGACAAATCAGTGCGTGTTTTCTATAGTCGGTGGCAGGTCAAGAACTAAGTGGAAGCTCCTCCCACCCCTTTCCACACCAGCGGAGGCGGAGCGAACGGTGGAGTGGAGGTCGCCTCCTCTCCAGCGTTCGCACTACTGAAGTGAAAAGAGGTGGCAGGAGCTTGCACCTTCTTGACCTGTCACCTTCAGAACATTATTACCGCAGTCAATGAGGATGCGGCAATAGCTGATAAAAAAGAAAAACGATAAATTTATCCCGAAACGAGAAGCACGCACTGCGTTTTTTGCCGCCCGCTATCGGGGAACCCCTGCGTGCTTCCGGTTTTCCTCTTTTTTTTTAATTTTGTCTCGCTTTCTTTTGTTATCTGTACTACGTTCTACAAAGCGACGAACGTATTACGGGTACTTCGAAGGGAAATCTTCTTTCCCGATCGCTGTGTTTTGCTGAAGAACAGATAAATACACTACCGGAAGTCTACTGGGGCACCAGATACTGTGGCGCCCTCGTGGTACCAACTCCCACCGAATGCGGTGAATACCCTTCGACTGCGCTAAGGTGAAGCGAAGTATGCGACTTTCCAGCGCACCTGGGCAAAATATACGCAGGCACCGGTCCGTCAGCGTGTAAGTGGTGCAAAATATTTCCCGGAAGAGAGCTATCGCGCATGCTCGAACCTTTTTTTTTTAATGTTGTATGGGCGGCTACAGGTCAAGAGTTCAGAGGAAGCTCCTCCCACCCCTTTCCCCTTCAGCAGAGCGAACGGTGATGTTGAAGAGGCGAGCTCCCGAGCTTCTCCCCAGCGTTCGCTCTGCTAAAGTGGAAAGAGGGAAGAGGACGCTACAGCCAAGAAACTCGATTTTGGCTGCGGAAAGATAACAATAAGATGCCCGCGCCACGTCGTGGGCTGCCAGCGTGTGTGTGTGCCCTCCCCGAGGAACGGTGGTCGGCGGGCACGCGTCCGCTCGGGCGGACGGCAGCCAGCGGCGAGGTCGTGTCTGGGGCGCCTAATCGGCGTCTGCCATCGGCGGCCCGCGCCTGTCCGCGTACCGTCACTCGCCGGGACACAGTGGCCCGCTCGCTGCGCCTGCCGTGCGGCACGCATTGCGCTGGCCGACGCCGCCCTAACGACCTGGCTTCGCACGCAGAAGAAACCGCAACGATGAGCAAAAACAGAGAACGCGCTGACCCGTGTTATCCCCACAAAATGGCGCTTTCCTTCTGTCTCAAAAATAAGAAGCGTAACCTGCTGTCACCCACGAGTGCGCACGGTTTCTCTCGGAGTAGCCGACGAGCTGGTCTGCTTGGGGCGGAAGTCGTCCATTGACCTGTAGCGAGCGGCGAAGGCAAATCAAATGCCGTACACCCTCAATTTTCGTGTGCCGGCCTATATGCTTTCTCGCTGCTTCCGAAGTTTATCTGAGAAATTCCGCAATGCCTCACTTCCTTTCCTTGCGCCTCTTGCCCATTCGCGTGAGAACTGCTACATGATGCACGTTGAAGTCCATGTGTTTACTGCATGTCGTAGTCAACTGCCGATTTGTCTCTCGATGCCGGGCACACGCCGGTTATCCCCGACTGTCCCACTACCTGGGAGGAGGTCGAACAGTTACGCTTCTAGCGGTACACTTCAGTTGTAGGGACAACAAACCGTATTTTCTTGTTTCTTTTTGATCCGAGAAATTGAAGATGTCGATTCGAAGGTCGCTCCTCGTGCGACCAAAGCACTGGTCAGAGCGAAGTGCTCGTGCCCAGACCGTGCTGGGCGAAGTTCAATTTCTTTGTAACACTGTGTTGGTAACACCCGGCTGTGGGGACACCAAGCTCGATTAAGCGCCCCCTATTGTTTGATCTCCTGCCGAATACTTTGTCTCACTCACCTTAGCATTGAAAAAAAAAAATGGGTTGTGCGTATGTTTATACAGCCTAGAACTTGGTCTGCCTCAGCGGGCGACGAGTCTCCCAGCTGTATAAGCAATTTAGCCAGTGCGGTACAACCGCTAGCCTGGGGTCTTTAACGTTCCTCACCCAGTAGTGATACACGACCGCACGCCGGAACGATGCTCATTCAGATCGAAACGGGTAGGGGGTGGGGATATAGACGCTTTACACACGCGCCAAATTACAGCCGCCATTGCTAACCTTCTCTTGCCTTACCGAGATGTCGAGCAACTGAAACGGTAGTTGACGATCCTCTACAAAGGCCGATGCTCTAGAAAAGGACACAGTTGAATCTAATATGGCAATAACCTGGCCTGCTATGGTAATGGTGAAGTGAAATAAACGGAATAAGAGGAAGCAAAAACTGAAGGTCAGTTATGGCGGCGTCCATGCACAGCTGCTGCAAAGCGTCTATAGCCCAGGATCCTGGGTTCTGCAGCGCGAGCTTTCGCTCCACGTGCTCCGAGCTGGTGTGCGCTAAATAGTGTGCGCTAGCCCACTCGGCCACCAATCCCCCCCCCTCCACTGCGAAGGCTGTGCAAGCGCGATCGGGTAGTAGCCGGGTTTCCACAGCTCATGCGGGTGGCAGAAATATCTGGCTCATGGGGGTTGCTCGAGTCGCAAAATGGCGGCGGCCAGGGAGCTCCTTTTGCGAGGGTCTATACTATCAAGATGGGTAATAACATTTTCATAATACGAAGAAAATAAATAGAAAGCTCACTTGTAATATCTGAAAGCATTAGCAGTAATCGGTGGGCACAGCATTCCAGAGTGCTGTGCCTCGTGCCCGCCGGTGCTGGTGGGGAAACATATGCTAACCATATATTGATAGAAAAAAAAGTTTTCTGGAACTAGTGGTAATCTGGATTCAATATAATAATAAAAAAAACGCGGTCTTTCCTATTGCCGACAAATATGCTCCCTGCATCTTTTTTTTTTTTTTTTTACGACTTTACCTTTGTTTTGTTTCCCTTCGGAGGTATATTTTTTTCTAAATCGTACACTTTCCATGACCCTTACCCATTCATGTTTGTTTAATGGGTCACGTTACGTACTTGATCTCCTGGTCACTTATGTTGCGCGCGCAAAGTTAATTGAATATATTTGTTTATTCGTGCCACGCTGCAGCATAATTAATTACATTACTGGATTCTCACATTGAAAAAAATGCAGTACGTTTTGTGGGAACCTCATTCTACTAGTATACTAAAGCATATACAGGATGTTTCTTTAGTCTTTAGATATTTGTTTTAGAAACCTCATAACTCATGCGGATTCTGTGAGTCAGTTTTGAGGCTAGGGGGACATAATACAGGGGTCCACTCGTCACGAGCAGTCGTACAAGTGACTGAGATTTGTTAACTATATTTTAATTAGTGAAAACAACCACCTGGTTTCAATTAAGAACTTGCTGCGCGTCATCTCGAAACCACTAAAAGCCTGAGAATGAATCGGGGCGCGTGGGAAGCACGGTGGTGCGCTAAAGTTAACGACTCGTGCAACGAGCGCAAAGCTGGTGGTGCAAAAAAGCAAATAAAAGAATAAAAAAAAAAAAAAAGACCGCGCGGCCGCGTTTTTTTAATTTAGTTTTCCTCCCGCTGCACGAGTATAGCAACTTTAGCCATAGCCTCCTCTGTACTCACAAAGCCTGGCAGTTCGACGACGGAGCCTTAGAGCATCCGGTCGCAGATTTGGAGCGCGAAGATCTGGTAGCGCAGAGCATTTTTCGGGGAAGCTGGTAGTGAGCGCACAGCTTTTGCAGCGGCGAGGAAGCGCGAGGAGCACGAGCGAACATTCCATCGCTCGGGAGAAGTGTGTTTCGGCGTCTCGCCGCAGCGAGGCGCCCGTCACCTGACTAATGGATGGGGAGCAATGGGCACGAAAGGTTTTCAGCTATTTATACATGAGGAGTGTAGACACAAAGTGGAGACAGCGCACTAGGAAATTAAGAGGAAAGTTTTTGGGCTATAGCGAAGATACGGAAGAGCAAGTCTCAGTTAAGAAGAAAGTTAAGGCCACAGAAAGAGATCGGTGGCTAGAGGGAATGCAGACAAAGACTGCTCTGGAAAGCTATAGATTAAACAAAAGAGTTATTGCCAAAGAAAGCATTTATGACAATTCTAGGGGAAGCTCATTGCTGTTTGAGGCAAAAACGGGTGTTCTGCGAACCAGAACATACAGAGTGAAGTACCAGGAAATTGATACAGTGTGCACTGCTTGTGGAGAGGAGGACGAGACGGCTGAGCACTTGATACTCTACTGTAAAGGGCTTCACCCTATACCTACCGAAGACAACATAGATTTAATAAAGTCATTGGGTTTTAGAGACAGCGAAGGGAGAGTGGATTTCAAGACTGTAGAGATTACCAAGCAAAGATTAAGTGAATGGTGGCAGAAATCGAGAGAAAACTAGGTATTTTCTTATTCACTGATGGCAAGGGGTTTCATAGCCTCACTTTCTTTGCACTGCGGAGTGAATATAGATTTCACATTTAAATATTCTAAGCTTAAATGGTAAAACAAAATGGCTAGGTGGCGTAAGCTACCGCCCGATCCAAAGGGCTCAGCCGTATTCATCCATCCATCCATCCATCCTCTCATCCGTTGTCTGCTGCTCTACCTTTTCACTTTCGGCGGCCGCGTCTCGTGGCCATCTGCCATCTATGTTTTAGCGTCAGCGATTTCCCTACACACCCCCTATATTTTTTGTACACCCCCCTTGTTTTTCTGAAGGCACCCCCTTAATTCGTAACGGCCCCTCTATTTTCAATGCCTCCCCCCCCCCCCGCCCCCCCCCCCCCCCCTAATTTCAATTCCTGCGGAAACCCGTTTAGCATATCCCCGCGCTTCCTTTTCGTAGTCCTTTTTCTATATATATAGTTACCTCATTCGTGGTTTGTATTACGGTGGTCGAGTTTCCAATAGACCAATCTCACCAGCCAGTTTCGTTGCGCTACCGCTGGCGGCATGCATTGTGGGAACTGCATGTAGTATTTCTGCACGCCGCTGCAAGTGTGCGCGAGCAGAGAACGACACGACACGAACTGTCTCGCGCACTGGCATCTGCCTCTTGCGAAGCACTGTTATGGCGGCGTTACGCATGCCTGGAACGCTTAGTGAGATCGGTCTCTTAGAAGCATGTGTTAATTTTTCAATATTAAAGCTTTAATTACCAATTTTACTTGGTTACCTGACTTATCTGACGCCCCTATGTTATGTCCAATTGACCGTGTAGCTTTCACACAGACTTGTAAGGTACCCATTAAAGGTGATAAAATTACTTGGGATCGATCGCTTTTTCGAGTATTTGTTGAATTAATTTGATTGTTTTTATTAGGAAGTAGCCGAGAGAGTTTTTTTTAAAGTACTAAAATTACACGTAATCTTTAATATTATTTCAATCCCCATTCCCATGGCGCTTTTTTTTTTCTCTTTTCTTTATTACAAGGTTCCTAGAAAGGAATTTTCGAACTGAATATCAAATAGGGGGGATGTCCTGCCAAAATGGGTGGATTTAGAAGATGGGCAGTTTGTAATTTGTTGATCCTAATTCAATACTAAACAGTGAACGGCACGCAATCAAACCGGTAGGAAAAATCCGTCGCTTTAAAAATCTGATGTAATCGTAAAAGTAACGGTCAGTTACTCTTCCCGTCAAGTAGTCTTGAGAGGAAAAGTCCTTTTTTCCTGTCGAGTAATCAAGTAATTGACCGTTGCTTTTTTAAGTGACGGTCAACTGCTTTTCCTGTCGAACTACACTAATTGAATGTATTTTAAACAAAAGTAAATCTAATTGTAATTTGTTACTTTTCTTTGTAACTCGTGTAGAGTGTTTTCACGGTTGTTTGCTAAACAAATCTGTAAAGGCTCGTTCACACTCTTGCAACCGAGTACGACCGAGAGAGACCAGACCGGTTCTTAATCCTCTTACGACATCTTAGGACCAGCTCCGCAGCAGCGCGCCTGGTCCTAAGAAGTCGCAAGAGGATTAAAAACCGGTCTGGTCTCTCTCGGTCGTACTCGGTTGCAAGACTGTGAACAAGCCTTAAAGCCAATGGCTAGATAGCCAGTTAGGCAGTTTGGCTCCGATCAGTGCTGGGCGAGTCGTGGGGAGGCGACCGGGCCCCGGGGGCATGAAAGACGACCCTCGGACCAGGTCGCCCTGCTCGCTGTTCACGCCAGCGAGCGACAGGTGCTGCGCTAGATCGGTTTTCAGCAACAGCACCTGCGCTATATTCTCGTATACCCTTCTCACAATAGCGAGTTTCAATAGATCAATTCGATAACTGGGAGGACGGAGCGTATCGTTATCGAGTTGCGGCTTATTACAGAAAAAAAAAGCTAATCTGAGCTGCTGATGAACCGATTTGTCGATGAAACAATCTGTCCATGAAACAATCTGTCGATGAAACATCACGTATCGATGAAACATCGCGTGTCGATGAAATCGTCGTCGATGAAACAATCCGTCGATGAAACAATCCGTCGATGAAACAATCCGTCGATGAAACAATCTGTCGATGAAACAATCTGTCGATGAAACAATCTGTCGATGAAACATCGCGTGTCGATGAAATCGGGTCTGTCGATGTAACGTCGTTCCACGAACTGATTGCCACCGGTGTGCATAGGCACGCGTATCCGCAGCAAACAACAATTTGCCATTTTCGGCGGTTTCCTTTCGCGGTGTAGTGTCAGCGACATGCGTGGAACAAAGTCGAGCCGGGAGCAGCCGAGCGTTCCGAATTGCGGGAGTACATTTCTTCTCGCGCAGTTGCGCATTATCCGTTTCCGTTGTTTTTGTTGTCGTAACTCGTGTGATCCCCGCGCTCGGTGGCTGGCTTTTCGCGCCCGCGAGTCTTTGCTGACCCCCAAGGACGACGTTTGGTGCTCAGAAGCCGGAAAGGCTGTTCCCGCGGAACGTCGCTCTTTTTCTTTTTTTTGTCTGTTGGTTTGTTGTGTCTTGACGGGGTGGGAGGTGTGTAAGGTACAGGCTCAAAATAGAGAGAAATAACAAACAGGCACCGACGCTTTTTATACCCTGGAAAGCCACGCCTGGTGCGGCGCCGTTGGTAAGGGCTTCACAGAGCGCGGCACTGCTAGCGCGAACGGACGATCGACGGCATAATCGAAAGGCAACCATCAAAACTGGGATGGTCAGTGACAGTCGAAGAAATGCACGGCGTAGTCTGTTACGATCCCGCTTACTTTTTTTTTTTTTGTGATTAGCTCTCTGGCGTTTTTTAATTGGCCGTGGAGCGATGATCGGGACTTCCCTGCGTTTCGTACAGCGTGCTTAAGTGATTACGTAAGATTGCTAACCTGTAACGTTGGTTGCCCGCCAATCAATACCTTTTTCAGTCGAGAATTGATCGTATACGGGGAAAGTAACGCAGATTCCAAGACATTATTGTGGCGGACTTTGGCATTTTTATTTATCTTTATTTTAATTTTCTCTGGCTATACGAGAGTAGATGAGAGCGCGTGGGCATTTCGAACACCGAGCTCTAATTCGAATGATTAGGGGATAGACTCTAAGCTAGCCGCTGTTGCCTCTACTCTCTACAAACGCGTTCGAACGCCGAACGACAGCGTTTGCCACTGCTGCCCCTTTGGCGCGCTGGTAGTGTGCCGGGATCATAATAACGCGTTCTTGGGTTCGATTACGGTCGGACGCGTTAATAATCTTGTTTTTTTTTTTTTTTTTTGCAGAAGAAAACGGTCAGCTAGAACGATAGGGACAAAACACAGACAGGGAGAAACAGAGACATACACACCGCTATAAACTGAGACTTTATACTTCATCATTTTGGTGATGAACACACCTAAAGTAATGCCAATAAATCAACCTAAGTACTTGCATTACACTACTAAATTTATTAAATTTGGTCACTTACACTTCCCTGACCCAGCGCACAAACCACCAACGACAAATATACCTCTTACTCCCTTTCACGGGGCCGTGCCGCGTTGCAAAAATTGCAGTGGCTTAGCTCGGCTATGCCAGGATATACGTAGCGTGAGCTTAGGTTCAGTTGGTTATTCTTAGCTTTCCTGGTTGTCTAGGATTAGCTTGATTATCATGCTTACTGCTGCTTCAATGACACACACACGGTATACGCATTATGTGACACATGCCTATTTATTTATTTATTTTTTTGCTCAACGTCTGGTTGCTTCTCTATTGCCACAAAGACGGCTCGGTGGTCAGTGTAGTAACACGCTGCCGTCTCTATGGCTACAACGCAGTATTTGGAATCGATTGTCGGTCTCTGATACACAAGATCAATGGTGGTTCCCCATTGGGTCGTCTGTACAGTTGGAACACTGGCTAAGTCCAGGTTAAATGTGCCCTTCAAAGGAACACCAAGAGAGTCTGGAACACGATTGAAGCCGCCAGCCACCACACACAGTTCACTTGCCGCACGACTAGGTCTAGACGTAGCCACTACGTCTACAGTGTCTTTACTGCGCAACGGAGGCGCACAGCTGGGCACGCGGCGGCGCCAGTGTGTCTGTCGCGGCTATGACGTCAATCCTCTGGAATGCGCAGACCGGCGAGGCGCGCGCGGTGGCGGTGGCTCTGGCGCGCCAGCTGTGCGCCGTGTGACGTCACTGCTCCTCGCGCATGCGCAGCACGGCTCTCCAGGAGCCACGCGAAACTGCTCAATCTCGGCCAGTGTAGCTCACCTTACAAAACTGCCTTTCTTGGTGACCGTAACGGAGTGCGTGCTCACGCACTCATCGACGCTTTCCTCAATGGCCATGATTTGGACCATACGGGGGCGTGCAACCGAAAGCTCGGTTACCATGGCGCCTTCTTTGCAATAAACCCTCGGCCGAGTTTCGAACCCGCCACCGGGGGATGCCAAAAAAAGGCCTCTGTCAGATTGCGGGCACCTCGGCCGGGATTCGAACCCGCCAGATGGCGATCCGTAGGCCGGCGCTTTGCCTCGAAGTCAACGAGGCGGTACTTCGCTGCAGGTTTCGACCGGCACAAGATATAGTCGTATGAGATAGAAGAGGGTCGGGTACACTTCATCGTCAAATCTGACTAAATGTGTAACAGAGTGGAAACTTGCGCTCACACGGTGACGGCGGTATCTACTATAGATCAAGCCGTAAAACAACGGTGGGTCACCGCCGGCTCGCCACTTTAAAGCCAACGCTAACGCATGTGTAATGTTACTCTTGAGCGCTTGTCAAGATCGGTTCCTACGACAACAGTGGCTGCGTATCAAAGGCATGGTAGCGCTTTTTTGGACGAGGACAAAAGAAAGAAAGACAAGACAGACACGAGCGCTGCGCTCGTGTCTGTCTTGTCTTTCTTTCTTTCTTTTGTCCTCGTCCAAAAAAGCGCTACCATGCCTTTGGCAACCCAAGACCAATACCAACTAGCCCAGCATACAGGTTTGCGTATCATCGTTCTTAGATGCGAGTCGCTAATAAAAAGTGATGCTTTTTGATATCGAATTATTTAATAAAAAATCAAATCGAGGAGTGTTGTAGAAGGTTCTCTTTATGAATACGAAGGTTATAAATTATTCGCTGTCCACGAATCTTCCGTATTTTGTTGCCTATAAACATTTGTGATCACAGATGACTGGAGGGCCGATGGCGAACTGACCTGTAATCAACCTGCACTACCGCTCTGATAAACCGGCAGATCTATTTGAAGTCGTTACGACGACGCCAAGGGAATGTGTTCAACATGAAGCGAGCACCTAAGTTATGCAAAATTTTCCTAATTTTTCTTCACCGCCTTAGGGCCAATGTTTCACACACTTAATAGAGAAAACAAAAAAAGAAATTTCAATATATACCTCTATCCACTACAAAAGACGCCACGGCGTCGCGTCTTTTTCCTAAGCAGGCTTCGAGAGACGAGCGTTATCCCACGGCACACTTGACCAATTCCAAGCCGACGCAAGAGTCGCCAATGGCCCTGTAGCGATCTGTGCGTGATTGAAATTTCCTGAAATAATGCAGCTCACAATTACTTCTGCCCTATTTCCGCGCGGTATTCAAACTTCAGAGCCCAAAAGTAACAGGGTGTGGTTCCCACCGTATTTTTTGTCCCTCACATCATGAAGCAGGCTCGCATGCCCCTGTGACTCCATCTAAGTACGCTAGGATGCTACACAACAGTCACAACTTTGGTGGTTTAAGCGTGGGCCAAAATTAGTAGCGCGGTCATTAAAGTCCACGGAGAAATAATGATCCTGCTGTGTTCGACAGTGTGAGGGTTACGACGGAAAGCCGTTCGTTTGCGACATCGACAGTAAACGGTGGCACGCGGACCTGCGGTTATGTCGGTTTCGCTCTCGGTGGGCAATGGGAATATAGCGGAGTGTATAGCCACTGCAACAGTGTCTGACTCCTGTTGTCACCGCGACAACGTCCGGACATTATGTTGAAACTAATTCCAGATTCGCTTGACATTGCGCGAAGTTTGCGAAAGTATGTCGATTTGTTACAGTGCTCTTACTATGCGTGCCGCATCTGTTTTGTACAACTCAAGCTTAGGTTTCCAAGTGGCGTTACTAAATGATAAGGGTGCGAAGATATCGGGCAGATTCATTTCCCGAAACCTTTTGCTGCTTCACCGACAGTTATTAATGTCCTCCTTTGTGTGGGGTGAGAGCTCAAGACGTTGACAAGTCGTTTTATTATTTTTATTTTTTTCATTGGTGCTGGTCGAAAAAAATGTCAAAACTATCAAATTAAAAAAAAAAAGAAATTCTGAAGTGGACAGAAGACAATTTGACTATCCAATTCGCTGTATCGCGGGGGTGCAGGTTTCGACGGTATTACGCCTTAAAAGCTTGTCAGAAAGTTTCTCCTGTTTATTTCACGTAATAATAAAAAAGTACTCAAGTACATACACAATACGAGCCCCTCACTTCATTACCTTGAGAAAAATGTTGAATATTGCGAGTTTTCTAGCGTTATAAGAATATTAAGCATTCGGATACAAGGCGAACCAAGGTCATATAAATCAATGATTACCCACTTAACATCAAGTGCCAACGGTTGACAGACTAAAGACGTCAACTACAGTGTTTTTTTTTTTTTTAATTATTAAGAATTAAGTTTTTTTTATAATATAATATATGTCCGAGTTAAATTTCACGCCGGAACTTGCGTGAATAAGTCAAGCCTGATTCCTATGCCTTACAAAAAAGTCTTCATTGGTGTTTGTAGCGGAAGTTGTTAAGTGTACATGACTTCTCCGACACCAATAATAAACTACACGCTAAAACTATCTTGAAAACGTGAAAAGGGTGTTCGAATTAGTTACAACCGTTGCTACAAGCTCTGGGCACCCTTATTTCTAAGAGTACATCCTTTCTAATTTTGATGTACTCTTGAGTTAAACAACGTTCGTTTTCTGAAGGGTGTAAGAAAAGGATGTTGCAGTGCAGTGCAGCGCAGGGAGCGATAAGATAACCGCCTCAAACAGCTTTATAGCGGAGCTGAGCGGCTGCATCGAATTGGTATTTATTGTCCAAATATCTTTTACTTGAAGATACATTTCCCAAACTTCGGGATATGAATAATTTATGTGGAAGTATTGACGAGAACAAAGTAGCGTACTTGTAACCTTCCAGATTGCGGAGATCGACACCCGCGAGTGAGTATATTTCAATGGTCGAGTGTATACGCAGTGGAGCAGTCAAGGGAGTCGTGGTTCCGGTATCATGCATGCTTCATTGCGTCCGTATTGCTTTTATGCATGCACGTGTGTAGTGCGTGGTGCTCGTAAACTTCTATGCGGGAAAAGAAGGTTCTAGGATACTGCTATAGTCGGTGACAGGTTAAGGGTAAAGGGGAAGTTCCTCCCACCTCTTTCAGATTACTCACCTCGCGCTGCGGAACCCAGGGATCCTGGATTCAATCCCTACTCCTGCCCATTTCGATCCCAATGAGCATCGTCCCAGCGTTCGGTAGTGTATCACTACTGCGGGGCGCACGTTAACCCTTTGTCTAATCATTTTTTTCTTCTTCAAAGACCGTACAGCAAAATTTTATTTTAACCATATACAGTTTGGAATAAAGTAAGACAAAAAAATTCCCTCGACTTCCAGGTGTCATATCTAGCTCTAAATCGGGACTTCTGGTCTGAGTCTTACTGACGTGCAGACGCCGAAGTTGATGGAATGCTTGCAGGATTCACATCAATTTCATCACTCCTGTCACCGCCCATCAAGCCTATCGTCTGATTCCTAAAAGTTGGAAAGGCCGAAAGATTCGTCGTCACATATGCCTGAGCATTAATCCATTTCAAAAGCAAGGTTTCGTATCTCTTTGTCTGCTAAAGTGGACCTCCGTGCCAAGGCCATGTTTCTTTAGCGCAAACGCTCACAAGCGACTCTTTTTTTCTTGGCTAAATAGAGTATTTTCTCTTTGTCAAACAGCAAACCAAACGAGCAAAGTACCCAAGGTAAATGAAGCAACAGGGATGGTTTTGCCATCTGCCAGAGCTACCCCAACTAACTATAGTTTCGGAATCACCGGTCTTTACTCTTTGCAGTACACTATCGAGTATCAGGAAATTCAGAATCGTTACTGTGAAATCGGCAAGTGAAAATGACGCCAGCAGCCAGAACCAACATTCAAATATACCCGCGTTTTTCAGTGCCTTGACGTCATGAGGGAGGACAGGCTTGCAGGTCGAGCGGGCAGTCTGAAAATGGGCTATGCGGGGCCTCTGTTTCGTGCTGCTACGCGGGTGCTGGAGCCAGCTTCTCTAGCATTCATTTGACACCATGAAACTGCTTGTAATCAGTTGGGAACAAAGTCTACAGCCAGAAGGGTCAACTGACGTCACTTTTTCATTGTTGCCAGTAGAGACTTTCACTTTGAAAAACACGGTAAGTACCAAAATTATAAATTCGATAACTTCACGGAGTTTCTTTTATTTTGGCCCAATATTTGGGTTACTATTCCAGTGATGTTTGTTGCTGTGTTTAGCACATTTTCAGGCATATGGGGGCTATGAAGAAAACGCCGGAGTTCACATTTGAAGTCCCTAAGCTAGCGATTGTACTGCGTTAGCTAAATTTCTCATTTACAGCTAAGACACTAGACGCATATTGAGGCTGACTAAGTTCCAGCTCTATACACATGTACACAATACGATTGCAGCCTTAAGGGTGTAAAATGTTTCGGCGTGTATTGACATATTAAATGCCATCATCTACCTATCTAGGCCCGCGCACAGCTTTCGTGCATCCAGCTTCCCATGTCTTATTCTGGAGAGAGAAGAAAACCGACACGTCATGTTTGTTTTATTACAGTCGCAAAGGCTTTAGATAAAACAAAAACCCCAGAAACTTCCCAGGTTTAAAAACAAACAAACAGATATGTTCCAAGTTATTTTCTAGTATTTTCCAAGACGAAGATAAACCACCTGGTCGGTCGAGGTTTTGTTTGTTGATCGAGTTCCGAGTCCAAGAGCGAGGCAGCCGAGACGCGGTGGTGTTGAATTCAACATAACGACGAAGAAAAGAGCACTCCAACAAGCAGATGGGCAGACCTCCTCGGGGCAGTCTGCATTATCGCTGCCGGCTCACTTACGCTCCCGGGTAACCCTTAATTACGTGACAATACGAAACGAAGCGTGGCTTTAAAAGGACGGTGCAACAATTCACCTATACTGACACCCCAAGGGTCGTACTTTTTTGTTTATGTCTAAATCGATGAAAATTGTAATCACAAACACGCAAAAAAAATACTTCGACGCGAAAACAAAAATTCCCCACGCGCGCACGCCTTTTTATTTTTCACTCCCCTCTCCCGCTTCTCACCCCCTCGCTTCTATTTATTCGTGACGTAATCGATAATAAAATTTAGAGGCTTTGTAGCGGTATTTCTATAATATTTAACAACGGTATTTGTAAAACATTTTTTTAACGCAATTTCATACGCACTGCGGCTCTGTTTGAAATACCGAAAGTCGGAGTCCGGACTGATGTCGCCGCCTGGCTTTTTATCCTCCCTCGGAAAACATGGCGGCGCTCGACGCATGTAGCCCCGAGGATGATCGGTGAGTCGGGGAATCGGACAAAGTTCTCTTTTTTAGGTGCCCAACGACTTCTCACACTTCGGAAAGGAAATTGTCAAACGGTCAGAACAACTGGGTTTTTGGGGTCTGTGTACCGTCGGTTGTGACTCCGCCTTGGCGGACTTTCATGCAGAACCAGCGCGACGTGGACCTTCACGTCGCTTACAAAAGCCCACTGCGCTTTCTCTTCCAGCTCACACCGTTTCAAAGAATTTCAGATCGTTGAAAAAGTCATAAAAGAAATTCAAACTCGAAAGCTAAGCGTAGTCTGCTCACTGCGATAGGCGACACACACGGAGGAGAGCGGCTGATCGCGGGACTCGGGCAAACACGATACTTGGGGCGGGTATACGGTTCGAAGGCGTGACAGAAACTCGAGTTGCAGGACGACTTAATCTTTGACGTCACTGCACCTGCGCGGATCGCGCGGTAACTTCAAATTCGGCTTTGGGAAATTGTTTTCTTCCTTCACAAATACTGAGTTCCCAAGTTTCGAATTTTAAAAGTAGTGTCCAGGCATCGTTTTCGGTCATTTCGGATAATAATAATAAAAAATTTTGACCTGTCAGTGTTTTTTTTTTTTTTTTTTTTTTTTTAAGTTTAAAAACTCTATGTATGGGATACTCATCTGTGCACCTTTTGTTTCCACGAAGCACTTTGGAGGGGCTAGAGCCCTTTTAATAGTACTGCTTAATAAACTAATTGATTTTTTTCCAGACAGCTGATCCTCATTTTGCAAAATTCCCCATTTCTGTACCCTATCTACAAACAAAAGTTGTTCAATCTGGAATTTATTCATAGGCAAGGAAAGGGTTGACTTCTCGAAGATCTCTTATTCCAGCAGCTGAAATATTAATTATGCGCGTTCCTGGGAAAGTCGGTGTTTAAGAAATCTTTGAAAGGTGTCACAGTTGTCAGTATTTATCCGTTTGTGTGTCTCTTCAGACAAATATTTCAGATCAACCGTGAAAGGGGATCTAGTCAGGCAGAGGCTGAAGGGTATAAAAACATTAGACGTACACGGACGACCACACTCCTTCAATCAGGGTTGGGCAGAAATACTCAAAAATGTATTTGGAAATACAAATACTGGGATACATTAAAATAGTAGCTGAAATACTGATACTAAGATACATCTGTAAAAATGTATCGCGATACGTATCGGAAATACATTTTAAAAAGAGGCAAAAAGTATTTGGAAATAAAAATACAGGAATACATATTAGGGAGGGCAGAAATACAAATACAGAAATACTGATAGTGAAATACATTTTCCAAATTTTTTGAGACGCCAACTGAGATGAAGCTTGAAGTTTGAAGTGGATGTTTTCGATCCCGAAATTTGCTTTCCTGTAGGCTTGACACTTTGCCTTGAAGGTAGTGGTTTCGGACGACAAGGAGTCTTCAATGGGCCCCAAAAAACGTTCCATGACATCCTGTCTGTCTAACGATTGAATCCTGTCAACCTTGATCACATGATGTCACTGTGGAATGCACTAGTATTCTTTATCTGTAGGTGTGGCCTTGAACATGAAACTTTACCACGCTACTGTATGAAAGGACAATACGTACTTTCGTTTTAAGTTACCTAGTTGAAGATCGTGCATGCAGTGTCATTTGGAATTTTTGAGAATAGTGGACCACCTGAAGCATCTTGGAATACATGTCTTATCTTCTGTTACGGTTGAAAAAAAACGATACGGTAGCATCCCTGTTCTGAAGGTCCTTACTACTGACCCTCCGCCACCGACGCACGGATTGCAGTCCTCAAGTTTTGCCTAGCATTATCCAAACAGAGACCTCGTGGATTGCGAGCTGATATTGCCGGCACAGCTGTGCGAGCTGTCCGAGAAACGGCGGTCTCGAGACGAGTCGCGGGAACGTAGTCTGGGATAGCACAGCCAGGTCACTTCTGGCCTCCTTCTGGGTTTCGGATCACCAGAGCAGCGGGTCACGTTCACGTGGGCTGATGACGTACCCTTGAGCCGTGCTATGTCACGGGCGCAGCCCCAGATGCATTCGAATATGTGAACTTCACAGCGTGAGTCTTCATGCTATTTCAAGTCAACCACCGCCAGGCTCGTGCTGCAACGGAATGTAACTCAGCTTTGCCGGCTGGGTGTGCTCTGTACGCTAAGGCGAGAGAGGCGGTTAGCAGCGGGCATTGGATGCCAGCAAACAATGACTCAAGAAAGTCCTACCTAAGGACCTACGGCAGAAGATGCTCTGACTCCTCTGACTCCACTCCTGGCATGCCACCTGGTTCGAGTTTCCGACTACACAACACTTCTCAGAAGAGACAAGAGGACACGTAGAAAAATAGTTTGCAGAATCAAAAGGAACCTTGATCAGCATAGTAACAATGCCCCAGCATTTCCTTGACCTTGGTGCCCTCAGAAGTAAAAATAAAAAAAATAAAAAATAAAAAGGCGTTCGCACTTTTTTTTTTTTTGTGTGTGTGTGTGGGGGGGGGGGGGGGGATATTTCTTAAGAAATGTAACAAAATACATTTCATCTTGATTGTATCGCGATACAAAGGAACATTCAAAATGTATTTCGATACAGGAATACAGATACTGGTGCAAAAAATGTATCGCAATACTGAAATACAGATACGAAATGTATTTCTGAAATACTATCGCAATACATTTGTATCGCGATACTGCCCAACCCTGCCTTCAATTAACAAAGACGTTTAATGTTTTTATTATTTAGTTTTCAAGTATTCATTATAACAACGCGCTTGAATTCACTACTACTAGATTTACCTATATTTTGTGTAAAAACCGCTAAAAAGAATTGAAGACGTTGAGAAATTTCTGTAACGCGAAATTAGAGCGCAGCTCTTGAGAAGGGGAGGTTACGGAGGGGAGGGTATGCCCCTTCTCCTCCTCCCCTCCTCCTTCCATCCTTCTCATCTCCCCTGCTTCTCCTTTCCCTTACTCCTCCTCTCCTTCTCCTCCTTTTCCTCCGCACGTGACATCGATTTTCTCGCTCAATCTAGCGGAGAAACTGAATTTGTTCATAGGTGACGTGACACCAAGTCATGTGACGTCATTTTCCCCGCTAAATTTAGCGGGGAAACTGAATTGGTGTTGAGGTGAGGTGACGTGATTTTCGCGCTAAATTTAGCGCGGTTACGCCGATGCCGACGGCGACGACGAGAAACCCAGAAACGGGCACCTAAGAGGTGCGCTGTAAAACGTATTTGACGAGCTCAACCTACAAGAAATGAACCATTTCTCTCTCTCTCTTTCTTGTCCTGTGTAGGAACAGTAGCAGGGAATAAAATTAGAGAAAAACGAGCAGCGTTCACCCCCTTACCGCTCATTCACACTGGAAGCGGATCCGCGTTCGCAAAGCGGTTGCGAACGCGGTTGTATAAAGATCCAGCGCAATTGCACGCGCACTCGATGACGTCAAGTGCGCGTGCAATTGTGCTGGATCTTCATACAACCGCGTTCGCAACCGCTTTGCGAACGCGGATCCGCTTCCAGTGTGAATGAGCGGTTAGTGTTCCGAGCTAAGGGTAGACTCTTCACACGGCCGTAAAAGTACCTTTAGCTAAGGGACCTTTATTCTCTGCGTCCAATCAATTAACGATCTTGCGCGCGTGGCGTGTGCTCGCGACCCAAGAGCACGGGCTGATTCGCCGATAGCAAAGGGACCTATGTTAAAGGTACCTGTATGTTGACCGTGTGAATGGGGCCGGAACAAGGGACCACGTGATGGGGTCCCGATTTCATTCCGCCAATGTCCATTCCATTATAGCCACGCGCTGGGGTTGGCAAATCACGAGGCGCGTGCCGAGTTCCAGACATTGTTAGGGTTCGGCGATTGTAGTCATTACAGCGATTCGACACGAGCCGCTACCCGAATGCTCGTCGAGGCGTTGATCGTCACGAGCCCAAATCGAGTGCTCACGCGATGCTCTGCTGAAATCTGTCAACCGCACTTGAATTGCACATCGCAGTACCATGGGGTAATAATCCCCGTGAATAGGTCAACACTGCGATCTCCGTGGCTACGTCAAGGTTTTCGGAGAGACCGAAAGAAAAAAAAACACGTATTGGACACGAGCGCTGACGTCAGCGTTCGGCGACGACTCGGATTCAATCACGCGCTTCTTGTTCGAGCAATGGCGACCGCCAATGATGCTCGATGGACTTTTAAAAAAAAGTCTATTGCACCGCGAAAAAAAACAAAAAAACTTTTCCTTTCTTTTTTTTATACACTTTTCAGTCCGCCTCCCGTCGTTTGATTGTTGTTCTTGAAAACTTTATTAAGCACCATCAAGATCTTCGTTTCAGAACTGTGTGTTCCATAGAGTACGGTGAAACGCCATCTACACGCTGTGCTTCAAAACATGTATATTCTATATAATATACATATGTATTTTATGAAATATAACTCATATGTACTTACCACAGCAGCCGTCCCCGAAACGGTGGTGCATCGAACGAGGGGAGGTGGGGTCGTGAAGGGGGTGGGGGAGAGGAGGGGAGGGGAGGGGAGGGAGAAAGAAAGGGGACTCGTGGAAGCAACGTCTATGGGGCAATTCCAGTGTTGCCAGATGGTGAAACTCTGGACCAGATTTTGGAGATCAGGTGAAATTCTCGAGCCCTTGTTGTCCTCTTTAGTGAGCCACTACACCGGACAAAATCTAGGGAAAACGCCTTGTGACCTCAATCAAGTGAAAGTGCTGCAATAAAATAGTCATCGCTTGTTGGCTCAAGCTGTAACTCAATGCCATAAAATCAAGAAGCCAGATAAAAAAAAAAAATAGACTACAGAAAAGCAGTCCGCCAGCCGGCGGGTAGCTTTCCGGACGACCTGATGGCACCACTATTTTCGTGCATTCTTTTAAGAGGAAGTCCCTTAATATCTGATCAAACTTACAAATATATATATATATTTTTTTCTTTGACAACCGAATCTTGCGAAATGTATTTAATTTATTGATACGCCACAAGCGCCCTGTGGAGCATACATGAGGGAGGAATTTTAACACGATTCAGATGAATATGAAGCAAAATTTGGATACAATCTGGAGGGGAAAAAGAAAACAAATTTTTATGGTACCTTTCACACGCACTTTGAATTCCACAGGATTTTCTATAGATACATTGTCGGCTGGCAGTTTATTCCATTCAGCTAAATTAAAAGTCTGGAAATGTTTTGTATGGCATGGTTGTAAGCATATTTTATGATGATGATCTATACTCCTCGACAACTTTTCTTGGCAATGCAGTGGAAGGTACAGGCCCTCGTCCCCTCTCCCATTTTGAGTGTGCGCGGGCTCTCCTCCTCTCTCCGGAAATGGGGGAGGAGGAGAGCCTGCGTACACTTAAAATGGGAGAGGGGACGCGGGCCTGTACCTTCCACTGCATTGCCAAGAAAAGTTGTCGCGGAGTATAGTCTAGAGAAAAATGCGATGAGGCGGTTTTAGCAGTGTCAGCTTTAGAGATGGGGTTTTATAATAAATGTTGTGAATGCGAAGGTAAGTCGCAAGATTTGCCTTCTTGTAGAATGAAGAGGTAGTTTGGTCTTTGTTTTCAAGTGCGATACGCTTGTATGTCGAGAATAACCTTGGAAAATTTATCTGGGTATGCTCAGGTCACGCTGTAGTGAAAGGTCGGATTTTTGATTGCTGGAACTAATTTAAATACCTAGGTTTCACAAGACCGGTTTTTACTAAAGCCATGCTGGTTGATGAAACTTAAATTATTATCTACTAAGAAATTGATGATGAGTATATATACAGAACATGCTCGAGAATTTTGCAGCGAACACTGGTGAGAGAAATCGGTAATTACAAAACAAAGATGCACTACCAGAATTGCGAACTGGGGTAATACTGACGTGCTTCCAATCTAATGGGCAAATGCCTCGGCCTAAAAGATTGTTGATATAGCCGTGCGAGTAGAATTCCGCATAAGATTGGAGTTAGTCGAAGTAGCTTTGTACTTATGCCGTCAGCACCGGGATAAGAATAATGGGGAAGATTTCATATGATATTGTTTGTTTATGCCATTGGGGTTGATTCGGATTTAAAACAATTTAGAGTGGGCTATTTGGTTCACTGTGGTCTAGAGGACTTAAAAGCGACAAAACAGGGACGGAGAAGAGACACACACAACAGATAGCGCCTTTCCGTGTTGTATGTGTCTCTTCTTCGTCCGTGCTTTTGCGCTTTTAAGTCCTCTTGATTCTTATGTTTGCCAAGACGAGGGTGGTTTAGCGCGAAGCTGCAATCAGTCAATGGATTTCGCGCAGTGCATGATGTTCGTGAATTTAATCGCAACCTCACATTTTCTCTTTTTAGAAGCTTTTATTTAAAAACAAAGACAAGAAACCTCGGTGGTTTCACTTTCCAACGGAGAAAATTAATTTCGCGTCTGTTATCGTTGCTCTCAATCTCTCGCAGACATTTTCCCTCTTCTCCTCCCTCCGAGGTCTCAAATTTCGTTTGGTTCCCAGTCAGCCCTTGCCGCCCGTCTCGGGCTTCGCATCCTCAGATGGCTCTTGTGATGGCGGCGGCAGTCATCTCCTCTTGCTCGAGTCCCCCGGAACTGGTGTAAACATCACGTGAGGCCACGGGCAAAGCTCAGTCCCTCGGGTGCCTGTTGATGTTACTTGAGCATCCTCGTGCTCGTCTTTCTTCCTTTCTTGTGTGCTCATATTTTTTTTTTCGTCGCGTTTTGTATTTTTTAACACATGAGCAATGCACAAAACCTAGGTTCTACTCTTCTGGTGACATTGCACTGAGCACAATTCCATTCGTGCTCCGCTGTTTTGTTTCACTGCTGAGCACTGCGCATGTATACCTTATTGAATTATTTTGTTTTTCTAAACTATGTAATTTGGATTCAAATGCCGAATATCTTCTATGTGTTCTTATTGTTAGTTTCAGCGTCTGGTGAAATCTGGAATTTCGACGAGAGTTTGATGCCGTGACTACTCTCCAATCTGGCAACGCTGTTCAGTTCCGTGACTGAGCTAATCTCGTAACGTTGCTCGCCAGTAAGCTGGCTCCGAGATACCGACGGTGACGTCACGACACCTGGGAGAGACAATATGCATCAGAGAGGTTCCGCACATGCCTTGCGGCAATCTCAACACGTTTTCTTAGAAAAAGAAAGGGCAATTTATGTTTAGTTCAGTTTAATTCAAGCGCGATAAACGAATTCACGGAACAAAAAACTGCACTAAACTGCTCCACAGTTTTTTTTTTTTTGTTTCTTTTTAAGAAGCAACATTTATTTAATTTTGCGGGGTCAAGCCGATAAGTTAGGTGATGCAAGTATATCAGATGAATATATACGAGGCAATTGACTAGATTCTTAGCTTGCAGTCTACAGGGATGAAGATATCTACATTAATGTAATAAATTACCAAACAAAAATTAATAATATTAATACTAGTGTTCAAAACACAGTGGAGAGTTTGAGAAAATTTAGCAGAATAAATCATATTATGATACTTAAAGGCTTTGTAAGACACGCTACAGATGTTTAGTGAACAGTGATAGATTGTTATACCTTCAATTGCATGTGGAAAGCAATGCTGTAACACCAATGTGTGGTTAGTAGCCTGTCGTCGTGCTTTCTTTTTGTAGCTTTAAGTTTGCAAACTCGGGTAGTTCATTTTATCTGAAGGATTTTGTTATTGTTTCTTGGAATGAATCATTTTAGTCCTGCAATAATATAAAGTTTCTCGGTTGATTTTACTACAGGTAATTTTCCGATTGTGGTTAGACAATGTAGCGAGATTTAATAAAATTAAATCTTGTAATCGCGCATTGTACGTACTTATTATATTTTATCGAATCGCTGCACCCCCCCCTGAGACCGCCCCGGGGGCAGGGGGCAGGGGTCAGGGGGGTGCAGCTGCAGAGTGAAAAGGGGGGGTGGGTCGGGGTCTGGTCGCGGCGGGCTACCACCCCGGGTGCCGCTGACCCTAGTGACGCCCTGATGCCTGACAACTGAAGATGGCCAAAGTTGATTTCGTAAACCCTGCAGTGAGCAATCCCCTCTTCATTATCGACCCATTTCAGGTTTAAGCACATCATGCAAACGTTTTTAACCCATTATTTTTAACAAATTTCCGGTTTTCTTCATTCTGACTCGATCTTTACTCTTCCGCGACATAATTTTAGAAAATTATATTCACGCAAAACGCAATATGTCTTGTTTTAAGCATTCCATTAATACCATTTTTCACCGATGTTTTCGGGCAAACTGCATCTTGATTTTATTCAGTGTTCGACAAAATTAGTGGTCATCTTTAACTCACTGAACTTACCTTGAACGCGCACAGTAATGTTCTTAGCTGGATCGAATATGTTTCAACTAATCAATGTGGATCTGTGGATGGCAATAACTCCATTTCGTCACTAGCTTCACTTATATTTGCGGCAGACCGATAGAATTTCTTTTCGGTTCTCTAGCTGTTATTTCTGATTTACATTAATGACTGGCCTAACTTTCTAACTTCTGTCCAATTATTCACTGGCGATTGCGTGTTTTGTGTTTTTGTATCCATTTGAGACACATGTTAGTTATTTTTTCGCTATTGCTATTTTGTTGTTTTAGGTCTAGTTTTGCCGAGCGGAGACCAAACCTTGTCAAGCCAAACAACTGTTGGCTTTTTGTCTGCCTTCCGACAGCTGTACTTGTATAGATGCAAATAAAATTATTGATTGATAATTTCTGTCACAATAACAAACTCTTGCTGTTTCCGTCCTGCCAGCTGACCATGATTTCGTCGCTAAATGGGTCCTCGAATTTAAAAATTAACATGTTCTTATTTTGTATATCAACATCGTTCTTGATAATTACGTCTTCAATAACTTTTTTTTAATTTGCAACGTCATACAAATATAACCGCTGATCTTAGATCAATGGCACATTTCCAACGTCATTAACAACACATGTATGCTTCATACGACGAAAGTTTTTGAGAGCATCGGGTGTTTCCGATAAATTAATTTTGTATAAAACTTGGGTACGTTCCAAGTTAGAATACGTCGCGTCTGTTTAAGACCTCGGTTACTCACTGCCTAACAAAAGCTCCCTCAAAGTATTCCGATATAATTCGGCCCGTTTTTTGTTTTGTTTTGTTTCTTCCATTTAATTCGCGCTATGCTGGCACGCGGTGCAAAGTATATGCACGATGTTTCGGTCATTTGCGTAGCTTCCACTTTATCAAGCGTATAGACAAATAGCTGAAAATGTGCGTGGGCTGCCTATGTCTGGCATTTAAAGGGACACTGACAGGGTATTTATGCTCGCCGAGGTTTTTAGTTGTACGTGACATATGAGAGCTCAACTACCCAGAACAGAATTTGCGGCTCGAAATTCGGTTTCTTTCCGCCCGAAAACCGCCGATCAAGAACTGGCCGGTTCGAGTCTCGCTCACTCTCTTTTTCGCGGTCACGGGCCGTTTTCTAAGGTATCGATGCGACCACCAAATTTAATCAAAGTCGTGGGTCACCGAAGGCACTCACTCAATATTAAAAATAGAAAAAAATAAGAAACCCATTTTTTGTGGCTTCTAAAAACCTGTAAATACGTTGATTGAAAAAAAAAAGTTCCACAGACAACCGGAAGCATTCTGTGCGTTCGTCGTTTCGCGTATCGTGGGACTCGCGGGGACGGCGATGATAGCGGACGACGGGCGTGGGACCTCTATTTCAGAACTGTCGTTCGCGGTACCGGCGAATTCTGTCTACCGTTAAAAGAGAAATTTGGGACTGATCAAAAGAATTGGTATTCGTCCCGTACGACACGCCCGGTCACCAAGCCGATTTGCACGAAGACGTCGCCGAGCCGTCGCTCCCTTCTCGTGGCTGAAGACATCGCTCGCGCAAACGTCAAGCACGACGTGTCTACTTCGAGTTGAATATGCACGCGTACGATTTCTTTACTAGGTGCGAATGTCCCCAAAGCGTGGTGCTTCCCGACTTCGACCCGGGAGTGCTTTTGCTTGAGAAAAATCGACAGGAAACTTTTCAACTTACCGGCTGAATTATTACTAAGGAAAGAGATCCACCAAAAAAGACATGCCCCAGTAGCTCAGTGGGAAAGACGTCCGGTTTACACGCGGTAGGACCAGGTTCGATCCCCCGTGAATTTTGTTTTTTTTTTTTTAACATTTTTTGATGTTTACACATCTTTTTCTTTTTTTTACAATCATCACTGAAGAAACAAACAAATGTTGTGGACGATACTTCGCTGAATTAAATGGTATGGGATTTCCGTTTTGACACCTGCTAACTCAATGTAATCACTTTCCACAAAATGCAAGGAGCATATAAATCAGGTAGCGTCCGCTTTCCGATGTGCCCGTAAATGTTCTACAGGAATTGCAGCCAGCCATTGGTCCCGATCCCGTTGATCTTTCGGAAACTCTGTCGCACAATGCCACTTCTGTTTCGGACGCGGCAGATGTGAGCCAGCTCTTCACGCAACATCTTGGGTGTATTCTTTTCGGAGCCGATCATGGAAATTCACCACGGGCACTCACTACTCATCTCCAACTCCTTAATGTACAAAACAACTCATCTTGGAGTACAGAACAACGAGCGGAACAAACATAACTGCAAAAGAATCACACGGCGAGCAGTTCCCGCACGCCGCATCGCACGCCGTGTCGTCTGCTACAGAGAGGAGAAAAAAAAAAAAAAAAAAAAGCACGGTCGGGTGTAGCCACGTGACTTCCGTCACTCACTCTCTTCTCTCCACTTCTCCTATCTCCGTCGGGTTTCGGTTTCGGTTTCGAGCAGTTGCGTCTTTTGGCTTTATTAAAAAAATACGCTACTCTGTTGCAAAATATTAATTGGGTAGTCCTCCGACACCATAATGAAGCGCCTGGCAAAAAATAAAAAAAAAATTTTGGGGGGTGTCAGTGTCCCTTTAAACCCAACTACCGCTGCCTGGGAGCAGGACCAAAAATTTGCTTTTTCTGATTGTAAAACACGACGTTTGCTAAATATGCACCTTGTGAGCAGTTTCAAATCGCCGTTTTATTCTAATTTAGCTATTTTGTTTGTTTCTGGTTTGTAACTTTTCGTAAATTTATAGCTTTTGACTCCGCATGTTCTTGTTCTCGCTGTTCTTATGTTGGACATGACCACGCGTTAAAACAATGTTTCGTTTCGCCTACAACAATCATTCGAGGTCTAAAAAGACGACGACGGCTGCTACATCTCCGTTCACTGTCATATTCCGATGGTCAACCTCTCTGTGTTTCCCGAGACGAAGGACTTGTGAAGGAAACAAAAATGCCACACATGGTTTGCACAGCATGTGTAATCTGCCGTGTATTATACTGGGTGTTTCATAAAACGTTGACCAAATTGTTCCTCCGAAAATACGAATCGCACATAAAACAAAAGTCGATATCAATGCCTACCTAGGAAAATTAATTACGTTCGGCAGAATTAGGTTCTTAATTACTTTTTAGTAATGCCACTCTTAGGAAATTAAAAGGCATTGTTTCGATACTAAATTTTTGGGCGTCACCGAAAACCACTACATTAGCGCACTTCACAGAAATAATGGGACGTCCAACATTTTACGGGGTTAAAAAAAAAAAACACTTAATTTTAGCACTTTTTGAAGTTTCAAATTTCTCTCAAAACGTATCTCCAAGCCAGAAGTCCTGCTCCCCCGTGGCCAAAGCGCAAAATTAACGTGCGTCGCCGCGCATTCTTCGCATGACAGAGGTGAACCCAAGAATCAAAGCTTATTATTTCAATGTCAGTCGAAGAGAACTCACCACATACCACTTCGCCGCCGAGGGCCACACTTGCTTCTACGAAGTACGCAAAGCTGGTGCGGAGATGTGCTCCGATAGGAAACATATAGGTATGCTTAAACCTAAAAATGCGTCCAAATTGAGTATATTTTGCGCCGTAAATTACTGCAGTGTTTCAAATTTCCGTAAATTTAGTGGTTATGTCTAATAGAAGTCAGGCCTCCACACTTACTAACTAAAAAGTTAATTACTCAAAAGTAACTAAGAGTTAAGATTAATAGGATATCTACCTTTTTTTGTGTGACGCGCACTTTCTGCAGGAGCGATTTGAAAGCAAATGAAAAGGTTTCGCCTTTTTCATGTTTTTTTCGACTGTAAAGAAGGAAATTTCAGATCACCGGTTGAAAAGGATGTTTTTTTCGGATAAAGTGAGAAACGAACTTAGCTCAAAACCCTTCATCTACTAATTATGACGGGTAAAAATTCTCTAACATGGCGGCTGCACCGGTACGGTAATAATAGTCCACAGAAATAGACCTACCTGTTGCAAAACGTGCAACTCCCAACGCAGCATCGAAAATAATTCGGTGAACAGGCTGTATAGAACAGACTGTAGCAGACGGCGGAGGCGACCTTGGAGACAAGCGAGCGGACAAGAGCAAGGGTACAGCTGCGCTATAACTCTCTCACTCTCTTAAAGTCACGTGGTAGATGCCGAGAGGGCAAGGAGGAGCTCAATACAGGGCGTCCCCACAATTCAATGCGCGCTTACCACGCGGCGGTTTGAGATATTCGCAGCAGGTCTATTTAGGCGCATGCACCTCTGCCAGCTGCCCGTTACATGGCGACCAGCCGAGTGTGTGAAGAGTGATGTGGAGTGTTGTGTGTGCGCAGGCGATGGAGAATGCGCTCCACTCCAGGGACCGAGTGGGGGTGCAGGACCTGGTGCTGCTCGAGGACTTCGAGAGCGAGAAGGCATGCGTGGACAACCTCCAGAAGCGCTTTAAGGAGGACCTCATTTACGTGAGTATATACTCTGCCCGCGATTGACCACCTAAAGCCAGGTATCTTGAAGTAACGCTTCTGCTAACTCTGAAAGTCGCGAGGAAGTTTCTGATATCTCCATTGAGCGTATCCTTCGATCGTCACAGCGCACCTCGAGTATTCATCGGCGATAGCTGAGGAAACTTTTTTTCTCGCCTTTATCAGAGTGATTAACTCGTATATTGTTGCTAGTCACAGCACAATCCCATACCTTCCAAACTCTAATGATTTTAGTAGGATCCAATTATGTCTGGCTTGGCTTCGTTGCTGCAGCTCCACTAAACTCGCAATCATCATTATCAATTCTAATAGTCCGAGGCGTTTTAGCCGCAGCAAACCGGATAGTATTAGAATGAACCCCCCCTGGTTCATTCTCCGCAGCTGCCCAAACACTCGATGATTGCCGTTGACTCACCAATAAAGTAGTCACTAACATACCAGCAGGGCCTCCCATCCCGGGTTGCACAGTTACCGAGAAGTTGAAAAGCAACAAGACTGTTGAAACGGCATCCAAAGAGCGCTTCAAACTCCAAAACGCCGCGTCACGTTCTGGCGTTAAATTTGGGGCGTTGTATACTTCCCAAGGTCGTGCCACCTGGGGCACGTTGCTATCGTTAACTCCATCTGCGTATAAATAAACTTCTGTTCAGCCCCCCCCCCCCCCCCCCCCCCCGTCTTTTTTTTTTTTTTTTGTTATTATGCGGAGCGCAAGTTCGTCTGCCTCTTGCACAGAGGGTTGTCATGGTGTTAGAACGCCGAGCTCTTATTGGCTGATTGAAAAAAAAAAATAATGGATGGACCTCAAGGCATCTAGCATTGAGGTCTACCCACTATCCAACGTTACTAGATTACCTCAGTTGTGGAACTACCGGGTGAGGGGTACCCCCCTCACTCACTTCAGTTCGCCTCCCGTCGTTTAAAGCGCCATCTAGATTTTCGCTTCGTAACTGTGTTCCATAGAGCAGAGCTGGAACGCCACATGGACGCCGCTGTGCTTTGAAAAGTACATATCCCATGGAATACACTGCAGTTGCCAAAGCAGCCGTCCGGCGCGTCGAACGACGGGAGGCGAGTCGTGTTGAGAGGGGGGGGGGGGGGGGGGGGGGGGGGGGGAGGTACTGCTCTTGCAAGCAGCGTCTATGAGCGAATCTAATAACGTTGCCACTATCCTTTCAATCAAAGCCAGTCAGAGCTCGGTGTTTTTCTGACGTAAACGCAAGTCCTGCGCAAGAGGCAGACGCCTTGCTGTAAGCAATTTTATTATCATTATTATTGTTATTATTTATATCTTGTTTACGGACGAGAGGAATATTCTTGACTCAGCTCCGCCATATATTGACTGCTTGAAACGGCAGAAATGCAAAACGGCGAAGAGCGCGGTATTGAGCTTGTTTCCATAAAACGCAACACCAAGTTTTAAAAAGTATGTATCGCACAATCATGATACCACACGCTCCCTGGTCCCCGGAGTGTAGGAACTCCAGGACGCGCTACTTTGGTGGTAAGGTTGTTGTTTGTTTGTTTTGGCGTATTTTTTTGCAAATTAGAATTTGCCGGAGTTTCGTGAAACTCCCTGTATACGCCAATAATATAAAGCCGTCAAGGAGACAAACAAAGCGCTGTGTTAATCCATGTACAAAGAATTCTCACTAGTTGGTTGTTTATTTAATCATAATATATCCTTCTATCGAGAAAACCCAGAGGCGAAGAAACAAAAAGAGACAAACGCGACACCGTGTGTTTTTTCCCATTTTCGGTCACATAATTCTTTTTTTTTTTTCACGTGGTCTGAGACGCTAGCCTGTGCACTAATACTTAAATTCATATATGGTATATATATTTTTTTTTGTAGTGCTGACGCAATACATTCAGTTCCTTATGTGAAATGTGCAATGACGGTGCACTGATGCGGTTGTCACTGCGGTGCCTGGAACACGTCTTCGACCAATGTCTTTGGCGTGTTCTCCTTGGCAACAAATGACGTCAAAGGAACCAGCGTGTTGTCCGATGTCACGACCTTGGCGGCTGGTGCTGCAAGTCCCGTCAAAAAAGTACGCGCGGACGCGAGTGTCGCTGTCGTCGCGGAGATTCAACTCCTGGCTGCCAAAGCTTGCATAGATTGCTAAGCTGGAAAGAAACCTGCTGCTGTTACGACCCTGGGGTCCGCCAGGAAGCCTCAGGCAGGGCCAGGCCAGTATCGGATCCGCAGGACGATTCCCGACAGGAACATTACGAGACGGTCTCTCGACAAACTCTCATTTTATACATATGTACAAATATCTGCATCGACCGAGAGCACTTGCGACCTCTCGTCCGTTCCTTTTATTGGGTCCGTTCGGTGCTCCAAGAGTTGGCAGCCAATGGTGGCCGAGCTGCCAGCAAACGTCACGTCCAGGCCCCGCCCTCACTCATCCCCTCGAGCACGCACGCGCACACACGCACACACTGCAGTGGCGGACGGGCTTCATCCTCCGGCGCCGAGGAACTCTCGCCCTCGATAAGCCGTGCATGGAGTCGGCGACAAAGGGTCCGCTGCCAGCCCGCGAGACGCCGACCTTGATGCCGATGACCCTTCTCACAGGCACGCACCGCGGCTCAGGTCGCAACCCGAACCGACCGCACTCGCCCGGAGGTTCCGCCGCCGGCGCCGTAACCGGACTCCCCGCCCGGCAATGCCTCCGTTTACCGGGACACGGACACGTTGTCTGATGACTCGACCGATCCCCCGGCGGCACGAACACGATTTAGGATGACGCCGTCCATCAACAACAGCTGAAGGCCTGTCTAAACAGCGTTCACCGGTGCCGGTCGGACCAGCAAAGGGGGAGGCCCGGTTCGAGGGCCTTCCACAACAGCTCCGGGGAATAAAGTGTAAAGTGCAGGAAGGTGTTTCTAGTCGCAGACGTAACACTGCAGAACAGGCGCGTGCCATATCCTGCAGCAGAACAGGCGCGTGCCATATCCTGCAGCAGAACAGGCGCGTGCCATATCCTGCAGCAGAACAGGCGCGTGCCGTATCCTGCAGCAGAACAGGCGCGTGCCGTATCCTGCAGCAGAACAGGCGCGTGCCATATCCTGCAGCAGAGCGGGCGCGTACCATATCCTGCAGCAGAGCAGGCGCGTGCCGTATCCTGCAGCAGAGCAGGCGCGTGCCGTATCCTGCAGCAGAACAGGCGCGTGCCGTATCCTGCAGCAGAACAGGCGCGTGCCGTATCCTGCAGCAGAACAGGCGCGTGCCATATCCTGCAGCAGAACAGGCGCGTGCCATATCCTGCAACAGAACAGGCGCGTGCCATATCCTGCAACAGAACAGGCGCGTGCCATATCCTGCTGCAGAACAGGCGCGTGCCATATCCTGCAGCAGAACAGGCGCGTGCCATATCCTGCAGCAGAACAGGCGCGTGCCATATCCTGCAGCAGAACAGGCGCGTGCCATATCCTGCAGCACAACAGGCGCGTGCCATATCCTGCAGCAGAACAGGCGCGTGCCATATCCCGCAGCAGAACAGGCGCGTGCCGTATCCCGCAGCAGAACAGGCGCGTGCCGTATCCCGCAGCAGAACAGGCGCGTGCCGTATCCCGCAGCAGAACAGGCGCGTGCCGTATCCCGCAGCAGAACAGGCGCGTGCCGTATCCCGCAGCAGAACAGGCGCGTGCCGTATCCCGCAGCAGAACAGGCGCGTGCCGTATCCCGCAGCAGAACAGGCGCGTGCCGTATCCCGCAGCAGAACAGGCGCGTGCCGTATCCCGCAGCAGAACAGGCGCGTGCCGTATCCCGCAGCAGAACAGGCGCGTGCCGTATCCCGCAGCAGAACAGGCGCGTGCCGTATCCCGCAGCAGAACAGGCGCGTGCCGTATCCCGCAGCAGAACAGGCGCGTGCCGTATCCCGCAGCAGAACAGGCGCGTGCCGTATCCCGCAGCAGAACAGGCGCGTGCCGTATCCCGCAGCAGAACAGGCGCGTGCCGTATCCCGCAGCAGAACAGGCGCGTGCCGTATCCCGCAGCAGAACAGGCGCGTGCCGTATCCCGCAGCAGAACAGGCGCGTGCCGTATCCCGCAGCAGAACAGGCGCGTGCCGTATCCCGCAGCAGAACAGGCGCGTGCCGTATCCCGCAGCAGAACAGGCGCGTGCCATACCTGCGGCAGAACATTCGCGTGCCATATCCCGCGGCAGAACAGGCGCGTGCCGTATCCCGCAGCAGAACAGGCGCGTGCCGTATCCCGCAGCAGAACAGGCGCGTGCCGTATCCCGCAGCAGAACAGGCGCGTGCCGTATCCCGCAGCAGAACAGGCGCGTGCCGTATCCCGCAGCAGAACAGGCGCGTGCCGTATCCCGCAGCAGAACAGGCGCGTGCCGTATCCCGCAGCAGAACAGGCGCGTGCCGTATCCCGCAGCAGAACAGGCGCGTGCCGTATCCCGCAGCAGAACAGGCGCGTGCCGTATCCCGCAGCAGAACAGGCGCGTGCCGTATCCCGCAGCAGAACAGGCGCGTGCCGTATCCCGCAGCAGAACAGGCGCGTGCCGTATCCCGCAGCAGAACAGGCGCGTGCCGTATCCCGCAGCAGAACAGGCGCGTGCCGTATCCCGCAGCAGAACAGGCGCGTGCCGTATCCCGCAGCAGAACAGGCGCGTGCCGTATCCCGCAGCAGAACAGGCGCGTGCCGTATCCCGCAGCAGAACAGGCGCGTGCCGTATCCCGCAGCAGAACAGGCGCGTGCCGTATCCCGCAGCAGAACAGGCGCGTGCCGTATTCCGCAGCAGAACAGGCGCGTGCCGTATCCCGCAGCAGAACAGACGCGTGCCGTATCCCGCAGCAGAGCAGGCGCGTGCCGTATCCCGCAGCAGAGCAGGCGCGTGCCGTATCCCGCAGCAGAACAGGCGCGTGCCGTATCCCGCAGCAGAACAGGCGCGTGCCGTATCCCGCAGCAGAACAGGCGCGTGCCGTATCCCGCAGCAGAACAGGCGCGTGCCGTATCCCGCAGCAGAACAGGCGCGTGCCATACCTGCGGTAGAACAGGTGCGTGCCATATCCTGCGGCAGAACAGGCGCGTGCCATATCCTGCAGCAGAACAGGCGCGTGCCATATCCTGCTGCAGAACAGGCGCGTGCCACATCCACCACCGCTACTAGCTGTGACACCGCCAGAATTGCGGTCGGAGATTCAATGACACTTCTACGACGTCATCAGGCGGAAATCGAGGGAACCTCCTTTGTTTGGACGCGGTAAACACATCACTCGTAGACGCGTAACAAAGTTTCACCAAAAATATATCTCGCTCTTTCGCATTTATAATTACCTAGAATTTGCGGCTCGTTTAATTGAGGTATACGCGTGAGCATTCATCACGGTGAATGACCGTACAACCCGATGGGGACCTTTTTCACCGACATCTCTTGCTCGCGCGCGCACTGTCATTCGTACATCTGCCCATTTGTCCGATGTATCGACGGTTCAGGACCCCCTAAGTACGGCCCTTAAATTCGGAATCTACAGGGTGCGGCCGTAAGGACTAACACATTCGGCACGTCTTGCAAAATAACGTCGATTGGAAGCAAAGTTTTGTATTTTTGTTGAAAGCTCAATTCAGGGCGGGTAAATGTAAAAAAAAAAAAAAAAAAAAAAAATGGAGCAAAAACGACGGCTGTGCATTTTCTATGCCCTCTACCGGACATTTGTCGTCTGCACACTAATTTGCTCCCAGGTGGTCATTGTTCATATATTTCGTTAAAGGTATTACTGCGATGATCTCGTTCATCGCCAGCCTCTACTATTGGTTCGCAGTGTGTTTGCGTTCAGCAAGTCATACGGGAGCGAGCTGATAAGCCAGTGCGCCGACGACAAACGGGCTGGTGTAGGACGTAGCAAAATACACGGCCTCCGATTTTCCATTATTTTTATTATTTTACTACTTCCGAGCTGAGCTCTAAGAAAATACACACAAAACTTTTTGCGAAACTACGTTCGCGTGCTCAATTCGATTTTTGGAAGGCGTACCAAATGTTAGTCCTCACGGCCGCACCCTGTCCTCCACTCAACGAAATTTGCAAAGTCATCGCGAAACTCCTTTTACATTACGAGCTCGAGGAGTATCGGAAGACACTCGCTCCTCTCGTTCTTCACAGTATGCTTGAAATGTTGGATGTGGGAGCTGCTTGAAAACCATCGTAGTGACTGCTCGCCGCGCGTCGTTTGTTCAGCCCTCGTCCTTTTCCTCCCCAGACGTACATCGGCCCGGTGCTGGTGTCGGTGAACCCTTACCGGCACATCGACATCTACACCGATGACTTCGTCAACCTGTACCGCAGCGCAAACTTCTACGAACTGCCGCCGCATGTGTGAGTGCACCGCCCACGCTCTTGGGCACTTTCAGCGTAGGAAATGACTGTGTAAGAAAAGACCGACATAAAAGTTCGTGCGTCACAAAAATGCCGCAGCGACGTGGCGTCATCCTCTACATTCGACACGCTGTTTCCAAACAAGCCGGCGTTTGCCCACACCAGGTGTGGGCACTGCGCGTGCGCAGAAACCCAATTCACGTGAAGTGAAGTGTCTGCGCATGCGCAGTGCCGTCGACAGCGCCACCGCATCTGCGTGACGTCAGGGCCGCGTGTTGGTCTATGTGTTGCCCGCCATATTTGCGAACGGCGCTCACGTGACCACGTCACGTGACGATCCTATGACTAAAGTTCCGCATTTTCGGGGCTTATTTCTTTTCGAATTCGGGTGTGTGTATTTCACGGTTTCTTTTCTACTACACGTTCGGTATTTTTCGGTGCCAATTTTCGGTGCTTAAAACATATCGACGTTTATGGGGGTTTATGGTTAAGAATATATCACGTGTCAATGAGGTACTCCGTCATCTAGAAAACATGCACGTGACCCGAATACGTGAAAAGGAGGAGGAAACAAGATAAGGGTTGTGGTTCCGGAGGAAGGGGGGGCCTCGCTGACAGTTCCGCGAGAAATCTGTTCCGGGATAAAAGTTTTTGTTCCCATCAAGGTTGGGATTTTGTTTTTCAAAAATAACTTCGAATCGTTCTTTTTTTTTTTTTTTTTTTTTTTATAAGATTATTTCGGGTGTTAACTTTTTGGTCTGTCCGAACCCATGGGCAGGTCGCTTTCCAGTGGATGAAGGTCACGTAAACACGCGATTACACAATTGCAGACGCACTTCAGCTTAATATAAAGCAGCGAGTTTAACCCATAAATATAGCTAGTGTGTAGGCCTTTTTATTTAAAAAAAAATATTAAAATTCAATATTAAAAAAGAAGTGCCAAACTTCGTTAGATATTGGGAAAACATTTGATATCTAAATATGTCATCCTAATTTATTCCTATTTAAAGTGTGGTAGAAGCTAGATAGCTGATTTTATTACGATAAAAAGCAAGCAAAATTGGTAAAGTGTCACACATGCGATACCCGCGACTTTCGCAATTTCTTGCCTCGGGCGGTAATCGCATGTTTGACCAGTTTCTCCCTCGTCATTGGTCAGAAACTCAATAAAAAAAATAAGCTGTCCTTACCAAAAAAAAAAAAAAAAAAAAAAGGAGTTTAATCTGGATCATGGAACATGAAAATTTAACTGGATTTGTTGCTGGAAACCTGGGTCGCTCAACTCGTCAAGCACAAAGTTGGGGCCGAAATTCGTGGAGCTTGCTGATTGGACTCTCTCGACGATGGCGTCACGCGGGACGAGATGTCAATCATCCAAACTCTGGGTGCTCAAATTCTAGCGAGATTGTGAAACACAAAGTCTCAGCGAGCTTCATCAGAACGCGCGCGAGCAACACCGTGGGGCCAGCCGATTGAACGGCTGCAGTGATGACGTCACTCCCGTGTGTCCCCACATCCCTACGCCGCGTTTGAGCCAATGCTGTCTAGATAGTCCCTAGGCGGACTGTGAATATTCTGAACTTTGTCGTCGCAAGATCGCCGTTCGTGGAAGTTATCGGTGACGACAAGGTGACGTTTCACAACTTTGGGAAGGAGTTATTTGAGGCCATAATCTTCGCTTCGGAATCGAGGCGAAGATTGAACTTTGTGATACGGTGGAGCCGCGCGCGGTGTACGCGGTTTTAGAGCTCATCTTACGCTCTTGTCAACCACGTCACCAAGGCCACCGAGACGCGGTGTGGGTATTGACGTCGGTAGTGTGAGATATGAGGGGGCGACGGGGGTTGCCGAGAAAAGAACTGGGGGGAAAAAATGGATAATAAAAAGGGGTACGACCAACACACACAATCAACAGAAAATTCGGGGTAAGGACGTGCCGTAAAAATGTTCGGGAGAGAGAGAGACACAGGGGGAAGGGGGGGTATTAGAGTGGTACATCCCTTTCCCCGAATATTCTGCTGTACCTTTCTGAAATGTCGGCTGAGGCGATCGCCTCCCCCTTCCTTATCCCTTTATGCCCCTTGCCTCCTCTTTTCACGAAACATGGGGGGGATAAATTGCCCGCTCCCCGCACCTTTGCGTCGACGCACCTGCTTACGAGGAGCAGAGTAGCGTGCAATTTTCGAAATAATGGAAATAACTGAGAGGCAGGTGCCAGGGCTCCTAGTGTGCAGGCGCGTGCAGTGACGTCCTTTTACACTTCCCACCATTGACGTCAGGCTCAAGATTATCAGCTGTGAACCAGAAATTCGATGGTGCATGTTTGAATTGACGGTGACAAGTTTGATTGTTTACCTGACATTTCTCTTATTTACACGTAGCAGAGCGCGTTGGATGGAGTCCACACAGAAAAAATAAACCACTGAGATGGACGGAAAACAAAGCACACAGTCCTTAAAAAAATATTAAAAAAAACCCTGAAAGAAATGTGAGTGTCTGTCCGCCCATTTCAGTGTTTTAATTTTTCTGCGTGAACCATTGCTCTTGTTTCTGTTGATGAAAGCAGAAATAATCCCAGTTTGACTAATCTTGGAAAGCCAACCACCGACGTTCTTGTAGCCTTTTGCTTCTGCTTTATCGGCAGAAATAAGAACGATATCGGACTGTCAATTTTGACGGTGTTGATTGTAGAATGCAATTACCCCAAGCCTGCGCCGTGCCTTTTGGAGCCCACCAAACATGTTGGTCGCAGCTGGTGATCTTTGTTATGACGACACACGCATGAACCACGGTCGTCTCCGCGCGCTCTCTCCTGCTGCTCTTGATCAGCGTCTAGGGAGTGCTAGGGATTTTTTGCCCCTTCAATTGAAAAACGACACGAAGATAAACAGATCCGCGGGTTTGTGAGAAACGACAACTTTGTGGCGCTCTTTCGGTCATTCCCCCCCACTACGTCATAACGCAAAGAATCTTTGCGTCCACGAGTTTAGCGACCCTGAACTCCAGTTTGCAGAAAACTGTCTGCAAACTGGATTTCAGGTTTTCAGCGAGAAATCCAATTAGATTTTCCTGTTCCATAACCTAGTTTATACTGTTTTTTTCGGTGCGGGTATCTGCGGTTTAAACCTCTTTTCATTTTAAAAGCCCCCAACATGTCTTTTTTAAAAATATATATAGTGCTTTTTAACGAAATTCCCTACTTCTAAAAGTTTGTCCGTCCGTCCGTCTCTCCGTGTATAAATGATTCTCTAAATATAACCGAATTGGTGTAAAATTATACACCAATTTAGGTTAAACGTTATTGCTGATGCGGGAAGCATTTTTTCGCTAAATTTAGAAAGAAAATTTACGTCATGATATCACGTGACGTCACGACTTGCCACCGTGATGTCACGTCACGTGACCTCGTCGCGTGACGTCGGGTCACGTCGCGCGAATCTTCACTCCCCAAAGCGACTGTTTAATGTCTTTTAAACGGATGTAAAGGGATGCTGAACCGAAATTTGTATTTCCCAAAGTAAGCTTGCAGAAGTGTTCAACAGGGCGCCATCAACCACGAAACATCACTCATATAGCCATATCTCAAGCGGATGGCCGTATTTCTGGAAAATAAAGGAGCGAATGAGGGAGAATGTTGACGTCATCTTATCGCCGAAGAGTTGAGAAGGAGGAAAAATGGCCTCGTCCCTTTCCTCTCCGCGCCCTCGCGGAGTCAAGGCGAAAAGAGGAGGAAATGAGAATCGCGCGGTCAGGCGTCTTTTCGGCCTTGTGCGAGCGCCCTCTTCTTTTACAAAAATACGACGATCCGTTGGAGGTACCGCTTTATGAGTGACGTTTTGGGATTTGTAGCGTCCCGCCTATCGATTCTGCGTTGTATTCTGAAATTCGATTTTCGGTTCAGCATCCCTTGAAAGGGATTGTTAAATACGAGATGTAGCCTTCGAAGGTTGTCTAATCGATTTATTCTGATGGAGCCTCCGATTAAGCCTGGCGCAACGTTCCTAGCCTGGCGTTGTCTGCCCGTGCCCCGCGGCTCTCGAGCGCCCGGTCCGAGTGCAGCCGATGGTCACGAGCCGATGGGCGCCAGCTTGCCAGCCGCTACATAACACCCCCTCCAACTAGTCGTTGCTCCCGTAGCGTTGCGGTTGTCGCCGCGCTCGAGTGCCCCTCCGGGTACCAGTGAAAGGGCCAGCGTCTGCCGTCGAAGGAGCTGACGCTGGTTCGCGAGGAAACGCCGCCGGCCTGCTACTGTCTCGCTGGGGTGATGCGTCTGCTCGAGCTGGAGTATCTTCGCCGGGAGATGGTGCCCGTGGTGGAGTTGGACTCTGGTCAATCTTGAGGTCCCACACAGGAGACGGAGTCTTCGCTTCTTGTTGGGTGCTGGCTGCTGAACATCGCTGACGTATATGGTTGGTATGCCGGCGTACCGAACCTTCATCTGTGTTCACCATCCATGAACGGAGGCCCATCTGACGTTCGAGTACGCCAGGAACCCAGCCTTTGCCTTGTGGAAACTTCTTAGTCCAGACAGACTGTCCCACGCTCAGTTCCCGTGCGTTTGTGAAGCTTTCTGTGCGGACTGGCTCTTCAGAAAGTACAGTTTTTAATCGTTCAAGAGCTGATGGAAGTTCCCTGCCATAAAGCAACCATGCTGGCGTTTTTCCCGTTGCAACGTGAATGGTAGTGTGCTGTTTGAATAAAAACCTGGCCAACGCACAATTCAGCTCTTCCTTTCCCTTCTTCCCGAGTGCAAGTTTCAGCTCCTGTACCATGCGCTCCGCCTGGCCATTAGTGGCGGGATGGTACGGCGCACTAGTTACAGCGATGATCCCGTTGTTTCGGTAAAATGTTTTCATCTCGTCGGAAACTAGCGCCGCGCCATTGTCCGACACAATCTTCCTTGGTAGTCCAAACGTTGCAAAAATGGTCCGTAACTCTTTAATGATGGCGGCCGACGTCATGTTGCGGACCACGCGCACTTCCAGCCACTTCGTGAACGCGTCCACCACAACCAGAAACACATGACCCTCGACGGGACCTGCAAAGTCCAGGTGAACAGTGTCCCACGGCTCGGTTGGCCTATTCCACACTGGGATCGGTTCCTTCGCTGGTGACTTCCGGTGTATCTGGCAGGTGCTACATGCAGCGACCCATGCTTCAATATCGGCGTCGATCCCGGGCCACCAAACGTAGCTGCGAGCGCAAGCTTTCATCGCCACAATTCCGCGATGTCCCGAGTGAATTAGAGCCATCGTCTCTCTTCTCAATTTGTTAGGAATCACGACCCGTGTCCCCCAGCTTACGCATCCTCTGTGTGTCGACAACTCTGCCGCTTTACTTCTGTACGGCGAGTACTCTGGGGACTGATACCGATGAATAGTGCCTTCTTGTACTGCCTGGTATACTGTTAACAGGACGGCGTCACGTGCTGTCTCCCTGGCTACTTGGTCCGCGGAGAGCGGTGGACGGGTCAAAGCCTCAAACATCAGTATGTCTCCGGGTACTTCTGGCTCCTCCTCCGTGGTGAACATGGGAAGTCGGCTTAGAGCGTCCGCGTTCTGATGGCGGTTTCCTGGCCTGTACCTCAGCTCATACTTATAAGCGGCCAATTTTACGCACCACCTGGTCATCCGCGGTGACAACACTTGTGGAACGGGCTTGTCAGCTCCTAGGATGCCAAGAAGAGGTTGATGATCTGTGTAGATTGTCATGCTTCGCCCTGCGACATACTGATGAAAATGGCTGACTCCATACACAATGGCTAGGCCCTCTCGGTCCAGTTGTGAGTAGTTGCGCTCAGCGGTTCCCAGGGTCCTGGACGCAAACGCAATCGGAGCCTCTCGGCCGTCGGAGTCCAACTGTGCTAGTACGGCGCCCACACCGTAAGGCGAAGCGTCGCAGGACAACAGTAGTGGTTTTCTTTCGTCATAGTGTGCCAGTACTGTATACTGCACCACCAGATCCTTCAACTTCTGGAAAGCCTCGCGGTGGTTTTGCTCCCATCGCCACTCTGCCTTCCGTTCCAGTAGGTGATAGAGCTCTTTCGCAATCGTTGCTCGATTCTCTAGAAATCTGTCATAAAAAGCTAACAGTCCCAGAAAGGACTGCAGCTCTGTCTTGTTCCTTGGCTCGGGCGCCTGTACTACGGCCTTAATCTTGTCCTGCGTGGGATGTATGCCGTCCGCATTGATGAGGTGGCCAAGAAATTTTACTTCACTCACCCCGAAGCGGCACTTGGTTTCCTTTAGTCTTAGTCCTGCACCTTCTAGTCTCGTCAATACTTGATCTAGTCGATAGTTATGTTCTTCCGTAGTCTCCCCGCTGATGATGATGTCGTCTAGGTACGCACTGACTCCTGAGATGCCTGCTAATGTTGTGTCCATGACTTTCTGGAAGATTGCAGGAGCTGCCGCCACTCCGAAGGGAAGTCTCTTCACTCGATACAGGCCCTTGATGGTGTTGATTGTCAGTACCTCGGCCGTGTCGTCTGTCACGCGTAGCTGTTGATAAGCCTGCGCAAGGTCCAGCGTCGAGAAGACTGTTCCACCCCGGAGGTTAGATAAGGCTTCAGTGGGTGTCGGCAGCGGATAAGCCACCGGTTTTGCTGTCTTGTTCACCGTGCTGCGGTAGTCTCCGCAGAGCCTCACCGAACCATCCGTCTTTCTAACCACCACCACGGGCGTGGCCCATGTTGAATGTTGGACCTGCTCCAGGATGCCCTGCTTTTGCAGTGTCATCAGTTCGCATTCCACGACAGCACGCAGGGCGAAAGGTACCTGGCGTGCCTTGAGGAATCTTGGCGTTGCTGACTCCTTCATTTCCAACTGGACAGGTGGGCCGTTGTATCCTGTGATGTCGGACTTAAACACCGCTTTGTGTGCACTGAGAACCTTCTGGACTTCTTTGTCTGGCGAAAGATGGTGTATCCCGCTGACCTGGATCTTTAGCGCTGGGAACCAATTTCTGCCCATCAAGTTGCAGCCGGTTCCACTTGTTACCACCAGCGGTAGAACGTAGTCCTTGGACTTATGTCTCACGCGCACTTCAGCTGAGCCCAGGACACTCAAGCCTTCGCCGGTCCATGTCCGAAGGGTGACGTTCTCTTTCCGTAGGCACGGAGGCCTGGTTGGCCACACCTTCCGGTATGTGGCCTCACTGATTACCGTAAATGCTGCTCCTGAGTCTACCTCGAATTCTAGTAACTTTCCCTCGACCTTGAGGGTCACCAGGTACTTGGGAACGAAACTGGTTGCACGTTGTGCGTTAAGCTCTTGCATGTCCATCCCGTAGCTTTTAACAGAAGCTCCACTTTGTGATTCTAGGGCGTCCTCTTCTGCGCCGCAGTCCATCTGATAGGTTGAGTGACGTGTGCCAGTCCTCATCTTGTTTCGACAAGCTTTTTCGATGTGTCCTATTTTCTTACAGAAACGGCACGCTACCCTGCTGAATGGGCAACTGTCTTGCCTGTGCCGTCCATGGCAGCGGTAACATCGTAGATCCGGTTGCGTTTGATCTCGATCCGAGGTCTGCTTCGTAGCCTGTGGTTGTGTGACCCTATGCAGTTCCGTCTTGGGAGTTTTAAGTTCCTGCTGCTGTTTTACCGCGCTTTCCAGTCTTGTTGCCATGTCGTATGCTTGCTTGAACGTGAGCGTTTGCTCTGCGAAAAGCCGTTGCTGCAGACGCTCATCTTGCACACCGCACACCAAACGGTCTCTCAGCATTACATCCAGCGGCAGCATGGTTGGATTCAATGTCAAAGGGGCGGCGGCCGCTCGTCCTTCAGCGCTAGTTGAAGCGGTCGATGCTCCGGCGCTAGTTGTGGCCACCGAGAGAGGTGTCAGCACGCCGAAATTGCAGTTGGCGGCTAATTTCTTTAGTTCCGCCACATAGGTAGCGATGGACTCACCCGGCTGTTGGTCGCGGCGTTGAAATTGGCTTCGGCTGAATAGTTCCGAAGGCCGTGGATCGTAATGTTGTTGGAGCATGGACATGATGCTTTCAAAGGCAACTTCGCCGGGCTTCCTCGGGGCCGTCAGCGCTTGCACAGTCTCGTAGGTTTCAGCGCCACAAAGGGTCAGCAGCAGGGCTCTCTTTTTCGCGTGGTCCGTTATGTCGTTTGCCTGGAAGAAGAATTCCAATCGCTCCGCCCAGGCCGACCATCCTGTCCCTTGGAATTCTTCGAGCTTGCCTTGTGTCACAGACATACTTGAACCGCTGCTGGAGTTCTCTTCCGCCCTCGTCGCCAATGTTAAATACGAGATGTAGCCTTCGAAGGTTGTCTAATCGATTTATTCTGATGGAGCCTCCGATTAAGCCTGGCGCAACGTTCCTAGCCTGGCGTTGTCTGCCCGTGCCCCGCGGCTCTCGAGCGCTCGGTCCGAGTGCAGCCGATGGTCACGAGCCGATGGGCGCCAGCTTGCCAGCCGCTACATAACAGGGATACTTCAACGAAATTTGAAATATATCCGTCGTGTTCAAAAATAGGTTGAATATGATCCACAATATTCGTAAATGACAATCGCACGTTTGTATTTTGAGCCTGGTGGCTCTATTTTTGTTATAAACGGCCCATTCTGGCAAGCGCTCGGAGAAAATTCCTTTTCGTGTCTTTTTTAACAAGATATTGGTGTGTCCGACGTGATACTGCTCATTTCAACACATATAGACCACAAAATAAGTGCCGAAATTTCGTTGTACTACTCCTTTAAAGGATCGCTCCAAGCATTATAGGGAATCGGAAATGAAGGTTCCTGTTGGCTCCCCAGTTGAGAGCGCCTTGCACTGTGTCCAGGTTCGCCATCTCGGACGCGGCGTACAGTGGTATGCGCGAGGAGTGCCTGGACCAGTGCATCCTCATCTCGGGCGAGAGCGGATCGGGCAAGACGGAGGCCTCCAAGAAGGTGCTCCAGTACCTGGCCGCCGTCAGCCACCACTCGGACGCCGTCGAGAGGGTCAAGGACAAGCTGCTCCGCTCCAACCCCATCCTCGAGGTCGGCTTGCCCGATACTCTGTTTACCGCGCAGAGAGCTGGTGCTGCGGGCAACGAGAGAAACGCATGTTGCTGATGTTTCAATATAAAAAATGACATTTTTATTTTATCTGCTATATATATAGAGAGAGAGAGAGAGAGGGAAAGGGGGAGAAAGAAAAACATATAGCGTAGGATGCCGAAGAGTGTAAAGTAATGAAGTCGCACTTCGAAGCGTTGTTGCTTATTTAAAGCATATGAAAATTCCGCGCGGGCCTGTTTTCAAGCCTTGCGTTTGTTGCGCGACTGGTAACTTTTAGTGCACCACCCCGCTTCCCACGCGCCTCAAATCTCTCTAAAATTTACTTATTGGGGTTATCACGTTTCTGGTTGAAACCATATCTTTAGCTGCAATCATTTAAAAACTTATTTAACCAAGTTATTGTGACAAATGCCCCTCTATAGTATGTCCCCTGTGCCGTATGACTCGCCATCACACACCGAATAAATGTGTTTCACGGATTTATTAAAACAAATCTCTAAAGCCTGAAAGAAACAGCCTGTATGTAATTTACGATACTTAGGGGTAAATCAGCATGCCAGCTCGGTGACAACCTGTGAAAAGTGGTGTTCCCGCTCATAGGTGGTTCGGTAGCGGAAATGGGCAGAGGTTACAGTTCGAGCGATTTGTTTGAAATTTTTAAGATTTGTAAACAGTGTTTGTTGTCCACGCAGCAGCCCTATTTCAAATTCTATTTTTATTTAGACAACTCCATGTCCTGCAGAACTAGCGTCATGAAAAGCTATCAAAATATGACTTCCTAGATAGCTCTTCCTCCTTTGCATCTATCCCAAGTTTGACGTTCGTGTTTATATTTCGTCTCAGTTTTTGTTAGGAATGAGTCTACCGTCGATATTTTCACAATATATGCACTACCTACACTACATGCATATTGACTTTTTGTTTTAGTTTAAATGAGTTCAATTTATCTTACTATCAGCATGCTAAATGAGTGCGGTGTCTGACTTGCAGTTTTTAGACAGCGTTTGTAAAGGCAACCCACCAGACCTTTTCAATTCTTGAGTAAAACATAGTGAGAGAACACGGTCAGTTTTGAGCGAGTTGCAAACGGCCTATATTCGCTGACTTCCAAGAACCAAAATAGATTAGCCGGTTTCTGAAAAACCAGTTAACCGATGCTTTTGAAAACCGGAATCCCCAAAATCAATGCCGATTCATAGTTGTTACGGGTACACACGAGCATGCAGTGTTTCACGTGATCAGTCTGTAATGTCGACGAAAACAATTGTTCCTCTTCTCCGAAAGTTACTTTCTGCGCATTGTAACCCGCCATTCGACAAAGTGGTCAAAGTGAACTCCCAAGAGCTTATACGGTAATGTCTGATTGCAGGCTTTCGGGAACGCCAAGACGAATCGGAACGACAACTCCAGTCGGTTCGGCAAGTACATGGACATCGAGTTCGACTATCTGGTCAGTGCCCCACACCCACGCGGGAAAGTATGGATGTCCGCAGGCTGACCTCATATTCCACGGACGTCTTTCGGACGTTCGTACGGTATCTGTGCTGCCTAGTTTGCAGAATGCCCTGTCAATATTCTTTTCTTCTTTGGTGACATACTGAGACACAGGACGACACATTCTGTAATGCAACGATCAAGCAAATGATAGGAATAAAACACTCGAGATACGCTCTTTCCACCGTAAAGATATTACACTGCGAAGATAAAAAGTTGTGATCTTGTATTGGTCTTGATGTAGAACAAACCTTTGTAAATTGCGTGCCTTGCATTTGTGTAAGCGTCAAACTCAAGCCATAAAAATAAACCCATTTTTTTACGTAAATGCGAAGTAATGGCTGCTCTCAAAACAGAAAGTTTAATTGTCTCAACAAATGCTAGTGGGGATTGCGATGAGTTGCCGATATTTGTCCGTTTTCTGGACACTCTACGATTAATAATTGGATACCGTTCGAGGTGCCCGCAATTATTATTATTAATATTTAATATGCTTTAGAGCGCAGCTCTTAGGCGCCCGTTTCCGTCTTGAGCGGCATCGGCGTCGCCGTCGGCGTCGGCGTAACCGCTGGAAAACTTTTCCACTAAATTTAGCGGGGAAAATTTTCCGCTAAATTTAGCGGGGATTTTTTTTTATAAATTTATCGGGAAAATTTTTTCCCCTAAATGGGAGGCGAGCAGGAGCAGGTGAGGAGGAGGGGCATAGCCTCCTCTCCGTACCTTCCCCTCCTCCTCCTCAAGAGCTGCGCTCTAATTCGGCGTTACAGGGAGTTGTAAACGCCTTCCATTTTTTTATATTCTAGAACATGTTCATGACCTTATGGATTATGGAACAGAATGAGGAAACAATAATGATAGTCAATACTGTTTCCCATGTCACAGACAATTTCTTCGTCCACCATACGGTGCACAAAAGAGAACTTAAAGAGATTACTTTTTTTAGACGAAGTATTCTCTCAAAAATTGTATGAAAATACACAATTGGTTTATTTTGTACCACACTATCAACCACGGCGGCCGTCAGAAGACGAACGCGACATAATAATTATTTAACTAATAAACTCAAATTATCTTATTAAACTTCCTAAAGATCCGTCGTAGTTGGCACACACCCACCAGATGTGGGTAACTGGTCCCTATCAAAACGCCGAAACTCAAGAGGCCGAATTATGGAAAAGCCGAACGTCAGTACGCCGAAAAAATTCAAATGCCGAAAAATTTAAATGCCGAAAAATCAAAATGTCGAATAATCAAAATGCCGAAAAGACATAACGCCGAAAACCACGTGAAAAAGAAATGTCGCGCTTTGTGACTACCACTTGTTCGTTTTCTGCCAGATCACTTTCCACTGACACGAACCTATTTAACTCGTTCTGCAAAGGCACCGATATCAGTAACGGTTTTCCAAGGGGCAACAACGCCGCTGACGCATGGCACCGACGAGGGGGACTGTGGTTGGCGTACACCACGTAAGCGTCTTCCGGCTCATCACCACCATGAAAAGGGAGCAAGCTAGAGTCGAAAACGACATCGAGTCGAAGACGACATCGCTCTGCTATGCGACGAGATATACAGAAATATATTTTTCGTTTTTTGAAGGCTTGAAGCCATGCGAAGGGAAGCTATACTCGGGGACAACATTTCATGGCTATTAAAAAGGAGGGCGAAAGCGCGGGCACATCGGCCGTCGGAACCTCCCCCCTAACTTTGATCACATTGCCAAGAAAATGTATCTCGCCAAGAAACTTTATCTTCCACTATAACTAGGTGATGCCAGCATTTTGATGTTTCAACATTTTGATGTTTCAATGTGTTGACTTTTCGGCTTTTTGAATTTTCGGTGTTTTAAATTTCGGCATTCCGATAATTTGGCATTTTGATTTTCGGTGTTTTGAACGCCACCCGTGGGTAACCCATCATCGAAATGGCGCGTAGTAGATGTTAGGCTTCCTAAAACTTAATACTGCATCACCGCGCTATTTGGTGGAGACAGAAGCTGCGAAGGACCCGAACGATCAAAGTGGTGAAAACATCCTCAAGACTACACAGTATTTCAGAGCGAGACTGTAGCAATCCGCAGGGGCCGAGAAACTGCTAGAACTTGAAAGCAAAAGCATTTGATTTCAAGACAATGGTGCACCACACCAGATACTCGAACATCGAATGCAGAGAAGCCGAGTCCTTTCCTTTTGGCCACCAACTCCTCATTGGCGGCGAAAGGGATCACATGCACAAAATGATCCAAAGCACTTGCAGGGTGCACTCGCTTCCAAGAGAGAAGGTCACCGCCGTGCCAACATTAAGGTCGTACGCAGCCACATCTCCTGCAAGAGTGACGGTCGCTTCCCACGATACTTGAAGGATCAAAATGGGCGACTATTGCGCTGCTCCGCTCTGCCAGCAGAGCATTTTAGATTTACCCTAACCATCTGCATACCGCACTCATGTGAGGTCACGGTTGATTTGGACGGCCCGTCATAACCGGCGCGGCGTTGCAGGGGGCCCCTGTGGGCGGCCACATCCTCAGCTACCTGCTGGAGAAGTCCCGGGTGGTGCAGCAGGCGTCCGGCGAGCGCAACTTCCACATCTTCTACCAGCTCATTACGGGGGCCGACCACGCACTGCTCGAGAAGATGGCTCTGCGCAGGGACCCCGGCTTCTACTACTACCTGAACCAGGTGTGCCGCCCCGCCGCTCTGAGCGTGGCCGTGCTAGGGCACTCTAGGAAACAAAGAAGCGGGCATGTGGTCGTGCTACGACGATTTTTTTTCAATGTGCAGCTCAGATTCTGGTTTCCTTTTTTTTTTTTTTTTTGTCCTGCCTCAAACATAGTTTTAAGGTCAATGAACCATTGGTCCATTGCCCCCAAAATATATGTAAGCATGTGCTCAAAATACCGTGCGGTTTTTTTTTTTTTTTTTAATCTTTACAGATTTGTTTAGAAAAAAAGCCGTGAAAGCTGTACGTACTTGGTTTGTGTAGGTGAGTTATACGGCCTGGGGTCATAGTACAGGGGGCTAAGTAAGTGAAATTTCTTATTCACTTTTTAATTAGTGACAGCAGACATATGGTTGCAATAGACCGATCTCACCGTCCAGTTGGACCACGCCACCGCTGCCGCAATGCATCGAGGGAACCTTAGTATTTCTGCACGTGCGACAACCCCGCTGGAGCTCTGCGCGTGTAGTGCACGAGACGGCACGAGCCCTCTCATGCGCTGCCGTTCGTCTCCTGTGAACTAAAGTTATGGCGGTGACACGGATGCGGCGAACAGCTAGTGAGATCGGTCTATTAGAAACTTGCTCAGCGTCATTTAAAATCACTAGTTCGGTCATTTTCAGAAAGAAAGAGAAGCGCAGTAGTGTGCTGTAGTTTCCTCTCGTACAGCAGGAACAAGGCTACTGCTGCGATAAGGCAGCGGCGTAGACTTTCCATTTTCCAGGGAAAAGGGGGGGGGGGGGGGGGCAGGCTGAGAAGGGGTACATTTTACAGCGTATGTATTTTAGGGAGTACAGTTTACAGCGCATGTATATCGTCATGTGTCCGTCCCTGTGTGTCAATGTCAATCACCGTGCAAGCGTAGCCGTGTGTTCCTGGCAGGTACCACGGCGCATGCGTCGGTGAGCACAAAACTGAAAAACAAAAAGCTTGTGCCAGCTGCGAAGTTGTAGGGGTAGAACCCAGGCCCCTGTGCTTCTGAAGCAGTAATCCACGTAAACAGCCTCTCCGTAAGGATCATGGCCCGGGGGGGGGGGGGGGGGGGGGGGGGAACACGATCCCCGATGCCCCCCCCCCCCCCCCCCCCCCCCCCCCGGTAGTCTACGCCTATGCGATAAGGCACCCGCGCGATTTTCTCGTCTCTTATGATGGCGCCAGCTAGAGCACAACACGGGCCGGAATTTCTAGGTCCGACCCGACCCGGCCCGCTAGAGGCACGGCCCGGCCCGAGCCCGATAGAATATTTAATTTTTAGGCCCGGCCCAACCCGGCCCGGAAGAGACACTGCCTGGGCCCGGCCCCGGAAGAATTTTCAGACAGAAGCTTGAACCCGACGAAGATTTTCTTTTTTTTTTTTTTTTTTTTTTTTTAATATAAGCCTGAGCCCGACAGATTATACATGACCCTGAAAAACCTAAAAAAAAACTGTGTAAGCATAAAGCGAGCATATTTCATTTAAATGTCATTTAAACTTAAACCGAGTTTTTTTTTTTCTTTTTTTTTTTTTTTTTACAGTTTAAATATTCCGACTTAGACGATGTATTTTCGAGAGTATGGGTGAAATATGCACGTCTTAAGTGATTTTGAGGAAAAAAAAGTGGGCAATATTTAATTTATGAATTTCTTGAAAAGATATTGGACTTTTTATTGTCCAATTCGTTTTTCAGATAACTTTCCTATTTTCATATTTTTGCGCAGAAACAATCAGAATCACGCTAGTGCATCTTCAAAAAGCTGTATTGCATAAAATTATCTATGGAAGTTGGCTTATGTTTGGTGGTACAGTAAGGCCCCCTGCACAAAGTGCAAAATCAAGCTCACATTTTTTCTTCATTTTTTTTTTTTTTTTTTTTAGTTTGAGCGGCAGAGGAAAAAGACTCTAATGTTGTACCCTGCGACTGGAGTGCCCTCGTTTTCTTGACAGCACTTTCCCACTAGGCTGTTGGAATACATGCGTTTCCTTTTATTCATGTGGAAACTTTCCAAAAGCAAAACGTCCTTTTTTTTTTTTTAACAGCGCTTTAGTGATATTGTATTTTGCTTGTTTGTTTTCTTTGAACATACAGGATCAATGAGCACACTTTTTGTTATCAGCAATATATAGAATTTGCGGTACATGGACTGCTTAGCCATGGCCCGGCCCGAAAAATATTTTGTTCAAGCCCGAGTCCTGCCCGGGTCCGAGAAAATACGTGCTACCCGGCCCGAGCCCGGCCCGTGGGCCAGGCCGGGCTTGGGCCTTCGGGATAGCCAGGGCCCATGCAGTGCTTTAGCCTCAGCCTTGTACCTGCTGCACGAGTGGTACCTTTAGCGCTCTAGTACGCTTTCCACACGCTCAAATTATTGCTGAATTTTTTTGATTTAGTGGTTTTCGATGTTGCTGAGCAAGTTTCTAATTAGAACCATATGTTTATTTTCAACAATTAAAACGTTAATTAACATACTTAGCTAATTTGCCGACTGAACGTTACGCTTAGCCCCTTATACTATGTCCCCGTGCCAGTTAACTCGCCTGCACAAACTGCATTAGTGTAGCTTTCACGACGGTTTTTAAACAAATCTGTAAACCTTAAAAAAAAAAAAAAAAAAATCTTTGTACGCAATTTTGTGGTCATACCAAAACTGCAAGGTTCTGGTACGAAATTCTGCTGGCTCCATTGAGTTCAACTCAATGGAGCTAGCAGAATTTAGCTTTCTTGGTCGAGGGAGTGCCGCTGCTCGTTTGAACCATATGCTGAGCACATGCTTACAACTGTTGCAGTGATCCTCCAAATCCCCTTTCTGCCTATTGTGGCATATCCTATGCCCCCCAAGTTCCTTCAAAGAAACTTGATCCTCCTCTCGCCTGATACGCGAGTTGTCATCCTAGGAATCCTCGAACCCGGTTTTCTGCAAGGTGGAACCAGTTACTTTTAAAGTGATGGATGCGCGCTCGTACGCGTAGCCTCCCTGAATCCACTTTGTGCAAAAATGTGATGTGCACATGCATGCAATCCTCGACGCTCCTGGCAACAATTGTAAGAAGCACATGAATAAAAAAATTCCGCATTTTCTCAACAAACGCGAGGTTTCCCGAGAAGACACCGACGTCGGGTGGCCATAAGTGACTGCCTCGTTTTTTTTTTTTTTTTTTTTTTTTTTTTTCGACGGTGGCGTTGACGAGGACTGAAAAATACTTTTTTTACAGTGTGAATGGCGGCGGCGGCGCACAGGTCTACCACGTGATTAGTGACCAGTCACGTGACTGCTAGTAGGCGCTCCCGCTAACGCCAACTACAAATTTGTTTCGCGCCGTAAATATAGCTCTAAACATTTTTTTCGCTGTAAATTCATTTTATGGCATCCTTTCTACATCCAAGCCGGTTAATTTTTTTTCTCCTTCGGATATGTATTTTAAGTGTACGTCATCGCTCGTTTCACCGGTGTTCCTCTCCCCTCCCTCCCCTCCCGGATAAAGAGGGGCAGCAGACGACGATGCAGATGCCGCCGCCGGCTTTTGAAGCATCGTCTGCTGCCAGTTCTGGCTGACTGCTCGGCCGCGACGGTTAAGTGCGGCGGTCCTCGACTTAGTATACTTTCTAAATTTAATATATATATATTTTTTCATTACAAACTTTTTTGTTTTATCCGCGGGCGCCGCTTGATTTCATTCGCTAAAAACAGATACAAATACTTTGAAAAAGTGAAAGCGGAAATGGTAAATCGTTATCGCTTCGCTATAGCCGCTATGTGGTTATAACCGACTTCATTATAAGCGGTCGAGATAGTGGTTTTGGCCAAATATTTTTTTTATTCTAATATCGAATAATTTCTCTAAGCAAAAGTAGTGAAGGTTGTTCCCAAGCTTCCACTTGTCAGTTTATAAGCTAATTTTAATCTAACTACCGTAAAGTTCGTAAAGTTCCTTCCGAAAGAACACCTCCCCAAAATAAAGAGATTAATGGTCAATAACATGGCGTGGGCTATCTTTGTGGATGCCAGAGCAAAACTTTATCAAAAATTAATGATAAACACCTTGACAGCGGCTAGAAATCACCTGACGCGGGAACTGATAGCGCAGATTGCGGACACCGCAAATTCGCGTTTCGCGATGCGATAAAGACACGGGAATTCTCTACCAACTCGATCCTGTGTCACTGGAAAGGAAACCGCAGGTTGCGGACGCAGCACATTTCACGGTGCGATGGACACGCGGAAACCTGCCGAGAACTCGCATCTCACGGGAACGAAAATCGCGGACGCAGCGGATTTACATGGTTCAATAAACACGTGGGAACCCGCTACAAACTTGCCTGTCACGGGAACCGATATTGCGCGCGCAGTTCGCGGACAAAAACCACGGGAATCAGCTACAAACCTTGTGTCACGGGAACGGATACCGCAGATCGCGGACGTAGCAGAATCGTATTTCGCGCGTGACGTCCGACGGGGATCGGAGGTGGGCGGTGTTTCGGAATTTTTATGTTACAGATATTGAGCCAGAAAAATGGGATGGGCGATCTCTCGGGGGCGGGCGTTCTCTCAGAAATTTATGGACTGTGACCTGAGAAAGTACGATGTCTTGGGGTGGCAAGTAAATGGCGGATTTGACATAAAATTAATCCCACAAAAATGCACAGCAATTAAATGCTTTTACAATCTTGCTAAATGCAAAAAATCTTTCCTCAATCTCAAATTTGAAGAAAAGAAAATCACGAATGAGGAACGCAGGTTGTTAAGGCATATGCCTAACATATAACTATAACAATTCGGGTAAACCCAAATTGAATAAAATTTTATCGGCAAGTGTTTTGTTTTTCTCCGGATCTTATCGGATTTATTGGAAAACACGGAGCGTGTTTTCGAATAAATCCGATAAGATCCGGAGAAAAACAAAACACTTGCCGATAAAATTTTATTTAATTTGGGTTTACCCAAAAAACTCTGAATTTGGAGGTAATGATGGCCAAAAGAAACAAAAAAGGCGTTTTTTTTTTTTTTTTTTACAAATAAGTTTGGTCAGAGCACAGGTTCAGCAGTCATCAGGAGAGGTCTCCCAAGATTCCTTAAAAACCTCCTAGTATTGACCCAAGAAGGTTCACTGTTTATTCCGTCGGGGTTCGTTCAAGACAACGGGGCATTGTAGTTCTGGGTCACAACACAAACCGGTTTTCAGGCTGAACTTCTTAGAGAAAGATAGGGTTGTGATTTGATAAGCGTGAAAGCTATGAACTCTTATCTTTCATAGAAGGGACATCTGAAACCGCTATCTCACCACTCCACCCCACGCAGCCGTAGGGAGAAGCGGTAGAATAGAACAAGAAAAAAAAAAAAGTTTTCCAACGACTACACATGCCTTTTTATAAATCTAAGGCAGGGTAATACCCGCCGGTTAATATCTATTAATGCGAAAGCATTAACTGTCCCATAGAGCGAACCGGCCTTATCAGCTTTTGAAGCCGCGCCAAACGGCCCCTTAATTTCCCTGTCCCATGGTGCGAAGGCTGTAATCTGTAGCAGCCATCTTATTGGGTGGCACCCGGTGTAGTTCCAAGCAACGCCACCCCACAGAGAAGCCCTCTCCATGGTGGCACAGCGGCCCGGGTGCCGGTAAGAGGGCGTGGCCAGCTGCAGAGCTAGCAGAGCCCGCCCGGGCACACTCCGGAGAGACTGCACGGCCGAGCTCAGCGCGGCGCGCAGCTTGTAGGACGAACGCTACGTATACGAATGATTTTGCATTCCGACACGTTAGCAGTCTTAAATGTCTTTGTAAATTTCTTTCTTTTTTTTTTTTTTTAATCTGGAAAGTTTGGAAACAGAAAACATAAACTTCTTACTTCAGAGAATTGGGAATCTAACAAAAATAAACTCTGAGAAACTCAGAATATTTAGCTAAAGATAAACTCTAAAAATACAATTTTTTTTTGTTTGTTTGTTTTAGTAAATAAGCAATACTATTTTCGGCCTGAGCAGACCGAAAATACGGAATCCTACGTATAACCTTGCATAACAGCCACAGTTTTATTTTGAAAATGTTACTGCAACGTCGGCACGCACGTGCACCAGCTTTGAAAATGTGCTTTTCTCTCAAGAACGCAGACTGATCGCACTGAGCGTTACATGCATGCGTGACGCCGCCATAACTGTAATTCATGGGAGGCAGACGCCAGTCAGGGGCGGATCCAGAACTCCGTTTTGTGTGTGTGTGGGGGGGGGGGGGGGGGGCGGGGAGCGGAAAGAATGGTATACTACCATTCTTTCTTGTGCACCGGGGGGTCCACCCATGGCAAATTGCCCTCCGAGAAGGGGGGAGGGAGAGGGGTCGACTTTGTTTGGGGAGGGGGGGGGGCGGCCGCCCCCGTCGCCTCCCCCCCCCCCCCCCCCCCCCCCTTGGATCCGCCACTGGCGCCAGTGCACAAGGCAGCTTGTGCCGCCTCGTGCTGTGCTCCCGCAGACACTCAGCGGCGTTGTCGCGCGTGCAGAAAGACTACAGATCCCACGGTGCATAACGGCAGCGGTGGCTTAGTGAAACCATGGCTGAGTGATCGGTCTATTGTAATATTTTACTTTCCCAAGAGCCGATCTCGGCGGGTTGCGGTTCTTACCGAGCTCCGGTGTCCTGCAAACAAGCAACATCCGCGGTGCTCGTTTCCGCGGATGTTACTTCTCCGCACTACACCCGTGCTCGGTAAGAAGTGCGCTTAACGGGGCTAAACCGCCGCGATCAACACTTCAACAAATACGAATATCGCAGTTTGTCTCGAAGCGAATATTGAACAGTGTATTATACAAAACTACTGTTCGAAATAGCAGATATTCGCACAACACTAAAAGCTTTAGATAAATGGCACCTATGATTTTAAGCAACAAGATGGCTGAAGTGTAATTGCTCTGAAGCATAGCTCTTTTAGTGGCATTAGGCGGGACGTTTTGATGCCGGTGGTCTCTTCTTCAGCGGCCTCAGATTGAATTTAAAAAAAAAAAATGAACTTTTTATGTGATACTAAAACGCTGATAGTAGTAGTAGGCAGCAAAGGGGCAGGACAGCACACGTAACCCATTTTATATTATAGAGCATCCTACTAAAACCGAGTGGCGTCTTTTGTCGGCCAGGGCGACAGCAGCGAGGTGTTTGGCATCGACGACGGTGCACAGTTCCGGGTGGTGCGGGAGGCCCTCTCCGTGGTTGACTTCTCGCTGCGGGAGGAAGAGGTGGGTGTGGCGCAGTCCCGAAGCCATGAGACTAACGGCGGAGAAAAATGCGCAGGAGATCTTCGCCATAGTGGCCACAGTGCTGCACCTGGGCAACACCGGCTTTGTCGAAGAGAACGGGGAAGCCGTCATTGCCCAGGACAAGCCTGTGGCGGCCATTGCCAAGGTGAGTGGAATCGAGCTCCTGCTTGGGATTCTTGAATCCAGGGTTGACTTACTAGAAGCAGAGCCTAAGCTAAGGCTGCTTTAACGAATGCAGTGCCAGGACAGGCCAAGCTAGCACACAATGGGTGGCATGCAAATTGGGTCTCAAGCGCTCGCACGTCCAAGGGGTTGGAAATCATTTTTTTCTGTTTACGCAGGCTTAGCTGAGACTCTGTTGCTAACTAGCCAGCCCAACAGTTCTTATCCCTGACCTAGACTGAATGATGACTGTGCAGCTTGTCGTCTGCTCTGAAGAGGTCCTCAGGGATGCTCTGACCAACAGGACCATAGAGGCCAGGGGAGAACTGGTGAGCATTTTGGCCTCAATTTTTCTGTAGATATGCCAAGCTTCTACAAGGCCATAATGTTAGCAGCATCCTGGAAAAGGACAGAGAATTCGCGCGAAGTCCATGCCACCATTCGCGCGGCACACCCAGTCGTTCTTTGTGACGGGCATATGTGCATGACCCCTATTAAACCTTTACCCACTCCCTCACTGGCTTTCATGCCTGCAACAAAGTTCTTGCAATAATGTCTTACCATTCTATTCAAGTGGCCGCTGGAGTTTAGAATGTTATTTACATTTGTAAACCTGAAAATACGGTTCTATAAAACATTCATTTTCAACCCTTTGCACTTGTACTTTTAAAATCTGTGTCGAACTTATTCAGATTTTGGAGACATTAATATTTGTTCTGATGAAAAAATCATATGCAAAGTAAAGCACTGATCACATTATCTGCACCTCAGAAAGGCCCCAAAAGATTGCATTTACCTGGCATCAGACAAAGAGGTAAGGCCATGTGCTGTTTCTGTAATTAAAGTTGCAGGTACAGGTGTCCTTAAATTCTCTGCTGGCTGTTATTGCAGAGGAATATATTTGTTTTATTTTCTGTTTTGCTGCTGAAATTATTTACAGAAACGATTTTCGCCTCAAGGCAGCTGTTTCTCTGAGGATGCTTGAAATAGTTCTAAAAAATTTTTATATTTTCTCCTGGATTTTTTGTTTGTTTTTCGTTTTGTGTATGTCCAACAAAAGAAATAAATACCCTATTTAGATGTCACCTGCTATGGCCTCTCCAAAGTTGCATATTGGGAGAGTTTGGCCAGTTTATTATCTCGCCGCCGTAACGCCCCCCTCTCCAGTGAGCCAATCAGCCCGTGGCACAGAGTGAGAGGCGTGAGCACATGCACGTGGACTCCCGGCTGGATTCATTCACCCGGTGGAATGCATGGGATTGGCATCTAAATTTTAATTTCCTTTTATATCGCTGGCTCTAGCAAAAAAAAACGACTTAATTTTCGCGAGGACCTAGGTAATTTTTGCGAATCGCCTACAATTTGCGAAAAATAGGTCCCGCAAACAATTCTGGTAAAATGTAAACACATTGGAATCTATATTGAGACACCACCGCATCGCGAAAATTAGAACCCGCAAATTATTCCAAAACTTCAGCTTTGACCTAAATCGCGAAATATTGAGCCCTCGAAAAATCAGTCGTTCACAGTACTGTTATTCCTCGGTGGGTTAAAAAGTTAACAAAGTTTTCTCGACGTCAGACCGCAAACTTTTAATCAGGAGAAAAACAAGTCGGCCAGTAGCAGACAACACATAACTTCAACAGTGCTCTTTACGGAAAGCGAGTCGCATCAAAATGGCGGTCGTCTCCTCTCTGCCTGCTTTTTACTCCCTCTTTTCTTTCTCGCTCCTTTGGCGCTTTGCTCCCTCTCCTCCCTTTTTTCTTCTCCAGCGCCTTCATCGCCACACCCACTGGCCAGACTCTCCCAATATACGGCTCTGGGCCCCCCTCCTGGTGACTCCAGAGGGGTGCAAACTCAACAGTGTTCCGTTTTTGTTGTGTTTCACAACAAAAACAGAACCCTACCGAATCTGTGCCCCTCTGCAGAGTCATCAGGGGGTGGGGGCATAGCATGCTTGCCTCCCCCACTGTGCATTACTCAGCGGATATTAGACAGTGCAGTATATATAGCAGGTAGTCTCAGGACATAAAATGGGACCAGTGGAATCAATAAAATCAAAGGGATTTCGCAAAGACTGCTTCATAACTAGTACACTAAGACATAGGGCACAGACTCTCAAGCTTGGGCAAAGTGACTCGTTTTTGTGGTGAAATTTCCATAAAGTGTGGTAGGTTTACATGTTCTGGCAGAAAAGAGACAGAACATTGGTGTCTTTTTCCTTCAGCTATACTTTGTCTTTCGTTTTAGTTGTGTGCATTCCTAATTTATTTATTGTGTTTGTGCCATGAATGTTTGTTTTTCGATATATATATATATATATATATATATATATATATATATATATATATATATATATATATATATATATATATATACTGTAAACGACTAAATTTTCGCGGGAATCTAATTTTCGCGAATCGCCTACAATTTGCGAAAAATACGTCCCGCGAACAATTCAGGCAATATGGGAACGCTACGGAAGCTACACTCGATTCGCGAAAATTAAAACCCGTGAATAATTTCAAATTTTCAGCTTTGGCCCGATTCGCGAAACTTTGAGCCCGCGAAAATTAAGTAGTTTACAGTATATGATTAAGTTTGGAGTTGGGAGTCTTCATGCTCAGCCACATAAATCTGTACTTAGTCCTTCATTAACAAACATTCAGTCTGACACGTAATGATCCACAAAATCAGAGTTCAAGATTCACTCAGCAGGCTTGCCGAACTACCAACTATCTTGATTTCTTATCAACGCAAGCCTATCGTTTAGGCATGTGCGAATAGTGGATCTTGAGTTACGAATGAATTCAAAGTGAATATCGATTTTGCTGAATATGGTTAAAATTGAATATTGAATAGTTTCTCCCGGCCTTTCACTACTGTTGTACCATGTTTAAATGAAAAGCTAGCTGAACTCATGAAGATTGTTTCCAAGCTTCCACTTTTACATTTATAAGCTAAGTTTAGTCTTATCTATATATATGAACTGAAACCTCAGAAAGTTTGACACCTTGGGATAGCAAGTAAACAATTGATTTGATTTAAATTAATTCCATAGAGATGTCCAACTATACCCAATTAAGTGAATGTACAAATCTTGCTGTATGCAAATTATCTTTTTTCAATCTCAAATTAAAAAAAAAAAAAAAGAATGGGGCACGATGAATGCAGGCTGTCGGGGTATCTCTGCCTCGTATACTTTTATAACACTCGAAGTTTAATTCTGAAACTTTTAGTGCTACGTACATATCAACATTCACAACGCTTCCATTTCTTTTCAAATGCACCAGGCACGCGCGTGCACCATCCCGCTTTGAAAGTGTGCTTTTCTTCCAAGCAAGCAAATGCGATATTCACACTTTTCCATGTGTTGATCGCGGTGCGTTGCCCGTTGAGTGCGCTTGATTCCGATCACCGGTGCACTGCGGAGAAGCAACACCCGCGGAGCTAGCTTCCGCAGAGCTTGCTTCCGCATAACCCTACTAACAATAAACATAGTAGGCTGTCAGTACATTTCTGCCTTACATATACTCTTGCATAATACCGTTTAATTTTGAAAATGTTACTCTAGTGTAGATATCAGCATTCACAAAACACCTGTGGAGGTGGCTTCCGCCGGTATTGCTTCTCCGGAGTGCACCGGTGATCGGTAATGAGCACGCTCAACGGGACTAACTTGCAACGATTGACACTTAAATAGATATATTTCAGTTCATCTGAAGCGAATAGTGAATAGTGTATTATTCGAAGCTACTCTAAAATCCTAACATTTGCAAAATCCCGCTATTGTTGACTGTGAAACTAAATAGAATTGCCCATGATTTACATCAACACTATCGATTTTCAGGTTATCATATTGAATGCCAGGTGCAATAGAATTGCCATAAATAATAATGCTTATAGGCTTTAATCTTGTTCGACGGGTAATCTCGGATAGACTATATAAATACAAGAAGATTTCGAGGCAAGCATCGCAGTTCCAAGTATGAAAACAATAGAGGCGTGTGAATAGTGGTTTGAATCAAATAGCACCGCATCATTCACAGCCTTTGCAGTCTAGGAGAAAACCATGACATACTGGCTGCATCTCTTTACAGTGTAAAAGCCGGAAATTACTTTGCCATTCAGTTCAAACCACTATGTATTTGACAACCATAGAGTACCCTGTATATGTATATATCATTTCAATTCTCTAACATCCCATGGAAATTTAATGTTATCAATGCAGCTTTTTGAAAGGTTTCCCACTAAATTTAGTGGGGAAATGAATTGCTCTTGAGGTCCCGTGACACGAATGTTCTCGCTAAGTCTAGCGGAGAAACTGAAGTTGTTCATAGGTGACGTGACACCAAGTCATGTGACGTCATGCCCCCCCAATTTAGTGGGGACACTGAATTGGTGTTGTGGTCACGTGCCGTCAAATTTCTCGCTAAATCTAGCAAGGAATTGAATTGCTGTTGAGATCACGTGAGGTCAATTTTCCCGTTAAATCTAGCGGAGAAGCTGAATTTGTTCATAGGTGACGTGACACCAAGTCAAGTGATGTCAATTTCCCCTCTAAATTTAGCAGGGAAACTGAATTGGTGTTGAGGTCACGTGACATCAGTTTTTCCGCTAAATTTAGTGTGGTTACGCCAACCGGTGGCGTACGCAGGATTTCATTTCGGAGGGGGCCGGACCAACGGGGGACAAGATAAGGGGGTAAAGGGAGTAAAGGGAGTAAAGGGGGTAAAGAGGGACAAGATAAAAAGAGAAAAGAAAGTCCAAGAGGAAATAAAAGCATTTTCATTTTTTCTTAAGAACTATGCATTCTTCTATTAAATGATTAAATTAAAGTTGTCATATTGGTTTTGGGATGATTATGATAAATAAAAATGGTGCCCCGGATAGGAAGGCATTTGCACTTCTTTATTTACAAGTCACGTCAACAGAAGGCACCAGAGTTAGCAGAAAACAAGAATCATAAAAACAAATATTATATAAAGCACGACTCCAATGCACGAAGCCGCCAGTCATCGGGGCTGATAAAGCAATGATGCACGAGTAGAAACGCGAACACCTTGATGGATAGACGATAAACATCTGGAAAGCAGCTCCACCATAAATTACTTCCCATCTTAACCTGATCGAACCAATAAAAATCTTACGTGATTTGTTTGTTGGTGTCGATTTCTAAGGTTTTCGAAGTCCGTTCACAAAAGAAAGTCAAGGAAGTCACATGACGCAACAAAGGAACGATGGAAAATGGTTTGTACACTCACATATTGCACTTGGCTCTCGTCCTGAGGCAGCAGGTCACACACTCGCGCCCCTATCTCGCGCAGTTCTCAAACTGCCTATGACAACTTCTGTACTCGAACCTTGAACCGCAAATCCCGCGCCTCTAGGCGCCTATATTCACTTTGTTAAGAGTTTTCCCGCCCCGAGGAGCCAATCAGATATCGCTATTTTTAGACCAATGGGAGCCACGTGGTACAAAACAAACACATACAATACAAAATCCAATTAAGAAAGGACACGTGCATAGACCCCCGAAAACTCCCGAAAACCTTCGCCCTAACTGTCGACCGTCAGCCGGACATCGCTTCCAGGAAAAAGAACCTCGTCGGGGTGCAAGAGCAGTACCGACGCTTCTTCTCAAAATAAAAAAAAGGCTACAAAACATCGAGGTGCCCCGCTGCGCTCGAGCGGGGCACAGCGCATGGTACGCACCCAGAGCGGGGGTTCTCGAGGAACAATTAAGACGGGGGACAACGGGCCGCTTCGTGACGACGACAAACCAGCCCCGGCGACTCCGCGCAATTGGGGCACTCGCGAAGCAATAAAAGTAGAAGTAAACGAATATATTTTCTTTCCTGAGTAACGCTAGCAGTGCAGCCTACCTCACAATATATTTAACAAATGAGATATGCAGCCAATTACAGTACATATATATATATATACAATGTGTGTGTGTGTGTGTGTGCGTGTGCGTGTGCGTGTGTGTGTGTGTGTGAATCCCGCAATGCCGGCTACTCCGCGACGACCGTTATATAAAACTATATTGGAGCAGAAGAAAACGCAAAAGCGACAACACACATATACACAAAAAGCAGATTGTGGAGGCTGCGGCTTACACGCCCAATCGCGCAACCCGCAGTCCTTGGTTACGTTTATCGCGATCTGTGGGGTCAGCACAAGCTGGACCCATCTTATTAAATGTTTGATGTTTTTGTCATTTTTTCTTCTTACTAAAGGTTGTGTTGTATCGTTTCACACGCGTAAAAATTCAGCAAAGCGTTAAATATTAAGCTGGGCACTTCCATAATCTTAGTGCTGTGGTTTGTAGAACCTTTGGTCCTACATATTTTTGTTATATCACACAATCCATGACTTTCATAAAGCGTTGAATCTTGATTGGAGATAGGAATAAATTCGCTAATTAATTATTCCTCAGTCAGATTACACGAAAGTCGTTAAAACTACACATTTTTTTATTATTTGTACTATGTTATAAATGACCCATATTGCATTCCCTTCCTTTCTTATTTCTTTTTTTTTTACAACTTCTCCACAAAGTTGGTTCCGCTGTTAAAAAAAAATAAACAACACCGCATTGATATTGATGAACCCGAGAGTCAGTGAACTTGACCACTCCCCCCCCCCCCCCGCTCGAAAGTTTCGGGGGGGGCTGCAGCCCCTTCGGCCCCCCCTTTGTGTACGCCACTGACGCCAACGCCAATGCCGACATCGACAGCGATGCTGCGAGACCCAGAAGCGTGTGCCTAAGAGCTGTGCTCTAAAAAAGTGGACAACCTTGCCACCCACATCATGTCACTTGTTAAGCCTGAAATACACCTGAAAAAAAAAAAGCGGTTGTAGCTAGTGCTAAGCGCCGTTCACACATATGCAACCGAGTAAGACCGATCGAGAGAAACCAGACCGGTTTTTAAGCCTCTTGCGACGTCTTAGGACCGGATGCGCTGCAGCGGAGCAGGTCCTGAGACGTTGCAAGAGGCTTAAGAACTGGTCTGGTCTCTCGGTCTTACTCGGTTGCATATGTGTGAACGGCGCTTTAGCATATACTGTCCTAATCTGTACAGTGAAAAAAAACAAAAAAAAACGGTGCCTTCCATTAATTAATGCAAAACTTTGAAGCCTCAAATGGCAGAGCAATGTCGACTACAATATATGTGCTCAGATTGACTACAATATGTGCCCACATCTGTGTATGATGGAGAAGACAATTCGAGGGTTATTGAAACAACGAATGAGGGCAAACCGCGCCCTGCGTGCAGGTGACGACTCCCCTGAACCGAGATCAGGCCATCTATGCAAGGGACGCTCTGGCCAAGGCCATCTACGAAAGGCTCTTCAGGTGGCTCGTCCACAAGATAAATGTCTCCCTCAGGCCGCAGGCAAGCTCCTCTTTCCTCTCGTTCCTCCGCATGTCTCCCTGCAGTGCCATGCGCCACAGCGAGCATTTTCTCCCACCCCAGGCGACCCGGCCTTCCGAGAGGAGGACACTCATGGGCCTTCTGGACATCTACGGCTTCGAAGTGTTCAAGAAGAACAGGTCTCTGAATTTACCGACCGTGCTCTTGAAGCGAAAGTGCTACAAGTCGTAGTATGTACATGCCGTGACAGTAGTGGGCTGAACCGACACCACCTAGAGTAATCAATGCCTGTGAACTAGAATCTTCACGTCATTGCAGCGAGATTGAGCGAAGACTCCGATTGGATATGAGTGCGGCGTCAGGGCATGAATGCGTCGAAGGTTGCCCGGCATCGGGTTCGGGTCCAATTGCCGAGTTGGCGTGACTGTGATGACATTCCATGGAAGGAAGAGCGGGGTGGTTGGAGGCCTCTATTATTCTAGAAGGTGTTGGCTAAACGCCAGTTCCGTGCTTGCTCGTGTCACTTGCGCGTCCTTTGCTAAAGAAAACAGCGCCAAAATAATGCAAGGACCAAGGCAAGAGGGACAAAATGAGGCAGATTGTCTCGACCCTCTTGCCTTGGTCCTTGTGTTATTTCGGCGCCGTTTCCCTTAGCTATAAACCACCCGGTCCAAATCACCACCTTACCGCATCCATTGATCATGCGCACATCATAAAAAGTTTCAGCAGGCTTGAATATTGTGACGAATAGGAAATGGTAGATGAATGTACAACTGAGAGTGTTTATTTAACATGGCGAGAGTGCGCCAGCAGCTGACGCAAAACACTGTGCCAGCTACTTGCGCATTGTTGTGAAGGACCTGAAATAAGTTCTGAGATTCTGCTTATACATTTCAGAAGAGCAAGCAAATTAAAATTTAAAAAAAGCTCAGGTGGAATTCAAACCCATGCGCGTGTGCAGCCAACTCGGCGACGCACGCGGCAATGTTTAAATACCTATGTGCATCGCTTCATGATAATTGTTTTGCTGCTTTGAAACCTTGCCACTAGCTAAGATAGAACATTTTGAATAATTTAAAGGGATTAATTATTATTAATCACAATTACGAGGCATTCATTTTGTGAAATAAATAAAGTATATAATTAATGCCACATCTTTCTCAGTAGGAGGCTAATTTCAATGTGCTCTTCCTTTCATTTGCCTGCTGTCACTTTCAGCTTTGAGCAGTTTTGCATCAACTACTGCAACGAGAAGCTTCAGCAGCTCTTCATTGAACTCACTCTCAAGTCTGAGCAAGAGGAATACTTCAAGGAAGGCATTGAGGTGCGTTACTTTTCCTGGACAACCACCGATTCATTCGGTGTGCAAATTTTTTTTACACCAGTCTCCTTCCAGTGGACTCCAATCAACTACTTCAACAACAAGGTCATCTGCGATCTCGTTGAGGAAAAGCATAAGGGCATCATTTCTCTCCTGGTGAGTCCCTCAATGCCATCAGCTGCTGAAGATGAAACAATTCACCAACTGAGTTGGATCACTACAATATGTCAATTGCAAGAAAAAAAAAACTCTGTCTCAAGACACGTTTACGGTTTCCCTCTTGACCTTGGGCTAACCTTGTATGCCTGTGCTGCTTGGAGATGGTGTGATTTTTTTGTGCAATCCTGCATTTTTTTATATCTGTTACCTGTAACTGAAACAGGAAGTTTCTTGACAAGCGTGTCATCTCCAGGACGAAGAGTGTCTTCGGCCTGGTGGAGCAACAGACAAGACATTCCTGTTCAAAATGGAGCAGACGGTACGATTGCATCCGCACTTTGTTACCCACAACCTGGCAAGCAACAAGTTGAAGAAGAACCTTGCTCGAGACGTGAGTTTTCTGTTTTGTTTTTCAAATCCCACATTTTTAAGTGTTTACGGCTTTTGTCTTGCAGTTACGATAATAATTACAGCACTGGCGGTGCTCTGGCTTATTATTGTTACAAGTCGTAAGCCTGTCTATGCACTGAGCATTTAATTAATTGTTATTGTAACCGGATCGGGGCAAATGCAGGCATCTCCCAAAGGGGGGGGCCATCAGCATATAAGATGTTTGACAAAAAACTTCCCTCCCCCTTTCCCCACCCTAAACTTTTACACATGCAAAATTTAAGATGGGGGGGGGGGGGGGGGGGGGGGGGGGGTCGGGACATCTTCAAGATCTTAGCATATAATGAAAAAAGCAACTACTACAAACGTCTGCATCTGGTGTACTTTTAGACAGAACAGGTCTCTGTATCTTTAATGCAAGCAAAGGGTGTACTGATATTTTTGATAAACATGCTAAGAACACCCACTTCGCTGTGCCTGGCAATGCTCGACAATGGGAAAAAATATCGAACTCACTGGGTAGACAGGAAGTGCGCTTTGTTGTCAAAATTATGCTCGCTATACTGGATATGTTAGTTAATTTGAAGTGTTGCATATTTTAATTGACTGTCAATAAACTGCAATGAATCTTGATGCCTTGGACTTGATTCAATAAGGCAGAGGAAACGATGCACATTCGCGACATGCTTCTTGTGTGTTGCAGGAATTCCGCCTAATTCATTACGCTGGAGATGTTACATACAAGATTGAAGGTGAGACACCTCCCACTTTTAATGCAATGCCAACCTTTCAGGAAAAGATTCTCATATAGTTGTATTGTGTCTTCAGAATGTTTTAATGAATCCTTCCCATGTTTTCCACCATTCTAAAGCATGTGCCATTTCTCATGCACCTATTTTTTAAAAGAGCCATATGCAGTTTTGAGAATTGTGACAAGAGCAAACTAAAAAAAAAACTTACAATCAGAAGCTGTCCCTTATATTCCTGTACTCGCTGACCTTTGTGTACCTATCGAGCATTATAGTAAGTGTTTTGAAACCTTTGGAGCTGGAATTACATATAAATCTATTGCAACTCTCATTCAGGCCAAACAAAATTACTCACCCCATACTACAGCTACAGAAATTATTAAATGGTTTCCTATTTGCAATGCAGCACCGTTTGAAGCTTTCTTTTTTTCATAATGAGCCAAGAGCTGAAAAAAACACTTTGATTTTATTTTACTTGTCTTACCAAAAATAAGTGTAAAACCTTCAAACCAATTTTGTATGCTTTGAGCTCACTGAAGCTACATTGTTAATATCATATCAAGACCAGGGCTCAGTAACATTTACAGTATACAATTCCCTCTCAGCCAGAAATACAGTGCAGGAGATTTCCACAGACAGTGTGGGCAAAGCTTCATGCAGGTATAACTTTTTAACATTAATATTGCAAATATGAATCTCTAATGCCACTCATGCACCAGTACTGCACTTTGCATATGATAAACTATAGGAAAGAAATTAGCTCAATGGAAAAATTAATGCACCTGTGCAAAAGAACATGCAAAGGTTGACCCCTTAGTGCAATAAGGTTTATACCTGCGCCATAGCAAGTTACTGCTGAAGAAGAAGGTAGGGGCAGATCCCAGGGGGGAGGGAGGGGGGGGGGGGGGAGAGGAGGGGGAAGGGCGACAGGGGCGGCCGCCCCCGCCCCAAACAAAGTCAATCCCCCCCCCCCCCCCCCCCCCCCCCTTTCTCGGAGGGCAATTTGACATGGGTGGAGCCCCCGGTGCACAAGAAAGAATGGGAGAATGGTATCCTTACAAATTGTCCGGCCTTCCCCCAAAACGGAGTTCTGGATCCGCCCCTGGGGAAAGGAAGGCTGGAGAGGATTAAGACGGTATGTGTTGGATGGGAGAGGGGGAAACATCCACCTCTCTCCAGCGTTCTGTCTGCTTCCTCCTCCCCAGCCTTACCTTCTTGAGTTGCAACGGACTATAGTTGGTACTCACTGAACTTACTGAGGTAAAATAGCACAAACACGAAGATAGCAAGAAGAATGGGACAAAAAAAAAGTTTTGCACATCGTTCACATGCTGCGCAAAGTAGTTCATACAAGATTTGGTTGTTGGAGGGAAGCGATGCTTTCGGCGTTTGAAACAGGTATGTCTTGATAAGATAACAAATATCTAATATATAATGCCCCTAATATATATCTTAATTCTCCACATAAAAGAGGAAATGGATAGTGTTCCACAGGGAGCCGGAATTTTTTTACTACAGTTCTTAGGGTAAAAACCAGTATATCTGTTAAGTTACTTATTGAGCAAAGCGTCTCTATAACAGCAAACAGCACAGTCAAAGCGGCTAAGGGGGCATGTTTCACAATATCTCTACAGGTTGTTCATTTTCTGAACTTAAAAGTGTGTGTTAATTTGAGAGATATGCTACTGCAGGGGATTTGGCTCAGCATGTAACCATTCGCAAAACTGCTGAATTGATTTTTTTGTAAAAAGAAAATGGACAGTAGGGTAAGCCCAATAAATTTTGCTTGATTTGAAGTATGAGTAACTAAAACCAGAATAACTTTTAACTTAATTCTAGTAAAACTGGACCAACATATTTGTGCCAACAGTGTTTTCTTTGTTTATCCTCGACAAAGGTTTCTTGGACAAGAACAATGATCTGCTGTTCAGGGACCTCAAGTCAGCCATGGCTGGTGCCGGAAACTCCATCGTCAGGGAGGTCTTTCCAGAGTCAGAGCTGCTGAGCAAGAAACGCCCCCCCACGGTGAGGCACCTCTTCCTCACAACGCAGAAACCTCTTGATGACGGATATATTTTCCTTACAGGCACAGGTCTACACATCAAGTTTAGACACATGCAAACGTTTAGAAACTTTGGTAGTGATTCAAATATTGGTACATGTACTGTCTTACATCACACTAACCTCGATTGAATGAAATTTTTTATGAAGCGCAAGTTTTTTATATTGGGTGGTTTCATTTGAAATGAAACGCACGTGTCAGGGTGTGTGTTTTGTCTTTCCCCCCAAAAAACATTATATATATATATTATAGCCCCATTTCTGCAATAAGCAAAACAATTTTTAATACTGCTTAGTAGAAGAGCGTGTTGGTTTAAGTCATGGATGAAGAAAGAATAAACAATTAAAACAGGGACAACACAACTACATCTTTCAACTAGCAACAGACGAGTAAATTTTCAACAGCGAGCAGCCGACTATATCCTACTGGGTATAGTCGGCTGCTCGCTGTTGAAAATTTACTCGTCTGTTGCTAGTTGAAAGATGTAGTTGTGTTGTCCCTGTTTTAATTGTTTATTCTTTCTTCATCCATAATTTTTAATACTTTCTTAAATTATTTTTTTATAAAAATTCTGAATGGAGCAAGGTGCAGTGCTACATTTAGGCTGTTCGATTTTTTTGCCTAGTTTTGTTGGTTGTCAAGGTAAAAATGAAAACACTTTCAGAAATGTTTATTGTAAATGTATAACACATGGCCTATTTTTTCGTTTAAACTGCTTTGACATATTTCATGCCAGAAATAAGAAATGCCAAACAATGAACCTTTGACGTTTTTGTGACATATTTGGAGCCTTGTATCGATTCATTATATATTTTAATTTTTGTCTATTAAATGCTATATACCTATATGCCAGGGGTGTCCAAGCTGACTCAGCCCAAGAGCCGCAAACAAAACCACAAAACTTCCAAGAGCGGCGAAGGGGGAGAGGGGGGGGGGGGGGGGGGTCAAACTTTTGTTGAGAACAATAAACGAAACTCGAACTGCTTTCATTCTATCAGAGTCAAAAGCAGTCCATCTGTACGTAAAGCAGCCCAAGACCACCAAACCGCAGCCTGTCTTTCAATTTAAAACGCGTTCCATTTCTTTTTTTGAAGAAGTGCTCGTGTGACCGGGAGGGCGGCCGGGGTGGGGAAGGGGGTAGGGACGGGAGTTGCGAGCCGCACTTTACCACGCAAAGAGCCGCATGCTGCTTGCGAGCCGTAGCTTGGCCACCCATGCTATATGCCTACACACGTGCTATCGACTGGCATCACTTTAGTTTAGTTTATTTTTATTAAAATATTTATATAAATTTTGAGATTTCATCAGAAAGTAAATTTAATCATATTTTGAGCCCACATTACTAAAAAAAGGCCATTTTTTTATATTGTTTTCAATGATGTTAACTTCTTGTGCACATAATCAAAGTTACCCCTTTTTTGTTGTATTTTCTTTAGAAGTGTTTAAACACACAGAGATGCACCCGGATCAGCAAAAGGGTAGTTTCGCAAGTTGACCTTACTGCAAGGTTCTTAACCTTAAAATACAAAAGCCAGGGGGGGGGGGGGGGGGCAGGCAGGAGGGAGGGAGGGAGGGAAGGAGGGAAGGAGGGGTAGGGGCGCGGCGGGTGGCGGCAAGTTTACCCTATCGATTACGTCGACTAGATGAGGTGATGGATACCAGATCTTATGTAATCCACGCATAAAGCAAGGATGGCTTTCCCTGTGTTCCCTTGGGTTGGGACCACTCATCTAGCGTCCTCGATCTGTCATCCTTTTAAACTGATGGTTGCGAGGCGCAATGTTTCCGCCCTTAGAAAAAATATGTCCGCCACTACCCCTCAACTGTTCGGACGTTACTGGCAAGGCATGATTTATATATATGTATATATTATTTTTTTTAAGTTGTGATATTTGAGTTGGGGTACATATTGTTGTTTATCTGAGTTTAGTATATATATACTGTAATATATCGGGGGAGTGCCCACTCTGTTTTCACCGAAAACTTGGGTATACTCTAGACATAAGTGCTCATCCGGTTAAATCTGATGCTTAATGTCTAATTTTCAGAATTCCTAAGTTTGGGAAACGTTAATAGTGGGTGCTTGAACGAAATGGGCGCTTCTGCGGTATATTACAGTACATAATATTTTTTATCCCTCATCTTGTTTGTGACCTTCGGTTTGTCATGTTATTTTTCTCCTGAAGAGTTCACTGCCTCAACCCTAACAGTTGTTAAAACCATATATCTACAAGCGGTAGACTTGATGTTGTCACTAGCGTTTCAGTCCCCTCGCCTTCTGCCGCCATCTTCAGAATGCAAATGCGCAGAACCCACGTGGGTTCTGCGCCTTTCCTATCTTTTATTTTGTGGTGTTTCTTTTTAAAGGCCGACGACCAGTTTGTGCTTTCCACTTTCCCGCCGCTTCATCCTCTCCCCCTTCTATACCCTGTCCACTGTTGCCTGTTTCCTCCTCCCCCATGGTAAGGAGGATCTTCTGCCTTGCAGAATCTCTAGTCTGGTGGTTGGCCTTTAAATGACAACAATTGACAGTGATAGGACGGAATTTTTTATTGGCTATTTCTCTATTTTTCTAGAGGGCGCGTGCAGTGGGTACTACAAATTCCGAACGCTTTTGTTTCCTTCTTGTTTGGGAACACGTAAAAGCGCGTCTCCCGGCACGAGCTCTTGGCATTGACCGTGTTACAACGGGATTTGACATAGCTCAGCAGTAGCGTCTCCGCTTCACACGCGGTGGACCCAGGTTCGATTCCCGCAGGCAACAGTGGGCAATCTTTTTGATTAACTTTGCAGCATTGACGATGGATGCCCTTCATCACCAAATGCAACATCAACAAGTACTACTACTACAACCACAACATCAACAATGGACTGCATTTCCAGTGTTAGGAAGAGCCCATAACAGTTATGGTTGTAAAAGAAGATATATCAGAATTAATGTTACGAAATACCTCAACATGGATCTAGTGTGATCGGCTTTGTAACAGGCTGATGGAGATCAGTTCTTACTTTGCAATTTCATCTTTGAACGAGCACAAAAACAAAGACAGGAATTTGTACAACACACATAAGCATACTGTTTGCTTTGAGTCAATCTTCATTTATTTTAAGGGGGGGATCAGTGGCAGAGTAGGCTAGCGCACACTGGCTCGGAGTACGTGCAGCGAAAGTCGCGCTGCAGAACCCAGGGTTCTGCAGGTTCAATTCGTACCCCTGCCACTTTCAATCTGAATAAGCATCGTACCGGTGTGCGCTCGTGTGTCACTACTGCATGGTGCACGTTAAAGACCTCGATCAGGCTAGCGGTTGTACTGCACTCACTAAATTTCTCATCGACACCTGAGAGACAAGTCGCCCGTTGAGGCAGACTAAGTTCAAGTTGCATAAACATACACATACCAATATTTTTTTTAATAACTGAAAACGAGCATGTTGGTGAATAGATATGAATAAACGAAAAGATAAAACATTGAGGATGGGGACGAAAACAGGACTTTTTTCAAAAGTCCTGTTTCCGTCCTCAATGTTTTATCTTTTCATGTATTCATATGTTATTTTCTTAATATTAGAGGGAGTGATGAAAATGTTGTAATCTTCATTTTGGCTATCAGAAGCATCAGGCAGGTCTTTCAAATAGACCTTATAATGTATATTCTGATTATGACTTCTTTCTTACAATCCTTAATTACTTTCATGGCATGTTTCATGTTTCGAATTTAAATAAAACAATGAAGATAGTCTTTGTGCACTATTCAGCAGCCAAGTCAGATACCCAGACACTAACCTTAATTGTGCAGTAAAAACTTCACAATTTTCACGTGCCAAAGTAAGTCTGCCGTTGTGTTCATGTTCGCAGCAGCTGTTTCTATGCTTCGGGAATTAATCGGGAATTATGGTAACGCTAACAGAAGTGAGTAACTGAAGCTGGCATCTCTTCCGACTGAGTAATGACTTGACAAAATCTTGACACACATTGAGCCACAACTCGAAACGCGAAGCAGGAGCCAACAAGCTGGGAAGCTTTCGCTGTTTGGTTTTGTCTAAAAGGCAGTAGCTAATTTTTTTAAAAATTTCAACTGAATGTGACATTTAATTCGTCTTACTTTCTTTTCGGTTCTGACTGAATTTTCTGTTACACGCTGATAAGAATCTTGGTGAAGTCGTGTTTAGTCCGCCGCCAGGAATTCCTTTCATAGAGTCCCTGAGCACATCACGCTTGGAAACTACACTTGGGCACAAACTTGAGCGCAACTTACTTGCACAGTATACAGAGTTTTAGCCAGGCGTGAGAAGCAATTCTGTCCAAAGCAGGTTAATATACCTCATCGCAGCAGTGCTGCGAGGAGGCAAGGCTGACCTCAGCAGATCCACGTCAAAGTGTTTTTCACTATGCGAAAACATTAATTTCGATATATCTTCTTTTTATGTCGATCATCGTAAGGAGACTTAATGGAATCTGTGAATGAGAGCCATTGATAAAGCTGGACTCAAGCAACTTTTGAATGTAAAAACCTCGAGCAGGGTTGGAATGATAGCTGCAATAGAAAGCATGCTGGTTGTAGATCTCGTCTTATGATTTTTAACAATGGAGAAACACACAAGATGTAAGATAAAGAAATTTTATATATACTATCAAAGGTATAACAAAAATATACAGCCCAAAAAATGAGAAAGCAATGAAAAATTGCCTTTTTTAATACTAATGCGGGCTTAAATTAAAGCTAAATTTACTTTTTTATGAAATTTAAAAATTTATACAAGTTATTTCTTCAAAATAAAGGAAACGAAAGTGGTACCAGTCGACAGCATGTGTATCGGCCTACAGGCATATAGTATTTAATAAACAAAATGTATAATGAACCCTAAGATACAACGGTCCATATATGTCACCAAAACGTTTTTAACTTTGGCATGAAATATGCCAAAGCAATTTATAAATTAAAGCAAAAAAAAAAAAAAAAAGGTAGGCCGTGCATCATACATTTACAGCAAAAAGTACTGTGAGTGTTTTTATTTTTACTTATTTAAAACAACCGACAGAGCCGGGTACAAAAATCAAGCAGCCTAAACATATCATTTCATCATGCGCCACTACAGAATTTTTGTAGAGAAAAATAGTTTTTCTAAAGTGAGTGTTGTTCATTGCAGAAATGTGGCTATAGTATATAATATTGTTTGGGCGAATCAAAATAACCAGCCCAACACAGATGTTTGATTTCAAATGAAACCACCCTATATATATATTAGAAAAGTTTCAATTAAAAACAAAATGGTCCAAAAATTATGAGAGGGCTTCTGCGGTCTGCTACATGCCCAAGTCACTATTGGGAGTGGGCTCACTCAAATGAGGAATGCGCCCTTTTTTTTCATCTTTTTTCTCTTAGAATTATGAACTGAAATGTCTGCCATCAAACAATAAGAGGAGAGGATGTGAATATTGGCAACGCAACATTTTTCCAGCTCTAGAAAGAGAACAACTCTAAAAAAAAAAAGCCCTCTCCATGGCAGCGGCCGTGCTGCCATGGAGAGGGCTTCTCTGGTGGAGTTTTTGGGAATTACGCCGCACAAGAGCCAATGGGAGCCTCGTTCCTTGATGACGTGCACCAGCCAATGGGAGCATAATCCATCAGAAACCGGCTTCACTCGAGAAAGAAGATTTTAGGTGCCGTTTGGCTAACGTTTGGCGTGGTTTCAAACTTGATGACGTCGGTTCGCTTCATCATAGTACAATTAATGCTTTCGCATTAAAACTCCTTTGTTGCCGCATAATTTCAATAATAAAAGCAGACGTTTTCTTTCAGCCTTTCCTTTGCAAAACCTAATGACTAAGTTATGGGGATCGCCTTGTTGGCATTGTCAACAATACGATTCTCACTATTTCATCATCAAGCTTTGTGATCCCTGTGGCGACGATATTTAAATGCAACTCCTGCAGTGGACATAAGCACTGCGTGAACATTTGATTTTGGCTTATGACAATCAGTGCCATGCATTCGGGTAGTGGCCCATGTCCAATCCCTGCAATGATGGTAATGGTTTAACACAATGTGTGGAACTTAGCGTGTGCAAAGCTGTCATCGAATCTACTTTGCCAACCCTTGTGGGCGGCTATAATAAACATTGGCGGCTATAATCGACTCCAGATCATATGATCACTTATTTTGGTTGCAAGTTGAAGAAGTGAACGTTGCTCGTTTTTATCAAATTTTTACTGCGACTACCAATGCGTGGGGACAAAAACTAAAGCGTGTTTCATAGGTAATGAATATCAAGAAATATCTCCAAGTGGTGTTTACTAAAAGTACAAGAATTGTTGCACCGCCCAGTTAAAAGGAAGCTGAAAAGAAGTAATCGAATTCAAAGAGATGTGAGGGCTTAAAAGTAAATCAAATTTTTTTTTTCATAGTTTTTCGTAAGGGGCGATAAGACTGCTGATTAGAATTGCACCATATCTCTACACTTTAATTCCAAAAGCTGAAAAGACAAGTGACATCAATACTGGTCTGAAATAAATGTAACGCTTCCTGATGCAAGTTCACCACAGTGCTTGCATGCCACCTTCATTGCATTCAAACCTATACCGTGGGGATGTCCAGTCAGCTAACCCAGCTATAGATGACCATTCAGGCAAACTTAGAATCACTATTCTGAACATAACAACACGAGTTGTACATATTCAGATGTATTACATATATTTGCATGCATGTCTTGTATTGGTTACCAGGGCTATTTCTAGGAAAAAAGCACAAGTTGTTTTGCGTTCAGGTGGCGACGCAGTTCAAGCAGAGCTTGCAGGACTTGATGGAAATCCTCATGTCCAAGGAACCATGGTATGTGCGCTGCATCAAGCCCAACGACCAGAAGCAGTCGGGTGAGTGGGGAGGTCAAACAGTCTCACACAATATACTACAGGGCTATGGGCAACTCAATCTGTTTTTCGATCTTCACAAGTTTACTTTGTAAGTTTACTTCATGTCTGCTTTGTGCTAGATTTCACCGGTAGGGGGATGGTGGGTTGCTTGCATGTATTCATGGTTGGAAAACAATGCCAATTTGCACATTCAAAGTGTGGCACAGTAAGCACTAACAAACGATCGCCGCTTTGTTTCCGTTTGGTATCAGAAATGCAAAGCTGTCATTGAATCTACTAGTGTGGTGGAGTGTGCTCATTTGGAACACCAACTTGGGTGGTAAACTTCGATGCTGGTCAATAGCCTGTCTGATTAAAATGCAGGAAAGTGGCAATGTCACGTTTGTACAAAAACAAGATTTGTTTGCTTTCATGGTAACAAGGCCTCATGAAGCTGTGATGCAGCTTTTTCCCCTCGTAGGCCACATTTATATGCAGGGACGATAAAAAATATTCATTATGGCAATACGTTTCACAGGGGCAGAGCCGAGATAAGGCCACCGGCGTTTATTCATCTGTCTATGTTCTCCACATCTTCACCATTTCATGGTGCAATGCGGAGCGCAAGTTCGTCTGCTTCTTGAGCAGGGGTTGCGGTGACGTTAAAATGCCGAGCTCCGATTGACTCCGATTGGAAGGATAGTGGATCGACCTCAAGGCAGCTAGCATTGAAGTCTACCCACTATCCCTCCATCAGAGCCAATCAGCTAGAGCTCCCAGGCTGACGTCAGTGTAACCCCTGCGCAAGAAGCAGACAATCTTGCGTTCTCAATAGGTTTCCTTGGCATGGGCCACTGGCCTTTCTGCGGCGTTTCAGCTGCACCGAGCCGAAATAGATACCGATACAAATACAATGTTGTCCCCTGTTCTTTGCAGCCAAGTTTGAGGAGAAGGTGGTTGGCCACCAGGTGCAGTACCTGGGGCTGGTGGAGAATGTGCGAGTGCGTCGGGCGGGCTTTGCCTACCGGCGCCGCTACGAGGCCTTCCTGGAGCGCTACAAGTGCCTCTGTCCGGACACCTGGCCCCAGTTCAGGGGCGGCAGTTCACGGGAGGGAGTGGTCCTACTCATCAAACAGCTGGGTTACGCCCCTGAGGAGTACGCCTTGGGCAGGTGAGTGCACTGGCACATGGGGGTGCTGCCCAGGCGAAACCATAATTATCATCATTATTCATTTTTTTCTCTTTTTTTTTTTTTTTTGAAGACCCAAATATTTTGTAAGAGAGTGGGCATATACAAAGTGCCCCCCACCCAAAACAAAACAAAATAAAAAGGTTACAGGGTTCTAGCAGTTCAAACCAGATTCTAAAGTTTCAGAATCAACCGTTAACCTCGTTGAAAAGTTATAAGTAATTTTCTGAAATTTTAATGGGAAAATAGGGCTCATTTTTGCCCTGTCACGGGTGCCATTCGACGCTATGTATTGAAGAGCTCTGTTGGCCGCCATTTTCCCATTGAAAATTTCACAAAATCAGCTATAACTTTTGAATAAGATAGCGGTTAGTTCTGAAACTTTGGCATCTGGTTCGGACCGCAAGTGCTACATCTGGGCAGAGATGAGCGTTCGGCGATGCATAGTTTATTTTTGCGGAAAAACCTTCTCAATTTTTGGGGGGAACATCCTCGACACACCATGAATACGACATCAACACTGGAATCTATAGCAGGGCCAGAGAAGAGGTCAAATATGTTACTCCCATTTATAAAAACAGAGTCGTCAGGTGGTGTGTTCTAGTCTTTGTAGTCAAAAGGTAATGTAGGCACCAGCTGGCAAATACAACTGTTATTGGTAGAAAGAGGGATAAAATTACAAGTGTGAGCAAGCTACTAGCACCACCTACCACGGCCCACTGTTCTTTTCGTCCTTACCGTCAAGCCTGGCCGGACAAGTGTTCCAGACTGCTTCTCTGTTTTTGCGCGACCGAACCATGCGGCCCGTCAGCGCCTCGTTCCTTTTCTTTTACGCCCGTTAATAAAACTTCTATTCGACTGTTACTTGCCCCACCCTTGCCTCATTGCCCTACGCCTTGCTTGGCCGACGCCCGGACATAGTCCTCACACGAGTGGGCAGACCTCAAAGCAAGCTGCCTTGAGGTCTACCCACTATCCTTCAATCGGAGCCAATCGGAGCTCGGCGTTCTGACGTCACTAGAACCCCTGCGAAAGCAGACGAACTTGCCCTTTCTGCATTTTTGTCCTTGGACTTTAACAAGTGCCCATCCCCCAATTCTTTAACATTGTCATCTCAAAATTTGGGTGAACACCCGCTTGGTATTTTATGGCATACTACTAATTTATGAGAGCACGGGTATAAAAGAAAGGGACTGGTGCACACTTCTGGTGCTGATACATAACAGTATTTTTAATGAACACTATGGAAAGAGATATCTAAAGTATATTTTTTGGTTCACTAATAGTATTGTTGTGATATCAATGATGACAACGATGGGAAGACCAGCAGTGGTGAAGGATTACATCGTCAGTCCCAGGCACGTAAAAAATAATCTTGATTCGTTTCAATTGATGTCATAAGCGGGATGTCAAGAAGAGGATTTGCAATAAAGAAGATAAGATGTTGCCAATGCTTGTAGCACTAGTATTCTACTACTCGCTAATAAAATAAATTTGTAAAAAAACAAAGGTAAATATTTAGCTCTTTTCTAAATTTTATCATATTTATTTAAACACAAAAGGGTGACATGAAATTATAAATGAGAAATCTTAGGCATTCACTTCTAGCAATAGTTTTTTTTTCATATGTATATCGCATTTGTTGCTAGCTACACTGCTGTCATGGTAAAGGTAGCTATAGTATGCTTATTCATATTCTTCTGTGAGAACGAAAAATTGTAAAGGTTGTAGCTTATAATCCAAGTACTCAAACCGGAATCAGAACTTGAGCTGAAGAAAACACTCAGAAGCGAATATGTTTCTGAAAATGCAGCTGGAGGGGAAGAAACTTTTTAACGTGAGCTCATGCAAACTTTTGCTACCAGGCAGAAAAAAAAAAATCTGGCTGGCTTACGCAATGTTTTAACCAATCGGAACTAAAATCATCAGCATTCTTTCTTGATTGAGTGATGTTGTTCTAAATGTTTATTGAACTTGGGCAAACAAAATAAAAACAATGAAACCATGTTCATGCAAGGTGTACAAGCACTACAGTAGGCTCCCGATAATTCAAACTCGGATATTTCTCAATTCTGGTTAATTCAAACAAATTTCAAAATTTTGGTTGTCCCGCTATGTTCTTAATGTATTCATAAGCCGCTTAATTCGAACGGCGTTTTCGTGCAGTTCATACTTTTTGTTCTCACGGTCCCGTTGAGTGCGCTTCTTTCCGAGCACCGGTGCACTGCAGAAAGGCAACACCCACGAAGCTTGCTTCTGCGGGTGTTGCTTCTCCGCACTGCACCGGTACTCGGTGAGAAGCGCACTCAACGGGGCTAGAGCAGGGTACCATGAGCTATGAAAACTAACACCACGCGGAAATTTCCATAGCAACTTGCGCGGACGCGGTGACGTTGCGGCAGAGCATAGATCCACGTCACAGCGTCCGCGCAAGCTTCTATGAAAACTGCCGCGTGGTGCCCGTTTTATCGCTCGTGTGTCGCCTGCTAAATAGTTCACATCAGACAACTTATTGGCCTGATGAACAAACTTAATTCTGTTTTGAGTTGTCATGTGCTCTCTAAACAGTCCACGAAAAATAACATTTTTGAGGGATACATGAACTTGTGCCACACATTTCACAAATTCTGTGTGGCATACCTGCTTGTGATCAGTAGGCCTATGTAGAGGGAATCATCAAATATCTGGTTTGTATGTGTTCTCTATCTGGTTTGAATGTGTTCTCAGAAATTAATCTAAATATGATGCAAAATAAAATTATGATTTACCATATGATTTACCATCATATGGTAAATCATAATTTTATTTTGCATCATATTTAGATTAATTCCTGATAATTGAAATTTCTGATAATCCAAACAAAATTTGTGGTTTTCCGGAGTTTGAATTAATGAGTCTACTGGATAGCCACACTTTGTGCACCAGTATCAGCCTACCCCATTTCTAAGTAATAACAGCACTTACCTAAGGGCTGAGCTTAATACTTTAACTACTGAAACAGTTCTTTCCTTTTTCCACGCAGTCATACTTGAGATGCTTTAAAAGATGTTTATCTGCAATGTGGTCCCACTTTGCAGGACAAAGCTGTTTATTCGGTTTCCAAGAACTCTGTTTGAAACTGAAGATGCATTCCAGCAGAAGAAGCACTACCTCGGTAAGTGCTGCGAATATGTTCTCACATCAAACACTGGAGCTGAATGCTTGCTTAATTGCTGTATCTGGGACTTTCAGCAACCGTCATCCAGACCGAATATCGCCGCTACTCTGTCCGGAAGAGATACATGGAGATGAGGAAAGCAGGTTGGTCAGCCTCACCTAACTAGCTAGTAAAGTTTCTTTATTTGCCACCGAATATCTAATATGAGGGTTAAACAGCGGAGAAACTCTAAGCACTGCACAGAAATCCATTAGTTGACTTAACAAATCTTCATGTTCTGAATTCGATCCAAGTTAGAATTACATGTTCCAAAAATTTTACCAGTGCCACTTTTATGTGTCTACAACGGGCTCCAGAGCCATTTGGAGTTCACATAAATACCGTATTTACCTTCATTATGAATGCAGTCGCATAATGAACGCACCCCCCCAAAGGCCATAAATATTTTGACTTCTTTTTTTTTTCTCACCTTAATGAACACACTTTTAATTTTTGGCTCTGGAAATCTTGAACTGCGTCCAACTTAGCTAACCAGCTAGCCATGAAGCCCACCTAGCCAATTTTCTATTGCCGCCAAGTGGCCAGGCCAAGTCAAGCCAAGCCAAGCCGCTCTCGTAATGGCTGCAATTGCACGGTTGCGGAAGTGCTCAACCATGAAATCGACCGGCGCGCACGCCTAGTAAGGATGGGCCGAGGAATTGCCCAGCCCCGGACTCGCTTCGCCCATCGGATGCATTCATGTCAACAAACATTGTGTCGTCTGTGACCCGCTTTCGACAGTGATATTGTGAAAGTGGGTAGGCCTAAGAATGGTTGCGTCGCTCTCCGTGCTGAGTGAGCTTCGTAGGGTGCTTTTTCTTTGGCAAAAGGCACGCCAAAAGTGCCCTAAAGAAGGTCCACAATTTATACAGCATTGTTACTGTGGCATTCCCACGACCAGCCGTGGGTGTACCTCCGTCAGTGGAGACAAGCCACAGTACCCTGCCATGTCATATTGCACCTAAAATGACATTTGCACAAAGTGTTTAAATGCAACAAGTTTACCCTGGCTAATAAACGCACACCCCAAATATGCAACAATTTTTCGGAAAAAAAGTGTGTTCATTGTGCGAGTAAATACGGTAGACTTCTAACCACCAGCAAAAACTACCAGCTTTCTGTTATACATGCTTTTCACATTGCGTCCAAAATGCTGTTTTTCACAGTTTTTGTGTACACCATCACCTATCTCTACATATAGAACTTCATGCACAAAGTGAAGCAAAGTTCATATGTTTTTTGTGTTTTCTTTTGTTGCTACCTTGCCGTTGTCTCATCAGCCATTCTGATTGAGAGCTCCTGGAGACGCTACAGGGCACAGTGTCTGCTGAAGTGCAGGAGGAATGCAGCCATGGTCATCCGGAGGTAACATCTGCCATAGGAGATAATTTCTTTTATGTTTTACATCGGAGGTAATTTCTTTTGTGCAGGTTCATCAAAGGCTTCATTACCAGGAATGAGCCAGAAAATGACATCAATGCCAGGGTGGGTCTGCAATGGGTTTTAAATCCACTATAAGCTCTAAATCGTAGTGATATAATTAAATTTGGGAATTTTAATGTATGTTCTTAATAGTGTTTTCTTTGCTACTAGTTGAAACTGGTCCTTCCTTGCAGCACATTTTCGAGCCAATCCTGCTGGTATAACAGGAGGGAAATATAGAAGCTATAAATATTTTGAGTGCTATATATACACTAAATGCACATAGTAGTACCTCGGTACATTTTCAGTTAATACATTTTCCTGGCTGTTATGTTCACAGTGGCCAGTGCGGTTGAACGGTACATCTATCCTGTTTGTATGTTTGCCTTCCCGGCTGTTACATAAAAAAACTGCCATCCGACACAGCCAGTGCGAAGCCTTTGGCTGCCTTGCTGCGGCCGCCCTCTTTGTTTGACTTCACTCTTCCTTACCTCTTTGCCTATCTGACCAACCTTTCTCGCCTGTTCTTGCCCGGGTGGACTGGGTGTCGAACTAGGATTGGAAGGGATTGAGGCTTTTACAACAGTTTCTACATTTTTTGGTCACTTACACCTTGGCATGTGCGTGCACTTCTGTGCACAGTGGCTTGGTTCCCCCAGTTATGCTAGTTACATTTTGCGTGTTATTTGGAGTTCATGATCATGCACAGTGCCCGCGTACATCAAACTCGTGGTGCATGCTTGCCAAGCCTCACCACTTTGTACCGGCGTGCTAGGAGCAGGGGCTGACGTGGGGCAGCATCCGGATTAGCTGCTGGAAAGCTGCACTTTAGGCGGTGCTGGCATGTCATAAATAATTTGTTCAGAAAAAAATATTTTAGTTACAAGGGTAACACTTTCTGATAGCATCCACCAGGATATTTAAAAACTGATAAGACTACTCGTTAAACATTTTATTAAAAAATACTGCAATTTTAAGGTAGTGTTGTTTCTTAAATGAACTTTTTTCGAATCATACATCTTCTTTTGTCATAGTCTCCTAAGAAACTCATTGATGAAGTCCTACTGTGGTAGATTCCTACTTGTTTGAATAGCTAGCTGGCCAGTTAATATAGTGGTAACATATACTGTTAACAATTTAATTTTTGTGAGTATAATTTTTGCAAAATTTGGGATTTGAACAATTTCACGAATTGATTATGCTAGTACAGTAATGTCACTAGGGTCAGTGGCACCCCCTTTCAGTGCCCAGCTGCACCCCGCGGAGCGCTGCAACCAAAGTAATCTGCCCCCCCCGTAGATCACCCCATCATGACGAATACATAGCATACCACTCCCAATCATGAGATTTTGTGCCCACAAATTAATTCCAGAATCCGCATTTTGCGAAATCCGAGAAATATTGAGGCTGTGACAACAGTAGTTATAGTGGTTCACGGTATTTATTGAGTGACAAAAATATTATGCAATGATTACACAATCATTTTACGAACAAGGGACAAATTTGAAGTGGTACCTTGGGGATAGCATTATGATAGGTGCAAAGTCTGGGATCCTGATTCTTACATACTATTCTGTTTTTCTTTTTTAATGAAAAGTACTGTATTCACGACAGGCACGTAGCCAGGATTTTGTTTCGGGGGAGGGGGCTGGCCCCCCCCCCTTCCCCCCCCCCCCTTCCCCCCCCCTGGCTATGTGCCTGATTCATGACATGGTAGAGTACCCTGTCACCTTTGTGAGAGCCACGATGCCCTTGCACAATATTGAGAGCAATGCAATCGGGTCATGTCCCTGCGCAGTTTGTGCGGCAGGTGCGTGTGGAGTTCCTCAAGCGTCTGGCGGCCAGCCTGCCCACGAGCGTGCTGGACAAGTCATGGCCGACAGCCCCCGCAGTTTGTCAAGAGGTAAGCCCTTGCACGCTTCGAGCCACTCGAGTGCTTATTGCCCCCCTTGTTTGGCCAAGCTAGTGGCAGTTCCACATCATGAAATACAGTGATTCAAAAGATAATGCAAAATACTACCAAACTTTTTTTACATATTTCAAAGTTGCAGGTTTTTTTAACCAAAATTAATGCAAAAGTGTATCGTAGACATTCGGGCACAAAATATGTGGCCATAAATGTATTTCAAATGCACACTGAAACTGCACTTTGGAGAGTATATCAAGGGGAAAAACAAGTGTTTATGAGGTTCTTAGAAAACTGAAGATTGACTTAACAAACTGAAGAAACACGCCCCAGAATGTTTCCGTCTCTGTTCTCATCTTCTTTATTAAATTAAGGGCATTATTGTTGTACTATTTTACTTGCAAGAACTTGTCATTCTGTTTATGTGTTAGTTTATTTCTGTACACAGTGAGTATATACATATTCAAAAATTCATTTGAATTAGAATAGAGCAGCAGGTGATGATCACTATCAAATACTTTTACAATTGCATTTTATTTTTAATGATCCACAATATTGAAGACAAAAAGGGTTTGTGTGTTGCTGACCTTGTTGTTCCTTGTTCGGATTCATTATCACCAGTCCAATAAGAAAAATAATAGGTACATACAACACGAGAAACTAGGCACTTGAATAAACAAAACGGGCAGTCAATAGTTAACTTTTTTTGTTTTGTTTTAAGATTTTATTTTGTAGCACCCATTGCTTTAATGTGAAAGGTTTCCAATTGTCTCAAAAAATAGTCTTCAACTTGCACTAATGCATCTATAAGACGAGAAATTGTGGAGCCAAATGTATAAATAAAAAAAAAAACACCTAGCACAAGCTTTACAAGTTCCCAGAAAATTTTTAGGTAGTACATGTTCAACAAAAAAGCTTGATCGAACACATAAACAAACCTGTAAGCCAGTTACTCTCATTAATATTTTTTTAATTTCATTTGCCAATAAGCAAGCTTAGTAGTTAACATTAGCATTCTGTAGCCGAGTTTAGAAGACCTGGCAGAGGGAATATTAGTGAAGGGTTCATACTGGAGGCAGTTCCAAGCATCAGGATGGTAATAGGAACACTACGTAGTGCCTCCAAGTCTACTTACAGAGCTTTGAGGAATGGAACAAACCAACATGCAAGGGCAAACTCCTGTGTCAATTTTAGTCCCCATGCACATGTTCGAGTGTGTAATGTGAAATGCATAAAAATTCACTCTTCAATGACAAAGATTTCAGAGTAGCAGAGACAGCCCTCTCCAATCCTGAACATTATAACTTTGACCCCACTCTTTACTAATTTCGATCAGCCCAGAAAAGGTAGAATAAATGCTAAGCAGTGCCCCAAAATTAAACTACGGTAAAGTAAATGAAATATATGAGACCATAATTTATGCCAAATATGCCGAGTCATAACTCTCACAGTGTTAACTTTTTTTTTTATAGTAGTATGTGCAGTGGGCGATTTAGTACTTCAGTTTACTTGGCGTTTCTTTCTCAATGGCAACTGTTAGGTATGCTACATTAATGAACCTCTGGCCAATATACTACAACACGACCAGGTTCAAACTGAGATTAACAGTGTCCGAAGATGCCACCAGCTGGGCGACGTGATAACTTGCATGCGGTCTGCAATCTGTATCATTCCAATTGCAGACGTCTGAACTTCTGCATGACCTACACCGCAAGTGGCTGGTGAGGAAGTACTGCAACTCCATCTCACCCAAGCGGAAAGCACTGGTAAGTGCAGAGCTGACTGCATACACAAAATATCTGTCTGTGCACTTGCGAAGCGAACAAAGCTTTTTTAGGTCTGGCAAGCAACACATACTGGACCAATATACAAGGTGTTTAAGCAAAGACTTTCGAAAATACCAAAAAATAAGGTAATCAAAAAAGAAAAAAAAAAAAAAAACTCTTGCAGAACAAACTGCAAGCCCTGGTGGATGTTGGGTATTCCAAAAAGCATACTTATTAGCTAGACATTTAAATAAACATACTACCTTCTTAATTAGTAAACAGTGGTTTGAGTCTAATGGTGCCACATAATCATAACCTTCATATTGCAAGAGAAAGCAACAATATACTGGCTCTTTTTATAGTGTTCAAGCGAGAAGGGACACCATACTGTATCTAAATCAAAATAATACATATTTGCACGTGCGCATGTTTTTGCCACACTTTTTTTTGTCGATAAAGAGGCCCTCCACCTCTCCCCATCTAAACCCTTTGGTAAAACCCTAGGCCTCTGAGGCACACACTGATTTGGAGCACGGCAATTGCGGCGCACTTGTTTCACGCATTACCGAGGGGTCGAGGACAGCATTACAGATGCAAAGGTTCTGGCTCGCGCAGTCATATCGAGCAAGTTGGCACCCCTAGAGCAGTGGCGTCACAAGGGGGGTGCGGGGGGGAGGGGGTGGACCGCCCCGGGTGCAGCGCTCCGGGGGGTGTCGCGACGGGCCGGTTGGGGGGGGGGGGGTCGCGTCGCGGTGGGCGACAAGCCGGGGTGGGGGGGTGCGCCGCTGCACTAAACCGAAGTGCAGCGGCGCACTTCGGTTAAGTTTCACTGCGACTGAATGAATTCTGTCTGGTGCGCCGTGCAAGTGAGGAAAGACCGCCTATCGTGCAGATGCTGTGGAAGCTGGAGGCCCAAGCATTATTTGAGGACCGGAAGCAGAGCTACAAGGCATCAGTACCCTGGGTGTTCGAGGACAACAGGCTACGTAAGTTTGTAGAAAAGACCGGTCTGCTTCCTCGTAGCCGTACCTGAGGCTCCAATGGCAGATTACCACACCACGCTCCGGTATCCATCGGTGATGCCGCACGGCCAGAGGGAACAAACCTTTGCTTTATGTTTGGGTGCAGATTTCAATTTGTAATGTACATCTCTAGCTTTCATATCTTTAATTGTATTGTGTGCATGTTTAGACAGAGGGAACTTAGTCAGCCCCACGTTTAGTGGCACTCAATGTGCCGGCAGTACCCTTCTCCCTCAGAGGCGCGTGTCCATTCGCTGCATAGTTGTCTACTTCTTCAGACGCTTTAGGACACAATGACACGCGGTCTAACTGGCATGCATGACATTCGAAGATTCACAAAGCTTTCTGCTCAACAAATTTCAGTGTATGATCAACATTTCGGGAACGCAGAGCTAATGGGGAGTTGGCGGCAAAAGTTGTTCGAGGAACGCGCTCTTCTGACTCCGCCCTTTAGTCACCCTAAGTACGACCACCATTTGCACCATATGGCCAACAAAGTCCAGCAGAGTAAAGCTGCATCCTGAGCATTGGAGACATGCCCTCCTGTTTGCAACGCAGCGCAAGACTTGGAGCTGAGACGGGTCAACCTTTTTGAGAAGTCTATCAAACACCAGGGAGAAAAGACCCTGGTGAGTGAGACCTTCTAAAAGCTTATTACGGTACCCTTCAGTGAATTTTTTTTTTTTTTGTTTCTTAGAATTTGTGGCGGAAAGTCGTGAAAATTATTGAGTACATTAAAAATGTTGACTGGCCACATTCTGCATGATCTTATCCAAAATCGCGCTGAACTGCATACCCAATGTCATAGAAAAAAAAGTTTTACTAAAAAATGGTGAAAGTGTAGGCGAGCTGGTGCGTATTAATCATGATGTTTAAACACCGAGACCAGGAAGGAAACTTGAAAACAAAGTAGAAGGGACGGAAGAAAGTGGATAAATAGTGTCTCAAACTCTGCTACAAAATTAAAATATTGTAGCCGAGCTTGAAGCACCGTTTGTCCCTTTCTTCTATGCCTCCTATACTTTGTCTTCGAGATTTACTCATTGTTCACATGCTGCACGAAGTAGTTCTCACAAGGATTTTTTTGTTGAAAGAAAAAATGCTTTTGGCATTTGAATTGTATACGTCTTGATAAAATGTCATATAGTACACAATCTACATGCATCTCGATTTACCACATAACGGGGGATATTAATAATGCTCTGAGGAGCCAGACTTCATTTTTTTTTTTACAGTGAAGCCACTATGCGCTAGGGTCTGGGAAAAAATGTGTCCTCACATGTCGACAGAAAACTCCTCATTAATCGAGGCAAGTATGAATAATTAAAAAGAAAAAGGGGGCAACCAGCGCGTGAGTCAGTCTTCATTGACATTATTAGATATTGAGGTCCTGATCCCTTGTTATCATCTCTAGGCATCGTCCTTGAGGCCATCCTAGAAGCCTACCTTGAGGTCGTTCGAGAGGTCATCCTCTAGGTGTCGTCCTAGAAGTCGTCCTTGGGGTCGTTCGAGAGGTCGTCCTTTAGGCGTCGTCCTCGAGATGGTCCTAGAAGTCATCCTTGGGGTCGTCCTCGACGTCATCCTTGAGGTCGTCCTAGAAGTCGTTTTTGAGGTCGTCCGAGGTCGTCCTAGGCGTCGTCCTCGAGCTCATTCTAGACGTCCTTGTGGTCTTTCTAGACGTCGTTCTCGTGGTCGTCCTAGACGTCGTCCTCGAGGTCGTCCTGGACATTGTCCTAGAAGTCGTCCTTGAGGTCGCCCTAGGCATTGTCCTCGAGGTCGTCCTAGAAATCCTTGAGGTCGTCCTAGACGTCATCCTCTAGGCATCGTCCTAAAAGTCGCGAAGATAGCAGCTTCGCTGGTCCTCCATCTCCACATAAAGTGGAAGGACTCTACAATTTTTTTTACTATGGTTCTTAAGATGATTACAATTATAGTATAGTTTGAATTTTATTGTGGCATATAGTAAATTATTTCATACTACCTTGTTTCGACTCTTCTGCCCAGCTCCCAAAAGGGGGTGAGCGGTGCTGATAGGTAAACAAGGAATCTCAGGAAAGAGCTTGATCTTTCTGTGTAAATAACTAGTTTCTGAATAAAGAAAAAAATTCTTGCATAGATCTCGGTACATAAATTATGGAAGGTTCTTCCGAACGAGAGGCGATAACTTAATAAAAATGAATAACTTTAGGCAAGTGTTCCAACAAAAATCTTTAATCTGCAAAACCCTAAGACAAGAGAAAAAAAAACAAAAAAACTGACAACTACAAAGTTTTAAAGCTAGCCTTGTCTATGATTACCGACTGTCCTAAATGCATCCGGTTGTCAGTGTCCGGGACAGGTGTTGTACACTTTTTCTCTGAGCCTCGAGATTCTCAGGATGGAACCTAGGTACCAGAAATTGGAAAGTGTGAGCCAGAGTCCGCGTCCTAAAATCGGCACGTGGAACGTGGTCTAGAAATTTTTTACTGCTAAATACTTCAGCGATATAGACTTCGAACCTGCGTGCACGGTGACTAGTAATGTACTAGCTCGTTTAAATAGGACAGCTCTTACCTTTTACAATTGCGATTGATAGATAGTATGTCATCACCAACACCGAGAATGCGGAGACATGTAAATAATTTCAGATTTGTAGACCTCAATATTAGTGTGGTAATGTAATAAGACGGTCGCACAAGATGCTTTTCCTTCCTTGCTTGGATGCAGGTTTGATTTTTTATGTGCATTTTATTCTGTTTATTCAAACAAGCTTGACGTATGTTCTATGCTGTGCTACATCACAGACCATTGGTCGTTAATGAGCACGAAAATAAAGACGTAATGACGGTGACCTGCTCCTGCCTTGCCCCAGTACTGTGTGGCAGTGACCAAGTACGACCGCCATGGCTACAAGCCTCGCGAGCGGGTGCTCATACTGACCGACGCGGCCCTGTACGTGCTCGACCGCAAGGACCTGCGCTCCAAGCACCGCTTGCCACTCAAGTGCCTGCAGGGTGAGTCGCTGGTCACTATTTCACTGCAAGTCTGAATGCAGCCAATTTTATGAGCTAGCGGGGTCAATGAAGCAGCAACCGAAAGGCATCATTGCAACATTTGTCACCTTTCTGTGTGTGTGCTAACATAGGCTAAGCCAATCAACTGCGGTGAGTGCAATTCGAACACATGGTGAAACGAAGCATAGCAGTCGCTACAGCCGCGGTCACCCGAGGACGACTCTCGCTGTTCTGTTACTTATTCACCGCGTGCAAAGTTGCCTACTTGGCAAGCCAGGTCTGCATATTCGGAACAGTTGATGGCGACTAGTCTGGGTTTACATCAGCTCGGTCCTTTTGGAAGTGATCGGTAATTAGAGCTTGCTACACAGTCCCAGATTGCAACAGTGCCTTTTTTGGTCACCTGCGGGATGCACTTGAACAACCTGGAAGCACTCGCCACAGAGAGGTATTTTTTCTTTTTGCCAACTATAAACTCCTAAGTGTAGAGTCACAGTCACAAACAGAACTGCCACAAATGAATCTAAGATTCCTCAATCTTGATGTATGGCTACCGGCCTGCTATTCTAAAATATGAAATAATAAAGTATACCATGTAACACAATCTCATCTCAGAACACTTTTGAAAGGAGCGAGCTTATGCCAAGTTCAATTGAGTACCTTCCCTGCACACTAATGATGTCTTTTATAATTTTCAGAGCTTTCACATCACATAGTTTATTTTGCAATTGACTATAAAATTCGCAAACATTGTGCTATTGTATCGCAGGGATCACGGTGAGCAGTCTGACTGATGGCCTGGCACTGTTTCGGATCCCCCAGGAGATGAAGCAAGACAAGGTGATGTGGAGAAGACCTCTGATCACCTCTCAGTAAATGATGTGTGTCTGGTTGTTTATGGCATAGCCCATCGGTGGTTTTGCAAATGCGGCGGCACTAGCAAAGAATCGTTAGTGTAGCAAACGCTTTGTCTGACACTTCCTCAGACTATTCTCACATAGTTGCAGTGTAGTTGGTCCAAGTCACTATGGAGGACAAGTGTTCATTCAATCCACTGCAAATACTATTTATTTGTTTTTTAAAACAATAAATAAACTATGGCAAGGTTTATTACAACATATGAGCAACAATGCCTTCTTTGCCTTCCCACTCCTGTGCAGCCGTTCGTTAGCATTCATTGCACAGCAAGCTTGATTCTGCCAAACACTTAACTGGTTGTTTAGTTACAAGCACAAGACACGGCAACTGTGACAAATACCATCCCTTAATTGAAAATGGACCCATCGCAGCAGCCACATCAAAGCAATTCTGACTGATGAAGGATGGCATGAACATCCATGAATGGTTATTTTAAATATATTGAAGGTGAACCAAATAGTACTCAAAGTAATGTCAGGATGGAATATTTTGTCGAGTACAAAATTTAATGTTTCTTTCTATAAATTCTGAAAGCTGCAGTAAAACTTCGCAATGCTTCATTCAAACAAAAAAACAAAGCTTTTTTTTTTCTTTTCAATTATGCGCATCAATGCCATAATGGAATTTTACATGTAGAGTTTCATAGTGGTGCAAAAGCTCATGCATGCAATATATGTGCCTTCTAAAAAATTCAGCTGAACTTGTTCAGGTCAATTGCAAGCCCCCATTTGTCCACTGCTAAAACTAGTTTAGTTTTAATTCAAACTTCATTGTCTGTACCCATGAGCAGCTGGTGGCCTGTAAAGAGGTTGTAACTACTTATGGGAAAAACCTGATGACCCAATAAAGAGATTAGAAATTGTCTTCTTATGTTCAAATATCCTTCCTTAAATCTCAAATTGAGATTCAAAAAAAGATGCTTGGGCACACTCGAGGAAATGCAAGATTCGAGCAACACCTGGAGACGAACCCCGCAGGTGTCACTTTCCTGTAGCATGTTGGTGCACGGCGAGGGGTGACCTCAATGGAGCAAACTAATTCACCCGAATAGACCACAAACAGTGAGACATAATGCCACAAATAAGAATAGAAGATAAATGTGAAACTGGAAGTAAACATTTAATGAAACGAACTTGTGCCTACGATCTGAAACAGAAAGTACCGTACATTCTGCGATGGTGACGGAAGGGCGTCTGTTTTGGGGCAGCCTGTTAGCTCTCCTTTTGTACACATAGTTCAAGAATATTTCGAACCAGAACACACGACGATAGCCAAGAATGGGCTGGAACTTTCCATAACAGTACAAAATTGCAATATAAAGATCCAGGCCAAGTGAAGTTCGAACCCCGTACCTCCGTGTGGCAGCTGCATGTGTTGCCAACTTTGCCACGCATGCGGCATTATTGCTGAAATTTTTATTAGCACTCTAAGTGGTCGCCACGAAGATTGAACTAAATAGTAGTATGCCATTCAAAGTGATAACCAAAAGTTTTGAAAATTCGCCCTAGTTTTACCATAACAATCCAGCACTGAAGTGGGGGCCGGATCTATTAGTTCTGGTTTTAAGGAAGTGTTATTAAATTTTGACACAATGTTGGCCCAAAATTCCTTGTATTTTGCTGAAATGTAGCAGGATAAACACTTCGGTGCAGCATTTTCATTAATGCTTTCTCTACCGAATACCGGCATACTGTTTGTGCATTATTTGTCTGCTCTTTGTCTGCCAAAATGGCAGCTATGCTATGAGGCTTAGTTATTTTCCTCCTTCACTAACCATATTGCCTCAAAGAAATGGTCATGCCACGTACCGAAACGAAGAAACCTCTCTTGAAACGAAAGCTGGAACACAATGGACGCACAAGCTTAAAAAATAACAAGCCAGGATAAAAGAAAAACCTCCACAACCAGCTCCACTCGGAGACTGTCCAAATCAGACGAAGGTCCCCATAACAATGTCCTATAAAAAAAAAAACAATGCATGCAAGACGAATAAAAAGAACAATTGTGCAGCTGTGCACTGCGAGCTTTCGTTCCAGTGATTTTGGGGACGGAGGGATAAATGTATGAATTTGTGCGTGTTTATTGTCTTTTTCCAGCAATTAGCCATATGCAATGCAATATGCTCCATGTATTTACCCCCAAGAAGTACATGCACAGCCACAATATCCCCCAGGAACATGCTTCAAGTGCACTTGGACAATAGTGTTCTTGTGCCTAGCAATTCCAACATTCTACTATATTGAACATCAGAGAGCATTGATGGTGTATATTAATCTCTTGAATATCGAAAAGTTATTGTAGAAATAGTTGTTTTGCTATTTAGCTTTTGTTAGAATTATAGACACGTCTGAAGTTGAACCCCTCAACAATTTTGGGATTTGTCACATTTTTCGAGCATTGCCTTTATCACAGGATGTATATTCCTTTTGTCTTCATTGTATGTGCTAGTCTTATTCTCCAGTCCTGCAATTACCTTTCTGGAGGGTTGCAGTATCTTGAAATAAATAAATAATGTTTTCGGTCCTACTGGCTTTGCAGGGGGACCTGATACTGGACTTGGGGCAACACCTAATCGAGGCACTTTCCAAAATCACCGTGGCATACGGCCAGAAGAATATTGTCACCGTGGACAAGAACAACTGGTAAATTGCTGCCGTTCTTACTATGTCCGTGAAAGATCTATGCAATGGGTACAAGACCTTACTCTACACATATCTGGCTCTCTTTGTTCCAAAATGCTGCAAGATAGTGGGGATCAGTCACGTAGCCAGGGGGGCAGCCCATAGGGCCCGGCCCCCCCCCCCCCCCCCCCCCCCCCGAAATCTTCCATTTTGCTGGGACCTCCTCTCCCCCCTCCCCCTCATAAAGCATTTTGTCATGGGCGACCCCCCCCCCCCCCCCCCCCCCCCTTCCCGAAACAAAATCCTGGCTACGTGCCTGGTGGGGATGGTGGTTAGGTAACAAAAATGCACAACATTAATCTAATTTCCTTCAAGTACATTATGGAAAGGAAGCAGTGGAGATAGTAGTGTAGCCTGTCGTAAAGTTCCATTATTCTTCAGAGCGAGTGGATCCTCAGACTGGAAGATATTTCATCCAACTGAAGCGATCCTGCAGGACCTAGTACATATCCAATTTCTATTTTACTTGCCAGAGAAAATATTGGCCTCTGGTGTGTGTTGTAGCTGTACACATTTAAAAAAAAAAATTATTTTCTGCAGGGCCATCACCCACATTACCATTGTCCTACTGCTCATCTTTGCTGCCTTTTTTTCTTTTTCTCTCAAAGGGGTAAGAAATTGATAAGGTGCAGTCACACACTGAGGCTCCAGCCTGTAGGCAAAGCTATGTTTTCTCCACAGCTGGAGTGCAGAAATTAGGCAAACAAAATCAAAGTGCAGTAAACGTAATTATTTTTTTAAATTTTTGTTTGAGCCACTGTAAGAGAAGGAAAGCTCACTACACTCAAGAAATCTCAGCAAGCAAAAAGAATGTTGCATGTTCTCTATTGCCCACTTGGCACTGGTGCATGAAAAAAGAAGCCTCGATGGAAGCTTGCACACATTTGGTTGTTCACATTTGAAGACACGCAGCACAAAAGAAAGAAAAAATAATAACATGTGGCTGCACTTTGGTGTGTTCTTTCTGTTTGTGTTAATCTTTCGTGCCACAAGTTTTGAAATGTGAAAAAAAAAGTGCAAAATCAGTATGTAAAGTAACGGTGGACCGCTCATGTGATGCTGCATGAATTTCCAATAACCGACAAAGAGTGTCCGCCCAACCGAATGAAAAGCTATCTGCATTGGTGCAACTGACTGTGGAAGCTGCAACTGAGACGATGGCCGTGTTCCAGACCTTGCTCGAGTAAATCCGGGTTACGTTGCATGAAAACAGATAGTGACACCGGATGCCAGTAGATTTGGCAACGTCAAGGTACAAAGCTCCTACTCTGGAGTGAGATAGAGTAAATTTTGGAGCACGTCCTACGATGACACTATTCTGGGGGCCAGCAGAGATGCTGTAGGGGAATTTCATGACGATGCTCAATGCGAGTGTCCTTGGCTGCAGCGTGGACCACAGGCTGTGCGGCGGCAAGCAGGGCACGATAGATTTCAACCTGGGACCGAACCCGGAGGTCCTCAAGGGGAAGAACGGACACCTCGTGGTGGTAAGCTCCCTTTGGCTTCGCTCACGTGGTTCCGCCGGCGCCAACGCTCTTCCCGCTCCCCAGGTCGCCGCCGCACCATGAGGCCCGGAACATCGACCCGGCGTCGAGACGCGGACCGGTACTGCCAGGAGACTGTCGAGGCAGAGTCTACCAATGGCTGTGCCGCACTTCCGTTTCCCCGAGCGTACGAGGTGCATCGTCGGTCTGCATTTTTCCCAGTGCCATGTTCGAAAGTGCGGCGAAAGCAGGCACTGCACCATCCCGTAGCTTCGCAGTGCGAAGCAGCTGCATCACTAGGCTGCAGTGCAACATTTTTTACGTCGACCGGCGGAGGCCAGCGCGGGGCACGAATCGGAGCTGCATTGGCGTTCGGCCGGGACCCGTGCCCTTGCCGATCGAACACTGGCCTCGGCCGAATGCTGACTCGGCACTCGTGCCAAGTCCGTACCCCAAGCCATCTTCCCGCAGATGGCATAGAGAATCGCGCGCTGCAGCCCCGTTTTCCGGGAGGTGTTGGACAGTTGCTGCCCGAGGGACAGAGAGGGAGAAGAGAAGCTGTGATATGACCCTTGCCCCTCATGCCCACTTCATGCAGTTTCCTTTTCCAATAAACGTTGCTTTTAAAATGCTGCCTCGTGTCTGTGGTACGGTGAAACTGCACTTTCTGCGAACAATTGTTTTATTTGTGCCTAGTTTGCGTCCTGCGGCGCTATGTACAGGGGGCGCCGTGCGGCTCTGCTACCGCAGGTAGTAGTCTATGATGGTGGAGAAAGCCGCAAAGCCAGCAGCTCCCAGGAGTCCCGGTTTGAGTCCAGCTGTCGGAACAACATGCGTTAGAGAGAGCTGTGCATCTGTATGACGCGTTGCAACTACCTAAGGTTGAAACAAGGTACAGTAATCCCTCATATTGTAGCGAAATCACTTGTAACTCAGATTGAAATGCGTGTATTTTGAACCGACTTATTCTAAGTGTATCGCCGGCCAGCCACACTTATTACGAAGGCTGAGCCGCCGAAAGCATGTGCAAAAGACCGGTGCACTGCACGTCACGGCAGCAACGTGCGCGGGGAAGAACATGTGACCGGGGAAGAACATCCCAGTTTCGATGCTACACACGGCTACCGCGATGCTCGTCGCCGACTGGGCCTAAAGCCACCTGATCCTGGGAAAATAGTATGAAGGTCCCCATATGGTTGCAATGAGCAGTTTCTCCTCGACCTTGGTCAGCCGATTGAAATTCGCGGTGGCAGGTTGCTTTATAAAACCTTTCCTGTACACTGAGATTTTGTTAGGTCTGAAGTTGAAGTCAACTGCATCATTCACGCACCGGCAAAAACAAGCTTGCATCTTTGCACCACCAGCACGTGCGGTGTCGGTGCTCGGCGGCATCGAAAAATAATTTTCCTGTCGTGAAATATGCACGAAAAAGAGGAACTTCGCTAAGAGGTCCGAGAAGATAAGCCAGATTCACAAGTCCATTGCATTCACTGTGTCAGAGACGCTGATAGTGGCGAGCAACACCTTCGGTATAATGACGCACTATCGGGATCTTGGCATGGCCAGTTCAGAATGACCCCCCGCAAAGCTTCCAACTAATGCAGGTACCGAAGTGGCGATTTCCATGGCAACGGGTGTTGCTCAATTAATCGCATTGAGAGATTTTGGTAGTGTGTGTTTTAGTATCTGTGTCCAGCTAGCAGGAAGGCAATCGCACTACTTTCCCAGGATCTAGGGTGTTTAACTCTGACACTCGATGACCTGCCCGGTTCCTGTTGGAACTTGGCCAGGGATGCAAAGAAGAATGTGCCTTCGAGAGCCCCGCATATGACGTGCTTCTCAATCCAAGCAAAACAAACGCGTGTCTCTGGCATCTCCCGCTAGCTGCCCTTTATTGGTCGGCTTTGACTTTGTGCACAATGAATTTTCTTGCGTGCACGTGCTCTACGAGTCAACTGGTGGTGCCCTCCCAGAGCTACCACAATCTCTACAGGAGTGAGCTCGAAATAGTTGGCATGCACCTGACGATGCGGACGTTCCTGTGTACACTTCCACCATAGACCCGAATGCGGCCAAAATAAAGGCTAAGAGGCGTCTGATGGAAAACCTAGAGATACCCGTGACTACAGATGCAAAACATCCTTCATTCGCTTAGAGGAGTGCGCCGGCTCTGGTTCGATGCAATGCCTCGAGCCACTGGAGGAGGCACTAGAGATGTGCAGCAAAAACGCGTGGCTAGCTCTGCTCACTTTTTTTTTTAACACCTTGGAAAAAATGCTGTCGAGTTAATCATCACCAAGGTTTATTTGATTGAGTATTTGTTTTAAGGCTTCAGCAGTTTTCCCATGCACTCCAAGGTGATACAGTGTGCAATTGAGATACAGCAGAACCTTAACTGATGTTTTTCTCATGCTGCAAGTCCCGCAGGGCTACCGAGGATAACCACAATTAATTATGTGCGAGACTGTGGTAAGAGAACGGAAACATCAAACTGATGAAGAGATAAAAAAAAAAAAGACAAGGCAACGCAATATTGAAGAGATGCTGCGCGGCAAATTTCCATTCCATTTGCCTTCCTGTTTCTTCCATCCAAGAACCGCAACCTCACACAGCAGATACGAGCAGCGATTCCTGTTTTTCTAAACAAAATGCATGGAGCCAGTTGCATTTTAAGCCAGCGTCAATTTAAAAAAAAAAAAGTATTTTCTTCAGGGTAGTGGCAAGCTGTGCCAGAGACTGCGGTTAGTTCTGCAAACAAAATCTTGAGAAAATTCTCATTTCAAAAGCGAGTTTACACCGCAACCCGTCTCTCAACTCAGCAATCCCGCTGTTTCAACACCGGAACCCACGCAACGAGTAGCGTGCGGCCAGCTCGCTCCTGTCTTGCCCACAGCTCGGAACATGGCCACGGCGCCTACAGTTTTGCTAGTCTAACTGAGTCGAGAGGTGATCAGGAGCTTCCCGTGGACTTCGGCGGAGAGATATCTGGGGCCCGCCATTTGCTAACGACTCGGCCAATAGCGTCTCGCGCGAGAACGGAAGGCAACCACCAAGATGGGCATCGGATGCGACAATCCGTTCAAATTCGGCGTCTAGACCATCGGTTTGTCTCTCTTAGGCTGTCGGTGCTTTCGAGCAAGTCCTGTGACACGCAGCATTAGGGAGACGTCACCCGCAAGGAACGCAACTACGATGGATTATTTTCGTTCTAATCACGAGCGTCGCATGTGCCCTCCATTACCATTTCAACAAAACCGCACGGTGAAAAAACACCCAAATGAACACGTCATATCGCCCGAGATTAATAGTGCAGAGAACAGACAATACCTGGAGGCCGAATGAGTGACTTATTTAATTATTGCACAAAATGTTGATTTTAAATAATGTTTTCTGGGTTTTTTTATGGAGAAAAAATTAGTCTTCAATGGGTTAATTAACCCTTTGATGGTCGTTGCCGTACATGTACGGCAGTGATTACGCACATGAAAGTGCCTGCCTAAACGCGAAACTGCGCACACCGTGGGAGGTGTTGCTTTTTGCTATGCCATTGGCAAACTATAAACGTTATATTCGCACGGTGTTCCACTTTGCTGAGCTACTTATAGTTTGGACACTCCGTGCATGTGGCGCTCGCTCCGCATACCGGCCGCTCTGGTGGTGCCAATGGGAGCACTGGCTCTTAAGATTCAGACTTCCAATGCTTTTTGGAATTAAATTCGGAGGATGAGAGCTCATCATTCGATGGAGGTGCTCTGTAAAGTACCTCTGGGTAGGAATCTCAGGCTGCCGGAATATCGCGGAAGCGTACGTGCCAAAATGAAACCGAATAAAAGAAAGGTGACAACTTTTCGAGTTGCAAGCTTGCAAGCACTGTACATGCTCCCACTAATTTAAAAAAAAAACTTCGCAAAAAGTCCAAACACTGAAGTACAGTTTTTAGGAAAAAAAACCAAAAAGCTCGACAGTCAAAGGGTTAAGCTGTGAAGTGCGAAGTCATCATCATCTACTTACAGTAACCTTATTTCTAAGTTGGCGTACTTTGGGTCGTTCACTGCTTTTCCCAACCCCATCGGCGGACACTGGTGTACACCGTTCACATTTAAGCCGAGACTGCAGTGGAAACTACGTCCTCGCTGGACCAATTGTATGCCTCTCTTTTGCCACGTGATCGGGCTCCCGCCCATACCCCCACGCAGAGAGCCAGGTCAGGTGATGAAGTGGAGGCGGCTGATTGGTCCGGAGGGCACGTCTCTGCTTGAGGGTGAGTGGAGTATAGCTGTGCACTTGCACTGTGGCCCCCCACACACACAGCCGGCTCACCTCTGAAACCTATGAGGCCTCCAGTCAGCCCTCCCGCCAGCGTGCCATTCTTCCAGTCGGTCTTGGCGCGGTGCTGCAAATGCCAAAACACAGCACAGTGAGTAGGGGTCGGGCTTCCCGGCATGTTGGCCGCTCGAGTCCATATCGTTTTGTGAAACACGTTCCGTGGGAACACGTTTTGTGGGAACACAATCTAGGGACAACTTTTCATGGACACGTTTCGTTAACACTGGCATTTCATGAAAACTCGTTTCGTGGACACAGGCTCCTGCAACGTTTCGTCAACAATATAATTTTTTTCTACTAAGCGGATAATGAAATCTGGAAGCCACCAAAGGCTAGTGCATGACTCACTGAGGTGCATTCACCTAAGCCTCTGGACTCGCTCCTCTCTCTCCCCCAGTACAACAGGGGCAAAACATTTGTTTTGAAAACGTTCGACGAAACATTACAAGGTCCGTTGATGAAACAATTGTGGGAAGCCTTTCAATGAAACAAACTGTCGATGAAACTTCGTATGTCAACGAAATGATCTGTTGATGAAACGTATGCCAACGAAACAATCTGTTGATGAAATGTTGTACGTCAACAAAGTGATCTATCAATAAAACATTGTTCGACAAACTGTTTGCCACTGCAGCTGCTCACCGATTCGATGGCGCACTCGATGGCGGCAAACATGGCTCCGACGATTGCGAAGTTCTTGGCGTAGGAGGTGGATTTGGCCTTCATGTCGGCAAAGACTTGGCGCACGGTCATCTTGGACGGGTCCACGCCGCCGCCCGTCACGTTGGGGTCTACGCTCGCCGAGAAGAGACCGATGGCTGCCCCAAACGCCCCACCTGCGGGTAGGCCGCGGACCGAAACAAATGACCGCTCCGTTGCAGCTGCCGAAATGTGTATGAAATTGGTTTTGGTTTGGTTTTGAGAGGTTTCAGTTTTTGAATATCTCTTCTAGTTTAGCGTTCCTAAAGAAAGACTGTTTCGATACGAGTCATATTGAAAAGAGGCCTTTAGAAAGTTTCTCCAGTGGCTATCAGAGCTGTTCATTAAAAAAGAAATATGGAACTGCACTTCGTTTGCTATTATGTTTTATTCCGAAGCTTAAGAAGTTCCTTGGAATTTAATTCCTAATGGACGGTGCATCTGAAGTTGTAACTGACACTTTATTAGTCCATTGCATCTCATCACCTCTTTATGATAATGGAGAGCAGGCAACCTCCTCTCCATTATCCACTCTTCTAAGGTACGAAGAGGTGGGAGGAGGTTCCCCTGAACTCTTAACCTGTCACCGACTATAGCGCAATTATTTTGTGAAAACGTTGAAGGCAGAGCCTCCAAAGGCAAAACAACTGGTTGAGAGGCGAGCAAAGACAATCATTTCCATTTTGGTCTCATTTTTTGTGTTGCCAAATGAAGAGCACCAATGGTCCAGCAAGCTTTTCCACTTTCACATGAAAGTGACTTGACTGTTAAAAAAGTTGTTTTTGTTAGCAATTCTTTATTGGGGTAAAATTTTGTGAATATTTTCACACCACAGACCCACCGTCAAACTGCATCTTTTGGCTAAATTGCAGCTTCATTCCTTATAGGACCAATGTCTGCAGATGAATATAAAAAGGTTTGATTAATTTTACCGAAATAAAACGGAGATCTTCCGAATTTGATTATTTATACAAATGGAAAAGTCCAAATTCATCTGCAATGTTTCTTCGTCATCACTTCTGCAAACATTCGGTAAGAACTCCTTTGAGGGTAAGTGAGAAATGTCAATTAACCAGTTGCCAAACTTGTTGTGGGACGTACAAGCAGAGTGAAGTGTAAAATGCATCACCCTCACCTCAGCTTTCCTCCTGCTGCACTTTCAGGCTGTTACTTTAGTCACAGGTTACATTGGTGAAAGATCCAGCAGAAACGAACATCATTGCCATGACAAGACAACAGTGTCCATTGCTTTTTTTAAAATATAGTTCATAAAGGGTGTCTGCATAGACAAAATAATGTGATAAACCATTTTCCTGTTGGTACTGCATCCCTTCAACGAACTTAATTCATAAGAATGACAAACTCGTGCACTGACAAGCTGCATAACATTTTGACTTGAAAATATTGTCTAGTTTTGGCAAGGCAAAGCCTCTGCAAAAAGAATGTTGCGAGGACACTTCTACAGCCATCTGTCAGGTGTTGCACCAACCACAGGTAGGGAAAAAGCTTGTTTACTCTCTGTACGTCACAGGGTGATAAGTCAAGAAACTGCTTTTTTGAGGTCCGTTTAAAGTGGGTTACATTCATTGGGCCTACACAATGGTTCTTTAACTTGGATGGAAGCATTGGTATTCACAACTTTAGCAAAACAGTTGGCACCTAGTGCGAAAACCCAAAACAGATCGGAACAGGTCCTTTTGCAATTTCTGCTCGTGTCCTGCCACTTCCGCAAATGCATGCTGCCGGCTGCTGGTGCGATAGCCGCCGAAGTAAAGAGAGAGAAGTGTCATTGGATGTGTCCAAAGCAATGAAAACGGCAGCACTGAAAGGGTTGCAAGGAAAACCATGACCCATAATTAAGTAACCAGGTGTACCCTTGCATTGCTTCTTGTGTTGCATTGTTACTGTCATATTAGAGGGTTGCCTAGGTCGCTCGGAGCGCAACTTATACAACAATGTGAACCAGACGTGCGTTTATCGACGTTCATCGGCCCGATAAAACAGGTAGTCCTTTCATCACTTCCCCAAAGAAGGCCAAGCTTCTGGAAGCTCCCTTATGCCAACACATCATCAGTGGTTTAGAACATGGTGAATAAAAGTCGGGGCAAACAATTTTGAGTCCAATACCTGCCTGCTGAAACCACAGTGTTGTACGTGGCATGCACGCGTTGCATGTGGCGTGCGTGACCCGTTTTTGACTGCCACGTTTGTCTGAGAGTGGCGACTTCTATAAGTCGCTGGAGTTACGAATAGCAAACTCCAAGGAGTCGTAAAAAGTGTATGGCACAATACAAAGCAAGGTGCATGTGAGTACAGTCAAGATGATAGCACGTTTTATTATGCTAGATCTGGTGACAGCAAAGAAACCTTTTTACAGGAGCTCCCACCAATTCAACGAAACAAAATTGAAACGTTAAACCTGCAGAAAAAGCGTTGATGCCAGGATGCACGCTGCATTTCCGACTCCCCACTTGCATTTGAACATTCTTAAAAATGGTACCTATCAAAAGTGACTGGTAGCACTGAAATCCAGTAGAAAAAAAAAAAGGTGTCGGAAAACGTCGTACATTACTTTTTAATAATTCAACAACTACCATAAAATATTGCAGAAGCGCCCACTTCGTTTAAGCGCCCACTATTAACATATCCCGAACTTGGGAATTCTGCAAATTATATGTTAAGCGCCCAATTTGACCGGACAAGTGTCCATGTCTAAATTAACCCAGAGTTCACTGAAAGTGGGTGGGCGCTACCCCGGTATAAATGTTGCAGATGCACGCTAACAAACACCCCCTGTAGGATCACTTAGCACGACGTCTGGCTGAATTTTACTGGCTACATCCCAGGAAAGCGTCCGCATTACCCAAATGAATAAAAGCCTCATCAAAGGTTAGCGCGCATAAGGGTGAAGTTGGCAAACAAATGTGTCCCACACACCACTTCACCTCAAAGCTGCAGGCAAAACTCTGAAGCCCTTTTTTGCTAACATTCTGAGCTGTAGCGAACAGTACAAGCTGCTCCCTCATGGTCACTCTGCTTAGTCTCCTAAAGTTGTTTCCTGTCAATGAGGAAAAAACAAGCACAAAAAAATTGCCTTCTTGTGTGTGATGTTCAGATTGAGATTGTGTTTTTTTATGAGCATGCATGCAGCATTTTCTGCAATTAAATCACTTGCCGATGTTGTACTATGCAGCTTTTTTCTGTGTAAATGTTGGCACCATATTTAATTTTATGCCATGATGCATGAGTATAACTTGGCACTTGCCTTTGATGATTCTTCTGGGATAAATGAAATGAACTGCCCAAAAATGGTGATAAAGCATGGGAAATGGCTCCAAATAAGAAGAACAAGATAGAGTGAGTACACAGGCGAGCTGGTTTATGTTACACATTTTTGAAAAATCGGAGGCGACGGACAAACACAAAACGTCCCACTCAAATTGAGATGTTTTGTGATTGTCTCCTTTTTCGTCCATCGTCTCTGGTTTTTCAAAAATAAAAAAAGCAACATATAAAACGAAGTAACATTTATATAAACCCCGACCTCGGCAATTTCAGCACCTCCCATCTCAAGTGTGCTGTAAATTCATCTCCCTTTCTTAGACTTGCTAAGTGTCTCGAGATATGCAAGGCAATGATGCCAACCCACAAGGGGCCTAATTTCGTTTTCTTCTTAGATGTAATTGGTCAAAAACAAAATGTATTTCAAGAAGACTTTGATAGGTATCAACTGCTTGCTGCTGTATTGGTATTGTATATTTCAATGCACTGTTAGAGGTGCCAGGTGTTAGTAGTGCCACGATGATTTGAGCCTGCATTCTCAGTTTGTATTATTTGTATTACTTTTGGCGTGTATTTTCTTTTAACATACCATCAGCCAATGAAAAGCGTTCGCCATCCTCCCCTCTTTAGGCAGCATTTGGTAATGGTAATCGCTAATTAAATGACAAAATCTCCTTTTTATGCAGAAATGGCCTTATTGAGAGCCAGAAAAAACATCTAGTGGCCCAAATATGAGTCCACATTTTTGTATGCTAATGGCGGTTGAGACTTAGCAACCATTTATCAACGGCAGAAGTACGAAAATTTATTTTGTTCTTCGCTGTACATGGTTTTCTCTATTTGTTTAGTTTTCGATGGTGTCAACAAGCTACCACTTTGTACGAGGTGCTAAGTTTAATTAAACCCCTCATAACAATTGCTACATGTTATTGTCATGAGCACGAGCAGTCGGGGCATGGCGAAACCGAGCGTTCCAGAGATTTATACGACACCCTCAAATGCGTAGTGCACAGAAGCATATAAGTCTCGTCACTGTGGCAACAAACTAGTGTTTGGATTGTTCAAGCTCCGCATAAGTGTCTGTCTTCGAATCTTTTCTTCCGCATTCACCAAAGGCCGCCATTCGTATGTAGAGATGATAAACATAGGTGATGATGGTTATCAAAGTGGCCAGACTGAATTTCGGAAAGGGTCTATTAATTTGGGGTGGCCACAAATTGGCTGCCCTTAAAATTCTGCTACCCTAGGCACCTGCCCACTGCCTATTGGTAAGTCTGCCCTTGAAACAAAGTGAAGTCAAAATTCGCTGTTGTTTCGATCGAGCTGCACAGGAACAACCTTGGATACCATTTATTCAAATATAAACCCCCATTCTACTTTTTTTTTTCTCGACGTATATCTTTAAAATTGCAAATCACACTATTACAAAAAAAAGGGGGAAAAATAAGTAGAACTTGAATAGGACTGAGAATATAATTACTGAGCCTATCGCGCTGCCCAGGTGCTTAGCCATGTCAGCCGCTGCACCTAACACTCCGGTGCAAAGAGGTGAAACTAGACGCGCACGTTGGTGAGAGGCGCCAAGGGGGCTTATGGAAGACATCTCATCAGGGGTACAAGACCCAGGTTCTGTTTTATCACAGTAGCAGTCCTACGATTCGAAAATATTTTCTTGCAACTTTTAGATCCTCACATCGCCGACATATAAAAATTTAGAGCCGACCCCCCCTTCTTCCCCAGGACATGCTGTATCACTTTCATGCGACATACGATGAGGGAATGTTTGTCGTTAGCGGTCGTATTTCGACGTAACTTTGTCAAATACAACCGTGTTAATGAATGGGACTCCATTACTCGGGGGAAACTTTCTGTGGTTATGCAATAAAAGGTACCGGGCCCGTGCATGAACGAAAGCTGTGCACACGCACTCCTCGTCGAAAAGGCCACAGAAAGTGATCCACGGGCATAGCTACCGATCCATCACACAGACGCTGCTCAAGTTCGACTCGTGTACATTATATGCAGAAACTTTCGTGTCCCAACTGTCTACAAGCCCGCCTGAGTGGTAGCGGAGAGCCTGTCGAAAGCGGTGCTGCAAGTGACGTTGGGACGAAACCAAGTTTGCCTACGGGATCTCCAACAAGCTCACCCAAAATGCAGCTCAGGCCAGTCTTGAAGGCACAGCTCTCGAACGCGGCTTCGACGCGCAACTCGTCCCTCGTTTTCACTTTGTGCGGAAACAGACCCACGGGAAATATTATATTTTCTCTGATCCGCTTGTTTGGACCTATGAGCGCGGTCATTAGCTCCGAAAAATTAATATCTCGCACATTTGCCGGCGGGGCCGGCGAACTGTCGGAGGAGGCCATTTTCTATTATTATGAATGTAGTTGCTAACAATTTTAGAAAATTACCTCAAACTAGCGACAAAAAAAAAAGTTAAAGGTGGTTTGTCTATGACTTATAAAGACATGTTTAAAAAAATGAATTAAAAACAACTTTTCTGCATAGTTTTTTAAGCAAGCTTATTTTGTATCGCTAATAAAAGTTTTGTTCTTCCCCCATACTCCGTTTCCGCTTCCGCTTTGCAGAAAATTTGTTATGGCCGAGTAGCGTGGTCCCTGCGGAAGGTGAACCGCTGTGAGGTGAACTCTGTTCTGCGTATTACACGTTTCTTGGCAAATAATCAGGCCCCGTTCGAGCTCAGCAAGGCGCCGGTCGCGATGACGAGCACGCTCCTCGGGCGGTTTTTGTGCAGCGGCAGCGGGCCGCTCAAGGCGGTGGCTTCGAAGCCGCTGGTCGCCGTGCCCTCGGCAGCGGCGGCGGCGTGCCGGCTCTGGGTGGTGCTGCCCCGGCGCTGTCTGGCGACCCCGAGCCCCGCTGCCAAGAAGGTGTACCAGCGGGAGAAGCCGCACTGCAATATCGGCACCATCGGCCACGTAGACCACGGCAAGACGACGCTCACCGCCGCAATCACCAAGGTCCTCGCAGAGGAGAAGCTGGCTGCGGCCAAGAAGTATGAGGAGATCGACAACGCGCCCGAGGAACAGGCGCGAGGAATCACCATCAACGTCGCGCACGTGGAGTACTCGACAGCCAACCGGCACTACGGCCACACGGACTGCCCGGGCCACGCCGACTACATCAAAAACATGATCACGGGCACGTCTCAGATGGACGGCGCCATCTTGGTGGTTGCGGCCACGGACGGCGCCATGCCGCAGACCAGGGAGCACCTGCTGCTCGCCAAGCAGATCGGCATCGAGCACATCGTGGTGTACCTGAACAAGGCGGACGCGGCGGACAAGGAGATGCTCGAGCTGGTCGAGATCGAGTTGCGCGAGCTGCTCACCGAGCACGGCTACAAGGGCGACGAGGTGCCCATCGTTACGGGCTCGGCCCTCTGCGCGCTGGAGGGCAGGGAGCCCGACCTCGGCAAGGACTCGATCCTTAAGCTGCTGGACACCGTGGACAGCCACATCCCGACTCCCCAGCGCGACCTGGACAAGCCGTTCCTGATGCCCATCGAGAGCGTTTACTCGATCCCGGGACGCGGCACCGTGGTGACAGGCCGGCTCGACCGCGGCATCGTCAAAAAGGGCATGGAGTGCGAGATCGTGGGCTACAACAAGTTCTTCAAGACGACAGTGACCGGCATCGAGATGTTTCACAAGATCTTGGAGGAGGCCCAGGCAGGAGACCAGCTGGGGGCCCTCATCCGTGGCATCAAGCGGGACGAAGTGCGCCGGGGCATGGTGCTCTGCAAGCCCGGCACCATCAAGCAGCACGACCAGTATGAGGCTCAGGTGTACGTGCTGAAGAAGGAGGAGGGCGGCCGGGAGAGGCCCATCCTCAAGCGCTACCAGCCCATAGTGTTCTCGACCACCTGGGACTGCCCGGCCAGGATCACCGTCGAGGGCCGCGACATGGTCATGCCGGGTGAGGACTGCAAGCTGATTGTCAAACTCTTCAAGCCCATGGCGCTGGAGCAGGGCCAGCGCTTCACGCTTCGCGACGGCAGCCGCACCTCAGGCACCGGGGTCGTCACTAAGGTGCTGAACAACTTGACGCCCGACGAGAGGGCAGACCTGGAGAAGTCGGAGAAGAAGAAGGAGAAGGAGGCCCTCAAGAGGGCCCAGAAGGGCGCATAAAGTGGGCCCTTTCCGTAGACGAGCCGCAACGTCTCTGTAGAATATATTTTCATTGTCAAGTGCTGAAATAAATGGATGTCTCTATCACCTGTCTTGTTTTGGCATTCTTCACTGATAGCGTTTTCAGCATTGCCTTCTATGCAATTTTCTTGGATCCACCTCTCAGAAATTTGGGTCTGAAAGTGCTTGGTTCTCTTCCCCTTCCTCTCTTTGTGCTGGTCAGGGAAGAAAGCTTCTTTATACACCGACGCACGACTCTGACGTCAAGCCTGCTGCAGTGGCGTTACTGTCGGCACAGCGCTTGCACAGATGCTTTGTGAGTCTCGTTTCTGCACATGTTCAGTGCCCACACCTGGTATGGGCATATGTGGGCTTGTATGTAAAGAGTGCATCGTTTTATGTGAACTTGGGAAGGACGAGGTCACAGGGGGTGCGACATAGATGCTTGGAGAGCTGTGATATAGATCACGAGAGCTTGGTGTAGCTAATATAATTTAGCTTTGTTGCCAAAGGTCCGGTAACCCATGTTCACTACTGAGTGCAAGTAGATCAGCAATACTGGAAATGCTGGATTGGTCACAAGGAAATAGTGGTTGCTATTTTCATGATTTTGTTCCATTGTAATTTGTGTACAAGCATGGTTTGAGAGTAGTCTTAGAAGCTTTATTCTTGCATACTCAATATGTTTAAATACATAAAATGTGAAGCTGCCTGCACGCCCCCTCCCCCGCTTCCCCTCCAATGTATTTTAATTTTTTTTTTCTCTGACTAGATTTACTATTTTTAAAATGCCCAGCCACGGTTTTGCAGTTGAAAACAGTGTATACAAAGTTTGCAAAAATCGTTTGGATCTTGGAGGGTTGGCAATATCCCTAGATGCAATGGGAAGCGGGATGAAGGGCTAAAAAGGCAACATGCAATGCTGTTTGATTTGGCGCTATCTAGCGACTGAAGCAAGAAATATTCGATGCGCCTGGGAGTGGCGGCTGCATTGTTCAAATGTGAGCTACTACTCTGGTTGCGTGGGTTGCGCCGCTTAGCCTAATGTCTGAAACAAGAAATACTGGGTAGACCAGGAAGCCACGGCCCTGGCGGGTTAATCGGAACGTGATTACATATCACCGAGGTGTGCTTTTACTGCGAAGTATCAAGCTCTTTGCTGCGTCATGCATGACGCAGCGCATATCGAAGCCGTCGGCACGCAATGTGGGGGATTATCGTTTACCCTTTGCCCCGTGGGCTCTCACTCTGCTGGTGCTGAATGGCAGATGCCGGCTGTAAACAATCGCGGGCTTCGTAGAAAAAAAAAAATCCTTGCTAAATTTATTGAAAACATTTTCCGGATAAAGTTTTCTCATATTTCTTTTCACAGTAGAGGTAGAACATTGGAGGTAGGGTCAACTCAACCTCGTTGGGTCAACTCGTCAGGGTATGTGAAAATTACAAACTAGATGGCGCAAATTGCCGCCTATTACAGACGTATCACTAGTATGATCCATTCATCCCTTCCACCAACCCAACCAACCCCACCAATCCAGCAACCCTCATGACCCACACAACCCAACCAACGCAACCAACCGAAAACACTGACCGAAAACGACGAGCTACTGAGAGGAAACGGAGATCAGTGGCTAACGTTGTCAGTGGCTGACGCTAGTTGACGCCACTGACGCTGACGCTGCTGACCCTGCTGACGCTGACGAGAGAAAGGCAAAGAGCAAAGTACGCAAACACCGACGCGAGCACAATGGCGGATGGTTCACAAGCAGATCAGAGTTGGCGCACTCAACCCTTCCGACAAAATGTCAGGGGCAAGATGTGAGTAGGTTTTGCGCACACTACATTTAAATGATCCGAGCCTGCATTCGGTTCAGATCGGAGCTAACGTTAAAGGCAGCCGGGCAACGCGTCTAGACCGCTCTGGGCGCCGTAGCCAGCAGCGGCTCGGCGGTCCGCTGTAAACAAGAAAAAGCGGCCCCAGCCCCGCTGTCAGCCGGGCTCGGGCGCGCCGGCCCGTGCTGCCGACACCGGCAGCAGCACGGATGCTCTTCGGCGACGCTCGGACTTGTCCGGCCCGCTGCATGCGTGCCCCGTCGTGCCCGCGCTAACGAGGGGGGTGTTCTCTTGCGCAGCGAAGAGGCGATCCGCCAGGCATCCAACCCGACCATCCGGAGTGCTACGGAGATGGAAAACCACGTTTTCCAGAAGGCGCGGTCCAAGGTGAGTAGAGTCTTTTCGAACGTTCGCCAACGCTAACCCCGCGATCGACGAGAGCCTCCGTCGGGTATTGGAAGAACTGCAAGCAAACACCGATGTGCAAAGAAATTGCGGAACGCGGCTTTTTGCTTTCCCCCGGTGGGCGAATGGTGAGAAACCGGCGAGTCGGACGCGAGCAAAGGGCGTTTGTAGAATGACCGATCTGCAGATAGCTTGTCAGTCGAGCCAGGCCGCTGGAATGACACTTTCCTATGTGGAGCGTTATTGGATGCGCATCTAGCCAGAGACATGTTGACGTCATTGCCAGAGCTTGCCACGAATTTCTCCCAGTGGGACCGGACATTTCATTGAATGCCGCCTCGCCAAATGGCGTTTCATCGAAGCGTCTCATTGAAGCCTTTTTGTAGAATGCTGTTTCATGGAATGCCATTTTATTGAATGGTTTACTCGTAATAAAATAGCTTGCACAACCGGTATTACCTACGTTTATTTTGATTGCCTGAATCTTACAACTCAAGGCCTTTTGCGACGGCTTAGGGTCGGATGCGCTGCTGCGGAGCAGGACCCAAGCCGTCGCAAGATGCTTAAAAGCCAGTCTTGTCTCAGCCGGTCCTACACGGTTACAAGTGTGTGTACTGGCCTTAAGGAAGTATGTTTCATTGCGCTTTCAAAGATAATGACAAATGCTTGGCAAGCACTACAACAGAGCCACAACTTCTACTACATAACAATGATCATGCATGACATTTCTCATACTCTCCTTATTACGAAGTGTAGTGTTCTTCTGGCTTCTAATTTGCTGTCTACATCCTTTTCGGTTTCTGAGTATTTGGTGTATACTGTTTTTGAGGCTCTGCTTCATTTGCTGTTAGGAAAGTTTGCAACATTTTGTTTGGTTTCCAAGCTGACAAAGGTCTAGATTCCAAAACTTATATGGTAAAGAAGACTTGGTTGTCAGCGGTGTGAGGCTTTCCACCTTGAATGGCTCTTGTCCACTCAATTCTTTTTTCTTCAAGGTAGTTTTATGATGCAACAACCTTGGCCCGCTGCTGACCCGTGTCAAAGCTATGCGCTCTCACTGTATGGCAGTGTGCTTATACTTTGTAGGATTGTCAACTACTAGCAGAGGTACCGATGGGGTAACCAGAAGGTTATCTCAACAGTGACAGTGACCTCAAAGGAGACGTCAAACCTAGCAGCGCGGTCCCCACACATCCGAGGCAGTGTTGGTGACGCCTAGACTATGTTACCGCGGGTTGTTTCGATACAACACCTCCGTCGGTGCCAATGATCGCTACTTTGTCTCACTCTGTCGAATATAGCGGAGGAGAAAGAAAACACATGTTGAGTAAGGACAGAGTCCAAGAACATTTATTAAAACTCTTAAAAGCACCACAATGCCCCATCCAAAATGCCCCCTGCGCCGGCTAAGTCAGAAATAGTCTTAAAGGGGCCCTGCAATCATATTTAAACGTCTACCTTTTTTGCGGTTTGCACGTCTCTTGGGATTCGGGCAAGCCAGCGGGCACGGAGAGAGTAACTAAATAGTTACTCCGTTCAGTGCGCTCAGGTTCGGTGCAAATTAAAAACTAGTAAAAACGTCCTTGCAGGGCCCCTTTAACCTGCCAGGCATGGGGTACCAGAGCCAAAGGACGGGAAAGCAGTGGTGTCACAACAGGGGTGCGGGGGGGGGGGGGGGGGGGGGGGGGGGCGTGCGGGCGGGCGGATTGCGCCAGGTGCAGCGCCCCGGGGGGTGTCGCGGTGGGCCAAAAGAGGAGGGGGTGGAGTCGCAGCGGGGGACGAGCGGAGGGGGGAGGGAGGGGGGGGGGGTGTCGCCGCGGGCCACTGGCTTGAGTGCCACTGACCCTAGTGACGCCACTGTGGGAAAGCGTTGGAGGAGCTGCCAACATACACATCCGTCCACTCTCGCGTCCACCGGATGAGTCCCCTTCCCGAAAGTGGGAAAAGACGAGGCGAAACCTTCTCGCCTGTTGGTTGTGAGCTGCATCCGAGGGGGGGAATGAAAGACGATCCCTCGGAAGAAGGCGGGAGGGAAAAAGCCCCCAAGGAAGGGCCCCCTACACCTCGCAAACAGGTCAGAATTCATGGCGAATGCGGCTGGGCGTTCCGACCCGGGATCGGGGAAGGGAGATCACAGGAATCCCCAGATCCCCCGTCCTTAAAACGGTAGGTGGGTCTCAAGAAAAAATAAAGGCCCACCTGCTCTCATTAAAATATAGCTCTGCTCTTTATGTAACCCCCCCCCGGCAACAGCTTTCATGCAGGACCGAAGAATCAAAAAGTCAAATGGCTGAGAGTCACAGCCATATCACTGTGCAGGAAACATCGGCACTATGCAGATGTAGGGGGATGCAGGTGTCATCGCTGGCCCGGACCAGAGGGTGGTGAAGCGGTCGCAGAAGCGGCAGCACCGGAAGGGTAACAACAAGTGCCTTCCAGCAGAGACCAGCGCCATCTCGGCTGCACTGGGCTGGTGGAGGAGGGGGTGGGGGATATGGATGGACAACCCCGCAGCAGACATGTGAAATCGTAATGCCAGCAAACAATACGCCAGAAAGAAAAATCGCAACCACAGCTTTACCAAAAAAAAAAAGCCGGTGCAGGGGGCGCACGCTGCCGCGCTTGCCAGCTGTTCTGCGAAGGCGGCAGAAGCAGGCAGGAGCAAACGACAAATCAAAAACCTCCAAAAAGAAGACCAGCTCATTAAAGGTTACAGAAGCCGCTCCAAGGGTGCAGTGGACTGAACGAACAATCACTAGACGGATACCATGGAGCCTCGACTGCCGACAAAGGAGGCCGGAAGGACAAGTCATAAAAGGGGCCCCTCCATGCAAAGCAAACTAATTGTGTTCGCTTACAGTGGACACCAAGGAGAATGCTTCCAGGAAAAATGCAGAGTTCTCAATCCTTTCAGCAGGCGGCAAAAACGGAAGTTGCCTACATTACCCTGCTTTACAGTCACTGGAAGAGTCCATTGACTATAGGTGGCCAAAACATATAAAGATCTGCAGCTGGCCTACGTTCAGAATCATGCATGGTGGATAGAAGCAACCGCTATGCATGCGCATCTGCGAGCGAGGAAGCCGAAAATTCCCACGCAAAATAGCCGCCATCTGGCTCTTCATGGGGGAAGACAACAGGGTCACAGATCACAAGCTCAAACCTGCTGCCTTCACCAAATATTTGAGCTGGCTAGCTTACCGGAGCTAGAAAAACGTGTCTTCCACTCTCTACGGCTTGATCGAGGTCTCACAACGGTGTGGACACTTTCTTTGAGGCTAGGTCAGGTTTCAGAGGAACGTAACTGCTGAGAGTCTTGGAGTCACTCCTCCACCTGGATCCCACGAGTCTGACGGATATCGCCAAAGGGCACTTCGACTACGTGGTGCCCGGGTTTTAGATCAACATCACCTCCAAAAGTCTTAAGAGTCACTCTACCCACATGCCGTCACAGTGTGTTTCAGAGTGCGTAGCGCCATCGCCTTGAACGCAAAACAAGTTTCGTTCTCGGAAAACAACAGGCTGCAGGAATACGGTGGCATCAAGCAGAAACAAATCTCTCCCAAAGAAAACCCTCCGCACCCACTGCAATACCAGCAGTGAATACAGCGCACATGTCCACAGTATGCAAACTGATTCTGGACGCCGACGGTTGCGCAGCCTGCCTCTTGGAGAACAGGCGGTAGCAGTATTGGCTCCTTATCGACGTTATTGGCCGGAGTACCGTCCGAGTCTAACTGAGCATCCGCGACTGCTCGGAGTCGAAGGAAACGCATTATTTACATTCCAAGATTGCACTGCTGATCCTTTGCTACTCTTTTCCGCCAAGCCTTGATTCCTGCTGGACATTAAAGGTCCTCCCGGTTCTGCATGAAATTCAATACACGGGTCTCCAAATCTATGCTCTTTGAACTCGTTCCAAAGAGCCATCGTTAGCATCAACGACAGCCTCGATACGGCTTCGAAAGCGTCCGCATGCCTCGATGAGGTGGTCCTGGTTGGCGTTGGCCATCACATACGCAACGGCAGCCTTCAACGAGCCTTAGGTGTTTTAAGACTGGTTGCTGCTCTCCCTTTCAAAAAGGTCCGAGGACACCTAAGCACTTCTGTCGAGTTGTGAATGCGAAAGTATGAATGTCATTCTTCCGCTCCCTCAGTTTGTCTGCGGCGTACTGGCTTGGACGGCCACGTTTCGCTACTGCCGAGGTAGCGGCCAATGACTGAGCGCGCGTTCTCATGAAGTGGCTGCGCCACGCTCAGCTCGGCTGTGCAACCTCTCTGGAGTTTGCCCTGTGTGGGCCCTGCATTGGCTCTGCGTGCGCTGCGGCGCCACGGAAAGGGCTTCTCTGGTGGCGTTCCTTGGAACTACGCCACACGAGAGCCAATGGGAGCCTCGTTCCTTGAAACTATGATGCGTACCAGCCAATGGGGGCCTTTCCATCAGATTTCTGCTACAGACGAGAGGCTTCGCTCCATTGGGACAGGGGAAGGTGTCATTTGGCACGGCTTCAAAAGCTGATGACGTTGGTTCACTACGGCGGACAGTTAATGCTTTCGTATTAAGAAGCCCCACACATAATAGTCCAGCCGGTTCAAGTCAGGGAGTGTGGAGGTCACATGGTAAGCATGATGTTGTTGTGGACACTTTCAGCAAAGCACTCTTGCGTAAAAAAAACCCAAAAACCTTGTATTGTTTTTTTTCATCCAATAGAGAATAATATTAACAATATTATTATTATTAATTTAATGATTAAAATAAGCATTCCTGTGTGAATCTACAGTACAGTCACGGCGTTAGCTGCGACACGTCACGGCGAAGTCATTGATCATCGGTGCCGCGTTCACGCTCTGTGGATCTTGACCGCGAAGTCTCTTGATGACGTCATCGTTAGTGGATGCTCCCTGCTCCAAACGGCAAGCATGCCGAAGCTTTGCAAGAGTCGCTGCAAAGTGGCAGATGTGTTAGCCTCGGTGTTGCCGTGTGCTAGCGGCGCGCTCGTTGCGAGACACTGTGAGACGCGCCGCCACTGTCACCGATGCAAGCTAATTGGTGCTGAGTGGATCATCTGATGACGATGTCCAAGGGAGGGGGAAAGGCTTGGGCCTTGCTTTTTAGTTGGTATCCGGTCGGGTGGTATGGCATGACATCAAAGGTGGTGGGATACGACGTAACGAGTGGCACGATGCGACGATAGATGGATGGATGGATGGATAAATACGGCCGAACCCTTTAGTAGGGTGGTGGCTTACACCACCTAGCTGAAGCTTCCAAGTTTGTCAACTACGATTAAATTTGTAATGAATTAAGGATGACAACGAACCTTTTATTGCGGCATCGCGGCAACCGTGGCCATCTGGCAGGCACTACACGAGGCTCGTATGCACCACATTTGTCTCATGCCGATCAAGGAATTCTCAAAACTGTGGTTTAGCTCTGTTGTAACGAACCCACGTCTCGCGCAGCGAACCCGGGATCAGATCCCAAGAACGCCGCTGTGACGGGCAATCTTTTTCGAGCATTTGACGACGTCGATGACGTATGCCCCACGCTTTACTACGACAATTACAACGACGATGGGCGTCGTTTTTAGCGGTGGGAAGAGCCCTTGACAGCTGTCGCTGCAAAAAGCTACATGTGGAGGAGCGAAGTCTTACCGGAAGATGCACGACTGCCCCTGGGTGGCATCCTTAATCCAAGGCTTCACCATTGTCTCCAGCACCTTTACACGTGCAGTGGCATTGACTCTAAGGCCTTGAGGGAAGAAATAGGGTGTTATGACCCGACCCTCGTGGCTCACAATCCCTAATACCATCACAGGCAGTGGAAACTCTGTGCACATAACAGTGGGGACCTCTGAGGGGCTAAAACTGAGCCATCCGCCATTTTTCTGGTTCACCATCTGATTTTGGGCAAAGTGTTTTTTGTCTGAAGGCCCATTCAAACTCCTGCGGTTTTGCTGCCGACCCAATTTACTGAGTGGAAAAAGACCATGCCGTTCACATTTGTTGCCACCCGCCGCATCTCCGGTCTCCCGCGGATACCAGAGCAGACTGCCCCTGACTCGAGCAGTGTTCGAAAAACTAGTTTTGTACACTTCCTTTTGCCGTTAACGCTAAACCGCAGTGCAGAGAAAATGTCCAACATTTTCTGGGCGATACGAGAAGGCAATAATGAAATAACGAGCAAATGAAGACAACGTCTGTGTGTACCACTCACGCCAAATTTTATTCCGCAGGCAGATCTTCTTTGTGGGCACTGTCTTTGTTGTTCAGATGCCTCTTGTCGAATTCAATAATTTAGTCTCAGTGAGCATTTCTGCTGACACAACGACATCAGCACAACTTGAGAACTTCGGCAACTACCGCGGCAACCCCAAGAACTTGGGCAACTTGGCTCGGATGCGACTCCGGCAAACTGCATTTCTTCCATGTGTTCCGACTGCCTGTGGCGGCGTGGAAACCTTTTTTGTGCGTGAAGAATCAATACTGGACCGATTGCTTCCGCGGTAAAATATTCTGTCAGCAGCGATGAAATTCCCCCACCCGACATCAGTTTCTCTGTGGATTCTTCCGTGGATCTGCAAGTGTGAACGAGCCATAAAAAGAAAAAAAAGAAGCATGTCATGCTTCTCGGGATGCTCGAGTTTATTAAGTAGGCACTTCGACCGGATAAGGCGATTCTGCTGGGACTTGTTGGTCACGAGCTGCCCTCTTCTTGTAATGTAGGACACGCACCGAATGTCTTTGTGAACCCCACGCCCAACGACACTCAAAAACTTCGAGTTGCTTTGCAGTGGCCTTGGTTGACTCACCGGTGTCATCATTGACAGCCTTCTGGACCTGATCGACAAGGTCTGTCATCTTAATGGTGTCCAATCATCCAGAATGCTTCTCCTTTTTCTCCACTGACGACACGTCCCCTTCCAAGTCGAGCAGCTCCTTCCCGACCATGAAGACATACAATATGGCAACGTTCAAAAGACAGCGATCCTCGAATCGCTGTAGTCCGCAGCAAGTGCGACGACCGCGGCGTGACTTTTCATTCCCTGCATGAGGCTGGAGGTGGCCATCTTTATTTAAATGCAGACAGTTATGACACACACATGCGGTTTGGTTGGTGCCAAGAGTTGTAGACGAATTGAGTTATTTTCTGGGCACTTATGACGTGCCAAATGTGTTTTCAAATACTGGCTGGATCCCCTAGTCACTGGCAAGGTGAGAAGGGCGAGGAGGAGCTTCAGTTGTCACGCCTCCGGCACAAGCTTCCCACCGTCAACAAGACCTGGGCGTCTTGTGCACCTCGAACGCACGTGCAGTTAGAGCACGGCGAAAGGCACAAAACGCACGTTGGTGTCCTCATTCTGTCAAGCACACGTTGCTGTCCTCATTCTGTCAAGCACTTGCCTGTCAAGCAAGGCAAGAGTTGGTTTACCTTTGATTCCGTACCTAAAATAGCCATTCGCAGCGGTTCATATTACGTCCTTCATCACTCGGCACCTTGTTGCTGTGCTTGGTACTTGCACGCACAACTAAACAGCTAGTTCACTGTTTGAGGGAATCGAGCCTGCTGTGGAATTGACACTGACGAAAGGTTGCACAGAAGTGGAAAGGTGAAGTAGACAATGTCTTTTAGTTGAACAGGCCGACGCACGAGTGTGAACGGAATATTTGCTGTGATATGAATGAAAACAGAGTGTGCGCTGGTGCTCCCAAAAGTTATTTTTGCTGCTCCAAAATTACTTTTTGGCCGCTCCAAGAGGTGCTTCAAAATGACTCTGACCAGTCACATCACTGATGTTCAGAACATATATTTTAGGAAGGACGTAAATTAACCCTATCAGTTTCAGGTACATATGCACATTTCTCAGCTTGTCTACAACATAGCTACTGCGAGACGAAGTGAACCAATGGAGTGTGAATGTCACCCTGCTTGTTGCAATGTCACTCAAAGGAAAAAAAAAAAGTTTTGTGCGTGGTCATGTGCTATGCAAAGTAGGTATTTTTCAAGATTTAGTTTTCTAAGGAAAAAAAATCTTTTTTGTGTTTAATAGGTTTTGATAAGAAAAACAAGAAGAAAACAAAGAACCATTATGTACTCCCTGGCAGATTGCTTTTATGTAAACTGTTTTTCTTGATCTGACCTCAACCTCTGGCTCTACATCTCTACTTCAATCGAGCGGCAGCTTGTGCCACTAAGCATTGGCTGTTTTAATGTGGCAGTGGTAAGACTTTCAGTTGCTTGGAGTGACGAGGAATTTTTACCCAGATGTCACAGAATTGTTCGGTGTCGTTCAGAAACCAGGACCCCGAAACCTTAAGAATTTCATTAGATTTCCAAAATCTGGTGACTAGTTTACAATCTGGCAACACTGATTAAAACTGCGTGTGCTCGACGATGTGACCATTTATAGTTACGCATTATCACCATCACACCCATCACCTGCTCCTTTGCTCACCCACATATTACCATTTATCATGTTGCCACATTGTGGCATATGGTGCACATGGTCTTGCAGCACCTAGTAGTGGGCCTTCAGTAAGTGTTTGTAACCCTTTTATTTTTACAGCGTTTAAAAGAACTGTGGCATAGTGTTTATGCTCATCGAGATTTTAACCAGAACACAATCCACAATGGTGGATCTCCCCCTCCTTGGTGCTGATGTCTCACTTTGGAGTCCTAGAAATTCCCAATTTGTCAAAGACACTAAACTGCTGAAGGTGTTGGATTATCTTGTTCCCATTGTTAATGCTCTTTTGCTCCACCATTTCACCCACTGCTACAGAATCTCTTATAGTAAATGATGCAGAAAATAGTTTGGTTCAAAATTTCTTGCCTGCTAATGCACCTCTCAAATATCTGTCTGCACCCTCTTTCTCTGCGCTCTTTCCTGCTTCTTTCATTTTGGTTTACAAGTGCTGAAAGTCACTTTCTTTACCATATATTAGGAACATTCAGAAAAATTATTTTTTTGGGCTCTTGTCTACCGATGATCTAGCCGCTTTCAAAGTGTGCATTAAAAATATTGACCGAAAGCTGACAGGACATCATCATGAGCTATGCAGTACAAAAGAGAATTTAATTATTCATTCACACTACCTCCGCGGCCGCTTCTACCGCTGACAGGTTTTACAAATTTTGATCTTTCGGAGTTAGAGGCAGTGTGTATAGGCTGGTCGTAGAGAGAGAGATAGAACATTATAAACACATGAGTCTTCCTACAAGGATTGTTGCATTGCTATGTCGCAAATAGCTGGATACATAAAGCTTGATTCCGATTGACTTTGAAGATGCTTTTACGGTTTATTTTCCCGTGGGATCCAAATTGAAGCTGCACGTTGTAGTGCCGCACCGATGCAAGATCGGCCGAGTTTGGCTTCAATGTTTTCGTGTGCTGGAAAAGAAGTTGAGAATCCTCAACACGTCTTTGCTCCCTTTCCTTTGCAGGATGAGTACCTCTCCTACGTGGCCAGGCTGATCATCCACGTGCGAGAAATGAGTGAGTGCTCAAACTCCCTCCCTCCGGCGCTACCCGTAGATGGTGTGGGTGCAGGGCACGGGTGGCCTCTAGGGCTCACCCAGGGACCAAAAGGGAGCGGCCACGGGGTGCCCATCTCTCCGTACGACGACCTTTTGGGACTGCAGTGTGGTCGGTAACTACGGTGCCCGAAGCATGTCTCCCTCTAATGTGCTTAGCATCCTATTCTGCCCATGTATCAAAGTGGTCCCAAAGTAAAAACAAATGATGTCACCAAAGCCCAAGGATCACAACATCGGATGTCACGGTCCTGGCATTTCAACATAGAAGTTCCAAAAAAAAAGGGGGAGAGAGAGTGAGTGTCGCCGTTGTTTTGGCACGCCGATTTCTGGCCGTCGAAGCTTCCAGTGATGTGATTGCTGCGCCAATTGTGCCAAACTGCGCCAAGAGACTAACCCTGCTACATCCTGCTACATTTTGCCAAAATATGAGTAATCTGCGCCAAACCTGCGCCAAAGGACTGATTTCGGTCGCCTTTCAAAACCGAAACTGAGTACCGTACTAGAGCATGCGTGTGTTATGTGGTGCAAGCGGCCGCCCGACGCAAAGTACCCTGCATCGAGTTGTCCATCCCGTCTTGCATGGTTTTCCCGTTGTCTCGCGTTCCGCGCTCTCGCCGTCTTGCGGGTCTCGTCACGCGTCTTTCTTTTTTAAATATTTCCATCGATAGACGCGGGTGTGTGACTGTGTAGACGCTTCGACGCAAGCGTGCCGGGTACCAGCCACGCGGTCATGCCGTGAAACGAAACCACGTTTTTGCGCGGCAAGAGTTACTTTGTGAGCTGAAGCACTCGCTCATGAAAGCAACGGCCGTGGGAAAACCATATTTGGTCCCTGGCTTCCAGTCACCGTGGTCGTGCAACGTCGGGTATTGCCGTCCCCACGTCGCTGCAGATATTGCGCTTTCTAAGAAACTAAGCACCGCCGCATGTTCATCAATATTCCTGTTTTTGTTTAAATCATACGTTACTAAAAAGAATCCCTCGTTAACTCAAAGAGTGCTCTGTCGAAGTATTGATTAGCTATGTTGCTCTCGGTGGGCTTTCTTTCGAGAGGGACTCCGGTACGTGAAAAATCTACCGCGAAAGAAAGTTGGTGAAGAGAAGTGAGCTAATGCAAAAAAGGCAATGTCTGCACGCTGAACGCGCACAGCGCGCTTGTTTGTCTCGAGTTCAGTCGTTGCACAAAGTGCTCCAAAAACGTTTAGACCTTGGCTCGCAATGTCTTGAATCGATGCGCTCAAGTTCTCTGTGTGTGTGTGTGTGTGTGCGTGTGCGTGTGCGCGCGCGCGCGCGCGCGCGCGTGGGTGTGTGTGTGTTTGTGTGTGTGTGTGTTTTTAGCTTGTACCTTGTTCGCCGGCCTGACAAGCCCGTGCGGCTAGACTGTTTTTTGTCATATGCTCGACAGTGACATTTTGCATACAATTTTGGGAATCGGTTGGCGACGGAACGGAGTGCAATGGTTTCGTTTTCGAACGAACAGCCGTTGTCTCCGCTCGCCCGACGAAGCACGCGCGACTGCAAGCCTGCCGAACTTTCCCTCACGTGCATGCGAACATGATTGAACCAGGATTCAACGACAGAGGCACCAGCCGGGACGCTTGCAATCCACTGTTTTACGTTTGCTTGCTTTTGACGAAAATCTGGCATGTCGGGAACCAGTAAAACGGTGGGAAGTAGTTTTTTCGGAATTGCTCGGCAATGCGTACAGCAATGCGCTGTACACTTGTGGAATGTCTCGGGCAGTCAAACCACAAGCAGCGAGTTCCGTCACAACAAGTCACATCAGAGCACAACACAACACAAAGTGCCCTTCATTTGTACAGCACGTTAAAACAAATATTTTGATTTTTCTAAGAATATCTGCTCCAAAAGTCACTTTTGCTGCTCCGAAACTCTGTATTGGCTGCTCCAAAAGCCACAACTGCTGCTCCAAAACACCGTTTTGGCTGCTCCGAAAGGTGCTCTAAAATGGCTTAGGCCAATCACATCACTGAGCTTCTGCAAACTGTCAATTTGGAGAGTGACCCACAGCGGAACAGGCACCTCCCAGGTTCACCATTGCCGCCGAAACACCACCGGTGCTCGCAGCTGGTGATATCACGACTCTTTTATTACGTCATCGGGCGAAAATCGTTTTTTAGGACACGGTGAAGGTACTAGTCGGAAGCACCTTCCCTCGTAAGGGTGTGTAGGCTGTCGATTATCCGTAGCAGAAGGGCGATTAGGAAGCGAGACTTCCCGTGGCTTCCTACGGTCGTCTGCTTTCTGACGGTCATCCGATTGATCCTGCTCGCATGCACTGCATAAGACTGCAGCACATATTTGCCAGTTTGAGGATTTCTCGAACCAATCCGAGGTGGGAGCCTGTGATAATCGGCGACCTCCTTTGTTCCTGGTACGAGTTCTCAGCCAGAGACTGCTACAGACCGGGTGAAACTTGACCGTACGCTGTAGGTTGCGGACATTGCTGGGGATATTTTGCGAGGTTGCTGGCACGAACGTCCGATGTCACAGCCCAGGTGACCTTCTTTGTGGAAGGCCTCGGGTCCTCGGGTCAAACTGTCTGCCGTGGAAACTGTGTCTTCACCCGTTTTTGTCGTTTGTCACATTTATCTTATTGCTACAGCAGCGACGCGCCAGGAACATCCCTAGTACTAGTTAATTTTGTGTTCAATGGACACTAAGTCGCTACTTAGCTTTCCTTGACTGAATGGGGGGAGGTGATTTTTGGTCATTTTATCTAAATTGGGTATTGAGAGCTGATTGCACTGCAGCATTTTATTTGGTGGCCTTACTTATCTGAGAAATTAACACTTTGTTATTATAATACATGGTTAAAGCTATCAGAAGGTTGTCTCCTAGGCGATGCACACAAAATCTTAATGTTTTTTGCATGCCTGATACATATGCAGTGAATGCAGTATCTATGTACTGGTCACTTTCTTGGTTTAGAAATTCTGTTAGTATTAAAATCAAGCACTTTGCATATTTTGTTGTTTTGTTTGTTGATAGTGCTGTTGCCCATAAGTGATATTTTTTAATCTAGTAGCCAACAATGTTTCGGCTTATTTTATTTTATTATATTGGTGCTAAAACTCGGGAAATGTCGCAAGTTTATTTAGGCTACAAGACAAGTCATTTTCAATCTCATTTTGCATATTAGGATATATAAAGACCTCCGTTGTTGTTTACTGAGATGCAGCTTCTCAGAACGAAGTAATGGTTGAAAAAGGGCTCGACATCTTCATGCATCATCTCAACATGCTTGACAATTGGCTGACCAAGGCGTACTCTGCCATCGAACTTCTGCTCTCTGTGGAAGATGCATAACAAGAATAGGCACAAACTGTCGATTATGGTGACCGAATCGTCACCTACTCTACGAGACTTACCTTCAAGGTGAGGATGCTGCTGGGAAAAGCTGAAAGGAGTGAGTGAGCAAGTGCAATCAACAGCCGAGGTCCCACCTTGTCCACTCATCGTCAAGATGCCCAAACTGGAGATTTTGAAGTTAAATGCACGACGGGAGCGAATTGAACAGGTCATCCACGGTGATCCGGAATTCTCGTCGGCCGACAAGTTTCACAGCCTCACTGCTGCAGCGATTGCCGCCAACTGCCCGCTGTCCCGAGGATGCCTGGAAGGCCGTAAGATTCCGATATGGCGACAAAGTGTTTGCAAGTAGATGACCACATGATAAATTTTGAGGAACAGCAGCCAGTTTGTACATCTCTGTGTTAGGGGACTCGGAGGATTACACGATGACCTGCACGCGTGCTTGGGGACTGAGATCATTAGGGGTGAGCAAAGATTGGTTTTTAACTCTACTCTGTCCCCTGGTGCTTTGACTGCCACCAGAAGGTCTTGTACTAGCTGACCTTTAAGAGAAACATCTTTGGGGTCATGGAACTATGTTGCTCAGACAGTCGAAATATGGCTGGCAAAGAAAATGAGCAAGAACAGGAAAGTTGCCAGATAAGACAACCGTCAGCACTCCCGAGGTTGGACAGGTTGAAGCAGAAAGCTGAGAAAGGCCAGCCCTGGCGAAGAATAAGGTGGCTAAAGAAAGTGGAGCAACATCTCAAGCTAAAATGCCCGAGCTCAAGACCATAGCCCTACAGAGGGACGGCCACAACACTTCTACAGCAGGCTGACAACCCGGGCTGTTTCTGCAGTAAGTTAGGAACAGAGCACAGAAGCAATGACTTGTCCTGAGAAGAGGATGCCGATCGGGGCTGACCAACTTCCGAGTGTATAAACATGCACACAACAGGATTGATTATTTCCTGAGAATTTAGACCTAGGCTAGGCTAGGCAGGTGGCTCAAGCTGCTACTCAATACCAAGGTACCATCCATCCATCCGTCCAAAATCGTTGGTACCACTGCCAAACCCGTTTATAACAAACTCTCTTCGTGCATATTAATTCGATATATCAAATAGTTTGTTGTATCACAACTCACGTATAGCGAATTTGAATGCCCGGGGATTGGAATACAACGTATTGACTTTAAATATGCAGAAGGCACTTGTCAATAGCTGATAAAATGCTCAAACCACAGGCGAGCTGTTGACAATTCATCTTTGAAACACCTTGAGACTGGAAAACAAAAAAAAAAAAAAAGGAAACAGCACACACAGTGGACCACGAAAAAAAAGTTCAATTCATGAAAACATGAGTGATAATACGCTAGGTGGACTAACAGAGAAAACGGGAAGGGATCTGTTTCTTCCGCCGGGATGTTGGTTGGATACCTGTAGGAGCATCTAGCCTCGTGCCAAGTAGATAGAAATCACTTACCCTTTTCTCTGAGAAGTTGTACGATGTGCGCCGATTACGAGCGAGCCACAGGTGCCTGTGCTTTAGATTTAGAGCTGGCAGTATGGCAGGCTGCCAGCTCTAAATAATAAAATGGTACCTGTAGGTTTTCCTCCCTCGATGCCAAAACCTAAACGAAACCAGCGGAACCGTAGAGAAGCGCATCATGTGCTTTGAGCAAGTGGAAACAACAAAGCTCGCTCGTCGCGTGTTCATGCGCTTGCGGGCGTAATGCACTCCTACAAGAACAAGGCTCATGCTGAAGCTGGTCGAGACTGCTGTTCGTATAAAAAGGTCGTGTCAGCCGTCCACACGTCATAATTTCAAGTTACGCATGTTCCCGTCATAATCTCAAGGCATCAGCGGAGAAGTCATTCCATTGGCTCAAAAACCATTGTACATCGGCCCAGAGTGTAGATTTCCTCTCTAGTTCGCTTGGGGGCGCATTAGTAGCAAAAAGAAAAAAAGGGCTGTTGCTACCTATTTCCTTCCTTTTTTTCTTCCCAGATAGCACACGAAGAGGGGGCCCACGTGGTCCCTACGTGGGAAAGTGGGCTGAGGCAGCCCCTGTAATACCCCTTTATAGCCCACCTCGGGTATAGGCGGGCAGAGTTAACATAAAGTTGGGCTCTACAAGGGCAGGCCCAACTTGGACTGCCCACTTAACATGTGCCCCCGTGGGTTCCACTTTGGCTATACAAGGGCAGATGTGGGCTGCAACGGGCATGCCCAACTTAGGCTGCACATGCAATGCCCCCTTGGGTTCCACTTTGGCTATATGGGGGCAATGTTAGCATAGATGTGGGCTCCAAGGGGTAAAACGGGGGCGTGGCCAACTTGGACTACCCGTGCAACTCCCAAAACGGCACTTTTCACTGATATTGAGATTCTTTACTGCGTGTTCTGGAAATTCAGCTCGGGAGATCAGCCTAATTTGATACCAAATCACGGAGGATCGTAATTTTAAGCCTGAAAAAGAAATTTTAGGCTTGCAAAACTTTCACTAAAAATTACTACTCAATGTGTCTTTTGAGAAGGCCTTTTGGTTTGGGATGGAATTTTACGCAGAGGATTAAATTTGAGGAAGAATTCCAAACATGTTCGTACTTGTTCGAGACTTGGTATCTGTAGCCGGCTCAAGCTGGCTATGCATCTCGATTACCTGTCCAGGAGGATTTTATATGGAAATGTGCACAGTGTGTTACATTTCATACACTTGAAATGGCCAATGTTTGATGTTCTTCTTGCTCAAGACATTTTATTCATTTATCAATGTGTACCCCAAAACGGTAATAATTTTCCCAGTAGGCACACAAGGAATGTGAACATGGGCGTACCAACCAGGGGGGCACGTTTCCCCCCCCCCCCCCCCCCAGTTCTCAGAGTGGGGGGGGGGGGGGGGCAAGGTATGTGTCTTGCCCCCCCCTGAAACAGCCACCACTGAGCAGTGCGAACACTGGATGGCGGCGCCCAAGGTATACCAAGGGCACCGCCCCCCGGCCCTGGGGGGGGGGGGGGGGGGGGGAGAAAGGGATAGGAGGGGGTCTGGTTTGCCCCCCCCCCACTCAAAAACAAGTTGGTACGCCACTGAATAAGAAGCATGCTCAATTCAGGAAGCACAGCAATACCCCAGTCCGTAGGGAAATGATGAAATAACCCCAGACAGTACGAGGTTCTCTGGGGGACCTCATGTGGGCTGTCCACATAGGCCCCCTGTGGGCTACACTAGGAGGGCCCATGTGGGCCGCCCAAGTATGCCCCTTGTGCAGTGGCGCAGCCAGAAAATATTTTCGTGGTGTGTTTTGAGGGGTGTAGCACGATTGCCCTGCGTGCAGAATCCCTGTCGCAAAAGCCCCGCGTCATTAGCCCCACGTTTCGAAAACCCCACGTTCAATTACCCTGTCCCGTATTCCCTCCCGTGCCAAAATCCCCGTCCTCACTGCCCCCGTCTCACTCTCTTTGCGCTTCAACCATTATTTTTCCATGTCTTAATCTAAACTATCGAGGGTTTGCAACAGGTATTTTAAGTTAAAGAAACAGCAAAATTACGTTAACTTGAACTGCGGAAATCTTATAATGACGTACTGTGGCCAATTGCATAAACCTGCATAGCCAGCGATGAACTCCGCTGTAATAGAGGTCTACTCAGACGCAGAATTATAGACTTTAACTACCTATATGAATACAATTATGTTTTAGAATGACGTAAGAATTGAGCTGGTGTTTGGTGATGTATACATAAGCATGGCGCCATGAGCTGCGGGTTAAGAGTTTGGACAGAACCCACTTCGTCGGAGCCGCGCGTGCTTCAGAGTCGACGAAAGCTTTAGTCAAAGGCTTATTCACAAAATCTGCGACTTTTTAAAATAAATATTTTGCCATTGACTGATATTTTCTGTTTGGTCTAACTTCCAACGCCACAAGACGAGGGTGTTTTCACTGACGTAATTTCGTCCACCATTTTGTTGTTGCGATCTGTCTGGCGTGTGCCAAACTCGAGCATTTCAAGGATTTACATGCCTTCTCAAATGCGTAGAGCACCGCTGACATCATTCCAACCGGTTACGATGTAATCCTTCAATGTAGTAAATTTGTTTGAAGAAACAAACTAACAACAAAATGGCGGAATGATGTCATGTGCAAACGACCTATAGCGTACGCCCGAAGTACGTGAAGCTTTATCCAGTTATTCCTTACTTGAGTCGCGGGAACGGCATGATTATGTTAGGCAAGCTGGAGTGCACCGTTACTCTCTCTTAGTTAAAAGTAGAATGCTCCGCCATCGCGCTGAAGACCCGGCCACTTGTCACGGGGGATTCGCATCATGGGCTTCTGAAACTGGGGGCTTTTGAAAGCGGGGCAAAAATGTCGGGGTGTTTGCGCGGTGCATTTGACACGGGGCTTTTGACATTGGGTGCTTTCGTGCACCACCTGTTTTTAGGTGCTAATGTGATGACACACACACGAAATATATGTGCACACACGATTTATCGAGACAAACACTCGCCTTTGCATTAAACTGTGATCCCTTCATAGGGAAGAGCACAGGGGAGCTCGATTGCAAAGGAAACGTTTTCATTCATGACTAATAAAAACAAAAGGTTACGGTAGACAAAGATTTTAATATAACAGAAAATAAAAGGTTCTGATATATAAAGCAAATGCGACAGCGCAAGTGAGTATTTTTCATTGGTCTTCCCACCGCAGTCGCGTTTGTACAGCAAATGAACGTTCTGAAAAAGTGAGCTGGGTCTAATATTATTTGCGATATTAATAATCTGAAGAATTACAGTTACACGAGCTCCTCTACAAATAAAATATCGGTTAAAAAAAAAAAAAAGAACAAGGATGTCTTTTCCAAAGGGGGCGGCCGGCTGTGCTGGATACGATGATGGGGAGCTTGAAGCATTTGCTGATCATGATGTAGAAAACCCGAGACCGTGGTAAAAGCAGGGAAACTTGGTCGAAGAAGAAAGACAGGGGAAGAGAACGTCTCAATCTGTTTGCGAGTGTTTGAGACGTTCTCTTCCCCTGTCTTTTTTCTTCGACCAAGTTTCCCTGCTTTTACCACAGTTTCGGGTTTTCTACATCATGATCAACATCCACCAACTGGCCTGCGCACTCGTTTTTTTTGTTTTTTTTTTAAGCACTTGCTGATGCATTTTTTTTAAGAAAAGGTTGTCACTTGACTCGCTTAGTTAATTTTCCCAACAGACACAAGGCACCGATGCATGCGGAACAACAACTTACAATCATTTGTCAAGCGCAATAATTAAACAATGCGAAAGTCGGTACATGCACTCAACTTCACGGAGGTCATCCCTAGGCGTTTTACTGCCGGAGAAATGAGGTGACCAGAACATACCTTTCTCTCTTAACCCCCCCCCCCCCCCCCCCCCCCCGGTCCCTCCCTCCCCTCCGAAAAACAACTGTTGCAGAGTGTGCTCGAGCTGTTGCTAGGACGTGGGATTTGGAATTCTTTTTTCGTAACTTGGAAAAGGGGGCGAAAGCTACAGCCTCAGCCAGCCAATCAGAGCGTTTAAAAACGACATATTTGACAACGTAATGTCTGAATGAGCTCCTCCTGTGCAGAACTGCCACTTAGCTGTTTTGCCCAGGTTGTTTTACCGGGACCGTAACTTATGCCTTTTGTCAAGTTAAGCTAGGAAACTGTGCAAAACGTCCCGAATTTCGGAGTGAGATAATCTGCGCCTCTGGATGCCGAGGTCAGGTGTTCAAGCCTTTGTTCTTTTGTAATGCCGTGCGTCGAGCCCCCCGCTCCCTTTCGAGCTTGCGGAATTTGGGCACTAATCCGGTTCCGTTTGGGGATAACCTTCGAGCGAGTTGGACGTGGAAACTGACTGGATTTGAAGAGGCTGCCAGCCGAGGTATGTAATAGCGAGTTCGTTTCACACGCACTGGCACCATTCGAGTTCTCTCCCAGAGTGCATCGCACTCGCAGAGTGTTGCACGGAAAACTGGACTCAAACGAACTCGCCAAATGCACCGAGTGCAGAATAGTGCAGAAGGCTGATGCTGCCGCCATCTATGTTGTAGAAAAGGTACCGACTTCAAACCGAAACTAGCGCCTTTCTGTTCGGAATGATGCGTGGGAATGCGAGAATGCGGTCGCTACCAACGTTTATCTACAAACGTTGGTCGCTGCAACCTGTAGTTTATAGTTGCGATGACTTCAAGCAGCTAGGCTGCCGTAGAGATAATTACAGACGGCGTAAATTTCCGCAACCAGCTGTCTACAAAGCAGCTGGTTGCGATCTTTCAATTCTTATAACCGTTTACACTGAAGAAAACTGATGATGCTGTCCGAGCAGAAGCTTGATCCGTTTGAGCATGGTATTATGCGTGAACCACTGAAAGGGTACGGCTTAAAACTAGCCTGTTGGAATATCCAGCAAAACTGGGACTTTCGATTTGGATAGTCATTATAGGTGGATTAGATATTAGCCTTGGTGAGGGCGTCGAGAACGAGAGCTTTCTCGAACAAAATACGACGGGGCAAGTTAGCTGACGTAGGTAAACGTTAAACATGATGATGTTGCCCAATCCTCGGGTAAAGTCTCCATCTTTAGCTTTCTCTGATGCTTATTGGGCAGTCAGAGGTTTCTGCTGGAGGAGTTTTTTCGACAAATGTTAAATTTTTCACCCGCACACGGATGGTGATAGACATCTCGGGGGCCGCTGTTGCGTTTGTTCTGAGCATTTCTTTACACACTGGTATATTTCAGCGTTTGTACGGCAACAGAGCGATCTAAAACCTGCAAACAAGTCACGGGTTGTCAATTGCTTCCTTCGTGAAATAGCAGACGCTCACAATTCAAGCCCGCGTTTCATTTCGTTGCCCGCGGTACGCGATTTCTATCAGAAAATCTTTTTTTTTTTTTTTTTTTTTCCGTTCGGTTCCGCGACACATCGTAGCAGACGAACCCTTGTATATGCTCCCGCTCCTCGCCGGCCCCACTGGAGCGAGGCATGACGGGATTGCATTTTGGCGCACTCCCGATTTTCTCGGTGCAGCGAGTGCATGCACGCGTGGGGTGTCAGCGCTGAAACGAACTCGGAGAGTGCAACCACTCGTGGAGTGCCGGCCGAAACGAACCCCTTCCACAGTGCGAGTGGGCACGCGTGGGCACGAGTGCCGTGAAACGAACTCGCTATAAAAGCAGTGAGCGCCCGAAAGAGAAAGCAGCGCCAGCAGCGGCGTAAAGGGGGGCGAGGGATACAATTAAAATTTTGGGGGGTGTTTTGACACCTTTACGCCCCCCTCCCTGGCTACGCGCCTGCCCTTGTGGGTCCCCCAAAAACAGCCAGGTGCCCGACTTGCAAAACCGACGTAGAAAGACGTCACTATAAAATATTTGGCTGTGTAACAAAATTTCAGTTATGATCGTCGGGATCGAACGCCAAAGGATCCGCCGTTTTGTTGACGACACCTCTAGCGTTGCGGTTTAAAGGGACCATGAAATGACCTTTTTACTTTTTCCAGATAACTTTTACATTAAACCGTCAATGTTCACTGAATGCCGAACAGGCATCCGTTTTCGTCTCGGTTTATTAACTTCTACACAAAAAATGATTGAAATATCGACTTTTTCATTCTCTCCAACTGACCGCAAAGCAAGCCGTGACGTGAACCGTTTCCGGAACCGGAAGTTCTCTCGGCAGTAGGAGAATGGGAGTGTTAGCGGCAACGAGTTCGGGTGCGCCGGTAGGTTTTACTGCGCTGATGTCACCGACGTATTTCCTGAATCGGCGCCTCTCATCGCCGCATCGCAGCTGAGCGAAATTCAATGAGATATGTTGCGCTACAGCGACAGCATGGGACTAGTCCCATACGCCGGTATGCCTGTTGGGAAGTGCAGCGAGTCTTCCGGTGAAGACTCCAGAAGTCAACCACCCTGTCATTGTTGGCAGAAGGGCCGGCCCGTGTCAGTCGTTTGCAAAGCGACGTAGATGGCGTTTTTCGCGGCCTCGGAGATGCAGGAGCGAGCCGACGTTAAAAAAGATACGTTTGAACTACGAGTGTCAGCAAGAGCCACGTAAATACCTGTTTACACTCGGAGCGGACGCGCGCGCTCGATGGAAGTGCTGTATTCGCGCTGTTTGTAAGCGCTTCGGGAGCGTTCTTTTACGGTTGCAACTCGATACTGACGCGACACTCGGCAAAGAAAGGTTGGACCGGGGTTGTACGTATACCTCCCACGAACTGTTATAGCTCGAGAGTGACGTGCAGTCTGTCAGAATAAAAATGGCATACCAATAACAAAGTGTACATACCGTGTTACGAAGGTAATCCATACGGCGTTTATTTCAGCTCTCTATCACACAAAACAAGAAGATAGAATCGACGAGAGTCCCTTTTCGACGAGTGTTCGTCAACACTGCCTCGGAAAACAAGGGGAAGAGATTGACCTCACCTCTTAATCTAGAATTGAGGTCAGCGATCAAACTATAATACGGGAAGGGTCCACAAGGGTCGCGCGGGCATATTCCATTTAGCACGCCAGCCGGTCGTAGGCAGACGGTCTTGCGACGAAGCAACGCAGCGCCGAGTCGGAATGCCTGCTAGGCCTATATTCTGAGCAGCTCGCTTCGTCGGAGTCGGTGGATCCAGCGTTCTTGTTCGTCGTGGTCTGTTTTAAGTACTGTTTTCTTGCTGCTTGAAGTCGGCACGCGCGGGAAGAACACGTAGAAAAAAATTATCTAAAATATATATGAAAGGGGGCAACGTCCGTCAGGCAAAACGTAAAGAATCCTCGGAAGGTACAACGCAACAAAGATTGTTTACACTGCACCTGGAGGTGAACAAGGAAAATGATGAAAAACAGCTCGTAAACGAAGACGACGAGAACGAACCAATCCGACAGGACGAAGCTGTACTCGCAACTGAAGTTTTATTAGTAAAAAGTGGAAGCCGTTTACAACTCCCTGTAACACCGAATTAGAGCGCAGCTCTTGAGGAGGAGGAGGGAAGGGTACTGGGGGTTGAAGTGACCTGGGGGGGGGGTCACGTGACCATGCCGATGATGTCATCAGTGACGTCACTGATGACGTCATCAGTGATGATGACGATGACGATGCGAATGCCGGTGACGTCATCGATGACGTCATCGGGGAGGTCACGTGACCTCGGCGGGGGTCACGTGACCTGGGGGTGTCACGTGACCGGGGGGGGGTCACGTGACCTCGGGGGGTCACGTGACTTCAGGGGTCACGTGACTTTGGGAGTCACGTGACCTTGGGGGTCACGTGACCTTGGGATGACCTTGGGGGCCACGTGACCTTGGGATGACCTTGGTTACGCCGACGGCGACGGCGACGGCGACGCCGCTCAAGCCGGGAACGGGCCCCTAAGAGCTGCGCTCTAAAATGAACGTTCAGTCAGTCAGTCAGAGTTTTGAGAGGAAGGAAAACAAAGAAAATAAACGCTCGTCGGTCGCCGCCACCGCCGCCACCCAAGTAACTGTCGGCCCTGCCCTACTGCGCACGCGCAGTAGTTGCTTCGTTTACCACACGATAGATGGCGCTTGGCTCTCAGCATTATCAAATTTGGCAATTTTCGCCACACATCTCTAATTATGCTACAAAATGTGGATCTGAATATTATTTAACAAAACTTTTAGGAAACATTCGCCGGCTATTTATTGTTTACGATCGCGGTGCTGGTGAGGTAGGCTCTTACCCAATAGGCGACCTGGATTTGGCTGACGTGCTCCATTTCCGCGGATGCATCGTAGTGAACAGGCGAAGGAAGGAAGGCGCAAAAGAGTCCAGCTTTCTTGTAAAAGTTCAATAGCAAATAATTTTTTTTGGCTCCCTATTTTTGTGTTTTTGTGTTTTTTTTCACACCTTTTACGACGTGCGGTGGATGAAATTCGATTTTAAAATCATTTCATGGTCCCTTTAATGACAGTCTAAAGAACGGTTTTCTTCGGAGCTTTGGTTTGGCGTAGACTTGGCAATACTATGATCACTATCGATACATGAGTAGGAGCACATGTATCAGGAACCAGCTAGTGTTTATTTTCACCAATTAAAAAGTTCGTTGGTGAGCTTTAGGTAACTCTTCTGCTAATCATTACGCGTTTGCTACCCCTGACGTCCGCCGTGGCTGTCAGTTGGTCCCGAAAGGAGTTTTTTCCTCAAACATCCTGAAAAATTTTAAAGTCTGCACAGAAACACCCGCTAAATGTATTTTGATGTCGAATAAACACACTTATTATTAATATTACTATTACTACTACTATTCCAGCTTCCACTACGCTCTCTTGCCGCACGAGCGATGTCGGAATTGCGAAATCACGAGTAAAATCGATATAAAATCGATACGATATAAAAAAACAGTTTTGATTTGCTTTTTTTTGGTGCAGTTGTTGACTGGCGCCATTGTTAGTGTAGTTAGCCTGTCTTTGCGCTTATTTTCGCGGTCGTTGTATGGGTGCGTGGGGCAGTTTTAGCGGATTGGCTGTCTTTCACGGTGGTGGCTTCACCGCGCCGTCCTCGTGTGCGGTGAGGTGCGCGAGCGGTCGCGCATATTGAACGCGTATCAAGCCGGGAACGTGCGCTCTTCACTCCTTTGTGTACGCACAGAAAAAAGCGGTATCTAAAGGCGTCCCGACTGGCTTCTCAGGCGTGAAAGCACGTGCAGCGTCCGCGTGAAGGCAGCTTTGGCGGGGCTTGCGGATGCAGACGTTTCCCTCGCGAACGACACGCGCAGTACATTTGGAAGCCCTTCACGTAATGTCACGCCCAGCGTTTTTTTTTTTTTTTTTTTTTTTTTTTCAGCGTTGCCTGGCGTTTAATTATACGCTCAGGTCAAGGAATCGTCACATTCGAGTTCGAAGGGGAAACCTTTAACTTGGTAGCACATATTAAGGCCGGTTCAGACATGTACAACGAGCGCGATGCGTCCGTTGCAACCGGAGCGACCGGAACGACCGCTCTGCGCCGCGCGTACACACACCTGCAACCATTGCAACAAGCGCAACGGGTCGGCAGCACGGCGACCGCTTCTACGCCGCCGTCAGCTGTTTCAGCGGTGCCCCTAAAAAGGGGACGCACTGCCACTCAATACCGCAACAGAATATAGATAGACAGATTTCTATAGCCTAAAGCTTTATTAATATTTTTTTTTCGTGATAAGCTTGCAGGGCACAGTGGATGAAAAAAAAAGAAAAGAAAAATTTGCAGTACGCCGTCTTGGACGATCACGACTCTAATACACGACTTTGCCAATAGCACAAATCTCGCCACACGCCTTTTCTACGATTATAAAAGACGATGTAATCTTATCAGCGATATAGCAACGCAGAAATACGATTTCGTGATCAGGTGGACGTTGCGAGCGTTCAGGATAGCTAACACTAGTCACTTTTCTCCGGTGATGAAAACACGTGAAAATTCGCATCCTTTATACGGTACGCGTCGGTAATACCTTGAACTTGAGCACACGCATGAAATGCGCCAAATCAGAAATCCGGGCGATGTTCGAGGACACAAATGCTTAGAAAGCACCACTGTAGTCGAAGTAAACAAACACGACGGCACGGGCGTTTCTGCTCTCTTGAGAGTGCAACCACGACATCGCCGCACGAGTAGGTGGATCTTTACGTGCTGGGTTATCATAGCGACACACGACGAAAATTCTCAGTCAAGGCTAGCGCTTTTACGCGGAACGATGAGCTTTCACCCCGCCATCCATGTCGACGATCACCACCGACGCCATGTTCGCAGACCGAAGGAGCCGGCCCGCGACCGGCATGCAACGCGCGCGACCCATTCTCCTCGACCTGTGGTTGGTCTGTTGTTGTGGTCGCTTGGGTTGTTTCCAACGCATCGGGGAAAGTTGGACTCGCTCCAACTCCTTGCGTCGTGAACGACACGTGCGTGCGCCCCTCCGTCGCTATGGCAACTGACGGTTGCAGACCCTTGCAACCGTCGTTTCGGTTGTTCCGGTCGCTACGGGCGCATGTGTGTGAACGGGCCTTTAGAGCGCAGCTCTTAGGGGCCCGTTTCCGGCTTGAGCGGCGTCGGCGTAACCGCGAGGTCACGTGACCCCTCCCCCACGGTCACGTGACCCCCTCCCCCTTAGGGTGACGTGACCCCCTCCCTCGAGGTCACGTGACCCCCTTCCCGAGGTCACTTGACCCTCTCCCCCCGAGGTAGGTGACCCCCGCCCCCCCCCCCCCCCGGAGGGGATTGAGGAATGAGGGGAGGAGGTGGAGAAGGAGGAGGGGTCTACCCTCTCCTCAGTACCCTTCCCTCCTCCTCCTCAAGAGCTGCGCTCTAATTCGGCGTTACAGGGAGTTGTAAACGGCTTTGACTTTTTTACAGTTCCCTTTTAAAAAAAGTACGCGTGCCCCGGTCGACGTCACGGTGGAGTCAAAAGCGTGGTCTTTCGGCGTTTCTTCGACTGCCGTGGACCCGTCTGCGTCGGCTGGAGTTCTGCGCTCTGTATCACGTGGGTCTTCGAGAGCGAGAGCTCCGGTCTCTCAGCGTCCCTGCCAAGCCCGCGCGCTCGTGCAATGCGATCATCGTTCGGGGCAGCGTGCTCGTGCATCGTCGCTGGAGGCACTTCGTGTTCAGTTGCGGAACTTCCTATTCTTTCGTGTTCAGTCGCGGAACTTCCTATCTCGCCAATGCTTTGCGCCCGAGCGGAGAAACTGTCAGAACATCCCCGCTGTTAAAGTGGAAATCACGCACATGGTAACTTGTCGAGAGGGGCTTGCCTGTGTGCGGTATAACGCGGTCCCAAGTGTTTTTTTTTTCGAAGTGTGTTGGTGGTTTAAGAAAAGTGCCGGTTTTCTTTGTTGCTCTTGTACCCGCATGGTACACCCGGGTACACAATACGTCCGCGTAATTCCACGCATCTATCCAGCTTAAAAAAATAACAGTTCCCTTACGTTGTTCTTTTTGTCTCTTCCTTAACAAAATCTTTTTTTCCGGGTTTCTTTTTTTTTTTTTTTTCGGGTGTTCTTTTTTTTTTTTTTTTGAGGGAATTTGAGGTTAAGGAAGGGAAAGCCTGACGCATTGAGGGCGGCGTCATTAAATATCGGTTGCTGGTTGAACGAACTGTACTGTCTCCCTACATGTAATTTTCTTAATTCGCGTTTCTCAAATTCGAGAATATTTTACTCGACCATACTCCACAGGCTGTACATTTTCGATCGATGCGAAGATGAACGTGCGGGACATCGCGTCCGAGCCGCCACGGCCTCCTCTGCATGTCGCTGTCGGCACCGACGTACAGATCCGAAACACGCGAAGGCTTGGACGCGGAACTTACGGAGCCCGGTGGAGCCAGCGTCGCTCCTAATGCTCATCCAGCGACTCGAAGCGCTAGCGTCGACCGTCGGGTTCGACCGAAGCTGGTACGAAGCTTCTAGCGACGTTGGTGCTCGTGCTTGTAACTTCGACTGCGCTCGAAACACGCAGCGCCATGCCCCAACGGCCCACGCACTCGCGGAACGCGAATGGAGGAGCAACACGAGAGGGTGGCTTTCCCGTCGCACGCATGCGCTCGCGGTGCTGCCACCTCCGCAGGCGCGGGTCCCGCCCGCCGTGGACCAGTCAACTTAGGCGCGTTGTTTCGCCAGACCAGTCCGACAGGCAGGGACACTCCGCGCGTTCCGGGCTGTTCCAATCGCGCGATTGTTTTGTCGCACATTGCAGAAGTCGCGCGAGTGTGGGCAGAACACACTTCGGCCTCGCAGTCGGTCTACTTGGAGCGCTGGCCGCTCTCGTCGCGTCGCCTCCCCTGGGCGTGCAATCAGCGGGAGTGCACGCTCGCGCTCACAGGGTTCGCTCGTCAATTATTTTAGCCCGAAGCTCGGATGCCGAGTTTTTCTTTTTCGGAAACGAGCGCGCGATGGAGAAGAGAGAGGGGAAAAAAAATGGGGGAGGGGGGGGGGGGGGGAAGAGTGGTTGCCATTGGTCCGGCTGCTCCGTGACGTCTTGGGCCGCTTTTGGCGTCGATCTCGCCGCGGCATCCCGTGCTGGGGTCTCCGCGGAGGGAGAGCGGGCTCTCTCCCGGTCGCTTCGTGACAACGGCTCATTTTGTGGACCTTCCGAATAAGAGCCCATCAGCCGTACCTTTAATTCCCCAGCATTTTTTTTTTTTTTTTTGCTGGATTTCTTTGTTGCGTGTTTTTCGCGCCAGTCCGCTGTCGTGTTCCCGAATACCAGCTGCTGTCGTGCTCCTTGCTGACGGCACTGACCGCGCGGGCAGTTTCGTGCAGGCTGGCGCAAAGGCCGTTTCGGGGACGTGGTGGTGGCGCGTCTCAAAAATCCTTTCGTATTCCTGACAGCCCGGTGGAAGCCACGGGCATGTTGGAGCAGTCCCGCGTCTCGCCACGTGACCACTTCCCCCGCTCATACGCACGTGAAGGGGGCGGGGTTGGACGATGAAAAGAAGGCGGCTGATTGGGCCGGCGAGCGCTTAGGTTCCACCGCACTGTCAGCTTGAGGGTCTCTAACCTGCCGGGCTCGCGACACCGTGGCAGTGACCCCGGCAACGGGGGGACGCCAATTTGTGCCTGAGTCGTACAACGCGGAAGTTGATTTTTTTTTTCTCCCTCGTACTTGGGTGAATGACGTCGGAAATCGAATTTCTTTGCATTTACAGCTAATATGCTTCGAAAGTAGTTAATTAGAATCTAAAATACTATAGTAAGTTACAGCTCAAGAAGGTAAAGCGAGGGCAAGAGAGGCCGGGGAGGAGGAATCAGACGAAACACTAGGAAGAGGACAGCGTTCCGACTGCTTCCTCCTCCCCGGCCTTCCTTTTCCTCGCCTTACCTTCTTGAGTTGCAACGGAGTATAGGGAACTAGAAGTAATTAAGTACTATTATGCATTGTTTTCAGAAAACAATGCAATTACTTTGAGAGCTACCCGACTTCAGCGATGTTGATTAGATCAAAAATTCTGGACCTAGATGTATTTCATCCATCCCTGGTTACGGCGTTTTACACAAGTCACATTTGTGCTTCTGTTTCACTTACTCGAGTTCTGAGCGTGTTACAAATCACTCGTTTTATTATTTCGAGACACCACCAAGATTATTGGTGCTCTTTTTAGCTCGGCAGCTTAAAGTAAAAGTAATCTAGTAGTGTTTGCATGCCCCGTTAGAATGTTACGGGCACTTAAACTTTTAATGAATCGATAAACATATCCGACATGCGTCGAGATAAGACACGGGATGTACGCGTCCCAATCGCGTACATCACGGGTTGGCAGAAGGGCGATCAGGCAGACGACGAGTCCCCGAGCGTTTGCCTCGTCTTTGACCCTGACTGTCTCTAGAACGAAGCGTCAGCGTGGCAGAATCGTGAGAAAATACGGTTGTCATTGTAATTCGGATTGCGCTCTTACTGCGGTGAAAGTAAATAAAGAACAACTGAAATTGTCTTTACCCAAAGGGTAAGGAATTACAATTACAGATTACTCTCATAAGTAATGAAATTGAAGTAATTAGAGTAACTGAATTACTGTGCTCAAGCGTGCCCTGCCTAAACACCCGTGGTGTGGTCCCTGCGGAAGGACAATCTGGCCAGTGCGACTGCCAAACTTCGAATTTTGCGTCGAGTTGATCTGCCCCGGCATCAGAGGTGATTTCTGCAGAGAGGCAGTCTGGCCAGTCTGACTGCTAACTCGAGGTTGTGCATCTAGTTGGTGTATCCCTACGTACACATCTGAAGTTATCCCCGCGGAGGAGTGTGCGAATGCACACGGCGCAAATGCGTCCACTCTATCGAAGTGACGATGGCGCCGGCTCTGGCCCCCACACTTTTCAGTCGGAGGTTCACTTTCCCTCCGACCGGAATCGGGGCCCCCAGTATATCGACTCCGGAGCTGCTCTGGCGGCCTGGGGCTTCGACGGCCGATCATTACTGGCATCGCGGAGGGGGACTTTGCTCTTTCCTCCTTTTGCCGGAACGTGTGGGAGGGGTCACGTGACTCTCGCACGGCGTTGGATTGGCTCCGGTGGCTCGTAGCGTCCACTGCAGTTCGGTAGCTAGCTGGAGTAGAATCGAGGTCGACGTGTCGGCCTCTCATTGGGAAGTTGGTCCCCCAGCGCGTTTTCTATCGCCCGGTCTCTTTTCTCTGCGTCAACGTTTGTCCGCTCAGCCTCTGGCGTTCCTCACAGTGCCCCGCTTCGCCATTCCGCTTCTTTTCGTACCAAGCTTACATTTGCTTTCTCGTTTTACAACCGTCGCTCTAGTTGCGAAATTTGGTGGAAAAAAAAAAATTACGTCAGAAACGGGAGGAGGGGGAGGGAGCGGCAGGAAAAGGGGATTGACGCACGCGCGTCGTGGCTGCGGTGGCGGCGCTGCGATCGCTCCGATCCGCCAATGTCCGCTCTCGGGGGAAGCGGCGGGGAACGCGCATGCGCGGTGGAGGATCGCTTTCCTCAGTCGCTTCCCTGGCGAGCCGCCGGTCGGCGCTCTCCGCTCGGAGTTTTACCCCCGTGTGCGCGAACCCCGGAAGAGTATCGGCGGCGGAGAAAAAAAAAGAAAAAAGGGGGCACTTCTCCGCTCTTTTTTTTTTTCTTTACTGTCGTTCTTTTTTTTTTTTTTTTTTGGCGGCTCGCGCTTTTCTGCGGCCGGCCGCCCGCCCGTTCCCGATTTCCGTGTGTGGGGGAATCTGCGTGCGTGGTGCGCGAGCACGCACATGGCTGGTGCAGCACGCGCAGCGCGATAGCCTCGTCGGCGGCTGGGCCCTCTTCTCGGTGGCCGCTCGCGTCTCGGAAATATTGTTGGCGGGTGCCTCTCGGAAGGCGCCGGTCGTCGACTGCTCGGCGAAGGCCCTCGTGAAGCTTCGGCGTCGAGTGGGGTTCCGTGCGCTTCGAGGGAGCATTCCTTTTTTCGGGCAGCTGGACGTTCGGCCGCCCACCGACGAGAGTGCCCGTCGGGGCCTGGATATGCGACGCTGCGGCCGTCGTCGCCCCGTCCACTAGCCGGGACCGAGGGACATGTTTTACATCACCACGTGTGAGTATATCGTATCGGGAGAAAGTTTGCGTAGATGGAAGCATGGGCGCTCGCTCGTGGGAACGTCGTTTCGCCAACTTTTCCGGGAACGGTACTCGAATTGGGTATTGTAATTTGGACGCGGGGCTGAGCGAAATGGGAACGAATTGACCCGCGACGCGCGGTATCATCACCGCCGTGCTGCGCGCGGGCTTTTGCGCGCGGCAACCGTGCCAGCTGGTTCGGTCGGACGTAGAGGCCCCAGAGTGTTCCTCGCGCGCGTTTTGTTCTCTGTACGAGATTTGTCGGGCGAAGTGCCTCGCTCTGTTCAGTGTTCACAAATCCAGACTTCGTCTTTTAAACCACTGCAAAACCTTTTTTTTTTCTTTTTTGTTTTTTATTAAGGCTGACGATTGGAAGCTTGGTGTTAAAAGAATGTGCTTCGGATTCCTTCTGCGCAAGCTCTTGTCACCGCTTCATGTAGCCCATTTCACCTTAAACGTGCCGGTGCTACTGGTGCTCGTAGCATTAAAGCCATGCTGGCGGGTTTTCAGCTCCGTTGAGTGCGCTTCTCTTTGCGCACCGGTGCGTGCGGGGAAGCTACACCCGCGAAAATCGCTGCGCGATTCTGCGTCTGTCGCTTCGCCGCATCGCAGCCCAGTGGTAAGGGGAGGTGCACTTCCTCAGAGCGGGATGGTGAGCGAGCGCGCGTCAATTATTAGATGAATAAATAAAGCGCAGTCGTTAAAAAAAAAAAAAAAAAGAAGGAACAACGAATTTAGCCTTGTTTTGGAGTAAATATCCGAAATAAAACCGCGTTTAGGGTGTGATAATGGACTGCGACATCTTAAAAAAGGTGACGGTTAGTTTGTCGTTTTTTTTTTTTTTTCCCAAGTTCGAGATTTTCGCAAGGCCAGTAGCTTCGGCAACTTGGGTGGTGGGAAAGAGTTGATGAATATCCTTTATTAGGCGTAACTGGGCTGCAGTATAGGTATAGTTCGTAAGTTTTAGGTTATACATCTATATCGGGTCTCAATTTCGCCGAGCATTGACTACATTTTTTTTGTGTAAAAAAAAAACAAACAAACAAAAAAACGTCGCACAGAAATGTGATAGCCACGGTGTTGGCCACTGTCAAGCTCTTTATCGAAGAAGTATGTAGCGTTTAAGTAATTAAATTCAATTAGGTTTACATAGTTACATTTTGAGTCAGGGAAAGTAAGTTGTTTCAATTAGAGACCCGATGGGCGTCAGCGAAAACCACGAAATCAGTCGATTGCGGGGAGATTTTGGAGCTTAATTTGCAACCTCGACTCGTCCGCGCGGTTTTTCCGTTTCTGATTTTCGATTTTTCCTCCAGCCGCCTCGCGCGTGTAGCAGACGTGGTTAACTTTAGTGCAGCGCCGCGGTTCCCTCGCGTTCCACGTCTTTCTAAGATTTACCGACTTTGTGATTTTCGATAACGCTCGGTCAGTTCGCTATAGGAGCCATACGTTTAGTTTTACCAGTGACTAGTTAATTTTGCTATACTAATTAAGGATTCAATGATCTGAAATGCTACGCGCGTAGTTTTGCGCGGGAAACTTTTGGACGATGTTCGGAGAGACATTTCTCTAGCAATATCGATCGCGATTTATTTACCTCTCAAAGACTAGTTGAGTCGGCACACCCGCGCATCTCGAATTCTTAGCGTTTTTTTTTTTTTTTTCTGTGCTGCGTAACTGCTATTGATTTCAGTTCGAGTCGTCTTAATTCTCTTCCTCCCTCTGGTGTCGACACTGCACGATTGGCCCAGAAACTCCCCGTGCCCATCTTCCCTCGGTCATCTCTCCCTTCAAAGTCTATCTTACTGCCGTACTCCGTATACACTTAATGCTAATTTTTACTCGTTATTTTGTCGTATCTTTTTTTTTACTTCGAGGCGAGTTATTTGTTTCGGTTGTAACGTAAATTTGTAGAAATTTTCCTCCTCGAGAACGGGACGTGGTGCCCCCGGACGTCGAAAGAAAAGCAACTTTCGAAGGGGCTGGTGACCGAGTCCGTTAATAACGCACCGCCGCAGTTGGGAGTGCCCGGAGCGAAAACTCGCGTTGCAGAACCCAGGAACCCCGGGGCTCCAATCGCTTCCCCCCTCCCCCTTTTCGATCTGGATGAGCTTCGTGCCGGCGCGCGGTCGTCTATCACTAGTGTGCGTGGTGCACGTCAGGGGCCCCCGTGGGTTCAACTGACAGTGTGGTGTGAAGCACGTGCTTTTGGGACCACCGATCCATCGCTTGCCTTTCGAGCCCGCTTTGTGCGCACGAGCGTCATCCCGTGGTGCAGAGACCGACGGTTGACTGATTCGACGAGCTTCCACACCGCACTCCCCGTCAGCTTAGCGGTGGACGGAGCGGTCGGCCAACTGTCTCGTCTTCGACGGACACGTGTCAGGCGCCCCTTTGAGCCAACTTCCGGCCCATTCAACGAATTTGACTTCTTTTTTTTTTTCCTCTCTCGGCGAATGTCGACATAACAATTCTAATTTGCTGTTAAAATTTAAAAAAAAAAAATGGAATTGTGGTTATTATAAAGATCTGTTTTGGATAGCCCGCAATGTGCTGACTCCGTAAGTCGCGATCGTCCCCCCCCCCCCCCCCCTTTTTTTTTTCTTTTTTTTTTCTTTTCCGAATTTGAGATTTTTGAGGGGTGTTTGAATTTTTGTTTGAAATCCCTCGTATGCTTTACACTTCTTGCACTGTTCGAGAGCACAACCGATAGATAAAAAAGCTGCATTATGACTGAAGGGGCTTTAGCTGTGGACAAATGCGAGCTTGCATATCCCGACCTGATTCAACTCAATTTTCAGTTTAAGAATGCGCACTTATCACCCACGTCCTGAGCTGGTGGAAATGCTATGGCAGGTCTTAACTCAATGATGAAGGCCTCGTTCATTGCTGCGAGTAAGGAACTACACGTTTATATTGCAACCAGTGACTCGAAGACCGACGTTAAATTTTGCAGTAAGTGCTATAACACTCAGAAATTATTGGCGCAGAATAGCATTCGATACACTCTTGCTTCGCTTCTTAAAATCACCCTTGAAACACCCGCGCTTCAAAAGTGGCTACTCCAGTTTGGCCTTTGAAGCAAGAACGGTGAGACTCTTGTCAGAACACGTACGTTGCAGTTTCTGGTGCTTTTAATACCGGTTAAACAGCTAACTGAACACTTTGAGGAACTAAACCGTCTGCTATTGATCGTAACGACGCAGAGCTTTGAAAACAATGTAGGCTCTTCGGAACAGGGCTGCCAGGTTCGTATAGCTAACAATTATTCCCGAATTTCCAGGGTGACTAAGTATAAAGCATTGCCTCAACTGCCTAACCTGTCACCCCTCCTTGCAAAGACTGATTGCTAGCGTGTTATTTTACCCGAGCTTTGTCATGGCTCTTCTTCGTTTAGGGACTCATTCGTCCAGCCGGCGCATCGCATTTCCACTCACGTAGGTATCCCGTTTAAAGCCTGTCCCATCCTTGCCCACGCTAACTCGTTCAAAAGCTCTTCGCTTTTCCGAACTGAACAGTTTTCCCAATGAAATCGCATCGATATCACTTCACCCGAGATGTTTCTTACCCTATTAAATAACACTGACCGTGTTAAATAACACTTTTTTCACTCGACTGTTTTTTTTTTTTTTTTTTGGTACGTGCATTTTTTTTTTTTTATATTTGTGTGTAAAGCTCGAACGGGCCTTAAAGGTAAGTAAACGAATGAACAGTTGTACTCGCGAGGCGTATGAATTTTAACGTGGCCATTCGCGGTGGAACAAACAAATGTAGAACGCGACTTTCTTTCCATACATTACTTTTGGTCGCTTCTCGAGCCGCTCGCTCGGTGCAATATTTGCTGCGAAGAACGACGTTTGCCCTGTGGATTGAAGAACTGTCGGGTTGTTACGGCAACTATCTGGCACCACGTGCCCAGCCGCAGAAGCTACGCGGTGGCCAGCGAGTGCGTGTTTGTGTTCCGCGACGTGTTTCTCCGCTCTCCGCCACGTGCGATTGCCAGCAAACATCTCCCGTAGAGAGAGCAGGGGGATTTTCTTCGTCACCTACGGAGATTGGCGTGGGACGCAGATCGAGCTGCAGCATTCCGCTGGCACTCGTATTCGGTCAGTGGGGGAACGCGAGTCTCCGACGAACGCGTACGCAACACCCCGGTTTGTCGTCCATACGTGTCGTAGAAAACCCGGCAGGTCTTGCCACCTAGAGGAAAAAGCCAGCACCGTGACGTCTTCACGGGCGAAAATCTCCGCTTTTCCCCCCTCCATTTATTTCGGTCGTATTTGGATATATGTTGTAGCGCCACCCACACGGCGACATCGCGTTTGAGTGAAACACGCTTTACTAGAAAGAATATCGCGGAGAAAGTCGGTAAGGTGGTGGATTTTAGGCGGTTGCCTCGTGTTCTTCTTTATTCTTCTTTTTATTTGGAGTGACCCACCAACAGCTTAACGCGCTTCTTAGTGGTGCTCTTATCAATGAGTCAATTGGTAGTAAAATTTTAAACAGGATAAAACCGAAATGTTAGGAAAACATACAAGTCTTAACACACTTTCGAAATTTACGCTCTTCATCAAAAATATCGAGACTAACATTCCCACAAATCTGATCTAAATTGTTATAACTCAGTTGTAGGCGTGTCATGGGTGCAGCATGGTAAAAATCGGTAGGGTAAAACAAAGTATATATAGTCAACGGTACTTACGAGGAACATGCAAGTAGATGCGACTGAGCAGCTTTGGTGAATCAATTATACCAGTTACAATCTTATACAATTATGCCAGTTCACGAATTGTTCTTCTGTTGTACAACGAGTCTAACTTAATCCTCTCATAACTATAGAAATAATTCGGTTGAAAATAACGATCAAACAAAGCACGAACGAATCTACGTTCAACACACTCAATTACACCTGAATTTGTCACTCCAATTGAGTTCCAGACAACTGAGGCATATTCAGCACGACTACGCACCAGTGAAGAAAACAAACGTAAAATGCAAAGGGGGGTAGAAAAACCGCGTGTCACTCGTCTAATGGCTCCCAACACTCTAAAGGAAGCATTCGCAATTGTAGTCACGTGATGGTTGAAATTAATTGCAGGATCCATAAAAACACCTAGATCACGGATGACCTCAACGCGAGTAATATCGGTGGAATCTAATAAATAGGGAAAACTCGGAATTTCACGCTTCCTAGAAAAGAACATTACTTTCGTCTTTGACTCATTTAAGAGTAGATTATTTGAAAATCACCACGCCGAAATAGAATCTATATTACGCTAGAGACATTCACGATCGTCAACCGTTTTAACCGCCGTAAACAACTTACTATCATCAGCAAATAACAAAAAACGCGTGTGTAAATTTAATGCAGGAAGCTAGTTCATTTACAAAACTTAAAACAGCAAAGGACCGAGGTCACTGCCTTCAGAAACTCCAGAAGTAGATAAAAAAAAAAAAAAAAAAAAGAGCAGATAATCGGCCGGATACTCGCACAAAGTTCAGCAGATGAGATAGGTTAACTATCGAGAAGACGACAGTACTTAAGAGACAGCCCGTAACTACAGAGTTTACTCAACAGTAGTCGACGATTAACCTTGTCAAAAACTTCGCTCATATCAAAGTACACTACATCCGCTTGTCCTCCGCTATGGACAAGTGGTACAATCTGATGTAGGAAGGAACACAGGATTGTTTCTGTGCAGCGGCCTTTCATGAAACCATGTTGCTCAGGAATAATCTTCCGACAAAAATATGTATAAAGGCGGGTGTGCAAAAATGCAAAACAATTTCATAAACTTTAGACAAACTACAAAGGACTGGCCTATAGTTGTTAACCATGGATCGATCACCCGATTTATGTAATGGAACCACAACAGAGCGCTTCCAAGAGGCAGGAAATGTTTCAGAGGCAAGTGATAAGTTAAATATATGCACCAAAACTGGACAATGGAGTGGAGCACAACCTTTTACTTTGAAGCTGGGAATTCCATCTACTCCCGTAGATAACTTTGGTTTAATTTTTTTAATTGCCTCCAAGACTTCAGATTCATTCATTGGAGCAACAGTAAAAAAATCCATGCAGTTTATATTCGAGCTAGGAATTAGGCCATTATTTCTACCGAAAGAAGCACTAAAATGGCTCGCAAAAATATCTACATCAACAGGGTCAGAGACGCAATCCTCATTTTCTCGCAATGTGGTCGTGGTAACATTCTCTTTGATGCTCTCTTTGACAAACTTCCACGTACTCTGTGGCTGTGTGCTCAATGATTTTCGGCGATGTCATCATGCTGTTGTTTATCTCGCTTAAAGGGAAGCTGAAACACTTCTTGAAAAAAACGAGTTAGAGGTGAATTCTGGCGTATTTTTATCCCGTGAATCTGAATATCACTTTTGTTTTCCCCGAAGATGCAACTAAAAGCGAGAAAAAGCGAAAAAACATTCGACCAGTCGTGACGTCATACTAGGATCTTCGGGCCTCCAAGCGCGTGTCGCTCGTGTGTTCAGCGCGTGCAACGGCAAGCTTGCCAGGTATATTTCCCCGCACTGACACCAGTCGTGACGTCTCTTTTTGACCTTTCTGAAAATAGCAAGAGTGCGCGTGCATAGCTTTGACAGGCGCTGAAGATGCGCGAGAGCAGATATTCCGAACGCTCCTAGTGTGACGTCACGCCCCGGGAAGGAGGGGCTTCGGCGGTACTTTAAAAATTAATTTCCGAAGCCTCCGTGCACCAAATTGAAAAATAATCTTGATATTCCTGATCCTGGAGGTAGAATGAAGGCCATTGAAATGTTTTTTCTCAAATAGAGAACCGACATTGACTAAATCTCGTGTACCAAACGACATTGTCAGTTTTTTTTGTACTGGCGATGATAGTGTAGCTTGTGCCGTAAGCAATGTCTTAGTTCTTTCGAGAACCATTTGGAATAGTCACTTTTTTGAGACACACCCTCTTTGGTATGAAGAGTTGCATGCTTTCCTGAACAATAGTCGAAAGTGTGGAAGTTGATGATTCAACACATTGATCAGCTAGAACACTACTCTAGTCTTAGTCCCGAAGATACTGATACAAGGAATAGTAATCACCGTTGGAGTAGGAAAACCATGATTGTGAATGGAAAATGCACTTGGCAAGTGGGAAGAAAAAGGATGCGATAAAAGGTTGATGATAGTTATCCACCCGAGATAGCGGAGCTTTGGCAGGAGTGATATCAACAACCGAGGTGACCGGGGCAAGGTCAGGTATGTTTCCACAGCATTTGCGTGCAGTATTACGTAGTTCGAAACCATTGAAATGAACGAAGTTTTACAGGTAAGTAGCTTCAACCTTGTGTTCGTATGACTAACTAAGAAGCTGCCAGACTCCCAATGGTGACCAGCAAGATTGAAATTGCCATACACGTGCACTCGAAATTTAGAGAAGTCAATTTTTTCTTCCAGGAATATGCTCACAGAAAATAATGTGATCAAACATCGGCGGAAAATAGTAATTGCCAATAAGAAAATTTCTACCATCGGTGGACATTACTTCTATCCACACGCTCTCAGGATAACACCCGAGAGAGCTCCTCCGATGAACTTTCAAGCTCCTATCTGCAGCAATCAATGCACATCCCCCCCAAGCTCTTTCCCGTTTTTTCATAGTCACGATCACGTCTATAGACTTCATATTTGGGCGGAAAATAATCAGAACTTGAAATCCCATCTGCAAGCCAAGTTTCTGTTGGGCATAGGATTGAATGCGTGCTTGACATGGCCTTCGAAAACAACTCGGCGTCTTTAGTTCTCAAACCACGTACATTCGGATAATAAACGGTGCACTCATCATACATCTTCTTTTCTCCTCAGCAACCCCCAAAAAATTGCCGGAAGGGACAGCCAATGGGCCACGCATTCGCGTCATTCACCTTGTCAAAATCGTCCCACTCTACAGCGATGTGGAACGGTGCATAGCTCATATGTCTAGACGGAAGTTGGGTACAGACACATGTTTTGACGACGTTGCTGAGTATTGCTACGATGTCGGCAACAGTGGTTGTAGGGTCATGCCGAGACACAAAGAGAGCCCTACTCCTCGGAGGGCGAGGTGCAGCCGTCAGCTTACCTGTAGAGTTCGTGCTTTGGGCGGGCTTCACTCTCCTTCTCTTTTGTACAAGGGTGTATCCGTCTTCGTCAGTAGTCGATCGACTGCCGCGGATACCGGTGGTCGAAGCTACCAAGGGTCCCCATGCTCCAGGCCAGGTGCACGGTTCCAAGCTGGTAGGGGGCGTACTTGTCTCCCTGCTTGCACGTCGCCACCTGTCGTAGTGGTCCGAAGCGTGGACGCGTAACTGGTAGGTCTAGCTTCGAAATTTGAGGAACTCAAACAAGATGACTTCGTCACATTGGTTGTAGTACTCGGAGTCGCTGACATATGAGTTGCATGTGCAGCTTCTTGCTTTGACAAAGGGGAGCGAGGAGGACCAGTGCCTATGGACTTACGAAGGACTTCCGCGTTACGGAGGTGCAGCTGTTCGTTGTCTGCTCGCAGGGCGTCATCGACCTTCCGGCGAAGCTGAAGAGTGATCGTTCGGAGGTCTGCGTTGTCTCCGAGTCCTTCCTCCTTCTCAGGTTGGACTTTGCCTGCATCACCACTGGGATCCACACTACAGGGCACATCGTTGGAGCCAAGCTTAGCCGAATCGAGGCCGGCCAGTTTGGTGCACTCTTGGCACTCATAGGTGCTAGCTCCGTTCTGAACGAGAAGTTCATACTCCGCAGCGGCAATGTTCACACGCCTGCAGTGGAACCGGCGGTTGTTGGAAGCCCAAATAATGAGTAGACTATTCCCTCGTTTTTGTTGTTGTTTTTGTTTCTCTTTCTTACCAATTATGGCGCGCAAAAAAAAGTAAAAATAAATAAAGAGTCAATGACACATTCGTCGTATGAATGTTTAGACGGCAGAAAGTTGGTCTGTCTGGTGGCGTATAACCTTCACGTGAGTTTGAGCGTACCACGTGCACTAAAATGGTGCGAATCACCTGACGCCCGCGAGGCTTGGACCAAGTGCTCACCGAGGTGAGCCCTGCACGGCGCGTCCCAGTCTGGTCGCGGCAGCTCAAAGGAAAGTGGCAAACCGATCATTCTTGACGAGGGGACGCATGCCGGCTGGAGGGATTGATGGAGCACTACTCGCGTGGAGGCTGCCCATTGTTCACCCGCAGGCGCACGATTGTTTCGGTTCTCGGGACGCAGAAAGGGCGAGGAATCACGGAGGCCTTAGTGATCGGAGCGATATATGAACGTCTCTGCGCCCTCGCTTCTGTAATCCTAGCCTATTAACTAGACAACCTTTTCGTTGGTTGCGAGTATTTTTGAACATATCTACGCGAAACGGAAAAATTGGTAAATATTTCCCCCTCCTTTGTGGATGAGAAGATAAAAAAGGATTTATTAGAGATGTTACAGATTTGATAGTTTGAGGGATTGATTTCGTCGTTAGAGGCTGCGGCATCATTTTGTGTTATTTTATAATCGGAATATTTTTCTTAGGTGTAGCCTGAACCAACATAACTGAAGACGAGAAGCTTCCTATAGTCGTGTTGGTTATTTATGGCCCCGTTTATATATATATAAATACAGATACGAAAACACGCCCTTGTGGACGTGTTTCACCGAAATTTAATGTTTATATTGGTAAATATTTGGTAGAATCATTCTTATTGATGTCTACTTAATGCGCCCGTGACTGCCTTGCAAGTGACGTGAATTTTATGATCAAACTGATTTTAGCGACTAAAGTACAAATTAACGGGGACGTGAAGCTTCGTAATTTTTTGAAGTTAGGGACTTAACCAAAAGTAATTTAAGCAATTTTTTAAGCTTTATTTTTTTGGACGTGCGCTGGAAGGATTTACCGGACAACGAGCTGCCTTAAAGCAGCTTAGAGGGGCCTGAGAACCCGTTACATACGGGCAGCAGCTTGGGAAACAACGATCAGTACTTATTCTTTGTTTGGACTAATTCATTAGTTGTAAGGTCTGAGTTTAGAAGCACAAATTCTTCAAATAAACACCTAAAACTATGTTGTTGTTTTTTTTCTTTTGAAATTGCTCCTTCTAATTTGTTTTTCGCGCTTCGGAGTGACTACTATCAACTATGCGGCCTGTATACTTGGTATCTGGGTAGAAACGCACAATGTAATCTATGATTATATTGCAATTCAATGCAAAGGTGCAAGCGAGCTGGACAAGAATGACGAAAATAATCCCTGGAGAAGGGGAACAAGAGGGACAAAGGACAAACACAAATCTCCAAACACAGCTAGGGAACTGGTGCGTGTCCGAAAAAAAAAAAAAAAATCCGCCTGGTCCGGGTATCGAACCCGGGACCTCTCCTCCATTTCCAGTGGAGCGCTTTTTTCTCGAGTGCGTCGTGTGAATGGTGTAATCTTCCTAAAAATGAAAAAAATTGTCACGTCACCGGGAACATTTATGTCGACAACTTTACTCTTTTACTTGGAAGTATTACGTATCAATTGATACCAATTCAACCGCGCCGAATAATATACCCTTCTCAAAAGTCCGTCAAACAACATTGACGATCGCCATTTTTTTTTCTTTTTTTTTTACGGCGGGAAGCGCGTGATTGGATTCCGAGTCCTCGCCGAATGCTAACGCAGCACTCGTGTTGGACACGAGCGGAGCCGAGTTCACGCCGTACACTGACACGCAGCCCTCGTGTCCAACATCATCAGAGTGCGTGCCCGGTCAAAATGGCGGACAGGCAATGACGCGCTCTTTCGAGAGGGATATGTGCCAGTCAAACCGTATGAAAGTAATGCTTTCTTGTTTTGTTTTTTTGTCATAACTAAGACTTTTTTTTATAGTTGTGAAAGTACTTTTGTCCATTTAAAAGTACCGATCCTCTAAATATCAAAAATCAATACCGTTAAAATTATTTCTCTGCTTTGTTTTTAAAACGGGCTTTTGGTGTATAGTGCGTCTAGATACATTCAGACACAATTCCAAGTGATTGAGATGTACATATAAAGATGAGAATCTATTTTACTTTTTACTATCACGTGTGTGTCCAAAAGAAACCAAAGCTAAGATGCGAAAGCGTACAATTGTTCGTTTTTTTTTTTTTTTTGCCAAACGCAGAACTTTTTTTTTCCCCACGACATTTTTGTTGCCGTTTCGGATTGTTACATTGACAAATTTACACAGCCCACATGTTGTTTCGGTGTACCGACAATCAGACTATATATGTACCGTGGCCACATGAGGCAAGACTGGGACGGCTAAAATCGGCAGCGCCGCCGGCATACCCTTGCGAGATTACGTTATTACGAACTCCGAGCGTTGTGTTGTCGCGCGTGACACTACCAAATATTTTAAGAATCTATCAAACGTTAAATATATAAATGGACATCCGTGTGCGGTTGTGCCGTTCTAGCATTAGGGAGTTTTAGTAGGTGCCTTCCTCGATAGGTAAAGACAACCCGAAACGGGAGCTAATATTGCGTTCAAACATAAGTGGAATCAAACAAACAAGGACAGTTTTTTTACGTTGTTTGCGCGCGCTTGAAGATAACAAAAGCGAAGACTTCCCCCTCCCCGTCTGGCTTCCCTCCTCTACAAAAGCGCACTGCAAAAGCGGAACTAAAAACGTCCTCCCTCTCAATCTCACGCACCCTTTTTTTCTTAGTGAACTCTTCCCGTATGATGACCTACCTCAATTTGGTGATCAGTTTGTTTCCAGTCCCCTCGTCGCCGTGTTGAAGACGATTGTGGTGTCCGAGAAATGTGTTTTTCGTGCAAGCTGCATGTTGTTTGGACGGTGTCGTACGCAGTTGTTCGGCACAAGCAGATTCTCTTTCTCTTCGATTGAATGTGCTGTTCACTTTTACATAAATCAAAAATAAACGCCGCATGGATAACCTTTTTCCGTGCGGTAAGTACATTTTTTTTTTATTATTTCTTGGGTAGACTTTTCTCGCAGCAGGGACGAAGTTAGAACCGCTTAGACACGGGTCGAAATAGAGCAACCATCTTGGGCAGCTACGCGATCACGCTAAAAGCGCAAACGACAGTTCGTTATGCAATCGGCGAAGCGGAGAAAACGCTCATTTCGGTTTTCGGTAACTACGATCAAACGTCCACACAACGTCGTTCAATCAAGATGTGTCCGCGGAGCAGAGAGCAATGAGAGTGTCAAAAGCGCCTGATCTGATTCTGGAGTCATCGCATCGAATCCAGAGACAACGCTGGGTTTTGAGCGCATTAATTCCAAATATCGAGTCAAATAGCGCATTTAGAATTGCATCTCAAGTCAAGCAATGTGAACGGAATGCTTATTTTACACGATTTCTGACATTTATTCATCTCCGACGGCGTTGGATTTTCCACGGTTTCGACGGAAACCTGCGGAGTTTCACGTCTGCTAGGATTGCAGGGTTGCGCAACAGTGCGGTACGCAACAGTGCCTACAGCTTCGGCGTTTGCTCTTCTGTGACATCCGATAGCAATGTTAAGAATAAAAGACCAAAAACGCATGAATCAACACCTTCAAATTGATGCGTGAACAGCCCCAGGAGCAAGCAGGCTGGCGAAAGGACCGTCTCAGTGTTGCAAATATTTTGAGCTAGATGGCGCAACGTGTCACACCAAACTTGACTGCCCGGAGGGTATATGCACTAGTCTTGAATTTCAAGCCTCTAAATATGCTAAAAAAATGCTGATGGTGGGTTTATGGGTTATAGCTGTATACATTATTTTAATATTTATTATAATATTTTAAGAAACATTGAATAAATAAATAAATATATATATATATATATATATATATATATATATATATATATATATATATATATATATATATATATATATATATATATATATATATATACACACTCCGTGCGACGCGACTGGCGCGCCGCCGCGCGGCCGGTACCGAAGGTAGGCAGTGAGAACCCCAGAGAAAACGAAACCGAAACCACGCCGCGTACGTTGGTACGCATTGAAGTCGAAGCGGTGCGGTTGCGCTGGGTTCACAGCATGAAGTGCTGCCTGTGCTGCGTCATTAAGTGCTTCAATAGTTATGCGTCGTATCTCGTGGAGACAAAGTTTCACAGTTTTTCACCTCGCCGATGTTTTGTGGCACAGCGACAACGATGAAGCCGTGCCGTACGACGCGAGAAATTTGGTCTCCCGATCATGGCTGCCACTGTGTCGGCACGGCTGACATATTCTACACTGCCGCTTTGCGCTCTGCGTTTGTTTGCGTATCAGTGACGCCTACATGTGTCAGCGGCGATGGGACGAAATGAAATGCCATCCCACACTCGCGGGTATGCAGTGCCAATTTCGTTGGAGGAATGCCCTCCAAAGAAGTTTCGTCCCCATCGTACGTGTCGATGATATTTCCGAACAAGTATGGCATGCAATCTGTACTTCATGAAGAAAGATTCTAACGCTAAAAAAAGTGACAAATATAAATCTAAAGAAAACAACAATGAAACTCGGAATCACTGGAGAATCGACGTTTGAGTATGGAAGTTTATGTGGTGTGCTTTCTTTCTTGATCAGCCTCCTTTTGGATGTGGAAACGCTGACACCCCGAGTTCTGTAGACAACATTTTTTTTCTTCTCGGCTTTAGAGCCACCTATCGCAAAGTGGTTCGAACTGGAAGTACCGTCTACCGGTCCCTTCCTACCTGTAAAGTGTGCACCTCCCACGATGAGTGGTATTACCTGACAGCCTTTGACGGTCAAAGCCAGTTCCCATTTAGTTACGCCGCCCAAACTAAATTTCCACCTGGTTTCGCTATGCCAACTCTTTTTGTTATAATATGTGTTGTGCCAAGTGATGGTCATGTCAAAGTACCTGTGCGCCGAAAATCAGCACCTCGCACAACAGGTTATTACACAACAGCTGACCGCAAAAGCCCTCGGCGGCCAAACCGTGTGTTGGCCGACAACTTTGCTTTCTCGGCTTTGAAACCACCTTTCGTAAAGTTGTTTCAATTGGAAGTACAGTCCACTAGTTCCTTCCTACCTCTAAAGTCTCCACCTCCCCCGACCAGTGGTATTCTCTTGACAGCCTTTTCATGGTCAAAACCGGTTCCCATTGAGTTACGCCGCCCAAACCAAATTTTCACCTGACTTCCCTATGCCACCTTTTTTTTTTATAATAAGTGCTGTGTCATGTTACTGTCAAGTCCAAGCACCTGTGTGCCCAAATCTGCATTTTGCACAGCCCGCTATAACACAACATTTTGGGTCCAATATTGGATATCCCGTACACCTTTATTTCTTTTTTCGTTAGAAACATAACTTTCACGCCTGCTGTCCTAAAGAAACTTGGCACTCTTCGTGCACAAACTTAGTGAACATCTCACTCGCCTCCAAATATCATCGTTCCAGCAGTCCTAGGTTTACAGCGACGAGCGAAATAAATTTCGCACTCAGAGCAATTATGGTGGCGGCCGTCTTGTTTTTTGGGAAAATTGCTCCAACTTCTTTTTCGGCCGCGACTAGAGAAATTACCCCTAATAACGACTCAAACTTAATATATAAGAAGTGGAGAACAGCAAAATGCCCTTCTGCCCCAGCACTTATGCAACGTCACCCTCAACTTATGAGCTCAAAAAGCAAAGGTTTCGTACGTGCGCGCTTCCGCCGCCACAGCTTGGCATGCGAAAAGGCGCCGCAGGCTGCTGAACGCGCCTCGCAGTCGAACGCCAGCTCCTCCGCTAGCGGCGCTGCGCGCGTTTTTCAAAGCGCCCCCTATAGTTCCCGCACGGAGTGTATATATATATATATATATATATATATATATATATATATATATATATACATATACACACACACACGGGCGGTTTCATTTGGATTCAGGCAACGAGGGGCAGTCGTATCTTTTATGTTGATTATGGACTGTGATGACTTTCGTACTTTTGTTTCATTTTCAGAAGTATAGAACTTTTTTTACAAGTTTCAAAGGTAATACTTTTCGTATTACCCATGTTAATATCCGAAGCACCGGGAAATACTGGGACCATTTTCTCGCATTAATCTCCCCTTTTTGCTCTTGTTTTGATGCTTTTGTACTGACCGAGATTAACATTTCTTCGGACAGTTTCTCTAAGTATAAAATACCAGGCTATCAGGTGTTCTCTTATACTCGTCCAATGGGAAGAGGAGGGGGTGTGGCTGTGTTTATAAAAAATAGTTGGTCGGTGGCCGAGTTAATTTCATTCCAACAGGCAGAAGTAGTTACGCTGCACTTAAAGGGACCATGAAATGACCTTTTTACTTTTTCCAGATAACTTTTACATTAAACCGTCAATGTTCACTGAATGCCGAACAGGCATCCGTTTTCGTCTCGGTTTATTAACTTCTACACAAGAAATTATTGAAATATCGACTTTTTCATTCTCTCCAACTGACCGCAAAACAAGCCGTGACGTACGCTGTTTCCGGAACCGGAAGTTCTCTCGGCAGTAGGACAATGGGAGTTGTTAGCGGCAACGAGTTGGGGTGCGCCGATAGGTTTTACTGTGCTGATGTCACCGACGTATTTGCTGAATCGGCGCCTCTCATCGCCGCATCGCAGCTGAGCGAAATTCAATGAGATATGTTGCGCTACAGCGACAGCATGGGACTAGTCCCATACGCCGGTATGCCTGTTGGGAAGTGCAGCGAGTCTTCCGGTGAAGACTCCAGAAGTCAACCACCCTGTCATTGTTGGCAGAAGGGCCGGCCCGTGTCAGTCGTTTGCAAAGCGACGTAGATGGCGTTTTTCGCGGCCTCGGAGATGCAGGAGCGAGCCGACGTTAAAAAATATACGTTTGAACTACGAGTGTCAGCAAGAGCCACGTAAATACCTGTTCACACTCGGAGCGGACGCGCGTTTGATGGAAGTGCTGTATTCGCGTTGTTGGTAAGCACTTCGGGGCCGATCTTTTACGATTGCAACTCGATACTGACGCGACACTCGGCAAAGAAAGGTTGGACCGGCATTGCTCGTATAACTCCCACGAACTGTTATAGCTCGACAGTGACGTGCAGTCTGTCAGAATAAAAATGGCATACCAATAACAAAGTGTACATACCGTGTTACGGAGGTAATCCATACGGCGTTTATTTCAGCTCTATATCACACAAAACAAGAAGATAGAATCGACGAGAGTCCCTTTTCGACGAGTGTTCGTCAACACTGCCTCGGAAAACAAGGGGAAGAGATTGACCTCACCTCTTAATCTAGAATTGAGGTCAGCGATCAAACTATAATACGGGAAGGGTCCACAAGGGTCGCGCGGGCATATTTCATTTTAGCACGCCAGCCGGTCGTAGGCAGACGGTCTTGCGACGAAGCAACGCAGCGCCGAGTCGGAATGCCTGCTAGGCCTATATTCTGAGCAGCTCGCTTCGTCGGAGTCGGTGGATCCAGCGTTCTTGTTCGTCGTGGTCTGTTTTAAGTACTGTTTTCTTGCTGCTTGAAGTCGGCACGCGCGGGAAGAACACGTAGAAAAATAAACGTTCAGTCAGTCAGAGTTTTGAGAGGAAGGAAAACAAAGAAAATAAACGTTCGTCGGTCGCCGCCACCAAAGTGACTGTCGGCCCTGCCCTACTGCGCACGCGCAGTAGTTGCTTCGTTTACCACACGATAGATGGCGCTTGACTCTCAGCATTATCAAATTTGGCAATTTTCGCCACACATCTCTAATTATGCTACAAAATGTGGATCTGAATATTATTTGACAAAACTTTTAGGAAACATTCGCCGGCTATTTATTGTTTACGATCGCGGTGCTGGTGAGGTAGGCTCTTACCCAATAGGCGACGTGAAATTGGCTGACGTGCTCCATTTCCGCGGATGCATCGTAGTGAACAGGCGAAGGAAGGAAGGCGCAAAAGAGTCCAGTTTTCTTTTAAAAGTTCTATAGCAAATAATTTTTTTTGGCTCCCTATTTTTGTGTTTTTGTGTTTCTTTTCACACCTTTTACGACGTGCGGTGGATGAAACTCGATTTTAAAATCATTTCATGGTCCCTTTAAGCACTCCTTTGTTATCCCTGGTCCTTTTCTCAATCTATCGTCCCCCGTGCTGTAATGCAAGGTTATTTCTGGCCGAATTAGATTTAGCTTTGTCCACTCTTTCACCTGAAGAGCTTGTATGTGTAAACGGCGATATTAATATCGACGTACTTCGTCCCACAGTGACCATAGTCGCAGACTATCTTGATGTTTTGTCTAAATGGGGCCTAAAAGCAACAATTCAGAAGGCAACACGGGAGGAATTTATCTCTGGCCAGTTGGTGGTATCTAACATTGATCATATAAACGTACGAGCACAGAACGTAGTAATTCAGTCTGCAATTATTGAAACGAAACTTGCTGATCATTATTTTGTCTGTTGTTCATTAACACAGATATCTAAGCCGTTGACTTATGTTGGCGCTGTGAGGGAGTTGTCAATAGTTGATCCCAGGCACTTCGATAAACTTGTGGAGCAACATGATTGGAATACTTTTCTTCTAATTACATCTCCAGCTGACGGTTATGAACAGTTTGTAGCTCAGTTTAACCTTTTTAAAAAGGCGGCTACACGCACTGTAAAAATTAAACATCGTAACATAGACCAGAAATGGATGTCTTCAGAAGTATTGGCAGAAGAAAAAGATCTTTTATGGGCACAGTCAAAACGCTCCCCCGGTAACACTATGCTACGATTGAAATTCAAGCAATACAGGAATAAGGTTAATGCCATGATTTGTCAGGCCAAACGCATGCACTTTAGAAATAAATTTAAGGACGCTCGTTCTGATATAAAAAAAACTTGGTCGCTCATCAACGATCTCCATGGTACGAAGAAGTGCACTAAAAGCAATGATAGCTACCTTCTTTCGCAATTCTCTACTGATGGACAGAGTATTGGTAATGAATTTAACAATATTTTCTCTCAAGTATCAGGCATTGCAGGGCAACACCCAGCTTCATGTACCTTAAACAAAAGTGTCTTAGACTCGGCTTATCTTCCTCTTTTCTCTGAAGAAGAGCTTAGGTCAATCCTTTTTAGCCTTAAGCACAATAAATCTCCAGGTATCGACGGTATTTCAGTTAATGACTTGCGCAGACACTTTGAAGGGATTAGGGCTGTTCTACTTTCGATTTTTAATCACATAATATCTAATGGTATCATTCCATTAGCAATGAAAACAGCTTTGGTGATTCCATTATTTAAGGGAGGCGCGCGAAATAACGTAGAGCATTATAGACCTATTTCCATTCTGTCTTGCTTTGCTAAAATCCTGGAAAAAACATATGTAGATAACTATGAATAGCTTTTTAGATAAACACAGTTTACTATCTCCTTATCAGTACGGATTCACACAAGGCCGAGGTACTCAAATGCTCCTTGAGGACTTTTCTACAGGATAGGCGTCAATGTGTTTCATTTGGAGGGTATCAAAGCGGATTCTTTTCAATCAAAGCGGGTGTCCCCCAGGGCTCGGTTTTAAGTCCACAGTTATATAATCTTTATGTTAATGACCTCTCTATGGTGGTACCAGTTTCGCTATTTCAATATGCTGACGACACCGTTATTTTATCTAGAGCGTCCAATTATTCAGATGCCTTTTCGTCTTTGCAAACTGCGGCAATTAAAACTATGGACTGGTTTAAAGCTAATTTAATTAAAGTGAATGCATCCAAAACGCAGCTAATATGTTTCCACAACCCTTTGAAAAAAGTTAATATGACCTGCTCTTTACGATTACATACGTCCAGGTGCCTATCATGTGCATGTGAGCCTATACAGCATATATCTTCTATAAAATATCTTGGCCTATTCTTTGACAGTGACCAAGCCTGGAACACTCATCTTGCTCATGTGTGTAAGAAAATTCGTGCAGTGTCTTGTTTGCTATACAACATGAGATATTTTATGCCACTATCCGTTCGAAAAATTGTTGTACATGCTATTGTTTACAGTGTGCTCCGTTACGGTATTACCGTGTATGGTCATTGTGCTCTGCGTTGGCAAATTAGAATTAATTCAACTCTGCGTTCTTTGCTAAAGAACATTTCCTATGATTTATGCCTTGATAAGGACATTGATGTGTTTAAAGCACTGCATTTGCCTGATTTTAACTCGCTCTTGATGGAAACTGTTGTTCATAGGCATTTTTGGGATAGTCAATTTAAAGTTCCATATGTCCCTTCTCGTATTCTTAGACCCAAAGAGCGTTACCGGATACCTCGATGTTCGACAAGATTTGGAAAAAGAGCTCGGAGTTACTATGTACCAGCATTTATGAACAAACTACCTTCTAGTATTCTAAATTTAAGAACAAAATACAAGCTCAAGAAAGCCCTGAGAAATTTTAGATCGTAAAGTGCTCACTAGTTTGCTTTTGTTATTCTGATTTTTTGTGTGGATTTTATTTTACATGTTTCCTTTCGCAAACGGCATGGTTGCACTGATTTTAAGACGCTGCCAGTCAAGCCCAATGTGGCTTAGGCAGGTCAGACTTAGCATACGTTATGTTCATTTGCAATAACATTATATCATTAATTTTTTTATATTTCGTGGCGCTTGTTCCAAGAAGAACAATAATTTATATATATGTATGAAGCAAAAGAAAAAAAAAGCAACTCGGGTATTGCGTCCCCCCCCCCCCCCCCCACACACACACACACAGCAGTAAAACTGCTAAATTTTATATAAGAAAGGTCTTTTTACCTGGCAGATTACCGGAATTCGCCACATGACTACGGAAAGCATATATGTAATCTGCCACATAAAAAGACGTGTTTCTGATATAAAATTTAGCAGCTTTACTGCTTGGGGGGAGGGGGGGGGGGGGACAATACACGTGTTACTTTTTTTTCTTTGCCTCTCCGCTCAAGGTGCAGAAAATAATGGATCTGAATTTTAAGCTACCCTTTATAAACGACGGGCTACAAATCTCTAATTGAAATATGCCAGCTAAAAAGAATTAAAAAGCTAGTTTGCGAATATTAGTTAATGAAGCCGGTAATTGTTTCTGTCTATTCGTGTCCTGACGTCCGCCAAAATCAATAATATTTTTCTGAAGAAAAAAAAACAAAACAGATAGGATTAGGTAGGAGAACGTGTTGGTTAATATGGGAACGCAAAAGGAGACAAGGGACACACTAAAACACGTCAGACGCGGAAGTGTTCTTGAGTGTCTCTTGTTTCCTTTTGCGTTCGCATTTCAAGAAAAAAAAAATTGTTTTCCGACTGTTTCTTTTTTTGTCTTTTTTTTTAATATTTGCTGTTGAAAAAAATGCCCTGTATACACTTTTATTTGTGTAGGTGACTGAACTCCGATGATCGATATTTCATTTCGGAATATTGTGCAGCTAGAATCGAACCCATTTGGAAAAGCAATTCCGCACAAATCAAAAGAGGGGGGGGGGGGGGGGGGGGGGGGACTTCTTTCATTATGAATTTAGCAAACTTCACTGTAAGGTGAAAGAGGTCACTGTGGACCCTGCCCAGAGCCTATACCTCTAACGGAATGTATGCTGGCTAAAAAAATAATAATAAAAAAAACTCGACGCAAAAAAATTAAAAATATATATATATTTTTTTTACCGCGTTGAACAAAAAGTGAAAACCTTTTCTGTTTCATAATTTATTTCTCACTACTCGTATGTGTTTAAAGGGGAACTCCGGCGATATTTTGAGCAACCCCAACTAACGATATATTCGAAATCGCCGTCCGTTACTCTTTTCGGTATGCTATTTAGTATCGCGAAATTCAGAATAGTTATTGTGAAATCGGCAAATGAAAACGACGCCAAAACGAAGATTCGAATATACCCGCGCTTTTCATTGCCCTGACGTCACGGTTGGGCTGGATTGCAGTTCGAGCGGGCAGTCTAAATATGAACTATGCCGAGCATTTGTATCGTGCTGCTGTGCCGGGGGCTGGAGCGACCTTCCAAAGCATTCATTTGACACCATGAAACTGTTTGTAATCAGATGTGAACAAAGTCTACAGCCCAAAGAGTGAACTCCTACCCAACCATGACGTCACTTTTTCAATGTTGCCCGTAGAGCTTTTCACTTTGAAAAACACGATGAGGTCCAAAATTGTAAATTCTGTAACTGCACGAAAAAACGTTATTTTGTTCAAATATTTGGGTTACTAGTTCAGCGATGTTTGTTGGTGTGTCTAGCAAGCTTTTAGGCAAATCGGGGACTATGAAGAAAACGGCGGAGTACCCCTTTAAGACACAGACTTTACATAGTGTGGAAGGCAATGAAGGGTTCTACACGTGGTATTATTTTAAAAACAAAACTAATCATTGTCGACTAAAAAAGAATCCGCAGTTGAGGTCACAGTTGTTCGCGGAGGCATGTTTGGGGATTTTTACAGAGATTGGATCAACGAATAATAAATAGTAGTTGGAATTTCGTTTTACCGACTTGCATACATATAACAATAAAAAAATATAGTAGCTCTCTTTTGAATACTTTGAGATTGAGAGTGGTTCAGAAACGCCACACACGAAAGTCGTCAAAACCCACCATCGGCACTTGCTCTTTTTTAGCATATTTAGAGGCTTAAACTTAAAACCAAAGCAAATACCTCTAACGGAATGTATTCTGGCTAAAACAAGAATCTGAAAAAAACGCGACGCGAAAAAAAAAAAAAAATAATGTTTTTTTTTTTTTTTTTTTTTTAATACAGCGTGCTGAAATTGAGCGAAAAGTGAAAACCCTCTCTGTTTCATAATTTATTTCTCAGTACTCGTACAAGATAAAAACACAAACTTTGCTTAATTTGAAAGGCAATGAAAGGTTCTACACGTAGTATTAATTTAAAAGAGATACTAACATAGCCGACTAAAAAAAAAAAAAAACAATCCGCAATCCTGTTTACAGTTGTTCGCGGAGGCATGTTTGGGGATTTTTACAAAGATTGGAACGACAAATAATAAATAGAAGTTATAATGTCGCCTTACCTACTTGCATATATATCGCACTAAAAAAAAATTGTACACGCTCTCTTTCGAATACTTTGAGATTGAGAGTGATTCAAAAACTCCACCCACTACAATTTTTTCCCGCTTCTTTGAGATTTCTTTTTTTTTTTTTCAGAAACTTACCATGGAGGACATTAAAATAAAAAGGGTTGTTATTCTTAAAACATGCGCCACAAAATATTAAAAAAAATTTTTTTTGAAGCAAAATAAAAAATACGACTGCCCCTCGTTGCCTGAATCCAAATGAAACCGCCCATATATATATTTTTACTCTCAACTTATATGACCTAAATTTTACAATTAAAATATGCCAGCTAAGGTAGCTAAATACTTCATTAGGGAATTATAGCTAATTCAGTCGGTTATGGTTTCTGTATACCGTAACGTCCGCCGCCATCGATAACGCTATTTCGTTGCTTGAGCGTTTCGGATAGCCAACAGTTGTGAGGACAGCTTTGTAGAGTATACTGACCTGCACGAGCCGAAATCCGTCGATATCTTCAAAAATCAACGTCTGCGGGTAAACTATAAATTGTAGTTTGCTTACAGCACACACCACGCGTGGTGCAAACCCGGGCTTGTTCTTAAACATCGCGTTGGTGTATATCGGTTATCCGGTTCCAATTTCGATTATCCTCAATATCCGATTCCGGCCACCGAAAAAAAGAAAAGAAATGGACATTTAACGTATTTTGGTTAGAGTTTTGATTCCTGTTTGGAGTGCCTGCTTGAAGTTGAAACTGTGGACTGAACGGACGTCGTTAATGCTAACTCCTCCCTCGTTTATAAAAAAAAAAAAAAAAAAAAAAAAAACGCTGTTTTTTTTGTTTTTTTTTGGGGGGGGGGGGGGGTAATTTGTAGGGCATGTCTCAGAATTACGGGTGAAACCTTGATTTTGACGCATCAAGGGCTCCATCATATAAACATCTACAGACACATAAATAGACATGCGGTGGACTTCACTGGAGGCGTCCAAATGAAGCTTGCCTCGTACCTCAAAACGACCATTCGTTTTGCGTTGTTGGCGCAAGAAATATTTTTGCACAATCCGGCAGTTTGCTGCTTCGTGTATGCTGCTGGGCAGGTATGCTGATTTCATCTCACCTGGCTCTTTGTGAGAATCCAAATAAAACGCTGTTGTGTCTCACAATTGAGAGCAATCAGAAATGGACCGATTGTTCCGGGCAACAAGGAGAGGTCATTCTAGAAGCGGCGGGAAGACGTCAAAGCTTCCCTCGAGTGCACCATAAAACGAGCTCGCGAGAGCCGTTGCTTCGTGCCGAAGTCACTGTACCGCGCTGCCGTCATATTTCACGATTTGTTTGATGCCATTTTTTTTTTTCGGAATGCCGGAAGAGAACAAGGTGCAAGTCTGGTTTTGTCGATTGTCATACGTTGTCACGATCAGTGACCGAACTGCACCTCCTCAATCTCGGTTTCGTTCGTGACCGCTCGGTTTTGGGGAGTCCCGAAACTTCCGAGCCGCGAGTTTGACCAGATTCGAATACTATATTCGAAATTTTAAGAGGAAGCTTCACAAATACCGATTCCTTGAACCAGTGTGCGCAAGCGCTAGACGGTATAACTGTGCGCCAGCTACCCGCGTCAAATGCTTTCCTCGTCCTGAATCGGGCTTCCCCGTTTCACGGCTTGGAGCAGACAATACACAGCAAACTTAAAAACACCCATCTATAGGTGTGACCGGCCCTTTATCCAATGTCTATAACTCACACCTTTTGATAGGTGCTGTTGGAGCATTACACCTTTTTGCGAGCAAATTTGAGGTTTCTGCATTACACCAACTTAACTCTGATACGTCACGTCGCGGTGGTGGCGCTTCAGGCGCATTTCCGGTCTGGCGGTGTGGACGGAAGTCGCTATGCGGGCCGGGCAGCGTGCATAGTTGCTGTGTTGTTTTTGGAAGAAACCGAACTAAAACCTTCCTTCTCGTCAAAAATTATGTTGCTCGTATGTTTAGACAGCCTCGATGCTAGTGCACCTCAACGTGTAATCGGTCTCTTAGCTGTAGATGAGCAATTTTGCCAGTGCAGTACAACCGCTAGCCTGGGTCCTTAACGTGCACCACGCAGTAGTGATTACAGGAACGCGTGCCGGTACGAAAGCCATCCAGATCGAAACGGGCAGGGTGGTGGAGATCGAACCGAGGAGGTTCTGCAGCGCAAGCGTTCGCTCAACGCTCCGAGCTGAGACGCGCGTTAGCCCACTCGTCAAACGCCGCGACTGGAGCTGCGCATGCGCAGAACGCAATATGAGGGCTAGCATATTGCGTACGCACGCAACGCTGGGGATTTGCCGTTGCGGGCTAGCGGGCTTTGCGGGAAGCTCTCGAGAGATCTCGTGTCCAGCGAGAACACCAGTTTCAAGATGGCGCTTACCTTGACTGGCGCAGCAAGGCAAGGAGGATAGAAGCGTAGGAGAGGGCATGACGACAGCCGTGTAGCCTCCAGAAGCCATGCTCCCTTGACGCCTCGCCTCTTTCTCATTTTCCTCCTTACTCTCCTCACTTACCACGCCAACGTGACCACATCACGTGACCGTAGCTAGCCTTCGTCTAGCTATGGGGTACTAGAATACACCACAGGCTAGCCTTCGGTCTGATAAAACCTACCGGACGGAGCGCGCGCAAGCCTGCAAAGAGTCCTTCTACAATCAACCACCCATTTCACACGTGACATGTCACGCGCACCAATCGCCAGAGAGATCTACGGTCATGTTGGCCACAACATTTATTTATTTACATCCCCTCAAGGCCCTGGGGGCGTTACAGAGGGGAGTGAGTGAAAAAAACAACAACAAACAGTTATAGAAGACATGGAATAGGTCACGGGTCACTTTCGCAAAAATAATTAGTAACAGCACTTTTAAACACATCTAACGAGGGTAATAATATTAATGACGCCGGAAGGTGGTTCCACTCTGGTGATGTCCTAGGAATGAAAGAATCGTGATAGGCTGAGGTTGGAGAATGAGGGATGCCGACTTTGTACTGATGATCAATGCGTGGAGAAACGTAAGGTGGGACGAGGAAGAGCTTTTCTTTAAGAATGGGGTTAGAATTATATATTTTATAGAAAAGACATAGACGAGAACACTTACGGCGCAAAGAAAGCAGTGGCAAGGAGAGAAGAGATTTCATGGATGATACACTAGCTGTACGGTGCCAATTGTTAAGTATGAAACGAGCGCCGCGGTTCTGAACTGACTCGAGATGAGAAGTGAGCGTCGTCTGACCAGGATCCCAGATTGAAGCTGCATACTCTAATTTTGAGCGAACCAAAGATTTGAATAATATTAGTTTGAGAGAAACTGGCGCTAGAGAAAAGTTACGTTTTAGGTAGCCTAACATAGAATTGGCATTAGCAATGATCTGGTTAATATGAATATGCCAGGAGAGGTTAGAAGTAATATGCACACCGAGGTATTTATATGAAGTCACACATTCTAAAGAAACATTATCAAGATGATAGATAAAAGGCGTAGTGTTACGGCGAGACACTTTCATCGTTTTACATTTTTTAGTATTAAGTGTCATGGACCACAGCTTGCACCAATCAAGAACAGCATTTAAGTCGTTTTGAAGAAGGAGAGAGTCAGAATCATTAGTAATCTTACGATAAATAACGGAGTCATCCGCGAATAAACTAAGCGATGATGAGACACACAACGGCAAGTCATTGATGTATATGAGGAATAACAAAGGACCGAGAACGGAGCCTTGAGGGACGCCAGAAGTAACAGAAGACACTGAAGAATTAGAGTTATTTACATGAACAAACTGCGAACGATTTGTAAGAAAACACTCAATCCAAGTTAGTATCTGAGGGTCGAGGTTGAGTTTGCTGAGCTTGAAGAGTAGTAGTTGGTGAGAAACTTTATCAAATGCTTTGCTGAAATCAAGAAAAATACAGTCAACCTGGGATCCATGATCAAGTAATGAAAATAAATCGTTAGTAGAAGTTAGTAAGTCGTTTAAACTTTTTATGACTAGGCTTCACCAATATTGCAACGTGCCCTCTCCTATACTCAGTTACAGGTTAAAGGACCCATGAAACGAATTTTGGGCTGGAGTAAATCAATTTATATTGGGATTTTACTAATAGCACATCGTTCAGTGGGCCAAAAGAACAAAAGTAGAAAGTCAGAAGCCTGACTTTCTCTACGAAAATTTGCAAAACATAGCGGACTATTTCGTACCTCCTTCCCTTCGTAAACTCTCCGCCTTTTCACTGTGATACATTCGCGGACCCCGCAGCGGGTCACCGGACTACTAGCCACCATAACCGGGCCCCCGCAGCGCGTCACCAGGCCCAAGCGCACGTCACACGACACCGGACCTCACTTAATCCCTTTACCCCTAAGCTGACATTACGGTGAAAGCTACGGGCTTGCCGGACCAATCAGCCGCCTCCCTTTCATCGCTTAACCTCATTCTCTACGGGTCGGTATGCGCGAGAGAGCGTGATCACGTGGAAAATGTGTGGCTGGCCCAACGAGCATAGCTTCCACAGCACTGTCAGCTTCGGGGTGAACGGGGTGGGGAAATCAACTAGTCGGAATTGCGAGCGACGGGCTAATCTTCTAGGGGGGACAATGGCTGTGTCCGGCTACACAAGCGAGATTCCGAGCAAGAGGGGACTCCCCCCTTTCCGTCCTCTTGAACTGTTTGGTACAATGCGCGATTTATGAGTTGAGGAAAGCTAAACAGGAAAAAGTTGAAAAAGCGTTTCATGACTCCTTTAAAGGGCCCATGAAACGATTTTTCGGTTGGGATAAATCATTTTAGATTGTGATTTTACTAATAGCACATCGTTCAGTGGACCAAAAGTAAAAAGGTAGAAAGTCAAAAGCCTGACTTTCAGTGCGAAAATTTGAAAACAGAGCGGACTATTTCGTACCTCCTCCCCTTCGCAACCTCTCTGCCTTTTCACTGTGATACATCCGCGGTCCCAAAAGCGCGTCAACGGGTCCAAACTGACGTCACACGCAACCGGACCTCACTTATTCCCTTCACCCCTAAGCTGACATTCTGGTGGAAGCTACGCGCTTGCCGGACCAATCAGCCGCCTCCCTTTCATCACCTGACTTCATTCTCTGCAGCCACATTTGCCACGTTCACGTGGCAAGTGTGGCTGGCCCAACGAGCACGTAGCTTCAACAGCACTGTCAGCTTCGGAATGAACGGGGTGGGGAAAGCAACTTTTGTCTGAATTTTGAGCGACGGGCTAATCTTCTAGGGGGAGAATGGATGTGCCCGGATTACACAAACGAGAGTGCGAGCAAGAGGGGACTCCCCCTTTTCGTCTTCTTTAACTGTTTGGTGGAATGCGCGATTTATGAGTTGAGGAGGAAAGCTGAACAGGAAAAAGTTGGAAAAGCGTTTCATGACCCCTTTAAGAAGGTAGCGGCAAATGCCCCTCAAAGGGAATCAGATATCCCTCCGCCACCTCCGCATCCAATAGCGTCCTACCGTTTCCGTGACGTCGCGGCCAACGCAC